>NC_060149.1:867108310-867732384 GCF_021461385.2 Schistocerca piceifrons | reverse complement strand
TTTACAATAAAGATCACAGTTAATACTGCAAAGTCCGTAATAAATGACTACACAATGTAAATTTCCGACGTACACCACAATCACACACGTAGCCAGTTTATGGTATTTACACCCGTTACCGAAGTTAATACAGTTCACTGGATCGTTTAGTTATGAAAATGCTCGCTCAAATGTTGTGCACTCGGCTCTACACGTAATTCCTGTTCGAGGCTTAGATCGCACAACACGCCACGCGGTTTTAACTAACAGTCAAAAGCAATAATTTTGATATTCCGCCCGAAATTCCACATGGCTTCCACTATACCGTTCACTTAAACACTTTTTACTACTTCGTAACACTTTGTATTACTCGTAATTAGCATTTTTCCGCGATTTTACAGTACTTTCGTCGGAGCTGCTTTCAATGACATGTTACTAGTTCGACCCCTCAGCCCCGACCTACCTAGATCACACCAAAGGCTTTGTTCCCAGCATAGATTGGCGCGAGCCTGCATTTTTCTGATTGGCTGATATCACAAACAGCAAATCAGGTTGCAGCATTATCCCATGCTAAGGCCGGTATTACGCTATCAAATTTCTTTGTCAAAAATCTTTGTCAAAGATATTTGATGGTGTAATAGGAACTTGGTCAAATGTCGTCCAATATTTGATCAAATCTAGGGCCTCACTGTAGATTTGATCAAAGAAGTCGCTTGTCTTCTGTTCACTGCAATGTGACATGTTACCACATGGAGCGCTAGCATCGCTGCAGCGTTCTGTCGTCTGTACTGTTTTTATAAACATTGCCAGTAAATACAGTTGGTGTGCTGACAACTACAAAGTTAATAGAGATGTATTAAGCTGATGAGGCGCTGTACAACGTGAGGCACCCTGAATACAAAAACAGATTATGATGATTGGAGACCTGACCTAACCTAACCTAACATAACCCTCTCCTGTAACAAGGAATCGGAGTGTTACAGTGAGCCTGTCTTCTGAAGATGTAGCAGTTCTTAACTGAATATTGTGCTTCGCGATATGAGGATACACTTCACTGAGCACATACAGAAATGTATCCTCATCCATTCTTAAGTAACTGATGTACGACTTGACGTCTTCCACTATAAGCTCACGTAACAAGTTTTGTTGAATGCTTTTTTAATGTCGTCGTAAAACCCAGATTAGATTAGTTTTTCGTTCCACAAATCCGTGCTGAGGAGATCCTCGTGGATGTGGAAAAGGTCAATTTTTTTAAGATGAAATAACAATACTAATAGTATGAATATATACATCATTTGTTTCTATTAGTAATTTCATCAATGGAGTAGAAGGAGTTGGCCACTAGTAAGTCTTTCAGGCTCCTTTTAAACTGATTTTTATTTGTAACTAAATTTTTTTATGTTTGCTGGCAAATTATTAAAGATGAGTGTTCCTGAGTAGTGAATACCTTTTTGAACTAAAGTAAGTACTTTTAAGTCCTTGTGCAGATTATTTTTGTTCCTGGTATCATATGTATGAACTGAGTTGTTTGTTGGAAAAGGAGATATATTATTTAGGACAAATTTCATTAAGGAGTAAATATACTGAGAGGCAGTAGTTAGTATACCCAGTTCTTTGAAGAGGTTTCTGCAGGACGTCCGTGAATTTACTCCACAAATAATATGTATTACACGCTTTTGGACTCTGAAATATTTGTTTGACTTGAAAAGTTACCCCAAAATATTATACCATATGACATGGATTGAAAGTAGGCAAAGTATGCAAGCTTTTTCATTTTTATGTCGCCTATGTCTGCTAACACTCTAATTGCAAATACAGATTTGTCAAGGCGTTTCTGCAGTTCTGTGGTGTGCTCCTCCCAACTGAATTTATTATCAAGTCGTAATCCCAGGAATTTAAGACTGTCAACCTCGTATGTATGGTTCCTTTCTTCCCCCACTTCCGCATGTGCACACAATGCAATTGCGGTATGTGCAACTGCTGCAGTTAATAAATTGGTTTTGTGAGCCATCTTGAACTTTGACGAAATATTTGATGACAGTATAATACCCGTTCTAGCGCTACGTCAAAGATGTTTGTCAAATATTGGATCACATCTTTGATCAAATCTTTGACAAAGAAATTTGATAGTGTAATATCGGCCTAACCCGCGCTTTACTTCAATGACCAATCATAGTAAAACATTTCTTTCTATGGCAATTGCTAAATAAATAAATTTATAAAAGTATCAAATATAAAATTACTCCTTCTGAAATTACCCATTAATTTGTGTTCTACTCACGATTCATTAGTACCATTACCTGACTGCACATTTAATTATAGTAAATCCCCTGTATAGTTTAACTGGTACTTTGTGAATAAACAAAACAATTTTCATTTACTTCTGTTCTTCTTCACTCATACAACACTCACACTGCTAATTACTACACATATAAAACAATTATAATTATGCAAATACATTAAATATTAGTCAAACATAACTTTACAACATTGTTTTGACTACAACTACTAGCACTGTCCGTCAACTGCTGACCTCTGGCGCCTACTAGTACAACTTCTTGCAGCTCTGTAACTCAGGACCATGTCAGCTGGTGACACCTGTCGATGACTCATGCCTATAACGACATCGTCCTAACAAGTGACAGGAGCAATGCGAAGGCTCTACACCTCACAACTCCAGCTTTATTTTCCATTGGCAAATTATGACTTTTAGTTCTTCTAATTCTTTATCAGCTTCCATTTTATCTATTACTGCATTTGAAATGGCTGTAGAACCGTCAACTAGTGAACCAATATTTGCTACATATAGTAATGTGAGCAGCAGTAATTGTAAAAATCCTCCTCAATGTTTTGTTGATCCATAACTTTTTTCTTTTTTTTGTTGAATATTCAATAGCCTTTTTTGCAACAGGTATACCTAAAGTCATGATTAAATTACCACCTGTTTTTGTGGTTTAATCTCTCTTTTTTAGGGTAACTTAAAAATTATCGATACTATGTAATTTTTCATTATTTAATTTAACTTTAATCGATTTTTTACCACTAGGTGGCAAAGTATAATCAATGCTGACGTTATTCATTTATGTAGATAAAAATTGTTAATACTTTTACAAACCCCTTCCATTTTCATAGACATCGAAACCGATTTTTAATTTTCGTTTTCCATATATAATTCCTGTAACAGCAGTTGCTGCCAATTTTTCACCTAATTTGCCTACAGAAGCACACAGTCTTTATTTTGCAATTAGATGGAGTTCTTTATCTGTTTCAAGTCCTTTTCCCAGATTTTTATTTTTTTGTAAGCAATATCATGTTTTTTACTGGCTTCATCTAGTAGATTAATTTCCTTTATTATCACATGTTAATCCTTCTTCTAGCTCAGTAAAGGGTCTGCAGTATGAATATCCTGGTAGATGGATCTTAGGCATTGGTAAATTATTTAAAGCCCAGTGTATGATTCCTTCTCCATGTTTGAGTTATTCCAACTTCTCATTTCCAGATAATACATTACTATGAACTACTGGTAATCTATCAATTAACTGTCAGACATCGTCCATCCAAATACACCCAGTCGGTTTTTCTGAATATTTCTTTACTACACATTGACCTTTTTTGTCATCTGAGCTTGTATCTGTGTCAACTTCTCTTCTTAAGTTTGGGAAATAGTCATCAACAATTTGTTTTGTCAAACCTTTATTTTTTACCTCTACTTAATGTTATTTTAGTTTGATTATTATCAGAATATAATACCCCTGATTTGAACAAGATATCTGCACAGTTAGATAAATCAATATCATCATATATTTCACTCATATCATCCATAGAAATATGTTTTCTAACTAAAAGAGTAATTAATCCATCTGTAACTCCACATTGTTTACTACCAGTACTTATTTTACCATACTCGAATTTAACTAGTAAACTGCTAACATACCTTTATTGACCAAAAGGTCTTAATCCAAGTGTTGTACCTTCACAGTTGTTGACATACTGTGACATTCTTTCGGTTATATTTATACCTTTAACATAACCACCAATCTAAATTTTTTAATATCACTTGTATTTCTTTAAAATCGTCAAACTTCTTTAAATCTCTACCAACAAACTCATGCTAAATATGATTTAAATTTGTTTCATGCTGTCTGAGAATATCAAAAAAATTGACATTTTTTTCTGACTTATTGTTTTGGTATTTTCGAATAAGTTTGAGCCAAGTAAAAACTATCTGTTCCTTTTCGAGAATGAAGTCATCAAAAACAACTGAGATATTTTGACATTGATGTAATGGAATAATTTTATCATTATTTTCAATAAAAATAGCAATATTCTCATTATGCTTATCTTCAGTTATTCTTATCTTTTTTATTAATTCCAAGTACTTCAGTTTATTTAAGGTTTTAGAATGAATGTACAAATGATTATCCCAGTTTAACCATCCTGGTGCTAGAATATAATTGTAAATAGTTAATGTCGTTTTTCCACAACTGCTTGGTCTTATGATTGCACATCGAACAGAATTTGGTAATAGTTGACCTTGCTTATATTTTGACTTCTTCTCAGGAATGCTGATTTTCGGTTGCCAACTAGGTTTTATTTGATTAAATAGAATTTTTTTAATATGAATGAATAATCTATTTCAGTTGAATGATAAATCATCTGTTCTCAAAGAAACATCTACTGTACCCATGTGAGAAAGTTATAATAATGTGGCACATGTTGGTTTTTATTCAGGTCTTTTAACTCTGAATATTTCATCAAAAAATAATAAATTATACTGTGATGGAGAAACGATCGAAATTCCTGTTGTTCAGTATAGTACAAAAAATTTAAAAACTTATTCATACAAAAAAGGGGGCTATTGAAATTTGAAGCAGATGAAATTTTAAGCAGAGTCACTATTGAGAGCATGGTAAAGCTATAAATTGATATAAAATATAGTATTGGAAGCATGCTTGGACTTTCTGGACAAACTGTTGAAGTAGATCTACAATATCCAAAGAATTACATGATTTGCATAAAGATCTACCAATCGGTCCTGAAAATGAAATTGTACCAGTAAGTAGAGAAAATAAGTTTTTGACTAGCTTGAATGACAAATATAATTATGAAGTTCACTACAGAAACCTTAACCAGTATTTATCTCTGTTGTGGCTGTGCCCTCCTGCTATGTTTTGTGGTTTCTGGCTGGATGAGGAGAGGGTGGTACGATAGGTAGGTGGCAGGTTTCCTCTCACTACAACACAAAATGTACACACGGTTAAAGTACACTTTATTACTGGAACCAATCGAGTACTTGACTTCAATTAAAGTCTTGAATCTTGTCCATATCACAACTATATACAATGACTGACGTTCCCTCACAGCTTGCTCGGGTGCGAGGCGGCGACTATCACTGTGGATTGGAGCACTAGACTTACTGAGATGCGATGCGAACTGAATCCCAATACGGCGTGCTGAGGTACTGAGTGCGAGGTTAAGCGATTGAGACAGTTCGCTCGGCGTCGGTGGCCTATATCCAAACTGCCCAGTGGGCGTTATCTTTTCTAATGTTACTTATAATCCGTCTTGATTGCAATTTTTTTTATTCATATGACCGGTTTCGGCTTTTTTATGTGACGCAGCATGTGAAAGTTGCTGGATTTGGACGGGGTACTCCTGTAACTGAAATATCAGATGGTTCTGAATGAACCGAAACCGGTCATATGAATAAAAAAAAATTTTGCAATCAAGACGGATTACAAGTAACATTATAAAACCACTGATTGCTGTTATCACATCAGACATTATGTCTGTTTTTGCAAAGCTTCATCTTTTCTTGTCATAGGCGCGCCTAGTTCAACGTCTGCTATACAGTGCTTCCTAGTGCCGACTGGGGTGCTGGCGAAGGCGTTCGCCAGCACGTTCCTCCCCCCCCCCTTCCCCCCCATCTCCCCGAAACGACACACCGTTGTCGTGTACTGGAGATGCGAAAGACAATGGGGGGGATTGAGGAGGGCAGGAAGCTGGACATAGAGGTGAGCTGGGAGCCGTAACTGTAGAGGACGGCGTACTCTCGACCGTACCCCACTATCTGGTTTGCGAGAGCAGAGGAACATCCTCCTGAAAACACTGCTCACGATACACGTCCAGTCCTGAGGGCGCTCCTCGGGCGATTACTGTAATGGCGACGCCGATGTCGGATCCAGGTCTATCGTGTCGGAGAGCGGCGACGGTGGAGGCGAGGGCGCGACGTGCATTGGCTCGTCCTGGCGGCACCAACGGAAGGCTCCGAAGGCCGCGTGGTCACGTTTGGCCGTGAATCAGGGGGAAGAAAAGCGGCAGAATCACGGGGAAAGCGACAAATGCTAATTTCATTCTGATGACGGCGCTGCAAACCATCGGGACCTGCAATTACATTCATAAATGTGCCAAAGCGTTTCTGAATCTCGCCTCGCCCCCGGCGCTGACGTCGGCCAAAACCCCTGTAAAGAACAAGACCATGTGGTGCAATCCCATACTCGCGGAGCATCGGAGGCGCTTCTGCTTCTCCGTTGGACTGGAGGTGAAACGGAGCACTTGCTAGATGACGAATGCCGTTACGTTCACTAAACTGTTCAAAGTCATGTGACATGAACTGAGGCCCGTTGTCCGTAACAATGACTTCAGGCAGTCCTTCAGTGCAAAAAATTGAGGACAACACTTCAATGGTGCTACGTGACGTGGTAGAGTTCATAGGCACCGCCAACAGACTTGCTAAAAGAGTTCCACAATAAGCCAAAGAGTGTTCCACAATGGTCCTGCAAAGTACCGGGTGATCAAAAAGTCAGTAAAAATTTGAAAACTTAATAAACCACAGAATAATGTAGATAGAGAGGTAAAATTTGACACACATGCTTGGAATGACATGGGGTTTTATTAGAACCACTCCATATTGCTGGACGCGTGAAAGATCTCTTGAGCGCGTCGTTTGGTGACGATTGTGTGCTCAGCCACCACTTTCGTCATGCTTGGCCTCCCAGGTCCCCAGACCTCAGTCCGTGCGATTATTGGCTTTGGGTCTACCTGAAGTCGGAAGTGTATCGTGATCGACCGACATCTCTAGGGATGCTGAAAGACAACATCCGACGCCAATGTCTCACCATAACTCCGGACATGTTTTACAGTGCTGTTCACAGCTGTTGTTGAGGAATGATGTTGGACATATTGAGCATTTCCTGTAAAGAACGTCATCTTTGCTTTGTCTTACTTTGTAATGCTAATTATGGCTATTCTGATCAGATGAAGCGCCATCTGTCGGACATTATTTGAACTTTTGTATTTTTTTGGTTCTAATAAAACCCCATGTCTTTCCAAGCATGTGTGTCAATTTGTACCTCTCTATCTACATTATTCCGTGATTTATTCAGTTTTCAGATTTATACTGAATTTTTGATCACCCGGTATATGTACACTCGATGCCATGGAGATTGAATGTCGGACCAAGCTGGGAATGTCTGTGGCGGAGCTGATTGGTTGTCCGCGCATATGCAACAGTGTGACGTCATCTGTTCAATGTGGGCGCCCATGCCCTTCCCAGTACAGTACTGGCGCATTAACAATTACCCAATGGCCTTAGTGAAGCAGTTGTAACAGGTCCTTTTGAAACACTGTGGGAAGGAGCACACGGGATTGTCCACTGTCACATTGTACTAAGGTCACACCTTGTTGTACTGAAAGGTTACGCCAACGAGCAAAGTATCGGCGCACTCCTGATTTATGAATACTGTTCACTGAGCAAGGCCAAGACGTGCAAATGTAATGCAACAAACTCTTCAGATCAGGGTCCGCTTCCATGGCCTGTGCAATTTTTCTAGAATTCAGTGGGAAAGATTGCAGCAATTCAGAGTCCTGCGCATCGATCTGGCAGCAAGATGCGTCAGAGGAATCAAAATCAGAGTCGAGGCCGATTGAAAGGCAAGAAACGGCGTCACCATTGCCATGCTTTGCCGTAGGTCTGCGCACAATTTCGTACTGATCCTGAGATAGATGTGAAGCCCAACGTTGCAATTTCAGAGCAGTGCTTGTAGGACAGATGAACGAGGACCGGAAGGGCTTGTGATCTGTCAGTAAATAGAACTTGCGACCAAACAGATAGGGATGGGATTTTATCACACCATAAAAATAGCGAGATCTTATTTTTCAATTTGTGAATAATTGCACTGAGTTTGAATTAACAACCTTAAGGCAAAAGCGATAGGTCTGTCTTGTGCACCGTGAGAAAGCACACCGCCGATGCCGTAAGAGAAAGCGTCAGGGGTTGGCAAGATGAAAATATACTGAACGTCTGTCACTGAGCAAGGCATTTTTGAGCTCCTAAAATGCGTAGTGACACTCTTTGGTTCATATGACAGGCACTTTTTTCCGCAAGAAATGCAATGAAGCATTCAGAAGGAAACGAATGTAGAATGTCAACTTGATTAGCACTGACTAAAGTTCAGATACATTGCGAGGAACAGGCAGGTGACGGATTGCAAACAAATTAGATTGGAAGGGGTGCACACCCTGACTGTTTATCACTGTCTGTAAGTACTGTAGTTCTGTCAGAAAAATGTCACACTTTTCGAGACGACACTCGAGTCTTGCATCTGACAACACTCGAAAAAGTGTACGCAAATTGACAATGTGTTCCTCTGGCGTACGACCTGAGACGATAATACCGTCAAGGTAGTTCTAACAGAACAGCACATGAGCTGTCAGCTGTTCCAAGAAACGTTGAAAAATGGCGGGTGCGGAGGCACTTCCGAAGGGGAAACGCAAATACTTGAACAGGCCTAAGTGTGTATTAACAAAGACTTTCTGTGATTCTACATCTAGTGGTATTTGCAAATAAGCATATGTAAATCGATCTTAGAAAAATTAAGGGCTGGGCAAGCCTGTCTGTAAGATCCTCAGGGGGAGGCAATGGATAAGTATCTATTATTGTCTGTGGATTGTCAGTAGTCTTGAAGTCAACACAAATGCGAATTCGATCAGAAGGCTTGGGCATCAAAACCAACAGACTTGCCCAATGACTAGCTTGTGCTGGAGCAATCACACCATTTTCTTGCAATTCTTTTCATTCACTGGCTACTTTGTCTCGCAAAGCAATGGGAACAGGCGGAGCCTGGAAAAACTTAGGCTGTGCATTGTCTTTCACGGTAATGTGAGCTGCAAAATTATTAATTTGGCCAAGTCTATCAGAAAATAGTTCAGGAAATTTCTTAAGGAAATTAGCCACACTGTCTTTTTGATTAGAAGCAATAAATGATAGTACAGTGTCTTGGATGATAAGGCCAAACGAATCAAAGCCAAAAATGTTTCCACTGTCTCTTGATTGCCAGTCATTATAATTCACTGTCCTTGTGTGAGATTTGTAAGTGGCAGGCAAACCACATTATCCAGGTATTGGGATTTTCTGTGCATTGTATGCAGTGAGGTGCATGCTAGAGTTTGACAGGCATGGTGAGCCTTTATGTGGCACGATTAAGCAAAGTTACAGAAGCACCTGTGTGATTAAAAGTCAACAGTCTCTAGGAATGAAATTAACAAAAATACATGCAGTTTTAAAATTTAATCAATCAGACTGGTTGAAGAAATACTGAAATGAGAACTGAAGCAAAACTATTTTGAAAAAGATTACTACAGGCTAATGAATAATTCAGTATTTGGTAAGACAATGGAAAATTAGTGTCAGAGGGAGAAAAATGTGATCAACTTATAGCAAAATCAAACTTCAAAAGAAGAACTATATTTAACAAAACCTAGTTGCCAAACATGTGAATAAAACTAGAATTTCATTTAATAAACCAATCTATGTTGTTATGAGTATACTTGATTTATCTAAAGAACGAATGTGTGTTTCTCACTATGGGATAATGAAACCAAAATATGGAGAAAATTTTGAGCTATGTTATCAAGGTACAGATAGTTATATCTACAACATACAAATTGAAGATTCCTATGAACACACACATTGGCAATTGATCACTTTGAAACAAGTCGTTATTTAACAGATGTTACTTAAATACTTATGGAATTTGGTAAGTCAACAAGAAAGCCTTAGGAAAAATAAGAGACATATTTAATGGAAAAATCATAAAAGAATTCCATTTCTTAAGAGCAAATGGCATGCTTATGAAGTTGGTGATAAAGAAGAGAAAAAAATCAAAAGGAGTGAAAAATACGTTTTTAAAAATAGAATAAGTTTAGAAGATTATGAAGATTGTTTAACAATTGAGAACAGTTTGGAATGATGGATTTGATTTGAAGTGAAAAACTTGAAATCTACACAGTTGAGGTAAACAAAAGAGCATTGAGTCCTTATGATAATAAACGATATGTTCTGGAAAATGAAAATACATTACCATATGGCCATTACACATTGTACAAAGGCCGACCTGAGTGGCCGAGTGGTTCTAGGTGCTACAGGTTGGAACCGCGCGACCGCTACAGTCGCAGGTTCGAATCCTGCCTTGGGCATGGGTGTCTGTGATGTCCTTAGGTTAGTTAGGTTTAAGTAGTTCTAAGTTTTAGGGGACTGATGACCTTAGCAGTTAACTACCATAGTGCTCAGAGCCATTTGAACCATTTTTGAACCATTGTACAAAACTCTAATGAAAATTTTTCTACATAAATGGAACCATTTCTGAAAAACGTCAACAACATTAGAAATACAAGTGTGTTTAAGAAGATTAGTGAGTTACAAGTAAATGTTTTATATAGTTTCTGAACATTTACCTATCAGGTATGGAGAAAAATATGTTTAGGAACTGGACATTGAATTTAAAGTTATTTTACCTAAGAGATATTCAAAAATAATTTTTAACTGGGATTTTCAGTTTTTTGAAAAAGAGGCTATTAAATTGAGATTTAAAAGAATCAAAAAACTCAAAAATAATGGTAAAGAATTTCATGATTTGGAAATTAATATATGAAATTTTATAAAAATATATTTTTCCTATTAGATTTTATAATCTTTAAATGGACAATACCAAATGGCTAAAGCTGTGTGGTGACAATCTCAATAGAAAGAATATTAATGAATTTTATAAAGATAAATATTGATCAGATGGATAATGTAACATTTCTAAGGCATGTAAAAATAAATATGTACAAGAATATAAAAGTTATAGGTAAATGTGGTAGAAATGTAGCGAATTCTTACGCCAAAAAACATGAAGAGTCAACAGTTCATAAAAGTATTATAGTTGCTCAGGTAGAAAGAACTAGGAAAGTTTTGGCAAGGATAGAACACAGAAAAACTGTTTTTATTTATTTTCTTACATTCACTTTTTCAGAAAATACTAATTTTTTATAATAAGAGAATGTAATAGGAATAAATATTCTTTCCTCTTAATTTTTAATTATTTTAAAATAAAATATGCTTTCTTTAATGAAACTAAGTGCGCTGGACCTGAAAATTAGTCGACAGTACAGATATTAACCAAGGTCTGGGTAAATGTTTCAAAGCTAACGAGTGAGTGAGTGACGAGTGAACTAGTTAGCACTAAAAATAGAGCCAGAACCTGCTGAATCTCTCTACTGACATAAGGTTAAGGCGTAACCTACACAAATCCCAAGTGGTATTAGTCGGTCATTCAAGGCTCATTAGCCCGAATTATCTGGAATCCCTACCATCTTTAATGCTAAATGAGACAAATATCAACTTCTCTTCTTCAGTGAAGAGTCTAAAAGTTATAATGATGTAAATCTAAATTGATCTGAGC
Source organism: Schistocerca piceifrons (assembly GCF_021461385.2). Classification (NCBI taxonomy): domain Eukaryota; kingdom Metazoa; phylum Arthropoda; class Insecta; order Orthoptera; family Acrididae; genus Schistocerca; species Schistocerca piceifrons. The sequence continues at coordinate 867,720,682 of NC_060149.1, read as the reverse complement.
ACATAACTATAATGCGCAAAATCGTATCAGCATCTCTCCATGATTTACAAAAATATGAAAAGACCTTTCCTCTTGACCTGGAAAAGAAACTTGTACAAACACTTACACTTCCAATTATTGATTACAGCATGCAAAGCCTTTCTCAGGAAAGCTCACAGTAGCTGGAAATACTTATAAATTTAGAAATATCTGTGAAGTTCAACTCTTTGATCATATTTCGCCATCGTATGCACAACTACCTTGGCTGCATGCAGACAAGCGTAGAGATTTCTGTACCCTCTGTTTTTCTAGTGTCTTATCAATGTAAGTACACATGTAGCCTTAACGCTCTTGTCTGAACAATGTGGCAGAAACACCAGTCCCCATCAGAGCAAAATCCTTTCTGTCTCACTCCACCTTTCAGTTACTTTCTCAAAGTACTTCTTAGCAGCAGGAACTCAAATGTGGAATAACTTCTTGCATTATATTAGAGAACTGAATAACAGCTGCAGCTTCAGAAGGCAGTTTATGATCTATGTAATAAAGGATGAACAATGTTTGCCATCGGCCCTGTGCACACTCATTGCCCTTGTGCATCCTGCATCTCCAACCAGCTCTTCGTCATTTCCCAGTATTCTTAGGTGGTACAGGCCCTTTAAATTTTCTTTCCCCAGATCTCGCTATATAAGAAAACATATATTTTGTACATCTATAAATTCTTCTGTCTATCTGCCACTATCATTGTTATTATTGACATTATTATTATTATTATTTCTTTCTTGTCTCAGACGTTATGTCTGGTTAAAAATGGAAGGTGACATGGACCTTGATCAAGCGTGACTTCCTTTTAACTGTACGGTATATGTTACATTGCATTTAGGAACTTTCGGGTAATTGAACAAGTGTCAATAATTACAGATTTCTGTAGTTGTATATATTCGTTTGGATGTAGCTGTATTGCATTGATGTACTGGTGGATATTGTGTGGTATGACTCCTGTAGTTGATAGTATAATTGGTATAATGTCAACTTTATCCTGATGCCACATGTCCTTGACTTCCTCAGCCAGTTGGATGTATTTTTCAATTTTTCCTCCTGTTTTCTTTTGTATATTTGTTGTATTGGGTATGGATATTTCGATTAGTTGTGTTAATTTCTTCTTTTTATTGGTGAGTATGATGTCAGGTTTGTTATGTGGTGTTGTTTTATCTGTTATAATGGTTCTGTTCCAGTATAATTTGTATTCATCATTCTCCAGTACATTTTGTAGTGCATACTTATATGTGGGAACATGTTGTTATATAAGTTTATGTTGTAAGGTAAGCTGTTGATGTGTTATTTTTGCTACATTGTCATGTCTTCTGGGGTCTTCTGTATTTGCTAGTATTGTACATCCGCTTGTGATGTGATCTACTGTTTCTATTTGTTGTTTGAAAAGTCTGCATTTATCTGTTGTGGAATTGGGATCTTTAATAATATGCTTGCTGTAATATCTGGTGTTTATTGTTTGATCCTGTATTGCAATCATGAACCCTTCCATCTCACTGTATATATTGCCTTTTCTTAGCCATGTGTTGGATGCGTCTTGATCGATGTGTGGCTGTGTTAGATGATACGGGTGCTTGCCATGTAGTGTTTTCTTTTTCCAATTTACTTTCTTCCTATCTGTTGATGTTATGTGATCTAAAGGGTTGTAGAAGTGGTTATGAAATTGCAGTGGTGTAGCCGATGTATTTATATGAGTGATTGCTTTGTGTATTTTGCTAGTTTCTGCTCGTTCTATAAAGAATTTTCTTAAATTGTCTACCTGTCCATAATGTAGGTTTTTTATGTCGATAAATCCCCTTCCTCCTTCCTGTCTGCTTAATGTGAATCTTTCAGTTGCTGAATGTATGTGATGTATTCTATATTTGTGGCATTGTGATCGTGTAAGTGTATTGAGTGCTTCTAGGTCTGTGTTACTCCATTTCACTACTCCAAACGAGTAGGTCAATATTGGTATAGCATAAGTATTTATAGCGTTTCTCTTGTTTCTTGCTGTCAATTCTGTTTTCAGTATTTTTGTTAGTCTTTGTCTGTATTTTTCTTTTAGTTCTTCTTTAATATTTGTATTATCTATTCCTATTTTTTGTCTGTATCCTAGATATTTACAGGCACCTGTTTTTTCCATCGCTTCTATGCAGTCTCTGTGGTTATCCAATATGTAATCTTCTTGTGTAGTGTGTTTTCCCTGGACTATGCTATTATTCTTACATTTGTCTGTTCGAAAAGCCATATTGAATACTTCTGTTATCTTTAGTAATTGGTTGAGTTGTTGATTTGTTGCTGCCAGTAGTTTTAGATCATCCATGTATAGCAGATGTGTGATTTTGTGTGGGTATGTTCCATTAATATTGTATCCATGATTTGTATTATTTAGCATGTTGGATAGTGGGTTCAGAGCAAGGCAGAACCAGAAAGAACTTAATGAGTCTCCTTGGTATATTCCATGCTTAATCTGTATTGGCTGTGATGTGATATTATTTGAATTTGTTTGGATATTAAGTGTGGTTTTCCAATTTTTCATTACTATGTTTAGGAACTGTATCAATTTAGGATCTACTTTGTATATTTCCAATATTTGTAGTAACCATGAGTGGGGAACACTATCAAAAGCTTTTTGGTAATCAATGTATGCATAGTGTAACGACCTTTGTTTAGTTTTAGCTTGATATGTCACCTCTGCATCTATTATCAGTTGCTCTTTACATCCTCGTGCTCCTTTATTCTTCATTTATAATTTTGTTCTGTGTTGTATGTGTCATTAATTTCTGTGTAATGACTGAAGTTAATATTTTGTATATTATTGGTAGGCATGTTATGGGGCGATATTTAGCTGAGTTTGCTGTGTCTGCTTGATCTTTAGGTTTCAGATAAGTTATTCCATGTGTAAGTCTATCAGGGAATGTGTATTGGTCTGCAATGTAACTGTTAAATAATTTAGTTAGATGTGAATGTGTTGAGGTGAATTTCTTTAGCCAGAAATTTGCTATTTTATCTTTTCCAAGTGCTTTCCAATTGTGAGTAGAATTAATTGCTTGGGTGACTTCATGTTGCAAAATTATCACCTCAGGCATTTGTGGTATCATCTTGTATGTATCTGTTTCTGCTTTTATCCACCGTGCATGCCTGTTATGTTGTACCGGGTTTGACCATATGTTGCTCCAGAAGTGTTCCATGTCTGCTATGTTTGGTGGATTGTCTATTTTAATGTGTGTGTTATCTATTGTCTGGTAAAATTTCTTTTGGTTTGTGTTGAATGTTTGGTTTTGTTTCCTTCCAGTTTCCCTTTTTTTGTTTCTTCTAAGTCGTTTGGCCAATGCTTGTAATTTCTGTTTCTTTTCATCTAATTGCTCTATCACTTCTTGTTGTGAGATTTTACCTACCCTTTTTCGTTTTTTTTTTCTGACATTTCGTTTCTTATAAATTGTGTTAGCTGTCCGATGTCTTTTCTCAGTTTTTCTATTCTGATCTGTAGCCTGTGTTGCCATGCTAGTTTTGTGGGTTTCTTCTGTGTGTTGGTTGGTTCTGATCTCTGCCTAGTGTGTATATTTAGTGTAGTGAGTGCTCCTATATAAACCAGTAGTTGTAACTCTTCCATTGTTGTGTTTTCATTTATTTTGTTGTGTATGATTGTGTTGATAGTTTATATTGTTGTTTCGACTTGTGGGTTATTTGGCGCTCTATGCAAGAATGGTCTAATGTCTGTATTTGTGTCTTTATATTATATATTTGTCAGCTGAAATTTTTCTTCTATATCAAACATGGGTGTCACTTCGTGTTCTATTTGTGCTTGTTCTGGTGGCTGCCTTAAGATTTCGTTTTCCTCTGACTGTTTAATTGATGCGTGTTGTTCTTTGTTTGTTTGCTCTGGGATGTTCGAGTCCATTACTGTATTTTCTTCTTCTTCTGATTGCACATTATTTTGTTCCAGTATTTGTTGTACTTGTTGTTTAATGTTTTCTAATTCTGACTGGGGTATCCTGTTATTTTTTATTATTACATGGATCTGATCAGCTAGTCGTTGTTCTGTTAAAAATTTTAATTCTGGGTATTTGGTAATAAATGTTGTGTATACTTGTGATCTCTATCCAGTTGTGTTGGTTCCTAGGTTTGGCGCTTGGTAATAACAGAGCATGAGGTGTCGATTAACTTCATCTGACCATCTCATCCTCTGTCTTTGTTTTCCTTCTAGGGTGGTTGCAGGAAGCATATCCTGCAAAACACCTCTATTTGGATTTGAATCATTATTATTATTATTATGATTGTCATTATTATTATTATTATTATTATTATTATTATTATTATTACCATTCATTATTACTGTTATCACCATTAGCGTGCCGGCCGTGGTTGTCTCGCGGTTCTAGGCGCGCAGTCCGGAACCGTGCGACTGCTACGGTCGCAGGTTCGAATCCTGCCTCGGGCATGGATGTGTGTGATGTCCTTAGGTTAGTTAGGTTTAAGCAGTTCTAAGTTCTAGGGGACTGATGACCACAGCAGTTGAGTCCCATAGTGCTCAGAGCCATTTGAACCATTTTTTTGAACCATTAGCGTCAACATCAGCAGTAGCACAAGTGCTGCAAATATTAATTGTTAGTTCATAGTCAGTATTAGTGACTTCCATTGTCACTATAGACACTTAAATCACTGTAATGCTATTTGTCATATTAAAATTGTTATTTCTTAGGTAACTATGATGTAAAAATGTATACTACATGTAAAAACGTGGACCGATATAAGAGATGGCCTGATGTTACTAATCAGAACAGGTTATATTAATAAACAAATGAACAAATAATATGATTTTAAAGCAGAATTTTATATCTGCTTTTGATAGATCGGTCCACGTCACTCTATTCATTTTGTCGTTAAGTGTGAACAGGGACAGTAAAATTTGAAGAATAACAAATATTCTAGCAGTGGTTGAGCAGCATTGCCACATGGTTGTAGCAGTCCCTGAGGGCCAGGGTGCCCCTTCAGTCGCTGGTGGAGTTCTGGCTATGCATTGCACATTGTCCATTTGTCGGCATACCTTTTTTTAAATATAGAGCCCATATGAAAGTGTACAAAAATTTTGCCTACCTTGTTCGCTGTTTCAAGATGATGTAATGCGCAGATGGGATGACTGTAGAAATATAGACAAAATACATCAAAAAACTGAAGACCATGAGGGGTCAAACAAGCGCTTGCATAATAATGTTTCACTGTCACATTTAGGAACAGTTTGTATTAGGGAGAAACGTATTGACACATAAAGACAGGCAATCAATGAGCATAATGCAAAGATTAAGAAGACCAGTGATATTTTGTCCAAATTAATAGACTGCATTTTCTCTTGTGGAAACTTTGAACCTACCTCAGATGGACATAACGACAGAGATGATTCGGGAAGTCCGGGGATATTTAGTAATTTTTCCATCTAATTTGATGAATCCCTTATAAATCAGCTCTCTTGAAAGGTGTTTCCCTGACCATCCAGCATAAGATACTTGATTGCATTTTGAAATAACTTACAACCGAATGCAGTCTCGATAAATCAGTGTCTTTGAAGTAGATGAATGTATAACAGTGTTCGAAACTGCTAGTTTGTAGTCAAGAAACTCAGAGCGCTTTGTTCCTTTAGCATTTTATCGAGTTTGTGAATAAATTTCTTTTTGTGCGTGTTTGTTTCCTGTTACACAATTTTGAAACAAAGGCAGAACATTTTCTGGAGCAACATTCCCGCTAATTTTAGTTACGAGCAGCCAATGCTCACCATCAGTAGGAAATTTCTCATCCCTATCGTCCCCTGCCCGCTGGACGCGTAGCCATACCTGACAGTGTAGACTGCAGTATTGTGATTCGTCTTCTCCAAATTTTACACAGGAATAGGTGGAGTTTTGCTGGTGCCGTAGAATCTAATTTCCCATCTACGACATTAGCCACCGTATAAATCTGCCACAACTGTCAGTGGTCTCGTCGACTGAACGCCAAATACAGTGGTCACCAAAGTCTGATTTAATATCCGTGTTTCAGAAATGAACCGCTATCAGCAGTGTATGAACTTTTCGTTTATAGGAGCACAACCAGTTTTGTGATATCAAAATAATCACATCTTCGGGTGTACATCTACAAGATGGGACATTATGATAAAAATCGGGTACACATCCCATCAATCTATGCTCTGTGATAACCAATACGAATTACTCGCACGTCAGTAAAAATATTACGCCCGTGATACGGGAAGGAGCTCTCAACTTTGCTAGCTGGGACATTTTACCTTATTTTATTATTATTTTGCCCTTATCATTGCATGTAACCGCACCTTTAATATGCCAGTTTCTCAACTGGTTGTTGGGTTGTTTTTGGGGGAGGAGGCCGGCCGGTGTGGCCGTGCGGTTCTAGACGCTTTAGTCTGGAACCTCGCGACCGCTATGGTCGCAGGTTCGAATCCTGCCTCGGGCATGGATGTGTGTGATGTCCTTAGGTTAGTTAGGTTTAAGTAGTTCTACGTTCTAGGGGACTGACGACCTCAGATGTTAAGTCCCATAGTGCTCAGAGCCATTTGGGGGAGGAGATGGTTCAAATGGCTCTAAGCACTATGGGACTTAACATCTGAGGTCATCAGTCCCCTAGAACTTAGAACTACTAAACCCTAACTAACCTAAGGACAGCACACACATCCATGCCCGAGGCAGGATTCGAACCTGCGACCGTAGCAGCAGCGCAGTTCGGACTGATGCACCTAGAACCGCTCGGCAACAGCGGGGGGTGGGGGTGTGGGAGGGGGGGGAGGAGGAGGAGGAGGAGGAGGAGGAGACCAGACAGCGAGGTCATCGGTCTCATTGGATTAGGGAAGGACGAGGAAGGAAGTCGTCCGTGCCCTTTCAAAGGAATCATCCCGGCATTTGCCTGGAGCCATTTAGGGAAATCACGGAAAACCTAAATCAGGACGGCCGGACGCGGGACTGAACCGTCGTCCTCCCGAATGCGAGTCCAGTGTGCTAGCCACTACGCCACCTCGCTCGGTTTCTCAACTGGTCAGTTTGATCTATGACGCCCTACTTGATGTGGGTAACAGTATTTTATTTTGAGAAGGTTGGGCCCCCTTACTTCCCTTATCAGAGGCTTAATGTTTTACTGACGTGTCAATACTTAATACTGGTTATCAGAGACCATAAATTGTTATAAAAGGTATCCTGCTTGTATTGTAATGTAGACTGTTTATTTTACATCTTGCGGATTTACACATGAAGATCTGTTTTAACATCACGAAACTGATGGCGCTCCTGTAACCAAAAAGAAAAGTTGATATACAGCTAAAAGCGATTCTTTTCTGAAACATGAATTACATCAGATGCGGTGGCCCTCCTGTTTGATTGAATGTCATACACCTGTTTTAAATAATTTTTTTGCGCAATGTCAACTCGTTTCGTAAACTGCGGCCGCTGATAAGGTGCAGTAAATCCTCAAAAGTAGGCTCCTTTAGCAGGTCCACTGCCCATTAGCTGTCATTAAAGCGTCACTCATGTCTACATCAAAGCTGTCCACTCCACTACTTCCCATAGAGGAAATTAATGATTGAATCTGTTATATTGCTAGAGAAGGCCGAAATGCACGCTATAAGCTCACGCAGGATGGCGTGAGGTCTGAAACAGGATACGTAATGAATGCTATAAAGAAAAGTACGTAGCTTCTGGAATACTAAACTTTTATCCATCATTTGTATACATCGTTCTTGATGAGACATGCTTCATACGATAACTATCAATTGCTATGGCGCCTTGCTAGGTCGTAGCCATTGACTTAGCTGAAGGCTATTCTAACTATCATCTCTGCAAATAAACGAGGGTTCGTCAGTGTTGCATCGCTAGCTAAGTCGTCCGTACAACTGGGGCGAGTGCTAGTAAGTCTCTCGAGACCTGCCGTGTGGTGGCGCTCGGTCTGCGATCACTGACTGTGGCGACACGCGGGTCTGACATGTACTAATGGACCGCGGCCGATTTAAAGCTACCACCTAGCAAGTGTGGTGTCTGGCGGTGACACCACAGAATCTGTTGTTTGTTTTCTTCCTAGTGAAGCACGTAACGTGACACGCGGAATCTTTCTGTCGAAGGAAATGTGGCTTTTTATCTTGGTTCATCTAAAATTAAAACAGACGAACTCTAAGAAGTAGGGAGTGACTAAAAAATAGACATGATCGTGTTTTAATGTCAACTTCAATTGAGCAGCATATGCATGTCAGTAAACTAATTTTAAATTTAAATTTGAAAAGCCGAGGCAAGAATAATACCAAGAACACTGGTAGATAAAATGAATGATGAAAGTAGCATATGTGTACTTACTATTTTTTGACAGGCCTGCCAAAAAATTACTCGGCTGTCAGTTGCGAAACTGAAGCCCTTCCCGATCAACTGCCGGAAAAGGTCAGCTTTCGACGATTTCTGTTTAGGTATGACAAAATTACACTTAAAGCGCTCTACTCAGTTTGAATCAACACACCGCGCAACTTTAGCTATTTTTGTGGTAAAGTCAAGTGTCAGCTGTTTGCTCCTCTAATATGCCGCTGTCTTGTCGGACGACATTTAAGTAAAGGCTGGCTGGGTTTGTCCCGACGCAGCGGCGTGTAGACACACTGGATCGTCAGAGCGACGGCGGCAGCGCGGCGCACACGGTGTTTGTTTCAGTGCGGACGACGGTTCTCATACTTGCCGAACTACAAGGCGCCAAGCGTCGAAGATGAAACAGCGCGCTGAAACATTATCGAGTTACAAACACAAGCGACATTACGCCATACGCATTCCTGATTTCAGAGCTGTGTTTAACTTCATTTATTACCTCTTTCCTTAAAATGGGCAAATTCACGTTATTGATATAGCTCAACATTGATTCAGATAATGTATTTTAAAATCGCGTTTTTCAGCAAAAGTCCTCTTTAGCCTCTATCTTTCCTTTGAAAGCACCATTTAGCGCATTTTTAAAATGGTTCAAATGGCCCTGAGTACTATGGGACTTAACATCTGAGGTCATCAGTCCCCTAGAACATATAACTACTTAAACCTAACTAACCTAAGGACATCATACGCAACCATCCCCGAGGCAGGATTCGAACCTGCGACAGTAGCGGTCGCGCGGTTCCAGACTGAAGCGCCTAGAACCGCTCGGCCACATCGGCCGGCCGCATTTTTAAGTCTTAAGGTGCGATTGAACCCTTTTTAGGTTGTATAAGGTTGCATCCTTGAAATGCGGGCCCTGTTGATTACTGTCTGAGTCAGCAGACATGCATCTCTTTACGCAGAGGCAGGAATGGCTTATTCGCGCAGCAAGTCGCCTGTAGAGGGAACTACTTCCAGGGAGGAGGTTACCAAACGATGTCACATTTCAAAGACTCGACGGCAGTCTTCGTCAAGTGGGATCACTTAGACCACCGCAGTGTGCAAAACGTTCGGTTTGAGGAAGCCGCGTTACAGCGAACTGAGGTGAAGGTCACCACTAAGTACCTCCAGCACCAATGAATCTGGCGTCTTGCACAAGACGCGCATACGTCTTTCGAAGTACCAGAACGTACCAGAACTATCAGCTGGTGAGCTTCGCATTCTGCTTCTGGTATATATATGAAAATGTAAAAATTTCCCCACTTCCAGACGTTTGTTTTCTTAATTGACGGGGCCGTCTTCGCAAGGGACAGAATATTCGATACACACAATACACATCTCTGGGAGGTGTAAAACCACAAGGTAGCTGGTGTGTGACGCAATGAACAAAGATTTCTGATAAACTAGCGAACCCAGTAATGTTGCGCTGTAGCTGAATATGTATGGAAATTTCATATATATCCTAAATTCCTCGCCCCCCCCTCCCCCCTCTCTCTCTGCCAATATTGTCATCCTCCCTCTCTTTCCATATATCTCCTCTTTGCCCCATATCTCTGTGCATTACATCCTCCCCCTCCTCTATATCCATCTCCGTCTTAGTGTTTAGAAGAGAACCGTGTAAAAACTTGAAGTTAATCCGTCAACGTCATTTCGAGATTTTTGGTAGCAACGTTTGCCATTATATATTACACACACACAAACACATACACCCACCCACCCACCCACCCACACACACACACACACACACACACACACACACACATATATATATATATATATATATATATATATATATATATATATATATATACCCGCGTGTCGCCACAGTCAGTGATCGCAGACCGAGCGCCACCACACGGCAGGTCTCGAGAGACTTACTAGCACTCGCCCCAGTTGTACGGACGACTTAGCTAGCGATGCAACACTGACGAACCCTCGTTTATTTGCAGAGATGATAGTTAGAATAGCCTTCAGCTAAGTCAATGGCTACGACCTAGCAAGGCGCCATAGCAATTGATAGTTATCGTATGAAGCATGTCTCATCAAGAACGATGTATATATATATATATATATATATATATATTACAAAAATACGTAGCCTATGTCTCTCCATTTCATTAGAGTAATGTGTATAGTTGGTTTTGTGGCGGTGTTCGTAGCGACAAACACTTGGCTGTAGAAATGGCTTACGAAGTCACCGCCACACTTTTAATAGCGGGCCGACCGGTCCGCTGGAACAGTGAACAGAGATATGAAAACCCCAAACACTCTGATTAAATAAAAGTCGGTACTTATCTTTATTACGAAGATACAGCAACACAATAGTGAACTCCGTGTCTACAGAAATCTGTCTAGTTCGAGTCGGAGCGTCTAGGTCAGCGTCGGCTGACGACAAACAACAACTCTGCTGCGATGAACACACGACTGACTAGCAAGTACACAATTCGGTGGCGAGTATACAACTGAGCGGCGAATACAGAACTGTCTTAGCGCTCGCGACTCCAGCGCTTAAGAACCCAGAAGCCAGCGGTGGCGCGCGCAGACTTGCCGATTTGCTGTCTCGCTGGCGCTGCTTATGCGGACGGCGTCCGGACTTTGATGCTGCCAACCTTTTGGCAGCGGGCTCGGGTGGCATTACTGGCTAGGACATAACAGTTGGAAGTAACTAAGGAAAGAAATTTTCGAGATATATATATATACAAGGTTGTTCATTGATAGTGACCGGGCCAAATAACTCACGAAATTAACATCAAACGAAAAAAGTAAGAATACAAATTTGTTCGAGCGTGACCGGGGAAAACAGATGGCGCTATGGATGGCTCATTAGATGGCGGTGCTATAGGTCAAATTGATAGAAACTGCATTTTTTTAAAAAATAGGTGTCCCCATTTTATTACATATTCGTGTAGTTCGTAAATAAACAGGAATGTTTGATTTGGAACATTTGTTTTGCTTTGTGATGGATGGCGCTGTAATATTCAAATGGTTCAAATGGCTCTGAGCACTATGGGACTTAACTTCTTAGGTCATTAGACCCCTAGAGCTTACAACTACTTAAACCTAACTAACCTAAGGACATCACACACATCCATGCCCGAGGGAGAATTCGAATCTGCGACCGTAGCGGTCGCGCGGTTCCACACTGTAGCGCCTAGAACCGCTCGGTCACCTCGGCCGGCGCTGTAATATTCCAACACTTATTATACGTCTCACCCATTTAGATGAACAGTTGGCAACAATGTGGTTTTTTAAATTAAAACGCAAAAAATAGTCACGTTTGGATTTTATTTCCGTTGTTCCCGTGTGATACATTTACTTTTGTGACCTTATCATAAATTACAGGAAAGCATGCTGTTACTTGGTGAACAGCCGGCCGCGGTGGCCGTGCGGTTCTAGGCGCATCAGTCCGGAACCGCGTGACTGCTACGGTCGCAGGTTCGAATCCTGCCTCGGGCATGGATGTGTGTGATGTGCTTAGGTTAGTTAGGTTTAAGTAGTTCTAAGTTCTAGGGGACTGATGACCTCAGATGTTAAGTCCCATAGTGCTCAGAGCCATTTGAACCATTTGAACTTGGTGAACAACCGTAATAACCTCATCAATGTAATAAATGCTCAAAATGATGTGTTTCAACTTCATTGCATTTGGCAATACACGTAACGAAATTCCTCTCAAAAGCGAGTAGATGGTCTTCAGTAATTGTCGCACATGCATTGACAATGCGCTGACGCATGTGTTCAGGCTTTGTCCGTGCATCACGATAGCAAATATCTTTCAATTTTCCCCAAAGAAAGAAGGCCGGAGATGTAAGGTCCGGTGAACGTGCAGGCCATGGTATGGTGCTTCTACGACCAATCCACCTGTCACTAATTATTCTATTTAATACCGCTTCAACTGCACGCATGCTATGTGCCGTACACTCGTCATGGTGAAGGTACATCACCATTCTCTCTTGGAGTGAAACATATTTATTAGAATCGGTAAAACATTAATAAAGGAATAGGCATACATTGCACCATTTATATTGTCATCCATAAACTAAGCGCCAAATAGACTTCCCCCATAATTCCACACCATACATTAATCCACCAGGGTCGCTGATGTTCTACTTTTCGCTGCCATCATGGATTTTTCCGTTGCATATTATGCCGGTTTACGTTAGCACTATTTGTGAATCACGCTTCGTCATTAAATAGAATTCACGAAAAAAAACCTGTTATCGTCTTGTAATTTTTGTGCCCAGTGGAAAAAATTTACACGACGTTCAGAATCATCGCCATACAATTCCTGGTGCATGGAAAGATGGTAAGGGTGAAAGGTATGATGATGTAGAATTCTCAATACCGACGTTTTTGAAATTCCCGATTCCCGCTCAGTTTAGCTGTTACTGATGTGCAGATTAGCCTCAGCTGCAGCTAAAACACTTATCTACATCTACATCTACATCTACATCCAAATTCCGCAAGCCACCTGACGGTGTGTGGCGCAGGGTACCTTGAGTACCTCTATCGGTTCTCCTTTCTATTCCAGTCTCGTATTGTTCGTGGAAAGAAGGATTGTCGGTATGCCTCTGTGTGGGCTCTAATCTCTCTCATTTTATCTTCATGGTCTCTTCGCGAGATATACGTAGGAGGGAGCAATATACTGCTTGACTCCTCGGTGAAGGTATGTTATCGAAACTTCAACAAAAGCCCGTACCGAGCTACTGAGCGTCTCTCCTGCAGAGTCTTCCACTGGAGTTTATCTATCATCTCCGTAACGCTTTCACGATTACTAAATGATCCCGTAACGAAGCGCGCTGCTCTCCGTTGGATCTTCTCTATCTCTTCTATCAACCCTATCTGGTACGGATCCCACACTGCTGAGCAGTATTCAAGCAGTTGGCGAACAAGCGTACTGTAACCTACTTCCTTTGTTTTCGGATTACATTTGCTTAGGATTCTTCCAATGAATCTCAGTCTGGCATCTGCTTTACCGACGATCAACTTTATATGATCATTCCTGCAGATCCCCCTGCATTTCAGTACACTTTTCCATTGTTACAATCTCTCGATATACCACAGCATCATCCGCAAAAAGCCTCAGTAAACTTCCGATGTCATCCACAAGGTCATTTATGTATATTGTGAATAGCAACGGTGCTACGACACTCCCCTGCGGCACACCTAATAAAGTGCTAATAAAGTGCTTACCTTATTCGAACACTGTTTTCCTCCAAAACTTACCAAGATTAGAGCAAAGTCTACATAAAAGCCATGGATTACTCGAGGAATAGGGGTATCTTGTAAAACAAAAAGAAAACTGTATCTGTCAATCCGAAACAGTTCGATGTTGATGCTATAGCACATTACAAGAAATACTGCAAAATATTAAAGACTGTAATACGGATGTCGAAGCAAATATATTACAAGGAAAAGATAGTCATATCAGATAACAAAATAAAGACAATATGGGATATAGTGAAGGAGGAGACCGGTAGAACCAGACATGAAGAGGAACAAATAGCATTAAGAGTAAATGATACATTGGTGACAGGTGTGTATAGTGTTGCAGAACTTTTTAATAAACATTTTACAACTGTTACCGAAATAATTGGAGAGCTGGATCAAACCAGTCTTAGGACTGAAGACCACAACAACAACAACCGAAAAGATGGGGTTGTCAGATTCGGTAGATGCTGCTATGGAATACCTCAGACCAGAAATTTCAAGTAACTTCCATAATATGAATTTGATCCTCACTACCCCAGCAGAAATAATGACCATCATAAAATCTTTAAAATCAAAAACATGTAGTGGGTATTAGGAAATATCAACAAAGTTAATTAAAGAATGTGATTCTGACCTAAGTAACATATTAAGGCATCTGTGTAACCAGTCATTTATCAGTGGAATATTTCCTGAATGGCTGAAATATGCTGAAGTTAAGCCACTGTCTAAGAAGGGAGATAAAGAAATAGCATCAAATTTCCGTCCAATTTCACTGCTGCCAGCATTCTCAAAAATTTTCGAAAAAGTAATGTACAGTCGGCTTTATAACCATCTTATCTCAAATAACATACTGTCAAAGTCACAGCTTGCATTTCTAAAAGGTTCTGATATTGAGAAGGCTATCTACGCTTACAGTGAAAATGTGCTTAATTCATTAGACAAAAAATTGCAGGCAACTGGTATATTTTGTGATCTGTCAAAGGCATTTGACTGTGTAAATCACAATATCCTTTTAAGTAAATTAGAGTATTATAGTGTAACAGGAAATGCTGCAAAATGGTTCAAATCTTATATCTCTGGCAGGAAACAAAGGGTGTTATTAGGAAAGAGACATGTATCAAGCTATCAGGCATCATCCAACTGGGAACTAATTACATGTGGGGTCCCACAAGTTTCCATTTTGGGGCCCTTACTTTTTCTTGTGCATATCAATGGCCTTTCATCAGTAACATTACCAGATGCCAAGTTCGTTTTGTTTGCCAATGATACAAACATCGCAATAAATAGCAAATCAAGCGTAGTCTTAGAAATATCAGCTAATAAAATATTTGTGGACATTAATCACTGGTTCCTAGCCAATTCTTTGTCACTAAACTTTGAAAAAAAAAAAAAACACTACATGCAGTTCAGAACTTGTAAGGGGTGTCCCACGAGTATATGTCTAACATACAATGACAAGAAGATAGAAGAAGTGGACAGTGTTAAATTCTTGGGATTACAGCTTGATAATAAATTCAACTGGGAGGAGCACACCACATAACTGCTGAAGCGTCTTAACAAATCTCTGTTTGCAATGCGAATTTTGTCAGACATAGGGGATATAAAAATGAAAAAGCTGGCATACTATGCTTACTTTCATTCCATAATGTTACATGCGATTATTTTTTGGAGTAATTCATCAAGCCAAGCTAAAGTTTTCCGGGCACAAAAACGTGCAGTAAGAGTTATATGTGGTGTGAACTCAAGAACATCCTGCAGAAGCCTGTTTAGGGAACTAGGGATACTAACTACTGCTTCCCAATATATTTATTCCTTAATGAAATTTGTCGTTAAAAATATATCACTTTTTCAAACCAACAGCTCAATTCATGGAATCAATACTAGAAATAAGAATAATCTTCACAAGGATTTAAAGTCACTTAGTCTTGTACAAAAAAGAGTGCATTATTCAGGAACACACAGTTTCAATAACTTGCCAGCAGCCATATAAAGCTTAACAACCAATGAAATTCAGTTTAAGAGAAGCCTAAACGATTTATTGGTGGCCAACTCCTTCTACTCCATTGATGAATTTCTCAGTAAAACCAACTGATTTGTATATATATATATATATATATATATATATATATATATATATATATAAGTACAATATAACTTCTGCGCAATTTCAGTGCAGTAATGTGTTCATTGTAAATGTGTGTGTGTGTGTGTGTGTGTGTGTGTGTATGTGAGTAAAATCTAACTTCTGCACCATTTCAGTGCAGTAATGTGTTCATTTTAAATAAGTATTATAGTAGTTGTATTACATGTTTATTATGTTATAAATAAATGAAAAAACTTTTTTATTTTAAATTCAGTGCATTAGTATTTGTAAAATGACTTTTATATAGTGTTCATTAAAAAATGACGATCATTCCACTTGGGACCTGTGGAATGGTACATTAGCTTATTTGTTTTAGTTGTAAATATTTGTCAGGTATTGTTGTTTTTCTGACATGTTCCATATCCTGGAAGACCTCCTCACTACGGATCAATTGGAATGAAAGTAAATCTAATCTAATCTAATCTAATCTAAACACCTGAAATCACTCTTACTTCGGAAGACTTCTCTTGGTATATGAACCATTACTTATTAGAAAGATCAGTCTGCTCACAGTAATTCTTCTACCAAAGAATACTACTCCTCCAGGTACTGTGTGACATTTTTTGGAGCATTGCTGGTATAAAGCGAGTGAAATATTGTCTCTCAATCCTCAGTTTCGTGAAACGATACCGTTTATCATCCCAGTTGCTCGATCACCTTGAAGCCTGGACCGCATCACATACGATATTCGCTATGGTAGATCATAAACGTTTTGGTTACACGAAGCTGTTACGGTTCAACTGACGAGTTGAAAGATGTTGTGAGACAAGCTTCTACTCGAGTGACACAAGCAGTGCTCCGAAAGACGTCGCGCAGCACACAGCAGTGGTGAAATGGGGGAGGGGTGTGTGTGGGTAAGTAATAGTTTACATCACAAGAAAAGTGTTGTTCTTGTTATATATTTAAATTTAGCGCTTTCCGTTGGTTGTTGGAGGGGTAACGGGACGTCGTAGCCTCCATGTAGCAACCACTGAGCCATCTCGTTCGGTTATATGTGTGGAAGGAGGGCGAAGGAGCTAGGAGCATCGCGAGGCGCTCCGCGAGTGTCGCCGGACGAGCTCAGGAGTCCTTGCTAAGGACTCTCTCCCTCTCCGCTGCTGTTCCTAACTACCACCTGCTCGTTGGTTTCGATGGTTGCTTATGAAGCTTGATGATGTCCTCATATGCAGATTCGAAATTTACAGCACTGATAGGGTGCTAACTGTGAATTTCCGAGTCTATATTGTGTAGTTCAGTAGGCAGTACAGTTGAAGAAGAATAGATATCTCTAAAAAGGGAAATCTCAAAAGTGAGAAAGAAAAACATAGGTACAAAGACGATAACTGCGAAGAAACCGTGGATAACGAAAGAAATACTTCAGTTGATTGATGAAAGAAGGAAATACAAAAGTGTTTAGGGAAATTCCGGAATACGGAAATAGAAGTCGCTGAGGAATGAAGGAAATAGGAAGTGTAGGGAAGCTAAGGTGAAATGGCTGCACGAAAAAAAAATGTGAAGAAATCGATAGAAAAAAATGATTGTCGCAAGGACTGACTCAGCATATACACTATGTGATCAAAAGTATCCGGACATATGTTTTTCATATCAGGTGCATTGTGCTGCCGGCTACTGCCAGGTACTCCATACCAGCAACCTCAGTAGTCATTAGACACAGAGCAGAATGGGACGGTCCGCGGAACTCACGGACTTCGAACGTGGTCACGTGATTGGGTGTCCCGCGCGGCGCTACGGTCGCAGGTTCGAATCCTGCCTCGGGCATGGATGTGTCTGATGTCCTTAGGTTAGTTAGGTTTAAGTAGTTCTAAGTTCTAGGAGACTGATGACCTCAGAAGTTAAGTCCCATAGTGCTCAGAGCCATTTGAACCATTTGATTGGGTGTCACTTGTGGCATACGTCTGTAAGCGAAATTTCCACACTCATAAACACACCTAGGTACACTATTTCCGATGTGATAGTGAAATGGAAACATGAAGGACCACTTACAGCACAAACGCGCACAGGCCTACCTCGCCTGTTTACTGACAGAGACCGCCGACAGGAGAAGAAGATCGTTATGTGTAATAGGAAGACGTCTATCCAGAGCATCACACACGAATTCCGAACTGTATCCGGATCCACTTCAAGTGCTATGACAGTCAGACGAGAGGTGAGAAAACTTAGATTTCATGGCCGAACGTCCGCCTAAGCCACACATCACGCCGGTAAATGCATAACGACGCCTCGCTTGGTGAAAGGAGCGTAAACGTAGGACGATTGAACAGTCGAAAAACGTTGTGTGAGGTGACGAATCACGGTACACTATCACAGCACAGGCCTACTTTGATGTTTTAAGCACCTTTTTGCTTCCCACTGTTGAAGTGCAATTCGTGGTTGGCTATTGCATCTTTCAACACGATCGAGCATCTGTTCATAATGCACGGCCTGTGGCGGAGTGGTAACACGACAATAACATCCCTGTAATGGACTGGCCTGCACAGACTCCTGACCTGAATCCCATAGAACACCTTTGGGATGTTTTGGAACGTCGACTTCGCGCCAGGCCTCACCGACCGACATCGATACCTCTCCTCAGTGCAGCACTCCGTGAAGAATGGGCAGCCATTCCCCAAGAAACCTACCAGCACATGACTGAACGTATGCCTGCGTGAGTGAATGCTGTCATCAAGACTAAGAGTGGGCCAACATCATATTGAATTCCAGCTTTACCGATGGAGGGCGCCACGAACTTGTAAGTCATTTTCAGCCAGGTGTCCCAATACTTTTGCTCACATAGTGTATTTTCCACATTTCCTCTTAAACTGTACCTTAGCTGGTGGAGAGGGGCACGATGCTGCCAGTGTCCTCCTGTCCAGAAAAGTACTGCGCAGGGCGTGTCGCTGCTAACCGCCCCGCCTGGTGCTTTGCAGAGGATCTCGTGGCTGGCGTCGGACGGCAGCGAGGCCTCCGCGGTGCCCGGGCTGCGGCAGCTGCTGGACAACGGCACGCTGCTGCTGGCGCCCTTCTCGGCCGACCAGTACCGCCCGGAGGTGCACAGCGCCGCCTACCGCTGCGCTGCCACGAACTCGGTGGGCACCATCGTCAGCCGGCGAGTGCACGTCAGGGCCGGTGAGTCCAGAGTGCCCTCGTACCCCCACTCCTAGCCTCGTGCGAAAATAGTGCTCAGTACTTCAGCGAGGTACCTGTAAAATAACCGTCCACTGACTTTCCTTTCTAAATGCCTGCCCAACCCCTTAAATTTCTAGCTAGAGCAGAAGAATGTCGAAAGCATTTGTTTCATCTCCCAGACCCTTACTATTTCTTTTAGGGTGAGTAGACATCTGGACACCAGACGCTGCGCAGCACAATGAAAACTGAACTGCAAGGTAAACTTGTTGCAGATCACGTTCACCGTATGTGAAGTCGGATTACGCTATGGAAATGACAGGAACGTAGGATGCTTTTTTAAACACTCTGGTATAATCTAATGATCTCCGAGAGCTGTAAATAATCGCTAATAAACTGAGAAAAAGTGACAAGTCTGGTAAGCACGAGCAACAGCTTCATCGGGGGCGAATCGAGACATTCTTTCGCAGTAATTGGGCGCCCTAGAAGGTACGGAAGGGGTGAGATCTAACAATTAAAAGCATCTGAATATAGGATGTTTCAGGACGAAAAGTAAATGTTTTGGAGGTATTCACATCATCACAAGTCGTTGTGCTCATTGCTGAGTGTCGTGATTCCACCAACCGACTGTCTCCATACCGGGAGATTACCAGCTTCTCTTAGAGCCTGATGAATAAGTAGATTGTAGATGTTATCGATTTCATTCATCCACTTGCTCGCTGCTCTTCATTTCGGTCTCTTGCCTTCGATCTTCCCTCCCGCGATTAATTTTTTCTAGATTTCCTCCACCTCTTCTCACAATATGGCCAAGGAACTGGAGAATTTCTGATTCACACGACAAGAAAGGCGCCTGGAGATAACGATTTGCTCAATTACGGACACATTTGTTCCTCTTTCGGTACGTTTTAAGCGTAGCATCGTGCGCCATCGCTAAAGCTCACATGCTAAAGCAAACACTGCTTCTCCCTGGCCTTTAGGATCCACGTTTCGCAATCATAAAAGAAGAGTGAAAAGACGAGTGTTTGAACAAGCCGAACCTTGGTGCTGTCCGTTATTGCTCTGTTCTGTCAGATCTCGGTGAGCTGCTTTTGGGGCCTCGCGCTAGCGTCATCTTGTCTTCCTACCTCATGTTCGCAGCTTGCGTGTCACAGATGATTGAGCCAAGATAGATGTTCCTGTAATCGGGCTGCGAGTTGAACGTACTCTCCTCGATTAATTCTCATGCGTTTGGGGATGTCGAGGTTGACATGACAGCATAGACTAACTTGAATAAAACATTCCATGTAAGATGTGTACACTTTCTATTATTCACAAATATATTGAGTTAGAACAGAACCCAAGAAAGTACCCACAGAATGTGTTAATCACAAACTGCATCATATCCTCTGCTAACAGCTGTAGCTTTTCCACTGCAAAACTTGTACAAGATACTCTACAGGGATACCCAACGATTCTAAGTAAGTGCGTTATTCTTCAACGTTACAGCAGAATTAGCCAAGAAATCACAGTGGTAGACACAGTTGAAACATTCAGTGATGTGGACTGAAACACAGCTTCACAGTTTGAATTTCAAAACAAAAATGACAATCGACAAAGAAAGCCATAGCAACTGTAGTACCAACACGCAAAATGAAAACTTATATCACTAACCAGCTGTATCTTCGCAAGCAGTGAACGCTCGGTACCTGTTGCACGAAATGTTTCATTAGAATTTGTCTACACTAAAATGCCCTAAAAGACGTTAATTCCTAAAACGCTGTGCATATGCACGAACTAAGCTGAAGGGATGTCGCTGACAACTAACCTGAGCAGTTATCTGACAAACAACCTCTTGAATGTGAGCTAGCAAATTCAATCTTTACTAAGGTTAATTTGAAAGTGTTGTGTTAACAATTATGACAAGAAAAATATTAGCTGCTAAAGACTCACCATATGCATCAAGTGAGCGACAGAAAATGAGTGTCCTGGAGGTGCAGAGATGAACCTTCTGTGTATCTGTGTATTACAAGTCACAAAGTGGACATCGTCGACATTCGAGAAATGTTCAAAACGAACATCTTGAACACCAAATGAAAAATAGCGCGCCACAATGATCACATAGATTCGCACCATCAAAATCGAAGACGAAGTCCTTGGTGTTAAAAACCGTGCAGGACGTTCAGCAAGATATCCACTTCTAAAGAATGCATATACAATGGTACTGGTGCAACAGGGTGATGAGAACTGATGGAACGTGATGGCGTGCAACCAATGCGAAATAGTCTGTCGTGGGACTTGTCGTGAAACTGGCCATCCTTTACGGCGTAGCTGGTGATGGTGCGATAATATGTTTTGCAAACACGGAAAAGACAAGCAGCCAGAGGCTGAATTTGTCCGGTTGTTTCAGGTGGTATCAACTGCAATGTCACACACTTTTCAGGAGGCATAGTTTGCTCTAAGCGAGTGCGATTTTTATACGCAGACCAGCAATCAAGCAAAATCCAAGTTATATTGATCAGCTGCTGGCCAGAAGCAGTGCTCGTAACATAGTTGTTGTTCTCTGACTCCCATTTCCCCACTCCGGCTTGCTGTGACGTAAATATTCCCTACTGCTCATACAAGATCACGCACACGAGAACTAATCGTAGGAGGCAGAGCATTTCCAACTTCTCGCAGAGCATTAAATAACTTTCCAGCCAATCTACCAGCCAAACTAACAGTCGGTGTAATTGTACACGGATGCGCCAAGGCATTTATGCTAGTTAATCTTGATACAATTCTCTTGACACCTGTAACTTTCAGGATTGCTTTCATATGCATTTCCTCTTCAAATCCAAATTGGTCGTAGTTGGAAACAAATTCCGTACGGAACGTTGGGATAAGTTTGTCTACCTCATCTACAACTTTTCGAGCTGATTCCGCAGTTTGTTTTGCATCGTCAAATTGGAGCTTTATTTGAAATTTAGTTGTCTTACGCCTTCCAGTTCCATATTACTGTTTGAAGTTACGCATCCTGTGAACTGTATCGAGCATCCATGAAACGCGCAAACACCAGTTTTTGTAACAAGTGTGCCTTGTCCTCCCTTGAATATCCGTAGTTTCTCTTATGCACTACTGGGTCATATTGGCGCGGGCTTATTCTAAATCTGTTCATAATTGCTTTTTTTTATGCTGCGGATGATCTTCCATGCACGTAATTACGTTTAGTAGCCCTTCCTTTGACAACGGTTGTTTTACTACGTTTCAGTGGTGACGGGATTTATGGCCCCCTGTTCGACAAGAATGATGAACTACATGCATCGACACCTGTTTCAACATCACTTTCGCTTGTTAAGTACGTATCATGGTAATTATATTCCTCGTATACGTTGTCTGCACAGTCGAGCCTATACGACACCACACATTCCACTAACTTACCTTGCAAAAACACTAACATTTTATCTGCCGCACCTTTCTCACCCTGCGAAATTCCATGGGTTATTTTAACAAGGTTTTTCAAATCGTTTCTGTATTTCTAAATTTATACAAGGCTCTTGACACTGTACCACATAAGCAGCTTGTAGTAAAATTACGTGCTTATGAAATAACGTCTCAGTTATCCAAAAGGATACGTGATTTTCTATCAGGTAATTGATAGAAACTCATCGAGTAAAACAGAAGTGATTTCTGACATTCCCCAACGTAGTGTTACAGACCCTATGCTGTTCCTTATCTATATAAACGATTTAGGAGACGGTCTGAGCAGCCGTCTTAGATTTTTTGCACGTGATGCTGTCGTTTATCGACTGGTAAAGTCATCAGAAGATCAAAACAACCCCTCCCGCCGGAGGTTCGAGTCCTCCCTCGGGCATGGGTGTGTGTGTCGTTCTTAGCGTAAGTTAGTTTAAGTAGTGTGTCAGTCTAGGGACCGATGACCTTAGCAGTTTTGTCCCTTAGGAATTCACACACACACATCAAAACAAACTGCAAAACGATTTAGAAAACATATCTGTATGATGCAAAAACTAGCACATGAGTGCTAGAAGAAATCCGTTAAACTTCGATTACACGATAAATCCGTCAAATGTAAAGGCCATAAATTCAATTAAATACCAAGGAATTAAAATTACGAACACACAGAAAACAGTGTGGGGAAGGCAAACCAAAGACTACGTTTTATTGACAGAACACTTAGAAAATGTAAGATCCACTAAAGACACTGCCTACACTACACTTGTCCTTCCTCTTTTGGAATATTGCTGCTCGGGTTGTGTCCTTACTATATAGGATAAACGGAGTACATTGAGGCAGATCAAAGAAGAGCAGCACATTTTGTATTATCGAGAAATAGGGGAGAGAGCGTCACTGACATGGCACAGGATTTGACGTGGACATCATTAAAACAAAGACTTCTTCGTTGCGATGGAATCTTCTCACGAGATTTCAATCACCAACTTTCTACTTTGAGTGCGAAAATATTTTAATGGCGCCGACCTACATAGGGAGAAACGACCATCGTAATAAAATAAGGGAAATCAGAGCTCGCACGGAAAGATGTAGGTGTTGGTTTTTAACGCTGTTCGAGATTGGAATAACAGAGAATTATTGTGAAGGTGATTCGGTGAAGCTTCTGACAGGTACTTAAATGTGATTTACAGAGTATCTAGCGGTGTGGAGTGGCCGCGCGCTTTGAGGCGTCCTGTCACGAACCATGCGGCCCCTCCCGCCGGAGGGTCGAGTCCTTCCTCGGGCATGGGAGTGTGTATTGTTCTTAGCATAAGTTAGTTTAAGTAGTTTGTAAGACTAAGGACAGATGACCTCAGCAGTTTGGTCGCTTAATAATTCACAAACATTTGAATATTTTTGAACAGAGTTTCCATGTAGATGTAGATGAAATGTCAACTTTGGCAATTGCTGCTTTAGGTATATTGTAAAGTTTGCTTTGTTTATCGTTGCCATTGCTCTACTTGAAACATTTAATATGTAGTACATTTCCACCCCAGCAAACGACTCTGATACGTAATTGACAGCTGTGTTCTTGCCTTGATTAATTGAAAATGTAAGGTAGTAATTGGTAATTTTTAATTTATATAGTTCCCAACCACCCATGTTTCATTAATTTTGTCCCCGGTCTATAAATCTGCTTGTTGTTGGTTTCATTTCATCAACTTGGCAATCAGCAAACATTGTCCTTTGAGGAAAGTAGGTTACCACATACTTTCTCCATGGCTCTTAAATATTACAGGAAAGACTTGTTAAACTGCCAAAATCTGTTACCTTAATAATTTTTACTACTTCCGACTAGCTTCAATCTTAAATTCTTAACACTTTAACCAACGTTATGAACAGACATGGGACGATGGTCTGTTGAAATCAAAAATACAGGCAGAATACAAAAGGAATTCGCATCATGGTTTAACAACATAGTTCAGTTTGTTACATCAGATGAATATGTTATGGTGGCGACCATTGTGTTATCTTGACATGGTAATCAGGCAGCAGTCAAACTTTTATCATCATCTTGACTGTCTATAATCGGGACACCAAATGATACGTGCTGGCTTATTACTGTATGTCTGCAGCCTCCGCCAGATACCCAAGTACATTGAAGAGCCAAGTAAACAGGTACACCTGCCTAATATCGTGTAGGCCCCCGCGAGCACGTAGAGGTGCCGCAACACGACGTGTCATAGACTCTACTAATGTCTGAAGTAGTGCTGGAGGGAATTGACACCGTGACTCCTGCAGGGCTGTCCATAAAACCGTAAGAGTACGAGGGGGTCGAGATCTCTTCTGAACAGCACGTTGCAAGGCATCCCAGATATGCTCAATAATGTTGGTGTCTGGGGAGTGTGGTGGCCAGCGGAAGCGTTTAAACTCAGAAAAGTGTTTCTGGAGCCACTCTGTAGCAATTCTGGATGTGTGAAGTGTCACATCGTCTTGCTGGAATTGCAAAATGGACACGAATGGATGCAGGTGATCAGGCAGGATGATTACGTACGTGTCACCTCTCACAGTCGTATCTAGACGTATCAGGGGTCCCGTGTCACTCCAACTCCACACGCCCCACACCATTACAGAGGCTCCACCAACTTGAACAGACCCCTGCTGACATGCAGGGTCCATGGATTCACAAGGCTGCCTCCATATCCGTATACGTCTATCCGCTGGTTACAATTTGAAACGAGATTCGTCCGACCAGGCAACATGGTTCCAGTCATCAACAATCCAATGTCGCTGTTGACTGACCCAAGCGAGATGTAAAGCTTTGTGTCATGCAGTCACCAAGTGTACACGACTGGGCCTTCTGCTCAGAAGGCCCGTATCGATGATATTTCGTTGAATGGTTCGCTCGTTGGTACTTGTTGATGGCCCGGCATTGAAATATGCAGCAGTTTGCGGAAGGGTTGCACTTCTATCACGTTGAACGATTCTCTTCAGTCGTCGTTGGTCCCGTTCTTATACGGTCTTTTTCCGACGCAGCGATGTCGGAGATTTGGTGTTTTACCGGATTCCCGATATTCACAGTACACTCATGAAATGGTCGTACCGGAAAATCCCCAATTCATCGCTACCTCGGAAATGCTGTGTCCAATCGCACGTGCGCCGACTGTAATACCACGGTCAAACTCACTTAAATCTTGATAACCTGCCATTGTAGCAGCAGTAACCGATCTAATAACTGCTCCAGACACTTGTTATCTTATACAGGCAATGCCGACCACAGCGCCGTATTTTGCCTGTTCACATATCTCTGTATTTGAACACGCATGCCTATATCAGTTTCACTGGCACTTCAGTGTACATTATCTGACAGGTGCAGATGCCCAACATGCGTCATAAGGTTGTCGTTGGTGCTGAAAGAGGAAATCTGGTCACCATGCCAAGCCATCCATTACACGATTATGTGACAATCATCCTGTGTTGTGGACCAGAGAAGGTTTGAACACCTTGCAAAAGATTCCACCCAAAGCAAGAATGGGAAACATACCTGGTTCTAGTTTTTCTTCTTATCTTCCCTGTTGTTTCTCAAACTCTTTTCATCATTATATCACTGTTCATCTTGATTACATGTCCACCAAACCTTGCGCTACACAGTTTGATTTCTTTAAACACGAACATTTTGGGGTAGGCATTACCGTGGCTGTTAGTGATATCGAATGAAACAACAAATTTACTGTTACCAGTCACTGTCTATTTATGCCCACAAAGCGTTTCGAGGGTTTAACCTTCATCATCAGATAGATTTACAAGTGTTGCTATGACACTTGTGTGTGTTATGTTGCAATTTTTGGGGAACGTTTGGCAATGTCTCCAGTGGTCATTGGCTGCTTTCTTTGTCGTAACACATCATTTGTAAACTTTCATACATATGACAGTTTACACGTGATGTGTAACGACAGAGAAAGCAACCTATCAGCACTGCTAACAGTGCCACAAAATCGTCACTCAACACACACAATCGTAACATAGCACACGTATATGTCATACTAACATACGTAAATCCATCTGATGATGGAGATTTAAGCCTTCAAAACGCGTTTAGGACGTACATAAATCAGGAAACGTGTTGTTTCAGTCGAATCTGCTATCTCCCGATATTCTCCCCATGCTCTGTTACACTTTTTTGATAGTTCTTCCCAAAAAAGGTCCAACAATGTCAAGATGTTTTGATTTAATGTCTTTGAAGGTGCCATATGAGTGGAGAAGCTAGACAAATTATTCCATTCATATCAGCGACAAGATAAGGCGTGCATCATATACGTGTCTGGTGTTGTTTTACACAGTTGCTCTCCTTGCTTCCCCATTATCTTGTCCCCAAAGAACCATTGGGTATTGATCAAGGCTATCCAGGGGAATCATCCAACAAATTGTGCTACTTACATTCAAGGTCATGTGACATAAAAATGGCAGGAAACCCCCCCCCCTCTCTCCTATGGACCAATCAGGACCACGCACACCCTCCCGCCTTCATCTTTTTCAACAGAGACACTTGGGTGGGAGGGGTTCCACAGCGAAGGTCGAGGATGCTTCTGCTTGTTAATAATAAATAACGTTATATCAAGTCACTTGAGTTCTATTTGTTAATATCAGTATTACGTGACACCACCAGGGACTCGTACTTGCAGGCATATATGTATTACGTACTTTTCCACATTTTCGTAGTTTCCTCAATTTTACGTATTTTCCACAGCTACCGTATGTTATAACAGACGGCACTCTGGAGCACAGGAAGAGGTTTTATCTATTTGTTAAAAAAATACATCACCCTAGGTCTATTTGTTAATAACAATATTACGTGGCACCAACAGAGACCTCACCTACAGTAGGCAGATATACAAGGACTCTCAGTTTTACGTATTTCCAAAATTTTGTGCATTGTACCCAATTACGAGAAGTATGTGTCAACATCGCGTCGCATATACATAATGATTACGTTTTTTCTAAATGTATCTGTGAAGCCATGTCTCCCGCTCCCTCTGTATAACTAACGAAATTCATATATTTTTTTCATACGTCTACGACGAGCTCTCTCTCTCCATCAACCTTGAGCACAGATATCAAAAAAATGTTTCAAATGGCTCTGAGCACTATGCGACTTAACTTCTGAGGTCATCAGTCGCCTAGAACTTAGAACTAATTAAACCTAACTAACCTAAGGACATCACACACATCCATGCCCGAGGCAGGATTCGAACCCGCGACCGTAGCGGTCGCTCGGTTCCAGACTGTATGTAGCGCCTAGAACCGCACAGCCACCCTGGCCGGCCACAGATATCAGTCAATTTGGAGAGAGATGGTGTAGTAATTCTAATAGATCACTCATTCTCATAGCTTTGTAGGGAAACATCCAAGACATCTATCCAGACAGTCACATTTCTACCGCATTCTAAGTATAGATTCAGATATCCTGCATGACAAAATGGTATCCAAATCTCTTATCGAATTTTTTAGCCTTTTCCAACATTTTTCGAAATTTATCCTCTTTTCCCATACGTAAACGTAGAAGTTTAAAAATCTCTTAATTGCTTACGTGGCCAGATGTGACTTGGAATTTCCTTTTGACATCCAACGTTGTTACAGAGCCCCAACCGAATCACTTATATACTTATTCCCCAAATGGCAACACTAATGTTAAAACACATTGATAGCTGTTGGAGGTAGTGTGTTGACGTTATTCTGCTGTAAACACACAGTTACGCTATTTGGTGGGTAGCCCCCCTCCCCTCCCCACGACGCCGGT
The DNA here is from genome assembly GCF_021461385.2 of Schistocerca piceifrons. Lineage (NCBI taxonomy): Eukaryota > Metazoa > Arthropoda > Insecta > Orthoptera > Acrididae > Schistocerca > Schistocerca piceifrons. The sequence goes on along the minus strand of NC_060149.1, from coordinate 867,692,652 downwards.
GCCTCTTCGAAAGCGGTGGTGAGGGCGGAGGGGGCGGAGACGGGAGAGGCGGGCTGGAGACGCGGGCACGTTGGACCTAATGCAGGATGATCCATCTCAAGCATTACCCTGGACACTGTGCGGGCAGATCCACCCCAAACAATATTCCCCGAAGTACTACACGCTGGATCCAGCCCGAACAATATCCCGCCACTTCCGACGGTTGGAGGGAGGAGGAGGGAACTACGATCCTGGTTGATCCAGACAGAATGGATGGTGGGGAGAATTGTGCTTGGCTTTTAAACTGTTAGCAGCGGTTGTCTGTCAAGGACTCAACAGATCTCCTCTGGAGAGCGTTTACTAGCCTAAGAGTTAAGTGTGGTTTGTCAAGATGTTCCATAGAGAAATTATAGAGAAGTGGGGGGAGGGAGTGCTTGGCACCTAAATGTTAGTATTGAATATCTGCAAAACCACCAACAGGCTATGACAGGTTCTTGCTCTGTTTAGATGCCCTCTTCCTGGACGAGTCGGAGGTGATTACACATACATTGTGCAATTTTCTCTACCACTCCTGAGGAACTGGTGTGGTGTAGTGTTAGACAGGCAGGTGGAGCACTCCCGTTCGTGACCTGGTGGCCAACATCGTACCAGGAGTTCCATACGGTATCAGCGTTATCCAGCGAATACAGGTGAGGAGTTAGTCGCAGCCTAGGTGTGTACCAGTCTTTGTTATATCCACCTACGGCTTGGGATTTGTTCGCTGTTGCTTCTGCGGGCGGGATATCTCTCGCCCATCAATGTTAGGTACAGACCGCAATTTTCTCCGTATTTTCGGAGCACTGTGTTCGCAAGCATCGGCGTTTGGGGCTACACCCAATCAAAACGGCCTATGAAGGGTGATCAACCCTCCAGCAAGAGTGACGAGTTTTTCAGGGGTTGTTGCAGATGCTGCTCCCTCTCTCAAGAGCAAGATTTCTGTAGCGCTGTGCTACACGCGGACGATTTGTGATTGGAGGTATCTGCATTTTACTATGACGTCACACAATCTAGTAATGCAGTGTGACATTTCTTATACAATATCTTTGGCTTACAAAATTCTTTCTGGCGTCAATGTTTCTACCAACGTGATTGTTTCCAGCACTATGACGTCACACATTAATAACGGAGTAGTGGATTAGCAATGATAGATAAACCGGGACCAAAGCTAAAGACGTCATTACGTCGACACGGTGCAACGCGACGCTACACTACGCGATGTGATGCGACACTGTTACGCGACATCATGATGCGCCTTCGTGACATGATGCAACACGATGTTGACACATACTTAGCGTAACTGGGTACAATGAACAAAAATTTGGAAAATACGTAAAACTGCTCTGCTGGTGCCACGTAATACTGTTACTAACAAATAGACCTAGGGTGATGTAATTTGTTATAAAGAAATAGATAAAACCTCTTCCTGTGCTCCAGAGTGCCGTCAGTTATAAAATGTGGTATCTGTGGAAAATACGTAAAACTGAGGAAAGTGGGAAAGTAGGTAACACGTATCTGTCTGCATGTAGCCTCTGCTGGTGTAACGTAGTGCTTAGATTAACCAATAAAACTCGGGTGGCATGACACAACGTTATTTGTTATTAACAAATACAAGCATCCTCAACCTATACCATGGAACCCCTCCCACACAAGGTGAAGGTATCGAAGGGGTGCGTGGTCCTCACTGGTCCATAGGAGAGGGGGAGTGTTTCTGTCATTTTTATGTCACGCGACCTTGAATGTAAGTAGTATAGTTTGTTGGATCATTCCCCTGGGTGACCTTGATCAATTCGGAATGGTTCCCTGGGGGAGAAGATAGTGGGGCACTCAAGGAGCGCAAACGTGTAAGACAACACCAGACATGAATATAGTACACCCCTTATCTTATGGCTGATATGAATGGAAATTTTTAGAATGACCACTAGGTAACTTCTCTGGCTTTTTAACTTATATGGCAGCTTCAAAGACATTTAAATCAATAGATCTTCATATTGTTGGGCTTTTTTACGAGTTAACCCTACTTTCCTAGTGCAGTGGGCTCTATTAGCTGCAATTTATAGGATTAAGTCCGTCACCGTGTGTCCAAAATCCAACCATAGTAAGTAACATAGGGGAGCACACATGTAATAGCTAAATAAGATTTTCTGGAGCGATGTAATTTCTGGGGGTGGATTTGCTCCTAGGGGATGACGTCATGTATCATGTTACTTTACTTGTAGTAAAGCAGGGCAAACCCGACACAAATACAGTCTGCATAGTTGCCATATTTCCATATTTCATCCCCTTCCCAGCCTGGTACAGAGAAATAGTGCTAGATGTGGGAACACCACAATTCAATTATGCAAATTAAACAATATAATTATGCAAATTATACCTTTCTCGCCCCTTCTCCCTCCCCTCCCCTTCCTGCCCTACTGGCAGGCATTACGAAGTTTGAATGGAAATTTAAAAAAAAATGGTCGGAATTTCTTTGGCCCAATACTGTGCTGACATAACACCTCCACCCCTCCCCCCCCCCCTCCCATGCTCAGGGATTGGCTTCAAATTCTAAATGGCGGGTGGTCTTTCTGGGACTTTAAACCTGGTCCTTCTGGGCAGTCTGCTCCACCTACACAGGAAAAGGAGGAGAAGCCCTTTCCCATGCCCTCCCCAAAAATTGGTGTTATATTCAAATGTGAGTGGGATTTTTTCTCTGCTAACGTGACCATAATTGGTTGGAGAGGTTCAGTCCATGCTGAACTGTTGTGGAAGCATCGCTATGTGTTCGATCAACGGGATGATTGTGAAGGATAGAGCAGCTTTCAATAGATGTATTCATAGTTCACATTCGTGGGAGAACTGTAACAATAGCTCATTGTGCGGTTGAGGACTATGATAATGGAAGAGTGTAGGTGAAAGAACCAGAATTACATTCAGCAGATTGTGAAAATAGAGTGGGTTGGAGCCAAGATCCATATTGTAAGCAATGCATGCTCATGCGCAAGTGCAAACTGCTGAGGTGTCCACAGGATGGTTTAACTGTTGCAAAATGGAAGACGCAGACAGTTGATGCTAATTCACTTCAGTGGAAGCGTATTCGTATATGTAATGTATGCTACTGAAGAGCACCAACTGCTCATCCCCATCCACTCTCCCCTCAACCAACCCATCCCCTGATCCCATCATCAGTCGCCTACCATCCTCAGTGCTGTGCAGAAGGTGTTTTATCAAAGAGCTGCTAGTGTCTGACCTTGTGACCTGTAAGCATACAGCCGAGGACTGGGCCCATATGCAGAACAGAAAGGAGTTATTGGATGAGTGACTGAAGGAGAAGAAGGATAGTGTCGACCATATAATGGCTATACAGCAAAGTGATATCAAGGTGCATGACTTGCAGACTGATGCTGTTGTTATAACTTCTTGCTATTTTTGAAATGGATAGTCAGCTTTCCAACTCATAATAGAAGTCTGCCATCGATCCAGAGTACCAAGCAACTCGTCTAGTTCCCAATACTCAGCATGAAGCACCAGCCAAGATCGTCCAGCGCTGCCCAATTGCAGCAGTAGAGGAATAGGAAGAAACCATAGAAGAATAAGTACCCTTGCTTAATGTGTTTGTGCTGCTATTATCACTTGTAATGGCTTTTCTTCTTTGCTTATCAGTCGATGCGGCATCCTCCAGCCTGTCGGGACCTACAGCAGTGACATGTCCCAGCCTGTCAGGACCTGCAGTGGTGGCACATCCGATGTGTCAGGACCCACAGCACCAGCAGCACCCTGGGATTCTGTCGCGCACCTGGTCAGCTTGTTTGAGCAGGACAATGAGCTGTAATTGTCAGTTCTACATCTACATCCACATGGTTACTCCGCAATTCACACTTAAGTGCCTGTCAGAGGGCTCATCGAACCATTTTGATACTACTTTCTATCATTCCACTCTCGAAAGGCGCGTGGTAAAAAGGAACATCTAAATCTTTCCGTTCGAGCTCTGATTTCTCTTATTTTATTATAATGATCATTTCTCCCTAAGTAGGTGAGTGTCAACAAAATATTTTCGCATTTGGAAGAGAAAGTTGGTGATTGAAATTTCGTAAATAGATCTCGCCGCAAAGAAAACCGCCTTTGTTTCAGTGACTGCCACCCCAACTCGCGTATCATATCAATGACACTCTCACTCCTATTGCGCGATAACACGAAACGGGCTGCCCTTCTTTGCACTTTTTCCATGTCCTCCGACAATCCTACCTGCTAATGATCCCACACCGTGCAGAAATATTCCAGCAGAGGAAGGACAAGTGTAATGTAGGCTGTCTCTTTAGTGGGTTTGTCGCATCTTCTAAGTGTTCCGCCAACAAAGCGTAGTCTTTGTTTCGCCTTCCCCAAAATATTATCTATGTGGTTTTTCCAATTTAAGTTGCTCATAATTGTAATTCCAAGGTATTTAGTCGAATTGACAGCCATTAGATTTGTGCGATTTATCGTATAGCCAAAATTTATCGGATTTCTTTTGGAACCCTTTTCTTTGTTTAATGTCGAGACAACCAGCCAGTCCCTGACTGGCAGAAGCGCGCTAGATGTCCTAAGCAACATAACACAGGTCGGTTATTGCACTAGAGGGAGTTGTAGAGTGCAAAAATTGTAGAGAAAGACAGAGATTGGAATACATTCGGCAAATAATTAAAGACATAGCTTGCAAGTGCTTCTCTGAGATGAAGAGGTTGGCACAGAAGACGAAATCATGGTGGGCCGCATCAAACCAGTCAGAAGATTGATGACCTAAAAAAATTTCTGTTAATGTATTTCATCTGAGTCAGACAAATTCTAGAAACACAAAACAGCTGGTGAGGGATAGTGCAAACCTAACTACAGCAGTGAAACAGGACAATCTGAATGTAAAACACATTTACCAGGGTTATGTAAAAACCGATATGTTTTTCAAAGATTTTGTAAAAATACGGGCAGATAGCTGAAGTCCCTCACAGTATGGGTTTCTTTTTGTTGATGAAACAAGAAAACTGAATGATGTCAGTGCAGACGGAACTTCCAGGAGTTCCTATATATGTCCCTACGGAAGAGGGTTAGTACATCAGTATACGTATCACCATGGGTAAATTCACATGCATGTCGGGCGCTCAGTCTGATAGGATGGATGTGCAGGGACCAAACATTCACTTGTGCATGGACGCGAAAATTCAAACTCTCGAACGTAAAGTTGGAGGCTTACGCAAGAAAATATTGTCATACCCTTCTGAGAATGAACATTACACAGTATGACCGGTTTAATGCAATTGAAAATAAGGTAAATGGCTTAACTGAAGGGAAAATAGCTGTTATTGAGAAGGGGACATTGTATGAACAGATTAATGCAATTGGAAAGAAAGTAGGTGACTTAAATGAAGGGAAAATAAGTTACTGAGAACAGGAGCAGCACAAGAAAGAGAAGAGCAGGTATATAAAGCCTTACACTGCACAGAGGTCCGATTAGTATACAACAAGACTTCGACTACAGAATCTCTGTCTGTTCTCAGCAGCATTACATGATGATGACGATGATGATCATGATGATAAGCATCTAACCGATCTGCATCAGAATGCGAAAAGTCAAAGCAATGTGACATACAAATCCATATAACACCTATATTTGATGGTGAAAAATACAGTAGCAATGATTGGATTGACATTCAGCATAAAAAAGTGAGAAATCAATTCTCGCTGTAGGTAGACAATCTATTAATTCATTGGGGTTGTTGTAATATATATATATATATATATATATATATATATATATATATATATATATATATAATCTATTAATTCATTGGGGTTGTTGTAATATATATATATATATATATATATATATATATATATATATATATATATGCCTAGACAAATTTAGAATAAGTATCAATGACCATTAAAATGTATTCGAAGCCATTATTGACACATGAGTATTCCAACACGTCGACAAGATCCGCCTGCCACAGGTCATCCAAACCTTTAATCATTTCTTATCTACAAGAGTATGTTTTGTATGTTGATTTATGCAGTTCTCGAACCACAGCGTCTATAATTTTTCGATGAAACCTCTCTCTCTAAGCTCAGAAATTATTTAAAAAACTTGATACGAAAGAGCTGTATTATCAGTGGTTGCTGACGCCGTGAGCTGTCGTAGACAATCTATTAATTCATTGAGGTTTCATCGAAAAATTATAGACACTGTAGTTCGAGAACTGCATAAATCAACATACAAAACATACTCTTGTAGATAAGAAATGATTAAAGGTTTGGATGACCTGTGGCAGGCGGATCTTGTCGACGTGTTGGAATACTCATGTGTCAATAATGGCTTCGAATACATTTTAATGGTCATTGATACTTATTCTAAATTTGTCTAGGCATAAGCCATGAAAGTGAAAATGGGGAAAGATGTTGCACAGGTGTCTGAGCGAATGCTGCGTACGGGAACGAATCGAAGCCCAGATAATTTTGAACAGATCACGGTGGCGAGTTTTTCAACAGATATTTCAAGACCACGATGGAGCGGTATGGAATACATCACTACTCGACGTTCACCCACCTGAAGGCGAGTGTCTTGGAACGTCTCAGCGGAACAGTGAAAACCCAAATGTAGAGGCAATCCAATCTTCGTGACTCTCACAAATGGACCAATATCCTCCAACAAATAACTGCACAGTATAAGTGAACCAAACATAGCACAATAAAAATAAAACCGATAGAAGTTTGTGACAGTAGACTTCTAGGTACAGTATACAGTCGTATTAAAATGCTAGATCCACACAAACAGCAAACTAATTTTGGTCTTTTTTAGCACGTATTTCAAAACACAACATGGCAGTTGAGAAGCCATGTTTCCAAAGTGCAGAGACAGCATCCTAGAACGGACCTCTTACACGACAGCAGTGGTAATGAAACTGCAGGATGCTGTTACATAGAAGAGTTACAGAGGAGCTGGAAACCAACTGTGTATCTTGTAGAGAGGGTGACAAGTGGTTGCTGACTTGCACGGCAGTGATCATTTCCCAATCTGGATTCACTTGCCAGATTTCGTGGGCCCCGAAAGAAGACCACCAAAATAGGTGCTCAGTGGAGCCGACTGGCCACTTTATAGCCAGTTGGCCCAGTTCGAACACTGTGCGAATGTTGAGGCATGGGTGGATCATATTACCAAAACGGTCCACCACACCGCTGCAGCATCCATTCCACAGTCCACAGGCCACCGGAAGAGGCAACCTGTCCCTTGGTGGAGTGCCGAATGCCGCTCTGCAATCAGGACCATGCGTGCGGCTCTGCGTCGGTTACACTGTCGGCCAACTGCTGAGAATCTTGCAGCATTTCGGGTGGGGAGGGCAAGATGTCGCCGCATTATTCTTGAGAGCAAGAAGAGGTCGTGGCAGAAGATCCTGAACACCATTAATCGTTCCACCAAAAGTTCCATTGTGTGGGAGACCATGAGGAGAATTTATGGCAGAGGAGGAAGGTGCCCCATGGCTTCTGTAATGAATAACGGCACTCTCCACACGGATCTGCGAGACATTGCCCAGACTATGTCAGCGTATTTTTCCACAGTTACTGCAACAACCAGTCAGGATCCAGGTTTCCAGCGCCATAGAGCGGTTGCTGAGAGGTGTAGTCTGGACTTCCAGTCCACCTCTCATGAAGTTTACAACTGCCAATTTTCTATGTGGGAGCTGGATTGTGCATTGTCTGCAGCTCGTGACACATCCCCTGGTCACGACAGGATCCATTACAGGATGCTACGGCACCTCACCATGCGCAACAAAGAAATCCTTTTCGCACTTTTTAATGCCATTTGGGCGTCAGGTCACTTTCCTGACTCGTGGCGTGAGGCAGTTTTAATTCCTTTTTTAAAACATGGGAAAGACCGCACGAGCCCGAGTAGGTACCATATTGTTGCCCTCACTAGTTGCATGGGAAAGGCCTTGGAGCGGATGGTTAACCGCCGCCTTGTCTGGAAGTTAGAATCCCGGCAAATCCTTCGTCGCTTTCAGTGTGGGTTCAGGAGGTATCTTTCTACCTTCGATAACCTTGCTCTCCTGGAGGCGGCTATACAACAAGATTTCCTACGCCGTCATCACCTTCTAGGTGTCTTTTTCGACATCGAGAAGGCCTACGATACCACTTGGAGGCGTCTCATTCTGGAGCAGATTCATGAAAATTTTAGATACCGAATTGGTGATGTCCTGTCTGATCGCTTTGAGCAGGAGAACGGTGTCCCTCAGGGTAGCGTTTTAAGTGTGGCTATCTTTGCCATCGCTATTAATAGCATTACGTCCATAGTGAAAGGTCTTGTCCAGTGTTCCTTGTTTGTGGATGATTTCTCTTTGTTTTGCTCTTCTTCAAGCCTTGCAACGACAACGCGTCAGTTGCAACTTACTCTTAGACGTTTGGATGACTGGTCGCAGAAGAGTGGTTTTAAGTTTTCCACCGAGAAGTCCGTATGTGTTCTTCTTCATCGTTCTCGTTCGATTTTAACCTTTCCTGAGTTGAGGATGAGGGACACTATTCTTACTTTTAAAGACACGGTGAGATTTCGGGGGCTCACTTTTGACTCGGAGCTTACGTGGTTACCTCATCTTAAAGATCTGAAACGACGATCACTTAAGGCTTTAAGTATTTGAAAATGTCTTAGCCACAGTACATGGGGAGCTGACAGGTCTGCTCCAGTTTTGCAGGGCATTTGTCCGATCTCGGCTCGATTATGGGTGCACGATGTATGGGTCTGCGAGGCCTTCTTAGTTAAAGATGTTGGATGTTGTTCACCATGAAGGGCTTCGGTTGACCACTGGGGCATTCCGAACTAGCCCCATACCAAGCCTCTGTGCAGAGGCTGGTGAACCGCCACTTCATATGCGGCGACGGCTACTTACAGTGCGCCAGGCCTATAAAACTTTGTCCACACCATACACACCTGCATACCATACCGTTGCTCAGCCTCCTCTGGCATGGCTATTTCATAACCGGCAACGTGCGACGCAGCCCTATGGGATTCGCGCACAGGATTGCCTCGCAGCGATGTCTATGGCTGGTCTTCGTGTTTTACGTCGCGGTTGGAGCAGATTTCCACCTTGGCTCCTCCGGAGACGCAAACTTATTTTAGATTTGACTACTTTTAAGAAAGATGGCACACCAGATTTTAGATTCCAATCTCTGTTTTTTAACATTTTAGATGTGCATCACGGTTTCACTGTCGTTTACACTGATGGCTCCAAACAGGAGTATTTCCTTGGCTGTTCTGTGGTGTTCCCTGATCATGTTACCCGGCTTCGCCTCCCTGATGAATATACCGTTTTCTCAGTAGAGCTCCACGTGATCCTGGAGGCACTGGCGCAGATGAATCGTGTTCGGGGCGATAGATTTCTTCTCTGCTCTGGTTTTCTTAGTGCCTTAAAATCACTGCAGAATCTGTACCCAACTGAGGAGATGGTCCAGCTGATATATGACCAACTGTACTTGCTCCAACAGCGGGGCAAGGAGGTATCCTTCTGCTGGGTGCCTCGTCATGTAGGAATATGGGGCAATGAATAGGCCGATCGGGCTGCCAAGGAAGCCTGCAGAGAGCAGGATGTGGTCCAGTGTCTTATTCCCATGCAGTCTGTCATCTATGTACTCCACAGGAAGTGCATAGAGTTGTGGGAGGAAGAATGGCTGCCGGTGACGGCCAATAAACTGCGGTTGGTGACGTCAACAACTCGGCCGTGGTGTTCCTCCTGCCGGTTGCTCAGGCGGGAAGAAGTGGCCCTCACACGTCTTCGGATCGGGCACTGTCCTCTCACACATAGCTTTTTATTACGGCGGGAGGATCCTCCGTTTTGTGATGCTTGTGGTGTGCACATCTCTGTCCGGCACATTTTAACAGACTGCATTTTATACCTTGCTGCAAGGGCAGAAGCACGAGTTGATGGGGATCTGCCTTGTGTTTTAGCTAACGATGAGACGTGTGTGTCTAGGTTTTTAAAGTTCTGTGATGTGTCTGGACTCTGGCCTAAGCTTTTAGGTTGGAGGTTTTAGTGTATTGCAGAGTGGCTGACTCCTCCCTTTTTTCCTTGCGGTCAGCCAGCCACTACCATCTCCTACATTGTTTTAGCTCCCTCTACCACTTTCTTCTTGTGTTGTCCATATTTTACTGCTGACGCCCTGCTTCGTCCGACGCTTTGGTGTGGGTAGGCACGTATTTTTCAAAGCTTGTTACCTGTGTTTTATGTTCTGTTTTATCTTACTGTTCTCAGTAGTTTCTTGACACCCGTCTCACTATGTTACTGAGAGGGCGCTGAAGAGCTTGCTGACGTGCGCCCACAAAACCCTCTACTACTCTAATACTACTCTACCTTCTTGACTTTCGTGATGAGGAAATCATCGTACGACTGCCTCTACAAGATGGGCGCACGGTACAAATCCGGCGCACAACGCAGCACTTTGAAGCAGAACGACAAGGTAATATCAAATGTGAACTACGAGTTTCTTAAATCAGTAGGCCTGAAACCTCACAATGATGTCCTCACTCAGTATATCTCACCCAATGGAATATGACGAGCTAATCATATGCCAGGAATACTTCTAGCATAGACTTTATGCTCCAACGATATTTAACAAGAACGATGAAATTAGGATTGTCATCCAGCACCCAGACGCTTTAACTCTACCATGCAAGAGTTTCACATTTGATGCATCATTTAAGAAAATGCACGATAGTCCTACAGTGGATTCAAGGCTTACTTGTGATGCTTTAGCATTCTTGTTCCAGGAATACGATATGAACATAATGGGGCTGAGATTGATCGTACACGTAATGTGGGCACATTATCAACCCTTAAAACATATGTCCCACCATCATCCTCGGGTTTCAGTGGTTTGAAAATGGAATACTGTTCATAGAAGAGCCTGTGAGTAGAGCAGCGGAAGAGTACCACCGATTTACTGCATGCATACCTCTAAAAATATTTGTGGGGTACTTTGAGGACATGCAGCGAATTACTATGAATATTAAACAGGAACTTTTTTCTATTAGAGAGTGCAATGGATAGCAACTCATACATTCTAGTTGCTCAAGAGGAGGATTGGATCATCATCAATAAAATTATATGAGAATACCACATATCACTGCGGCAGACGAGGAGCGTTTGAAGCTTTTAAAAGTTCTGAATATCGGTACATATCTGCCATTAACATTCCGCTCATGGGAGCTTTTTGAGTATCGAGTGCTACCAACAGTCAGCAGACAAACATGGGCTATTAAAACGTCACTGGAGACACCGAGATTTATCATACTTGCATTTCAGACTAATAGAAGGGGGAATTTAGTAAATGGTTTTGCTGTGTTTGACAACTGCAATTTGACTAATGCCAGAGTCTACTTGAATTCAGATTTCTATCCGTACGTCAGTTTACTGCTACAGTGGGACCAGAACGCATAGTCTAGAATTTAATATGTATGCAAGGTTCTGTGCTTCTTATTATGAAGGTGCTGAAGAGGAATGATGCCTACTCAGTCTACAGAAACAGAAGGAACTGACACCAATCACTGTAATAGACTGTTCTGAGCAAAATGAGATAAATCAGGTCCAATAGATGTACAAATCGATTTTTGAATCCTCATCAAATTTCGCAGAACACACAGAAGCGTATGCTCTACTTCTACATGACCATGTGGTTAACTATTCCCTACTAGCTGGTGTTGTGGTGCATGCTGTATAAATAACCAAGTGCTGTGTCATACACAGAGCATTTCACTATGGCAACTCATAGTGTGAATATCATTGCTCACACCAAGGTTTCTATGTTGATTAGTACAGACGATTCATATTTAAAGATGTTCGATTGTAACAAACACGTAAAATGCTGGTATAATAGACACTCTCAGCAAGCATTGCATCGCTGAGGTCTTTTGAGGATATGAGTTGTTTTAAAACACGGAGATGTACAAAATGTTTAACATATTTCTCCCATGCACTCCATTGAGATGGCGTCGCTTTGAATATTCGATCATCCTGATACCATCACATTTGTCAAAGGCGATGAGAAGATCACGTGGATGCATCGAATCTTCAAGTATGCAACTATTCAAGACCTAAAATTCTACGGTTCACCTGCTCTCCATCAACTCAAAAAAGGGAAAATGTGCGAAAATAGTTTGTGTCTGCTTATGAGAAGGTAAAATTACTTTTAAGTTGCATTAATGAAAAATGAATTTCTTACCTCATAGTCTTTATCTTTCTTTCTTTCTTTCTACCTACCTCCCACTTAGACAGTATGTAACTTTGCCCATATCCTACGTCTGTGGCTTTGTTCAAGCACAGGGGATATAATTTCAGACATGTTTACTATATTTCTTTGGAAGCGGATACAATCACTCGCCGCCTGCTCCCAAAAACCTGTATATGCAACAGGATAGGCGAAATCCCATGCAGTCATTACGTGTATTTTGTTTTCCTGCATCTTAAACAGCACCTCTTTCTTATTCATTTCCTCCTCCTGTGTACTTATGTTCAAGCTGTCCTTCATGATACGTGCACTGCTCCTGATTCTACGTTCAGGGTTTTGTCTGCATAAATTTCAATTAAGTGTAAATGTGATCATTCTTATAGAAAGGACATGTGTAATGCACATTGTAGGAGAAACATATATTTGCTTATTTAAAGAATGATGGTAAGGGTTTTTTGTAAAATAACCACAACAGAGACATATGGTAACAAATTTAATTTGTTCATTTTTTCATAGATATAAACGTTACATTTCATTTACAATTTCGGTGATGCAATTTTTGATTACATTTTCAGTTATAGGTCTCACAATTTCGGCACAGATGCTTTAAATCCACGGTTATGTCGTTTTTACAGTAGGCTAAAACTAATGCAGAGATACTTTTCTTAACAGTATTTTTAGAATTTCATGAGAGATACATTAAATCCACAGTCCACCTAGCAATTCCACAATTTACAGTTGATTCAGTAGCACTGGCTGAGTGCATTTATAGTTTACAATTGATACAACAGCCGTTTTGCAGTTTACAAGTGACGCAGTAGCACTGGTGGAGTGCTTTTACAGAATACAATTGACACAGTAGTACTTTCACAGTTTTCGACGGACTTCGAAATATATTTACACTAAAAACTAATCTGACTGGATAATTAGGACTGGGTAAAACTTAAAAACTAGAAACTATTTACAAACGAGCAAGGTTGCTATTTTTTCGTCGTCAGCACAGGGATGACGACTTTTATTTTTGGACAAGGTAACACACATGATGTATATAAATATTTACGGATGTACATGGTAAACGTATGTACACACACACACACACACACACACACACACACACACACACACAGGTCATACTATTCCAGATAAATACACTATTTTCAGTCTCTCTCTCTCTCTCTCTCTCTCTCTCTCTCTCTCTCTCTCTCTCTTTCTCTCTCTCAATCGGAGTACCCCATACCCCCACTCCCATCAAGGAATAGTGCGACTGTGGGCAAGTTTCAGTCCCATACTCGCAAATGGCCAGCTTATCGCCGTAAGACGACAGGCGGACTGTAGACTACAACAAAGAGTATACCTCATTTCCTCGAGATCGAATACTGATTTGCTGCACCACATGTGGAGAACAACGGATATCTCGATACAGGCGCTGTAGATAATCTTCGATTTTGAGGGCCCTTGATGCCGCACAATGAATGTCGTTTGAGTGCATCACGGTGTCACCTACAATGTGCGATATACATACATCTTGGAATGTAGAACTACAAATTCCACAACTGCAGACCCATTTGCCATGCCTTTTATTTGCCCGATAACGGTCTTGTTCTGAAGAACTTTAACGTAAGGATTATCGGCTTTGTATCAGGACGTGTCGAATTCTTAAACCGATAACGTTTAAGTTCTGAAGAACTATTGCGTAAGGATAATCGGCTTTCTATGAGGACTTGTCGAATTCTTCAGCATAGTACCTCATTACTTCATATGGATCACAGTTATTCTACCAACTGATGAATCTGTCTGTAGCCATATAAAGTAACTTAAGATCAGCAAACTGCGTCTTCGCATGTGGAGTTTGAATTGGTCTAGGATGCACATTCCCACGTAGATAGGTTCACGTGAACTCTACTGCAACCTTCCCTGTCTCCACAGAAAAAAGTTCTTGTTGAAAATAGGAACCCTCTTCAAATTTGGTCTGGCTATATATATCTGTGCGCCATAACGTCTATCCCACTCGGTTCTAATAACAATTTCTTTTTTTTTCCTCAAATTTTCCACCTTTTGCCGAAAATTACATTACTCATTATCTTAAAAAAAATCTTTATCACAATCACACATCGCAGAATCCCTCTTTGCGGCATTCAGATCAATGTACTTCTTCAACCAGGGGGACTGCTTGGAGGAGACAGCCCAGGTGATTCTGTCCAGCTCCATCCCCAAAACTGAGACTCTGCTGGAGATTTCATTAATGAGCATTGTTTCTCTGCTTATTCTCCAGTGTTGTCAACGGCTTGGGGGTGGAGCGTCCTCAGATATAGTTGCTGTGGACATAGTGGCAAGTCGCTGTGTGTATCATGGAAACTAATAGGTCATGTGAAGTCTGCCTCAACAATATACCTTACATCAGAATCAGCCGCAACACGTTGGATTTCTCCACATAATTCCTTTCACTCCGCCGTGGACAGCCATCGAAACTCGCCAGTCACAGTAACTGTTGGATGGCATGCCTGTATAAGTTATTCACGTCTACGTACATGATGTAACTAGAATCGAGGGATGCATCGAACCTCGCATCCATGTGTGGATTATTCACCTTGGTATGCCTATGGACACATTGGCAAGGTCCTCCACAGATCCGAACTCAAAGAAAAGTAGCATATCAACATCAGTCAATAGTTCGATTCTGCGCTCCGTTTTCTTGAGAACTGCGTCCCACAACAACCCAGATGCTGTGTAATAAAAGGTGTGGTCCAGAGTGTAGAGGGTCATGCATACGCTCCTGATCTTCTCGAAAACATCAGCAAGCAAGCAAACGCATGTCAGTGTAAATGTAAACTCTTTCATACTCTCCCAAATTTGGGATGTTGAATTCCCACCAGCCATTCGCAGCACTCTCATACTCTGCAATCGTTATGGCATCGCCTGAGAGGATACTGGAGAATGCAGCTATATCGGGTAGCCTGGTTTCGTTGAGTTTTCCAGTATTATTCACATACTTGTATGGGAAAACACCCTTACTAGTTACAAACTGAAACGTTGCGTCATCGGGGTTTGCACCTTGAGTGATGTGCATGTCCTCCTGAGGCAGAGTTTCAACAAGTTTCTCGAGTGGCGCAAGCATAAAACGCAGCGAGTCCAGGAAACGGAGCGTAATTCTAGGCATCATGCGTTTGGACAAGGATATGTATTTCTCGACACTTTCAGGCAGGACGCTGACCTAATTTTCTCACAACCACTGCCAGCCAAGTGTTCAACGAGAAAGTGAGCGTCATACGCGCTTAAATGACGGAAGAAAACGGGTATGTGCCTTGGTAACTGATACATCAAATTGCACGTATTTTGATCTGCGGCACGGAACTTCCCTGTAAGATGACAGTGACCCCTAAAAGGAGTTTGCACTTTTTATGAGACGGCAGACCAAAAATATGACAGTCAACCACGTTATTGTACAAATCATCATTCTCCTTTGACCTGATCATGGGGTCGTTGTGGCATTAAAATCAATCAAGTTTCCATGAAAGGTTTCTGAGCTCAGCGAGCAGCCAAATTGCAGAACTGTCCTTGACAAATGACCTGTGGCCATTAAGACTCAAATATAAGGAGCACACTACCTGGTAAGCAACTCCATATAGTACGCGTTTCTCTATGAATGTAGCATGTGAGGCAATGAGGTTGCCTTTGCTGCATGTCACAGGAGTGAGGAGGCACTCAAAGTCAGCGTACACGACAAAGGGACATCGCTCCTGACGGTAGGCGTGCTTAAACTTTCAGAATTTATTCTCCATGACGGGCATCTCAACACATACCGCGTCCTGAGCAGAGTAGTCGACAAGATGCTTTGCTAATAACTCGCTAGTGGACGACACATTGAGACAGCTGAAACAAAAAAGCTGTTTATGTCAATGTGTACGCATTTGGGATGAAAAGAGTAGGAACAAATCTTTGAACCAGACATAATGAAGATTTTCTCCATAGCATGTTCAT
The DNA here is from genome assembly GCF_021461385.2 of Schistocerca piceifrons. Lineage (NCBI taxonomy): Eukaryota > Metazoa > Arthropoda > Insecta > Orthoptera > Acrididae > Schistocerca > Schistocerca piceifrons. The sequence continues at coordinate 867,676,440 of NC_060149.1, read as the reverse complement.
ATGCAAATTACACTGGCCTGCAACTTTTGATAAATGGAGGGGTCCATCAACTTTGTGCGTGACTTCACTATCGTCATTATCGTTATCTGGGTTGTTCTCCTCCAGATCATAAACATTAACCAAAATACACTTATACTGCGTTTTCGAGCAACGTCACATGCCGCGCAATTTGGGTGTGTCCTGGAGTTTCAAGGGGAATTCCAAACCGTCAAATTTATAAAACCCATGAACATCAGTACCCTTGCTGTTTCGAGATGGCTGCTGCTAATCTTTCTAGTAATTTCTTTCACAAGCCAAGATAGACCACGCAAAACAAAAGGTGTCGGTTTCATTTTCGACATTAATCCATGCATGCTTAGCAGTTATATCATCAGGAAGCTTGATATAGCTAGAACCTCCATTTACAGGATCGAAGACAGTGTGGAGGTGCAGGTGTAACAAAGGGTGAGTGCTTTCTCTGAGCATCTAACTTTCAGCTCAGAAATTTGACCCAGCGTAGCACTCAAGTAAGATTCATTGAGCCACTCAGCAATTGAGATGCACCGCGATATCACGCCATTATCCCCTCACATATAGACAACACTTGTCTCCTCAACACCACCGCCATGTTTGGAGTTTGAATGAGCTTGAAGCAGAATACTGCACTACACTTAATGGCGGAATACCGCCAATCGCTTATGATTTTGAGGAGCTTTGGCTCTATGATCGGAAAACATGCTTTCAGAAGCCTGACTGGGTCTGTGTATTCTTATGCCAGGTTCTCTATATAAGAAAACGACATACGCTCCACAAAAACATCCTCAATCACTACATAGTTCAGTTATGCCATGACCTGATGTCCATCACTAACAGGATGGAGGAGGCAACTGCCATTAGTCTCAGGTTCTTCACTACCACTAACAATACTACTACAAGTAGCTAGAGGCTCCATGCAGTCGATGATGGTGTCGGGGATGATGGGGACAGGGGTACGTGCTAAGGCACGTACCCCTGAGCTGCTAGAGAGGGAGAAGGAGGAGAAGAAGGCCAATTCGTGCAACCTTGCTCCTGATGCTCCAGCCCTGATCTGCTAGCCTGCGGGGTGGGAGTCCGTTGCTCCTGCTGGGTGACCCATATACGCCAGAACGTTTGTGCCGGGGTGGGTTGGGCGGTGGCAGCTGCAGCTGCGGCTTCCCATTCAGCCACCAACATGGCCTTACACAGTGGAGCATGCCACTGTGGAGCAAGTTTAACATCCACCGCAGGCCTCGGCATTCGTGGCGCAGCAAGCTGAGGTGTCACCTCTGTGAAAGAATAACAGCAATTAAGTACAGCGTTCTAGACAGAGATCGATGATTGTAACGTTATAATCAGAGTGAGTGTAAGCAAAAAATAATTACCTTTTATGCTCTGGGTCCACGGAATTAGCATTTCATTAATGTTATCAGGAATTTTTCCCACCCACTCTGGGAAGTTCTCTTCCTCGAAAAACGCAAAGTCACAACGCCTTTGTGACTATTTCTCATAGGTTAATTTCTTGGCCAGCTCAAGCATTCCTCCCTCATTACACTGCCGTGTAGCCATCGATCCATCTCACTGAAGTCGTCTTTAACATGATATTGATTATCGATGATGAGATATTGATTATACATAACAATGAAAAAAAAGTTCATACCAGATGAAAGTTGTGACCACTAGACGTCATCCCCGATAAATACTTCTGTTAGATTCTTCTCTTGCTCCATAGCAATATCTACGACAACGATGAATATATGTCTCACATAGCTGAACACAATGAAAAGAAATATTCTAACAGCAAAATAATACAAGTGTAGAACTACATACGTTATTGATGTGCAGTTTGCTACCGCTGCCTTTTGGCCTCCAGCAGCCGCTCGAGTTCGGTCAGCTGTCGCTCTAATGTTACAACCTAGAGATCAAAACTTTCATAAACACTTCTTACCATTCGAATACAACAAGACTCGTTTTCTGAATACGTAAACTAACATACACAAAGAATTTGGAGATGTACTTACATGATGGCACTAAAATTTCTTCAGCTTGCGGCTGCTCTCGACTTTCAGTATCCAGCTGCCACTCTAATGCTACAGAAACAATAGAAATGTTATAAGCACTTCTTAGGATTTGAATACTTTAAGAGATGTTTTCCGAACAGGTAAACTATCACACACGAATTTACAGACGTACTTACATGGCTTCCTATCAGCTTTCAACTGATGCTCTAGGTCAGCCAGCATTTCAAGAATGAATGCTGCAACAGCAAAAAAGAAATATTTTACAACAATTTGTTGGAAAAGCTGTTTTTTTGTATATAGAAATTTATTATAAAAATTTAGCACGATCTCGAAAAATTTGAACGCTTTGTCACGAAATTTTGTAACTGTCACAATTTGAGCTCATAATTTTTTTATAAAAACTTACGAGGCAATTGCTCCAAGGTTGGCCATTTTCCATCACCACTGCTGCTGGCGTTGTTACTAGCTGATCGTTTCATCTTGCGACTAGCACACTAACTCAGCTAGACCCTCCCAAAGGTAAACTGATGATGGTTGTGGAGGGGTTGGCATTTATATACCTTCAGGGTCCAACCTCAAATTTTCAGAAGACCAATAGGAATGCAGAATGCCACACTGTCAGGTTAGAACACACCTTTTAGTTCAAGCAGGATGGAGTACGCATGATGTAGCTGGCTGAGAAAAAAAAGCGCTGCTGTGAGGGGAGAGTGATCTTTCAAAAAAAGACCCTTTATTCGTTCTGGGACGAACAGACAGAGGAACTTTTCAAACATCTTTTGTTTGCTGTCAAGTGGTTGCTTGTTGCTGGAAAATAGGACACAGCTGCTATCTTTCTAAGAACGCTTAGTTTTCATTCTGGGACAAAAAGGTAGCATGGCACTTCCTTTGTTCCTGCTGCAAGTGGTTGGAAGCATCATCTTTCGTTCGTAGGAAGTTTGTTTTGTTTCAAATCAGCCTTTGGCGGCTGATTTCAAACAGCTGCATCCTTCGAAAAACATGTCCTTGTTCGTCAGTGCACAGCTGTGGGAGGAGGGCCCTTTTGTTCATTCTAGAGGCAGCAGCCGCCCACTATTTTGTGTTACAAGGACATTGGTTTGGCTCGCATCCCAATCGTTTGGCACTTCCCTTAGATCACTGGCTGTCTCGGTGGGAGTATGATTGTTGGTCACGGGCTGTTTCATTGTGTTACATTCAGATCGTACTGACCAAGGTAGCACTGAGCAACTACGGCAGCCGCCACAAATGCAGCTACATGTGGGTGGTCTGAGCACCCATTAGGTCACATGAGACAGCTGCGGCCCAGTGCAGGGTGAGTAGCATGGAGCAGAAGCGGGAGGGGGAAGATGCAGAGCCTAACACACCGATAATGGGAGGTGGGGAAGTGTGGGAGGGGAGCTGCTGACATGCAGGTAGCGTGGTATGCGCCACAACAAGGCCTGTTCACTCATGAATACCAGCACTGGGCAGATGCAGTCAGTGCACTGCTCTCTCGGCGTGCTCGTTCCCACCAGTGCACCACAGAGCATCTTAACAGCGGTTCAACCGCAGTATACGACGTGATTGGAAGTTCAACAAGAGTATCCCTGTCGCATTAAATGCAAATTATGTACTCTGCAGTGCATTAATTCCCCAATTAATGCCCTCTGAATATTTTCGGGTTCTACCACCTACTCCAATTTTATAAACAATTTCCATCAACAATTCCCATTTTATAAACAATCTCCATCAACAGTTTCCATTAATATTACACACTCTGCATGGACAACTGAATTTTACCACGAAAATTCGAAATTCCCGCAAAATTCGATTTTAGAGAGAAAATTGGGAATTTCCATCAAAATTCTAAATTCCCACCAATAGGGCAGGTGAGAGAGGGGGAGCGGGAGTGGAGGGGGGGGGGGGTAAAGCTAATTTTTATAATTAAATTTATTAATTTGAATGGTTATATTGCAATGTTGCCACATCTACCAGTATAACCCTGTACTAGGCCGGCGGAAGGGGAAGAAATTTGGCAACAATGCAGACCGCTCTTGCGTCGTCTTTGGCCTACAACTGATGGAATGCATTATCTTACATTACATAGCTACTAATGCTAACCAAAGACACGAATATATCAAGATGTTCTGATTTAAATGCCTTTGAAGCTGCCAGGTAAGTCTAAAAGCTAGTTTCCTTCTTTTACATCACCAACTCTGCCCAAGACATATCTGCCATTTTATGCTAAGACAGAGCATTTTTCATTCTGGTCAGTGTATAGGCAGCAATTGTCGGTGGTAGGCTCATAGGGCTGTATGTTTTCTAATCATTAACACGTTTTGTGTATTACCGATTTCTGCATGCTGCATTAGTAGTGCTACTGGATAATGCTACCCTTGCAGAAAGACAATGCCTGCGGTTTATGCACGACAGGGTACCACCCCTTTTCTATGGTGCAACGTTTCATGGAGATGCACTGGCTAACGAGTTTTGGTAGCTTGACTCCCACATTCACTGGACCTAAACTGGTTGGATTTCCGGCTAAGTGTGCATTAAATCGTTGGCACATGCCTAACCCCTCAATAATGTATAGAATTTACAAAGGCGTGTGTTCAATGCATGTCAAGCAATTCGAATGGAGCCAGGTGTATCTGAAAGAGTGTAATTCACTGCAGAGAAGGGGTGAAGAATAAACCAGGTTGGGTTGTACCCACAGGCATGTATCCTTCTAAGAGACAGACGGCAATCAGAGGAGAGACTGATCCATATCTTGACAGGTGTTGTCCAAAATGTTTGTGAAATCTTATGGGACTTAACAGCTAAGGTCATCAGTCCCTAAGCTTACACACTACTTAACCTAAATTATCCTAAGGACAATCACACACACCCATGCCCGAGGGAGAACTCGAACCTCCGCCGGGACCAGCCGTCAACAGGTGTTGATTTCTAGGCATATCATTATGGGAGCTTTTCTTCTACTTTTCGCCAATACTTCCCACTGTCAGAATATGTTACACTATTTTTTAATATGTTGTATATGTCAGCACATGAAACACTTGTTTCACAAAGTAGAAGTTGGTGAGTTATCGTACATTCTTCACTTATATATTTTTTAATGTTTTTAATTGTTATTTTACGTTTTAATTCACATTCTGTTGCTTTGTGTTTGTTTTTTAGTCTACTGTTTCATGTACATATATTTTGTTAATTGAAAATAGTAACTAACTCATTACTATGGTACAAAATCATTGTAATAATGATAAACTGTAATGAAATGCCTTATATATCATCGCTTTTAACATATTCCCTCCAAATATAATATGGTAAAATATCCTTCGGGGTGTGCTTTACCCCTTAACCCTCGCAATACCAATGGGGAGGCGTACTTTGTGCCCACCTCTTGAAAATATTGTAATATAGTTAAAAGTTTGAAAAAACATTTACTGTTTCTAAGGAATTCCATAAATGTTTTAAATTCTTCAGTTAAACTTTACTCAAATACCTAAGTCTTCGTGGTAGAAGTGACTTTCCTGAACGAATGACATATTCAGTATTTTCCGGTTCATGAGATTACTTGCACATTAGTAACTCTTTGAAAAGTGTGTTGTGGGCAAAAAGCACAACAATTAACGGATGTTGGTAATACATGTTGTTGAAAGTGTGTTGATATTAATAAGTGTGTGCTGAAAGACATTTTCATGTTCTAGATCCTACCAACACATCAGTACCTCTTTAAAAAGTGCGTTGTCGATATACGTCGACAGCATTAGAAATTTGGCTTTTTTAATTTTTTTAAGGTGCTTCGCAACGTCCTTGATAATGCGCGTTGTAGAAAATGTGTGTGATTGTTAGCGTTGAAAGTAAAACTGGGCACAAATAAAAAACTGCGTATTTCGTTATTTTTCCCCCTACAAGTTGCATCAAGCTTGTTAGTTTACACCTGGAAAATTTACCTTGTAAGTGGGTACTGAATTTATCAGCATACGTTTCTCTGACCTAAGCAGTTTTTTTTTTTTTTTTTTTTTACTCTTAGTAATCTGCTGGATATGGGAGACGGCGGTTATCGCTGAAACAACCGATTTTCTGTTACATCGGTTTTTTTCAGTGCCGTTCAACTGGACTGTTAAATCTGCTCAAAATAACATGTTTCGTAAATAACCGATTTTGAGTTTTTGATTCCTGTTGGTTCCTGTGATAAACGAAGAAATCGAACAAAGTTCGAAAAATTTTCATTCCCTCAGTTCACGATGCATAGAAGCAAAATTTTATATTAAAAAGACAAATAAAAAAACTTAGCCCGTCCTATGTTCGCTGCTTTTCTCGAAAAGTGATGAGTAGTTATTGATTACTACAAAAAATCTCCAGTATTCTCCTCTTGATTTAAATTTTTAGAAACTCAGGCCATAAATCACTCTGTAATCGGGTCAGTGTTAAAAGGTGAAAACTGAGGTTAAAGAACTCTTTTATCCGTGTTAATTTGTCTGTCTTCAGGGTCTAAAAGCAGGTAGAGGCATGTAGTGTAGACACAGGCGACAGATAAATTGCTTTCAGTTCTCGTTGTAAATCGTGAATGAACTGTTAAGCTGTAAGTCTACTCCTTATATTATGTCGCAAGTTTGTAGTTGCTTCTCCCATTTTTAATATTTCACAACAAATGGTGCGTTGTACGTCACTGATATTGCACTTCGTAAAATACTTCCAGACTAGAAATGGGGCCATTCTGTAACAGAAATGATGTCTGAAGACAACAGTGAGAAACTACCACATAGATCAGTCTTGCTCACTACAAGTGTATGCGTACCATCCAGTAGGCCACGTGACATGGTAACGGGTACCTTATTGTCTCCAGCAGTGCTGCACCAATTGGTATTCTGTTTGTTGCTGCTCGTTTGTGTCAGCATTTGGCCGCGCGGGGTAGCCGAGCGGTCTGGGGCGTCTTGTCACGGTCCGCGCTACCTCCGCCGTCGGAGGTTCGAGTCCTCCCTCGGGCATGGGTGTGTGTGTCGTCCTTAGTGTAAGTTAGTTCAAGTTATGTTACGGAGTGTCTAAACTTAGGGACCGATGACCTCAGCAGTTTGGTCCTATAAGACCTCACCACAAATTTCCAAATTGTCAGCATTCTTATTAAAATGAGGCAATTATTGTAGTGAGGCAATATTTCAAATCAATGAAAATTTTACCAACGAAAATGGCACGTTATTTGAGAAAGGTGTATTTAAAAACGAAAAATTATGGCACTGACATTTCAGTACGTTTACCTGACTATTATTAAAAAAAATTACCTGTTATAACATAGAGCAAGGAAATACCGAAAAATACCGGTTTTTTAGAACTAAAATATCGGTATCGGTTTCAACCGTTTGGTTTTTCTTATCCCTACTGGTGACATTCGTCTTAGACGGTACCGTTTTTTCAGCGACCCGTGCTGGTGTGGTGTTTAACCTCTAAACCGAAACATCTGTCTCAGAGACCTTTAGGGTGTTTTAAATGTGTCGTGTGGCAACGCTATCGCTTCCACAGTACCTTCTGATTGGGAGATCAGTTACGTAGCAGAAGCACTACAGTTCATTTTGTGGCTTCTCGTTGTCGTGTATGTATTAATTTCGTAATTCGTAGAGGTCCATCTGACCGAATTTTTTCGTGTTACAGTGAACTGGCTCGGTCCTTTACACTGGATATTTCGTATTAAATGTAATTTATTTTTATTTGCAGTTCCAATAAGAGATGCAAGAGATGGTCAAGAACTTTCTTTCATTCACTCATATGCAAAAGTTATGTAAAAAGTCTCAAACTCTACTTGTGCTATCGACAAAACCCTATTGTCAAAAGCATGAGGTTCATCAAAACATTGGAATACTTTCTCACAGAACCACACATCAGACGATGAATCACCATTTCCACTCTGACCCAAGCTATCAAGGACCTCATACGGCAAGGTATCCGTGAAGAGGAATTTGTTGCTGACAGAGGCGGAACATATGGGGGCGCGCGCCGCCCCTCCCCCTCTCCTATCACCAGCCACCCTTGCAAGTCTGCCCGTATTGCCACCTGCGCCACCCCCGCCATTCAGCCTGCACGCTATTCGTTCGTTTCTTTCGTCAGTCGACTCGACTGAATCGAGTTATCGAGTACTTTCCTATGTAGCACGCACGTCCGCGTCGTCGTGTTTTATACTTTTCTGCCTGGCACATAGATAGCGAACACATTCGCAGCCATTCTAGTGGTCTCGATACGTTATTCTGTCTGCAATTTGTTCGAGAAGGGTCGAGAATATTCTAATGTTTTCTTGTACAGTGAACTTTCGATACATAGCGTTATAAAGACGGACTATTCGCCGAATAATGAGCTAGTTTACATATGGAAGCAGAAATATTAAGACTGAAGAATGAATAAGTAAAAAGTCCTACTTGCATCAAGTGCAAGTGTCAAGATTAGTCAAGAGTGAGAGTGATCAGTTGATTGTGAAGTATTAATAATAGTAATTCATAGCAATTTCTCTGTAAAAATATTGTTATGAGACTCGTAACTCTTTTAACTCATTTAAGGGAGAGAACCATAATTGCAACTTTTTTATGTCAGGAGTTGGCATTGTCTTGTATGTGTGTATAATCAATTTAAATAAAACTTTCTTAAACTTTGCATGTGACTTGATTATTTGTTATTATTGTAAAAGTAAAGGTAGCCCAAGGTATCTTTAGCGCCCCCTCCTTGAGGTTTTTCTGTATCCACCACTGGTTGCTGGAGGAGATGATCAAGTTCCAACCGATAAATTTGAGAAAAACGAGACCTGTTCTAAGTGTTCATCTTCAAAAGACCAGAAGACTTCCTACAAGGGTGCAGGACGCAATAAGCCAATACATCTGGAGTGATATGGGAAAGTGTGCACCACATGTGCAGTCAGTAATGAATAAACGATGGTTTTCGTAAACAGTTACAGTAATAGTTTTTATGTCTGACTGGAGTGGCACACATAAGTTGGAATTGGTAGCAGGACGTGACAGGTATGTGACGCAAGATCTGATGGCCGAGAAAAGATTAGTCTCAAAGTAAGGCGCCAGCGATGAGGAAGATTACTTATCTTTATTCTCCACACTGAAACAGGCACCGTCTACTGCTCTCGTAGCAAGTAGCTACGTAATTAAGTTCACAATACAATTCACAAATCCACAGTACAATCCAAATCGTAACTAAGTTCTAATTAGCCCAAGGTTACCATATAAGATCTATACAACAACACTTCGATATTAAAACAGCTAGCGATCAAGAGCGAGTGGCCGTGGCGTCAGGTCTGTGTTCCCGTTATATCTTGTGTACATAGAGGGAGCTGCAGGCAAGAACTGTTGAATGGCATGACGTCTTCAGCCGGAGATAACGCCATGAACCTCCAGCGGCCGAGACGTGAAGCTAAGGCCGACCACCTCGCATGTGCGGCCGGGCTGAGCGACGGCAGGTCGCGCGTGGTTCGGTTAGGTCCGCGGACATAGCAATAATCTTCAGTGAAAATGAAGCACAATGTTTGTGTAACAACCGCAGTTAATCTTGAAAAAGTAAAACTTACACAACGCTCAATTTGGTGTTTCATGCAAAAAAAAAAGAAAAAACAAAAAAGAAAATGTTATCTTAAACATATAAACAAATCAAGGAAAACGATAAATCTACGAAATGATATGACGGACGAAAAATGAGGTCTCTCAGACCGTATGTTTCTAATTGTGTACTGTCTACCTATGTTTCTGTTTAAGGGTCAAATTTGGTAACCTTCAGACAGAGAGTGTACACAAATGGATAACCTTAATCAATCGCAGGACAGACCCCTCTGCATGTTTGAAAATCACTTCCATTAGGATTTAGCCGCGTTCTTGGACTGTGACAGCCATGTTGCCGGCTGGGTACTGCATCGCCCGCCGGCTCTGGGACAACAGGCGCCGCGAATAAAGCAAGTCTAAAGCCCTTACTACACGATTCGCCTAATCCGTAGACCTATGCACCAGCGCCCCAAGCGTGCACATCTGTAACTACTGACTGGTTCACGTAGACGTATTACACCATCCAAGCGCAGTAGAAAGTAGTAACGCGCGAAACGCCAACATAACTGTCTGATTTCTTGTACAAGTCGTTCGTTCTACCGCAAGAAACACAAGGGGGAGCGTTTGACTTGTAGGAACGTCATCTGTTCGTATTATTAATGTGACTCAAGGTTCTTATTTCATGTTGTTGTTGTTGTGGTCTTCAGTCCTGAGACTGGTTTGATGCAGCCCTCCATGCTACTCTATCCTGTGCAAGCCTTTTCATCTCCCAGTACCTACTGCAACCGACATCCTTCTGAATCTGCTTAGTGTATTCAACTCTTGGTCTCCCTCCACGAGTTTTAACCTCCACGCTGCCCTCCAATACTAAATTGGTGATCCCTTGATGCCTCAGAACATGTTCTACCAACCGATCCCTTCTTCTGGTCAAGTTGTGCCACAAACTTCTCTTCTCCCCAATCCTATTCAATACTTCCTCATTAGTTATGTGATCTACCCATCAAATCTTCAGAATTCTTCTGTAGCACCACATTTCGAAAGCTTCTATTCTCTTCTTGTCCAAACTATTTATCGTCAATGTTTCACTTCCATACATGGCTACACTCCATACGAATACTTTCAGAAATGACTTCCTGACACTTAAATCAATACTGGATGTTAACAAATTTCTCTTCTTCAGAAACGCTGTCCTTGCCATTGCCAGCCTACATTTTATACTCTCTCTACTTCGACCATCATCAGTTATTTTGCTCCCCAAATAGCAAAACTCCTTTACTACTTTAAGTGCCTCATTTCCTAATCTAATTCCCTCAGCATCACCCGACTTAATTAGACTACATTCCATTATCCTTGTTTTGCTTTTGTTGATGTTCATCTTATATCCTCCTTTCAAGACACTGTCAATTCCATTCAACTGCTCTTCCAAGTCCTTTGCTGTCTCTGACAGAATTACAATGTCATCGGCGAACCTCAAAGTTTTTATTTCTTCTCCATGAATTTTAATACCTACTCCGAATTTTTCTTTTGCTTTCTTTACTGCTTGCTCAATATACAGATTGAACAACATCGGGGAGAGGCTACAACCCTGTCTTACTCCCTTCCCAACCACTGCTTCCCTTTCATGTCCCTCGACTCTTATAACTGCCATCTGCTTTCTGTACAAATTGTAAATAGCCTTTCGCTCCCTGTATTTTACCCCTGCCACCTTTAGAATTTGAAAGAGTGTATTCCAGTCAACATTGTCAAAAGCTTTCTCTAAGTCTACAAATGCTAGAAACGTAGGTTTGCCTTTCCTTAATCTTTCTTCTAAGATAAGTGGTAAGGTCAGTATTGCCTCACGTGTTCCAGTGTTTCTACGGAATCCAAACTGATCTTCCCCGAGGTTGGCTTCTACTAGTTTTTCCATTCGTCTGTAAGGAATTCGTGTTAGTATTTTGCAGCTGTGACTTATTAAGCTGATAGTTCGGTAATTTTCACATCTGTCAACACCTGCTTTCTTTGGGATTGGAATTATTATATTCTTCTTGAAGTCTGAGGGTATTGCGCCTGTTTCATACATCTTGCTCACCAGATGGTAGAGTTTTCTCAGGACTGGCTCTCCCACGGCCGTCAGTAGTTCCAATGGAATATTGTCTACTCCCGGGGCCTTGTTTCGACTCAGGTCTTTCCGTGCTCTGTCAAACTCTTCACGCAGTATCATATCTCCCATTTCATCTTCCTCTACATCCTCTTCCATTTCCATAATATTGTCGTCAAGTACATCGCCCTTGTATAGACCCTCTGTATACTCCTTCCACCTTTCTGCTTTCCCTTCTTTGCTTAGAACTGGGTTTCCATCTGAGCTCTTGTTATTCATACAAGTCGTTCTCTTATCTCCAAAGGTCTCTCTAATTTTCCTGTAGGCGGTATCTATCTTACCCCTAGTGAGATAGGCCTCTACATCCTTACATTTGTCCTCTAGCCATCCCTGCTTAGCCATTTTGCACTTCCTGTCGATCTCATTTTTGAGACGTTTGTATTCCTTTTTGCCTGTTTCACTTACTGCATTTTTATATTTTCTCCTTTCATCAATCAAATTCAATATTTCTTCTGTTACCCAAGGATTTCTACTAGCCCTCGTCTTTTTACCTACTTGATCCTCTGCTGCCTTAATTACTTCATCCCTCAAAGCTACCCATTCTTCTTCTACTGTATTTATTTCCCCCATTGTGGTCAGAGTCCACATCTGCCCCTGGATATGTCTTACTATTTAAAACCTGGTTCCTAAATCTCTGTCTTACCATTATATAATCTATCTGATACCTTTTAGTATCTCCAGGGTTCTTCCATGTATACAACCTTCTTTCATGATTCTTAAACCAAGTGTTACTTATGATTATGTTGTGCTCTGTGCAAAATTCGACCAGGCGGCTTCCTCTATCATTTCTGTCCCCCAATCCATATTCACCTACTATGTTTCCTTCTCTCCCTTTTCCTACACTCGAATTCCAGTCACCCATGACTATTAAATTTTCGTCTCCCTTCACAATCTGAATAATTTCTTTTATTTCATCATACATTTCTTCAATTTCTTCGTCATCTGCAGAGCTAGTTGGCATATAAACTTGTACTACTGTAGTAGGCGTGGGCTTCGTATCTATCTTGGCCACAATAATGCGTTCACTATGCTGTTTGTAGTAGCTTACCCGCATTCCTATTTTCCTATTCATTATTAAACCTACTCCTGCAATACCCCTATTGATTTTGTGTTTATAACCCTGTAGTCACCTGACCAGAAGTCTTGTTCCTCCTGCCACCAAACTTCACTAATTCCCACTATATCTAACTTCAAACTATCCATTTCCCTTTTTAAATTTTCTAACCTACCTGCCCGGTTAAGGGATCTGACATTCCACGCTCCGATCCGTAGAACGCTAGTTTTGTTTCTCCTGATAACGACATCCTCTTGAGTAGTCCCCGCCCGGAGATCCGAATGGGGGACTATTTTACCTCCGGAATATTTTACCCAAGAGGACGCCATCATCATGTAATCATACAGTAAAGCTGCATGCCCTCGGGAAGAAAATGTTTATCATTATTTATTAAGTATTTGCTATTCCCTTATGTAGGTTACTACAGTTCTGTATTGCAGACCCAACTGTTAGTTTTATATTACGACACTTGGTTACACAGGTATACGTATTTATACAGCATTTTGCACATTGAGGACCCACTTGTTTTTGGAGCTATTGCCCTGGTAGTGACAGTATATCTACGGATTAGGGCAGAACGACAACGAAAACAAAAGCCAGACGTTGTTGAATTCCATCCTGACTGGAAAGAAGGGACAAATTCACTGCTTATGAAAGAACTGAGGTTCGAAGATTCGCATGAATTTCGGAGCTTCGTGGGGATGGACATGGCCTGTTTCGAGAAGCTGCTGTCTGTGATAGAAGATGGAATTAGCAAGTGTGACACAGTTATGAGGGAGGGTGTCTCACATTCTCGAAAGTAAGAATTAAATCACATGTTTATACGTTTTGTGATTAAACCAGCGTAGATCACGAATAATATACCGGTAAATGCCCTGTTACGTTGCAGATGGATGCAACATTACGTTTCCTGGCGAATGGGGAATCTTTTAAGAGTGTAGCTTTTAGCCACAGAATAGCACAGTACACCATTTCAAAAGTAGTTGTGGATATATGCACTGCAATTTGCGCCATGTGTGTGCTACTCAGAGTTTTGCAGTCCTCGTCTGTCCCATTGGGCCAAACTGCAAGGACTTTCTCCCTTTCACTGCCAGTTTCTCTTTCCTGGCATGCTGAAATCAAGAAAGAGACGTAATCAAATGAAACCTGAACTTTCGTAAGCTAAGGCATTACGATACAAATCAAATATCACTGTATAATGTTATATGCATATTACTCAGAAAGAAACGATTTCCGACTACCTTATTATGATACAGCGGGTCATATATACACCTTTCCTCGTAGTATGCCTGATTTAAGACGCTTAACGCCTCTGTGCTCCATTTCATTTCTAGAATACGAAGCAATCAACAGAAAAAATCCTTTCACAAACAGCTAGTATAAACGAGTTACTGCAAAATAAAAAAAAAAGTTTCTTTTCTGCATTTATGAAATCTGATTACTGAAAAACTTGCGGGATTTCCCCAACGCGAAAAATCCCCAAGACAAAAATCTGAAATCAGCCACTATCCACCTAACAATAACCAAACTACAAGCAGAAAGCACTGTGGTACACCCTTCTGCGCATGCGCGAGTTACTGCTGCCTATTGCGCAGGATGGAGGAAAGCACAGCTCAGGGGAGGGGAAAGGAGGGGAGAGGGAGCCCTGAGGACGGGGCAAGGTTGGGTTACAGTTGGTAGCCATCCCAGTAAGGCGGTGGAAGGCAGATCAGTACTTGGAGGAGTTTACATGAAGGGTGTCGTTGAGTCATGTACATGTCTGGGGACACTCCCGTCATTTCTTCGCTGTTAAGAGGTTAGATATGTGTCGTTGTGATTGCCAGTGGCAAAGGAGTGCATACTGGTCACAAGTGCAGAGGAAGGAGCGCAGAGCCTGTGAGATTTGCGGAGAAGGAGAACTGTCTGTGAAAAGAAGAGTACGTGGTGAGAATGGATAAGTTTGGTAAGAACAGGGACATCCATGGTGCTAGCGATGGTCTTCTGGAGGAGGGATGAGGTATGGATGACGTCAGCTGATGTTGAAATGTAAGTGGGTGGTTTTCGAATTGGGAGAACGGATTCCCGGTAGACTTCCCACTCGACTCAGCAGTAGTCATGGACGGGATTCAGAGAGGCAGCACGGAGGGGGGCAGGAGGTGGCGATAGGCCGAGGAGGTGGTGAGAAGGACTGGGAGGTGGTCACTACCAATGGGATCTAGGACGTCTGTGGTGATACAAGCAAGAAGTGAAGTTACTTTCAGGATGGGTTTGCTGTGGGAGGGGAACAAGATAAGGTCGTTTGTTTGTTTGTTTTGAAAGCTAGTGACGGCTTATTGGCGTTAGTCAGTCAGTTAGGCAGCAGCAGCTGGCTGAAAAAGGTGCAGCAACAAGGAAGTATCCGATTTAGTGACTTTTACGAGTTCCTAACCAGAAGCTAATTGCATAATATCATCTGTGTACTCTAATAGTTTACTTTTATTGAGTTTCTGCATGTTAATTTAATATCTAACAGCCACAGTTGTTGCGTTTTCGTTTGTGTCGGAAAGCAAACTGATTTTGTGTCATATTAGAAGTTCCTAATCAGCGGCGAATTATTTAGTTTCACCTGAGTGCTTTGGTAGTTAGGTTTTGGAATCTCTGCTTATTAAACTAATTTATTAGACACAGTTCCTGCGTTTGAGTCAGGCTCTACAGTAGAGTTCTGCAGCACATGTCGATAGTCCATTTATCTGGGTAGTTTAGTTTACCACAGTATTTAGCATGGATAGGGACTTTGATTGTTGTGTGTGGATGTGAGCCAAGTTGGTGACACTTCGCTCTCAGCCCCAGGCTATGATAGCTTTGGTTACACAACTTGAAGCCGCAGTGGAAGGGCACCACTGTTGTGGGCTGGCCATTGAGATACAGCGGATGTCCTCCATGTCTGAGTCCTCCGATCGGTCTTCACCGATGGCCAGCCCAGTTATAGCTCGCACTGAGATTCACCCCTCACCTGTGGTCGAGTGGGAGGTCGCCCCATGGCATAGCAGGCGGCGAAAGACTTCCCAGGAGGCTGCACGTAAAGCCTCCCCAGCTGGTCTGACAAACAGGTTACAGGTACTGTCTGTGGCTGACACTGATGCTCAGCCAGATACCGTCGCCTGTCCTGTTTCAGAGAAAACCTCTCAGCCTGTGACATCTCGGCAATCACAGAGGGTGGGATTATTGAAAGTTGGTAGCTCCAACGTTAGGCGCGTTATGGGGCCCCTTAGGGACATAGCCGCCAAGAAGGGGAAGAAAGCAAATGTGCACTCCACTCCATGTGCATACCGGGTGGAGTCATTCCAGACGTGGAATGGGTCCTTCTAGTGCCATAAAGAGCACAGGGAGCAGCCAATTGCAGGTTGTGGCTCTCGTCGGTACCAATGATGTGCACCACTTTGTATCAGGAGAGATTATCTCTGGTTTTGAGCGGCAAACACAAGTGGTAAAGGCTTCCAGCCTTGCATGCTAGATGAAAGCAGAGCTGACCATTTGCATCCTAGTCGACAGGACCGATTGCGCACGTTCGTACAGAGCCGAGCGGAGGGTGTGAATCAAAGGCTCAGACGGTTCTGCGACCGTGTAGGCTGCAGATTTCTCGAATTGCGCCATAGGGTGGTTGGGTACTGGGTTCCGCTGAATATGTACTACTACTATACGCAGGAGGCGGCTACATGGATAGCAAGGGCTGTTCATTTATTTATTTATTTATTTACACGTCAAGTACCGTAGGAACAAATTGAGGAGCAAATCTCCATGGTCATGGAACGTTCCAGTACATGAAATTACAATATAAAAGTAATAACAGATAAAATTAAATCTTTATGAACCCAAGAAAAATCAGTCCATAAGTTTACGTAAATGCAATCAACAATGCAACAAGTATCAGCTTAATTTTACAAGGAACTCCTCGACAGAATAGAAGGAGTGACCCATGAGGAAACTCTCCAGTTTCGATTTGAAAGTGCGTGTATTACTGCTAATATTTTTGAATTAGAGTGGTAGCTTATTGAAAATGGATGCAGCAGGATACTGCACAAGAGTTAAGGAAGTCCGATCCAAATGCAGGTTTGATTTGTACCGAGTATTAACCGAGTTAAAGCTGCTTATTCTTGATAATGAGCTAATATTGTTAACAAGAAATGACAGTAAGAAGGAATATATATATTGAGAGGCCAATGTCAAAATACCCAGACTCATGACCAGGCGTCGAAAAGAGGTTCGTGAGCTTACACCACTTATTGCCCAAACCGCCCGTTTCTGAGTCAAAAATATCCCATTAGAATGGGAAGAGTTATCCCAAAATATAATACCATACGACATTGTTGTTGTTGTTGTGGTCTTCAGTCCTGAGACTGGTTTGATGCAGCACTCCATGCTACTCTATCCTGTGCAAGCTTCTTCATCTCCCAGTACCTACTGCAACCTACATCCTTCTGAATCTGCTTAGTGTATTGATCTCTTGGTCTCCCTCTACGATTTTTACCCTCCACGCTGCCCTCCAATGCTAAATTTGTGATCCCTTGATGCCTCAAAACATGTCCTACCAACCGATCCCTTCTTCTAGTCAAGTTGTGCCACAAACTTCTCTTCTCCCTAATCCTATTCAATATCTCCTCATTAGTTACGTGATCTACCCACCTTATCTTCAGCATTCTTCTGTAGCACCGCATTTCGAAAGCTTCTATTCTCTTCTTGTCCAAACTGGTTATCGTCCATGTTTCACTTCCATACATGGCTACACTCCATACAAATACTTTCAGAAACGACTTACTGACACTTAAATCTATACTCGATGTTAACAAATTTCTCCTCTTCAGAAACGATTTCCTTGCCATTGCCAGTCTACATTTTATATCCTCTCTACTTCGACCATCATCAGTTATTTTACTCCCTAAATAGCAAAACTCCTTTACTACTTTAAGTGTCTCATTTCCTAATCTAATCCCCTCAGCATCACCCGATTTAATTTGACTACATTCCATTATCCTCATTTTGCTTTTGTTGATGTTCATCTTATATCCTCCTTTCAAGACACTGTCCATTCCGTTCCATTGCTCTTCCAAGTCCTTTGCTGTCTCTGACAGAATTACAATGTCATCGGCGAACCTCAAAGTTTTTATTTCTTCTCCATGGATTTTAATACCTACTCCGAATTTTTCTTTTGTTTCCTTTACTGCTTGCTCAATATACAGATTGAATAACATCGGGGAGAGGCTAAACCCTGTCTCACTCCTTTCCCAACCACTGCTTCCCTTTCATGCCCCTCGACTCTTATAACTGCCATCTGCTTTCTGTACAAATTGTAAATAGCCTTTCGCTCCCTGTATTTTACCCCTGCCACCTTCAGAATTTGAAAGAGAGTATTCCAGTTAACGTTGTCAAAAGCTTTCTCTAAGTCTACAAATGCTAGAAACGTAGGTTTGCCTTTTCTTAATCTTTCTTCTAAGATAAGTCGTAAGGTTAGTATTGCCTCACGTGTTCCAACATTTCTACGGAATCCAAACTGATCTTCCCCGAGGTCCGCATCTACCAGTTTTTCCATTCGTCTGTAAAGAATTCGCGTTAGTATTTTGCAGCTGTGACCTATTAGACTGATTGTTCGGTAATTTTCACATCTGTCAACACCTGCTTTCTTTGGGATTGGAATTATTATATTCTTCTTGAAGTCTGTGGGTATTTCGCCTGTCTCATACATATTGCTCACCAGATGGTAGAGTTTTGTCACGACTGGCTCTTCCAAGGCCATCAGTAGTTCTAATGGAATGTTGTCTACTCCCGGGGCCTTGTTTCGACTCAGGTCTTTCAGTGCTCTGTCAAACTCTTCACGCAGTATCTTATCTCCCATTTCATCTTCATCTACATCCTCTTCCATTTCCACAATATTGTCCTCAAGTACATCGCCCTTGTATAAACCCTCTATATACTCCTTCCACCTTTCTGCCTTCCCTTCTTTGCTTAGAACTGGGTTGCCATCTGAGCTCTTGATATTCATACAAGTGGTTCTCTTCTCTCCAAAGGTCTGTTTAATTTTGCTGTAGGCAGTATCTATCTTACCCCTAGTGAGACAAGCCTCTACATCCTTACATTTGTTCTCTAGCCATCCCTGCTTAGCCATTTTGCACTTCCTGTCGATCTCATTTTTGAGACGTTTGTATTCCTTTTTGCCTGCTTCATTTACTGCATTTTTATATTTTCTCCTTTCATCAATTAAATTCAATATTTCTTCTGTTACCCAAGAATTTCTATTAGCCCTCGTCTTTTTACCTACTTGATCCTCTGCTGCCTTCACTACTTCATCCCTCAGAGCTACCCATTCTTCTTCGACTGTATTTCTTTCCTCCATTCCTGTCAATTGTTCCCTTATGCTCTCCCTGAAACTCTGTACAACCTCTGGTTCTTTCAGTTTATCCAGGTCCCATCTCCTTAAATTCCCGCCTTTTTGCAGTTTCTTCAGTTTCAATCTGCAGTTCATAACCAATAGATTGTGGTCAGAATCCACATCTGCCCCTGGAAATGTCTTACAATTTAATACCTGCTTCCTAAATCTCTGTCTTACCATTATGTAATCTATCTGATACCTTTTAGTATCTCCAGGATTCTTCCAGGTATACAACCTTCTTTCATGATTCTTGAACCAAGTGTTAGCTATGATTAAGCTATGCTCTATGCAAAATTCTACAAGGCGGCTTCCTCTTTCATTTCTTCCCCCCAATAAATATTCACCTACTATGTTTCTTTCTCTCCCTTTTCCTACTGACGAATTCCAGTCACCCATGACTATTAAATTTTCGTCTCCCTTCACTACCTGAATAATTTCTTTTATCTCGTCATACATTTCATCAATTTCTTCATCATCTGCAGAGCTAGTTGGCATATAAACTTGTACTACTGTAGTAGGCATACGACATAAGCGAATGAAAATAAGCAAAGTAGACTAATTTTCGTGTTGAACGATCATTCCCTTTAGGTACCGTTAGAATAGTGAAAATGGCAGTATTAAGTCTTTGAACAAGATCCTGAACGTGGGATATCCACGACAGCTTACTATTTTTCTGAACACCTATAAATTTGAACTGTTCAGTTTCACTAATCATATGTCCATTCTGCGAAATCAAAACTTCAGATTTTGTTGAGTTGTGTGTTAGAAATTGTAGAAATTTAGTCTTACTGGGATTTAGCGTTAGTTTATTTTCTACAAGCCATGAACTTGGGTCATTAACTGCACTATTTGAAGCCGAGCCAGTGTTCCACACAATATTCTTTACTACCAAGCTAGTGTCATCGGCAAACAGAAATATTTAAGAGTTATCTGTAATACTAGAGGGCAAATCATTTATATAAATAAGGAGCAGGAGTGACCCCAACACTGATCCCTGGAGCACCCCCCCTCCCCCCCCAATTGACTGTACCTCACTCAGACCCCACATCGCAGACATTCTCAGCAGAGTGAATAATGACTTTATGCTGTCTGATGCTAAAGTAAGAGGTGAACCGATTGTGAGCTACTCCCCACATTCCGCAATGGTCCAACTTCTGGAGCAATATTTTGTGATCAACACAATAAAATGCCTTAGTTAAATAAAAAATATGTCAAGCGTTCGAAACCTTTTGTTAAATCCATTCAGCACGTCACACAGAAAAGAGAATATAGTACTTTCACTTGTTAAACGACTTCTAAAGTCGAACTGTATGTTTGGTAGCAAATCGTGTGATATAAAATGATCAATTATCCTTATACACACAGCCTTTTCGTTAGCTTTTACAAACACTGATGGCATAGAAATATGTCTAAAATTATCTACATTATCCCTTTCCCCCTTTTTATACAGCGACTTTACTACTGAGCACTTTAATCGTTCAGAAAACTTACCATTTCTAAAGGAAAAATTACAAATATGGCTAAATACAGGGCTGTGTGGCGTGGACTGGGCAGTTTTTTTAGGTTATAGGGTCTCGAGAAACCACAAAAAGGGCTTCAGTCACAGAGAGTGCCGGCCGAACAGAGGAAGAACATAGATACAGGAACCATCGGTAAAAGTTTGTAAATTGTCGTAGTTGTGTTGGGAAAGTATCAGAGCTCCAAGTGCTAATAGAAAACATTGATCCTCAAATCGTTATAGGCACTGAAAGCTGGCTAAGGCCGGAGATAAGCTCAGCCGAAATTTTTGCGAAGAACGTAACCGTGTTCCGAAAGGATAGGCTAAACACGGTTCGCGGTGGCGCGTTTGTTGCTGTTAGAAGTAGTTCATCTCGTGGCTAAATTGAAGTAGATAGTTCCCATGAGTTAGTATGGGCAGGGGTCATTGTTGCCAACTGGAATAAAATTATAATTTGATACTTTTACCGATCTCCCAATTCAGATGATACCATTGCTGAAAGGTCAAAAGAAAACTTGAGTTTAATTTCGAACACATATCCAACTCATACAGTTATTGTTGGTCGTGAATTCACTTTACCCTCGATATATCGGCGAAAACATATGTTTAATTCCGGAGCTACCCATAAAACAAAATCCGAAATTGTGCTAAACGCATTCTCCGAAAATTATTTGGAACAGTTAGTTCATGAGCCCACGCGAATAGTAAGCGGTTGTGAAATCACATTTAACGATTTAGCAACAAAGTTACTGAGTTGCTGAGCTAGTAACGAGCATCAAAACTTATTTATACAGGGATTGGTGAACACAGGGTTGTCGTAGCAAAACCGAATATTGTAACGCTCAAATCCACCAAAAATAAACGAAAAATATACCTATTCGAAACAGCAGATAAAAATTCACTTGACGCCTTCCTGAGAGAAAATCCCCAATCCTATCAAATTAAGAATATAAGTGTAGATCAGATGTGGCTTGTATTCAAAAAATAGTATCCGTGGCAATTGAGAGATTTATACCAAATTAATCAATAAACGACGGAGCTGATCCTCCTTGGTAGACAAAACGGGTAAGACCACTGTTTCAACAACAAAAGAAAAAAACGACAAATTTAGACAGACTCAAAATTTCCAAGATCGGCAATCTTTTACAGAAGATCGAAATTAAGCGCCGACTCATTGCGAGATGCTTATAATAGTTTCCACAACGAAACTTTGTCTTGTAACCTGTCAGAAAATCCATACAGATTCTGGTCGTATGTGAAGTTTGCTAGCGGCAAAACACAATCAATGCTTTCTCTGCAGGTCGTATCTGAAGTATGCTAGCGGCAAAACACAAACAGTGCCTTCTCTGCACGATATCAATGGAGATACTATCGAAGACAGTGCTGCCAAAGTAGAGTTACTAAACACAGCCTTCCGAAATGCCTTCACAAAAGAAGACGAAGTAAATATTCCAGAATTTGAATCAAGGACTGTTGCCAACATGAGTAACGTAGAAGTAGATATCCTCGGAGTAGTGAAGTAACTTACACCATTTAATAAAAGCATGTTTTCTGGTCCAGACTGTCTATCAATTAGTTTCCTTTCAGAGTATGCTGAAGCAATACCTCCATACTTAAAATCACATACACCCGTTTGCTCGAAGAAAGATCCGTACCCAAAGACTGGAAAGTTGCACAGGTGGCACCAATATTCAAGAAAGGTTGTGGGATTAATCCACTAAATTACAGGCCCATATCATTAATGTCGATATGCAGGAGGATTTTGGAACATATATTGTGTTCGAACATTATGAATTACCTCGAAGAAAGCGGTCTATTGATACACAGTCAACATGGATTTACGAAACATCATTCTTGTGAAACACAACTAGCTCTTTACTTGCATGAAGTGTTGAATGCTACTGGCAAGGGACCTCAGGCTGATTCCGTATTTCTTGATTTCCGGAAGGCTTTTGACTCTGTACCACACAAGCGGCTTGTAGTGAAATTGCGTGCTTATGGAATATCGTCTCATTTATGTGACTGGATTTGTGATTTCCTGTCAGAGAGGTCACAATTCGTAGTAACTGACACAAACTCATCGAGTAAAACAGAAGTGATTTCTGGCGTTCCCCAAGGCGGTGATTTAATCCCTTTGCTGTTCCTTACCTACATAAACGATTTGGGAGACAATCTGAGCAGCCATGTTAGGTTGTTTGCAGATGACGCTATCGTTTATCGACTAGTAAACTCGTTAGAAAACCAAAACCAATTGCAACACGATTTAGAAATGATATCTTTATGGTGCGAAAATTGGCAGTTGATCCTAAATAACGAAAAGTGTGAGGTGACCCACATGATTGCTAAAAGGAATCAGTTAAACTTCGGTTACACTATAAATCAGTCAAATATAACGGCCGTAAATTCAATTAAATACCTAGGAATTATATTTACGACAACTTAAATTGGGAGGAACACACAGAAAATGTTGTGAGGACGGCTAACCAACGACTGCTTTTTATTGGAAGCACACTTAGAAAATTTAACAGATTTACTAAGGAGACTGCCTACACTAAGCTTGTCCGTCCTCTTTTAGAATACTGCTGTGCCGTGTGGGATCCTTACCAGATAGGAGGGACAGAGTACATCGAAAAAATCCAAACGTTTTGTTTTATCGCGACATAGGCGGGAGAGAGTCACTGATATGATACAGGATTTGGGATGAACATCGTTAAAATAAAGGCGTTTTTCATTGCAGAGAAATCTTCTTAAGAAAATCCAATCACTAACTTTCACCTCCGAGTGCGAAAATACTTTGTTGATGCCGACCTCCATAAGGAGAAACGATCACCGTCATTAAATAATGCAAATCTGAGCCCATACTGAAAGATACATGTGTCCTTTCTGTCCGTGTGCTATACGAGATTGGAATAATAGAGAATTGTGAAGATTTTTCGATGAACACTCTGCCAGGCACTTAAATGTAATTTGCAGAGTATCCATGTAGATGTAGATGTAGATATAGATGTAGATGTAGGTAACCTTGGAGGGTAGCAAGGACCTTAGGCCACCATCAAGGCGTGGCACGCTCGCAGCTGTTGATGTTGAGGTCTGCGGCAATCACATAGGTGAAGAAGGTGCGGTCATCATGGAAGATGAATTAGTAGATGTGAGGAGTTGCTGGATTGACATAGATAGTCGCACAGGTGGAGCTGAGGGACGGAAAAAAGGCGCTGAGGATTAGGTGCTCGGTCGGGTCATTGAGCAAGAGTTGTGGCCAGATAGGAATATGCTTGATGAGGTGGCCAATAGCGACCCACCTCGCGCTATGGGAAGGGGATTGTCTGGTTGGTGAAGAAAGTAGGGAGAGGTGCGGAAAAAAATGGTGAGGTCGGAGGAAGGGTTCATTAAGGATGAAGTAGTCGACCTGGTGCTCGGACAGGGTACGGATGAACAGGTATTTGTTGGCAAGGAGGGGTTGAATGTTTAGGTATGGGAGATAATACTGTTGGCATGCCAGGGTTTGGAGGGGAAAGGGAGTGAAGGGAGGAGGAGAGAGACTTAAATGAGGACGCTGAGGCAGGTGAAGGTGAAGTGGGCCTGGTTATGGGAGGTGTTCAAATATATGATGTAGTGGGCGGAAACGGAGATCGGCTGGAGGGTGTGAGGGCGTTGAAAGTGGTGGATGTTCTGGATGACGATGGTGAGGAAATGTATGATGTCTTTGGCCGTAGGGGTTGGGTGGAAGGAATCGTTCGGGTGGATGGGCTGATCGATGGGGCGAACCTGAATGGTAAGAATGGGGTTGGTGGGAGGTAGTTTGGTCTTGCATTTGGAGGAGTAGGTGGGGCAGGATTCGTTGCGGGAAGCAGGAGAGGCGAGATTAGGACACTGTTTGAGGAAGTGGAAGGCTTTACGGTGGGGGCATGTGGGCGGGTTTTTGCAGTTTTAGGTGAGGTGATCATTGTAGAGGAGATAGTGTTGATAGTGGTACGATTGAGGAGGAAATGGGAGGGGGTCAACGGGGTGGCGACAGTTAAAAATCAGGGCTCCCTCAATGAGGAGGTGATCTATGGAGGAGGCAGGCTCAGTTCACGTGTCAGGAACATAGGTTGTTATAGATCCATTGGGATGAGCGGGTTTCCAGAGCGGGGTGGGCATTCAGTTCCGCCAACGCGGGGACTAGCACTATTTACCGCTTATATATCTACTATTACGGGCGCTGGCACCAACCAGAGAGGGCTGAAACGACGCATTCGAGGAAGGTGAGTTGAGCAGCTCATAGCAGCTCCAGCCCGCCCCAGGACCGAATGACGTCAGGTGGCGCGAGAGGCCGGCACCACGCTCGAAACGCCCGCCTCCCCGCAAGCGTTAAGCGTCCGCCGTTGCTTCCTTTCAACATCCAAAGACCTCATCCACGCCGTACTCAGTGTGTAGCCCTGGTCTCTGTTGAAATTTTTGCTCTTCGTTCTGATCTGAGCCGCCTATTCTATAACGGAGTCCCAGTATGTTGACGCATGAGCCAAGACTCTTGTGCTCTCAAACTGTGTTTTGTGTCCGTTTGCGAGCAATGTTCAGCTGTGGCCGACTTGTCGAGCTCCATTTGCTTAATATGTTTCTTGTACTCGGTCCAACACTCTACAACTGTGCAAATTATCTGGCCTCTATAGGTGCTGCAGCACTAGCAAGGGACATCACACACACCGGGAACACGAAGAGCTATGTCGTCTTTAAAAGGGTGCCACATATATCGTATCTTGGGGCGGGCCGGAACACTTGTCTCAATCCATACCTCTGCAGTACACCTCCTGACTTGCTGTTCGTTGCCCCACAGATATGGCAGGAAAGCAGCCGGCTTGGGTTCTTCTGCCGATTCACAAGGTGTCCTTCTTCTGTGACACCCGAAAGCGTTTGCAATGTGTCTTTTGCTGTAGCCATTTTTCCTGAATACGTCTCACAAGTGCTACAATTCAGACTGTAGGTGATGATTGTCAGAAATAACTTTGGCTCTATGTATTAACGAGTTCAGGACCGCTTTCTTGTGCACAGGGTGCTGAAAACTACCGGCGTTCAAATATCGATCAGCGTGTGTCGGTTTCCTATACACTGAATGAAAACCGGCTTCCTGCCTCCCGCTCAACTAAGACATCTAAGAACGGTAGCTTGCCACCATTCTCCATCCCGACGGTAAACTTAATGATGGGATGTACATCGTTCATGTGATCCACAAATTCCTGCAGTGTATTTTCACCGTGAGGCCATATCAGGAAGTTGTCATCGATGTACCTAAGGAAGCAAGACGGAGGCAACACCACAGAGTCTCGTGCCCGCAAAGCGACCACTCAGTATCCAATGTTGTGGTTATCAGTGCTCATAATGTTTTGGCTGGTGAGCCTACAATACTTAACTCTCGTCTGGAAGCGATACGAGGGAAGGTACAAATTTAACAGTCCCAAGAAATTGTTCGAAGACCAATCACTAAGTGATGAGTTGGTGGGCGAGCGGCAGCCTTCGAAGATGATGGCAGGCTGTTGTCCACTGTCGCCGGTCATAACCAGACTGCTGGGCGTCTGTTCCTAAAGTACAGTCACCGATTGGCTATCCAGTCGGATCTGTTTGTCTGGCCGTGCAGCCCCTGTGAATGATACTGAGCATGTGAGTCAGGCGAGATGAAGTACAGCAGCGAAGGTATCGCCCTCTGTAGCCCAGACCACGGGTGCTACGATACACGGTGGGGGTCATACGTAAGCGAGCTGCGAGCTGTGACGTCACCTTGATGCCTCTCGCTACGACATACTACACTGAAGCTTACACGCACACGGCACACACTGGAGACACGGCACACATCTGTTTAACACATATGCAGGTATGGTTGCAATCGAGACGAAATGACAGTGTAAATCCTCCGAATGAGAACCTCTTTGACCACTTCGGAGGACTCTTTTTCCTGGGGGAAGAGGCTCACACAGGCTTAGACCATATAGACTCGTAATACGGAGAAATCCTCTGTAATGACACTTTAAACTCTTTAACTGTATCAGCAGGATTATTTGCTATCCTGGGAGGTTATACACTACTGGTCATTAAAATTACTACACCACGAAGATGACGTGCTACAGACGCGAAATTTAACCGACAGGAAGAAGATGCTGTGATATGCAAATGATTAGCTTTTCAGAGCATTCACACAACGTTGGCGCCGATGGCGACACCTACAACGTGCTGACATGAGGAAAGTTTCCAACCGATTTCTCATACACAAACAGCAGTTGACCGGCGTTGCCTGGTGAAACGTTGTTGTGGTGCCTCGTGTAAGGAGGGGAAATGCGTACCATCACGTTTCCGACTTTGATAAAGGTCGGATTGCAGCCTATCGCGATTGTGGTTTATCGTATCGCGACATTGCTGCTCGCGTTGGTCGAGATCCAATGACTGTTAGCAGAATATGGAATCGGTGGGTTCAGGAGGGTAATACGGAACGCCGTGCTGGATCCCAACGGCCTCGTATCAGTAGCAGTCGAGATGACAGGCATCTTATCCACATGGCTGTAACGGATCGTGCAGCCACGTCTCGATCCCTGAGTCAACAGATGGGCACGTTTGCAAGACAACAACCATCTGCACCAACAGTTCGACGACGTTTGCAACAGAATGGACTATCAGCTCGGAGACCATTGGCTGCGGTTACCCTTGACGCTGCATCACAGACAGGAGCGCCTGCGATGGTGTACTCAACGACGAACCTGGGTGCACGAATGGCAATACGTCATTTTTTGTAATGACTCCAGGTTCTGTTTACAGCATCATGATGGACGCATCCGTGTTTGGCGACATCGCGATGAACGCACATTGGAAGCGTGTATTCGTCATCGCCATACTGGCATATCACCTGGCGTGATGGTATGGGGTGCCATTGGTTACACGTCTCGGTCACCTCTTGTTCGCATTGACGGCACTTTGAACAGTGGACGTTACATTTCAGATGTGTTACGACCCATGGTTCTACCCTTCATTCGATCCCTGCGAAACCGTACATTTCATCAGGATAATGCACGACCGTATGTTGCAGGTCCTGTACGGGCCTTTCTGGGTACAGAAAATGTTCGAGTGCTGCCCTGGCCAGCACATTCTCCAGATGTCTCACCAATTGAAAACGTCTGGTCAGTGGTGGCCGAGCAACTGGCTCGTCACAATGCGCCAGTCAGTACTTTTGATGAACTGTGGTATCGTGTTGAAGCTACATGGGCAGGTGTACCTGTACACGCCATCCAAGCTCTGTTTGACTCAATGCCCAGGGGTATCAAGGCCGTTATTACGGCCAGAGGTGGTTGTTCTGGGTACTGATTTCTCAGGATCTATGCACTCAAATTGCGTGAAAATGTAATCACCTGTCAGTTCTAGTATAAAATATTTGTCGAATCAATACCCATTTATCATCTGCATTTCTTCTTGGTGTAGCAATTTTAATGGCCAGTAGTGTATTACAACTTCTTTTAATTTTTTTCAGTTTTCGTCTTCGTTAATTCTCACTTCGCTTACTACCTTCGCATTTCTTCCACTCGTTGATAGCTTTCATGCTGACGAAAGTGCGTGTCATTACGGAACACATTACACCGAAATCATGACAAAAGGTAACGCTTTATAAGATCGGCAACGTAAAGTCGCAGCCTTTGCAACACCTTCAGATGACCAGTTTGTACACCGTCCATTCCTGACCACTTGTTGTTGACAGAGTGAAGAAGAGCGCTGAACCACTTTCTGACCATGTTTTATTTTCAGTAACTCAGCGCTGCTTTGAGAGAGACGATCCTCTGAACCTGCATTCTATTGCAGAAGTTGTTTTACTTCTGTTTCCGTATTTCTAATTGCTGGCGTAAGCACGCAGTGTCGCATTCACAGCAGTGGTTTTTTTTCACGATTAACGTTTTTTTCTAATAGTAATTTCTTCATTAGTTGGCAATATATATACCTCTAAAATATCTTCTTCTTCGTTTTTGTGGCGGAATATTTCTCTCCTTGTTAGGCTCAATACTACCCCCTAAATCAGCTCTGGAGTTTGGTACATTTAGAGCTGGATCAGCAATAGTCTTCAACTTGCGTTTCGAAGAAATATTCAGCAGTTCACTTTTAAAATCACTTTCCTAATCTTAATCAGTAAAATGTACTGGACAGACACGAGCATTTTCGACTGAAAACCAATGTACACGTTTACAAGCATTTATCCATTTTCGTTTCGTCTCATTGTATTTAGGAAACGCATGAAACTTAATTCTTAACTTACTTAGTTCTCTGATCCGGTTAGTACAACTGACAATCGCACAGCAACCGTTATTTTGTACTTCAAAACTTACGCTGAAAAATCCCTCAATACACTGATAATAACGACGTAACTCTCCACTCAATCGCCAGTCACTAATAAAAATTCATACTGTTTTCGCTCGTAACGCAATTAAGGGACAATACGTTGTGGTAATTGTGGGCTACTTAAAGCTCTTTGGGTTCACTCTGACGTCAGCGGCGCAGCTTGGTACTGTGCGTACGCCTCGTGATCCCTACCGTGTATTCCGGTATCCTTGTGCCAGACCAGAGCTACTGGCTTAACGGGTCAAACGACCGACTGGCCGACCGAGAAACTGGACGTGCCCAGGCGAGTTGGCCAACCGACCAACCTCCAGACAGCAGACCGCTCCACCACTTCGCCCCATGAACTGTGCCTCGTGTGCCGCTGTCGTGCCAACCGACCGACAGAAGTACGTTTTCTCTCACTCCGCGCGGTAACAAACGTCGTTCACTTGTGACTAACATGTAGAGTTGTAAAACTACCGTAGGCTGTCGTATGTAAGCGTAGTTTCCCTAGTACCTTAAGTCTTTTTCGTCTTCGCTCGTACGAAACACATCTCCTCTATTTAATGAGTGCTCATAGCACTGAAGGTAAGTATTTTACAGTCAATGATTGCCGGACATTTTTATTTATTTTGATCCTTACTACCACTTCTGAAAGTGGCATACCCTATAACCTTAGCCACAACAGTACAAGTGCATATATTCCACTGTCAGAGGTATCAGAATGGTTTTCCCTTGCAACTCCTTCGTTTCCAGTACAGGGTTCCTTACCTCAGATTCATACATTTATTCTTTTCCTTCATCCTTGAAAGTTCGTAACATCATCAAGGAATCATAATGTATATACATACGTTTACAGGCACCGGCTACTATAACTTTGACGCTCTATAGGGTCGTTGGATGACGTTTCCGAACATGGTTTCCTGTTCAAAATACTACGTACTCAGTTCCCTTTAGCTGTGCATCGCGGTTTGGCCATGTCGAACCGCTGCCGCGTACCGCGGTGCACGTCTGTGTCGCCGACCACAGAACGCACTGAGCGTGACGTCAGGTACAGAGCTACCAGCTATACGAACTTCCGCCGAAGGGCTTGCGCGTGCGCTGCAGCAGCTATGAAACACTTCTCATCCGATTTCAGGGAAACTATGTGGCGAAAAATTTGGTTCTTCTGCACTTTACAGTCTGATATAATCGCTTGATAAAGGACTGAATTTCTCTTCGTTATTCATCGTAGTTACTTGCTGTACACTTTTATGTAAACCATTGCACGTAATTTTATTGAGTGTGCTGAGACAAAAACGCATTGCGTGGTTTTCCGTATAGTTCATTTTAGGTGATACATTACTGCATATGAAATTTAGTCAACATATCCAAATTGTTTTTAAAGTTGAGAGCAGAACGACAGCTATCACCGTTATCGAGATATAGGATAGCATGTCGGCAGACGGACCGCGCGCGGGTCGCTCGCGACCCGATCGATACTTCGCCCTGCTCGTCGTAAGCCGTGTGGTTGTATCAGCCTCAAATCTTGTACACGGTTCAAGAAATCGAAACGTGGTTTTTTGCAAATGACAGCTCATAAAGAGTCATGTATTTCGTCGCATGACAAGTATACAAAATCTATTTATCTATCGAGATGTCAAAGTAACTACAGTTTTCCAAACGGATCGATGAATTTTCTTAAACTGCATTTAATAGCATGTGAAATGAGAATTATAATCACATGAAACATATTAACATATACAATATTCTATATGGACACACAGAAGTTAAACCGAAACTAATTTGCTGATATGTCATAAGAAGTAATTTGCTTAGTATCTATAGCTATTGGTTATTTCGTATTGTAACAAACACTTTTTTCTTGCTGCAATGACCTTTATTTGTTCAAGACGCCTTTCACCTTTTACTTTAAGGGGGGCCGTTGATGAAATTGACCAAAAATGTCAATTTTCGATTTATTTTTTATTTGTTAGTACAACTCATGGACAATAAGTTCCCAAAGTTTCAATGTGGAACTCGCATCCGAAGTGCCTGAAAAGTAATTAAAGGTGTGACGCAGCCTCCCTGTCACGCCAAGCTCAGAGAGATAACAACCCCTACATTCACAAGGAGAGGCTTCCAAATTGTATCCTGGTTCTTGTCAAGCCCACTTACAGGTTTCTGGCCGATCCTGCACTTCTCAAAAAGTGTGTTCATGGCAAAATCCAAAATCCAAATGAGTCTCTAAATTCACTCATACGGAAACGATGCCCTAAAAACACATTTGCATCTGCTACAGTTGTGAGAACTGCAACTTTTGATGCAGTAATTGTATTTAATGATGGGAACATCGGGAGGATGAAGGTATTAGAAAGGAAAGGCTTCAAGGTAGGAAATTTTACTCAAGACATCCTGACAAAAATAGAGTTACACCTCGTCTCTGCAGCTGAAAAGTCAGTCGAAAACCTGCAAAAGGAAAGAAGACAGACAACAAGAAACCAGAAGAGAAGCCTTGAAGGGAAAGACAACCCAGAGTAGAAATGTGCTGCCTTCTGAAGAAGTGACATACAGAAAAAAGTTAGGTTGAACTTTAAATTGCGTTTCCTGAAAAGTTTGTCTTTTAAAGTTTATGTACCTTCTCCTCAGATTCTATGAATGCTAGAATTATGAAATTTTGTACACATATTTCTGTAAACCTAATAAACGTTGTCTCAAGAGAAAATTTTGTAATTCTGATTGCAAGCTGCGATATGGGGTAAAGTGTTTGGAATTTTGCATGAATTCCAAATTGTACTTGTGGAATTAAAAAAATTATGAAAATTCTCTCATTCGACCTATTCCAAAAACCTCATGAAAGAAACTTACAACATATAAAGAGATGAAACAGAGAAATTTCTGTAGAAATCTCTTGATTACTTTCTAATGTAAAGGAACATACACCATTTTTTTTAAATAAAACTTCAAATTTCATGAATATATATATATATATATATATATATATATATATATATAATAAGAAAAGGATTTTATATGTAAATGTGTTACCTTCACGTAAAGCGTGGTACAAAATTTCACTGCCATATCTCCAAAACTGTGGATTTGGTGCATTTTTGAAATAGTGTGTGTTTTTCTTCAAAGTCCCCCCTTTAAGACGTTTTCGGTGGAATCTAGAATGATTCAATTTTGTTTTGATATGACATATTTGTAGTTTGTAAAACAGATCACATCTTATTTGTTACATAAATAAATGATTAATTACAGTTAATCGAGTTTTTGACGGATATCTACGTTTCCTTTCACCTGATCACATGCTGCAGGTTGAATAAAACTTAGCTAATGGAACAGAAGCACATTTTCACTTTCGCTTTTCGTTCTTAACAATTTTCGTGCTCTTTGCGATAATGGGTGTGGAACACTATTATCGTTCCGTCACTAGCTGTAGACATTTTACCGAAAATTGTGATTTAAAGCCATAACTACAGTGTGTTCACTTTATGTCTCTTCCTATTTCCTTTGTTTACGTACATGTTGCCAGCCCTACGAATTATATGCTGAAAATTAACGGCTGTTTATTTCTGTTCTCCTTGTATCCGTATGTGTGTACTGCTAGTCAGTGCGAGTTATAGGAAATTGAATGTGAACGCAGTAGTTGTCAGAGCTGATTTGGTGTTCAGCTGATTTGAGTTTTGGTTTAAATTTTTCTGTGGAGGGGTTCATGTAGGAGTAATCTCTCTGTTTGCATTAACAGATAAAATAGTAGAATAACATTTCAACAGATGATTTTTATGAGAACACACGCACTCAACCCCTTTGCCCTCACTCTTATATGAACTGTTCCACAAAATATTTAGACCAAAACTCGAATCAGCTGAACACTAAAACTTTCAACTACGCTCTGACAGATATTACATTCACATACAACTCACCCTAATTAATTACACACACACATACATAAATGTAAACAGATATAAGGTAAACAGAATGAACAGACCTCACTTTCCAGAATAGACACTTCGTTAGGTTGGCAGCATGTACATTAACAAAGCAAATAAGGAGAGAGGTAAATTGAGCACACAGTATTTACTACTTTAAATCATTTTTAGATGTCGTATCGGCAGCCAGTGACAGAAGATGAATTGTGCTCCTCACAGATTCGCAAAGAACATGAAAATTATGAAGAAAAAAGTTTGTAAGTTGAAAATGTGCTTATGTCTCTTAAGTGGAGTTGCAGTGCGACCTACAGCCTGCGACCAAATGATATAGGAAACGCAGATGCCAGCCAAAAACTCGATTAACTGTAAGAAATTACTTATTCACATGAAAAGAGACGTGAACTGTTTCATAATCTACTAATATCGCAAATATTCCACTGGACATGCCTTAAAATAAAAAGCGTCTAGAACAAATAAAATACATCACAGGAAGAAAATGGCGTTCGTTATTTACAAAACGAATATTTCTGTGCTTGCTGATGGTGACTGACACGTAAGCAAACTTGTTATTAATTATTTAGTTTTGCTTTAATACATTTTGTATATTTCCAACGTTTAGAATACTTTATAATTACATGTAATAACACCAGATTGCCAATTACTTTTCCAGCATCGCTAAAACAGTCTTCACAAGCAGGATATATAGCCTCTGATAAAAAGATTTCTTTTACCTAAAGATTTTTATATCTTTGATAGAATCTTTGTGTCAAACACCTTGGCATAAAGTACCAAATGTGAATAATGTGAATCGTCTTCAATATCCATAAAGCCTCACTGATCCCTGTCTTGCAAGTAATTATGAAGGACCACTCATAATAACTGGTTTCACAGTTACCCCTTTAGGCGTTATACTCCAGTTGCCGGTTATATATTTGGTTGCCAAAATGCCGTATTTATTTTTTGATTAACCTGCTTGCCCCGACACAAACGGCAATTGGAAATAGTCTCATACAACGTTAGTGCATCCTTTAATATGCCTGAGGATGCTCATATGATATTTGAAGTCAGCGCAAAAGCCTCTACTACACAAAAAACATGTGGCAGCATATGTGGTACTGCATTACGATACATCTTCCACCGCTGACTTCTGCCAACACCGACTCAAAGGAAGGCCTCGGCGCTTGTTCGTGACGTCACGACAGCTAGGCACGGCGAACACCAGGTCTGTTGCAGGCAGAAACGCCTGGGCGTGCTTATCACTATAAATCTCTTACTTTTGGACAAAATGTTTGGTACTGTTTTGGATTCTGCAGTTTTATTTAGATGAAAGATTTTCTTACTATCGTAAAGCTACAAATGAAGATCATAGTTCTGTATTACTGAATCCTGTAGAAGCAAACGTAGATCAGTATGAGAAGATGCTTTGCCCCATTGCAAGCTTCGGAAATTTTACATTCAAGTAACTATATTTGCTTGATCCATTTTGTTATCGAAACTTACCCCAACCCCCTTACAATTAACGCGTTTCTTTTATTTATTTATTTTCGTTTGACATTGTCACTGTAAATGTGAACTAACTTACATGTGTAAATGTCCAACCGTTGCCAGTCATTAGATTACAGTCGTTTTCAACCAAAGGAATTTTAAACAGGAAACAAAATTGCTTCATACATCGAAAATACTGCTGAGCTTAAACTTTTTTAGACATGCACATTAGAAAAGATAAATACTCCCGTCTTGCAACTGAAAGGAGAAACTTCATAAGATAAAATTTTTTTTGATAAAACAAGTATCTCTCTTTTGCCTCTTCTTCTGTCCCCCACCCCCTCCCCCAACGTGTACAATCGCAAGATATTTCATTAACATTCAGTGCTCCTCACCCTATAGTCAACCAACATACCTAAAGAAGAGCACCAATATGTTCACAGTTTCTTGTAAAAGCAATCCAGATTTACAAATAAGGTAAAGAAGCATGAATTCTGTTGCTGCTGGGCCATGAAGGTCTTTTGTATGTCAATCCTTAAAACAGGTGGAAATTTAAGTTCAGGAGTACACTATTTGTTAAGAAGTGTAATGAATTGCACAATTAATTGATTGCAGAAATCTCTCAGAACAATGTGTGTTGGTCAACCACCGCCAATAGTTTCACATTTTCCCGTGTGAGAGAGAGAGAGACACCACCATTATGAGTATGCCTGCAACAGACCTGGCGTTCGCCGTGCCTGGCTGACGTGACGTCACCAACAAGCGCCGAGGCCTTCCTTTGAGGCGGTGTTGCTTCTACACAGTTTGAGAACTTCCAGTGCTTTCGGAAGCCATGGAAAACACGTAACCAGTGATTACTTGTTGTTTGATGAAGGAATACATGTCTACTGGAAAATGTTACAAATGTTAGAGTGGCCTAAACAGTAATTCCACTTTATCATTTCCTGACAGTCCTGACAGTTGCCAGAAGAAAACTGCATTCAAGTTGTAACTTATCTTTAACATAAGGCTGTTTGTTTAGAGTAATAGAGATGTATATACAAATACATAACAACTATATGTGCTAGAGGCTATGTTAAGCAAATATTCTGGAATAAATACGCAACTGACCTACCTGAGGAAAGGTGATGTTATTTGCTGTTGGGCTGCGTTAACAAGAAATACAATTCGTCTGTATGCTAATACAGTACTGCACAGTAGTCTCTCCTGTGAAGGCCTCTTCATCTCTACGTAACTACTGCATCCTACATCCATTCTAGTTTTCTTACCGTTGGCAAGCCTTGGACTATCTTTACAATTTAGCCTCCATTACCAAACTGACGATTCCTTGATGCCTCATAATATGTCCTGTCAACTGACCCCAATTTTAGGCAAGTTGTGCCATATTTTCCTCTTCCTCGTCTGTTTAATTCAGTACGTCTTCTTTAGTTATACGAGCTTCGTATCTAATCTTCAGCATTCATCCTTATCACCATGTTTTGATAGTGTAAATTGTCATCCTGACAGAACTATTCGTCGACTACTTTTCACTTATATACAAGGCTACACAAATACCTTTATAGAACACTAACCAACCATTAAAATTTATGTTCGACTTGAGTAAATTTTCTTTTCCAGAAACGCTTTTCTTGCTATTGACAGTCTGCATTTTATATCCTCTCTGCTTCTGCCTTCTCAATTACTGCTTCCTTGTCAAGTTACTGAAGTCTTAGAACTGCAATTTGGTTTCTGTACAAGTTGTAGATAATCTTGAGTCCGTGTGTTTTATAGCTGATACCTCCAGAGCTTCAAAGAGTGTCTTTCTGTTAATATTGTCAAAACCTTTCTCTAAATGTGCAAATGCTATAAACGCAGGTTTCCCTTTCCTCAGTCTGTCTACTTAGTTAAGTGGTAGGATCAGTTTTGCCTCCCGTGTTCATACATTTCACGGGAATCTAACATTTCATTTTTAGACGTCTCTGTTCCCCATGGCCTACTTCATATGCTGCATTTATATATCTTCCCCTGTTGTCAATTAAATTCAATATATCATGTTCTATCCAAGGATTTCTACTGTAGCTTTTTCCCCATTTACATCCTCTGCTTCATTCGCCACTTCTTCTCTCAGAGATATCCATTCTTACTGTAGTAGATTCCTTCCTCTGTATCAGTCAGTCCTTACCTTATTCTACATTTAAGATTACCGAAAATCTCTGGGTCTTACCTTATTCATGTTCCATCTCCTTAATCTGCTACCGTTTACTGTGTCTTTAGTTGTAAGCCGCATCTGTTACCAATAAACTATTGTCGGTCTGCGTCTACACTGGGAAATGTCTTACAATTTATAATCTGGCTTAGGAAACTCTGTTCCAAATATGTATTATCCTTAATCAAAGCGTTGGCGATGATTATATTATGCGTTGTGAAAAATTCTGTCAGGTGGCTTCCCTTTCATCCCTTCCCCCAAGCCTATAGTTTCTTACTGTTTTCTCTTCCTATACCTGTTACCGAATTCCAGTCTCTCATCACATTTTAAAAGTTTTGTCTCGCTTAACTATCTGAGTAATCACTTTCATGGTACATTGTTTCAATCTGTCCATCGCCTGTGGTGTACGTAGACATGTAAACTTGTATGACTGTGGTGTAAGTGTTATCGTCACGTTCATCTTGGAAATGATAATGTTAATGGCAGTTTAGAGTATTGTGATACTACCTCATTGGTTTCAGTAGCCAACACTCACAGAGCGGTTAAAATACATGATCTTAATATAGCAAATATTGAGGATCAACTGTCAGACATTTTCAGTTATAGACAAATGACTGTCAGATAACAGGTAGTGTACTATCATTATAGTAAACTTCGTTTAGGTACTACGATTTGCAATACTAAAAGCTGTTGTGTAAGTAACAATGAGTTTCTGATATGGGGCGACCGGTTTTCTAGTAAGATAGTGAACAATCATGAACGGTAGTCATGAAATTTGTTTATGGTGAAATAACAAAACATGAATAATGAAATATGTGAAAGAGTACACCGTAAAAAAGAATAAAAAATTGCTATGTCTTCATCCAATTTCTGCATTCCTTCATGTAGGTTCACAGTATAGTTAATGAAAT
The DNA here is from genome assembly GCF_021461385.2 of Schistocerca piceifrons. Classification (NCBI taxonomy): domain Eukaryota; kingdom Metazoa; phylum Arthropoda; class Insecta; order Orthoptera; family Acrididae; genus Schistocerca; species Schistocerca piceifrons. The sequence continues at coordinate 867,639,035 of NC_060149.1, read as the reverse complement.
ACACCGGGCGTTTCCCCAGTGGTGATCCGTCATTGGCTACCGCTAGTGACCGCCGCTTCTAGATGGGAACGCCAGTTCCGCAAGCCGCCACGTCACCGCGGAAAACACGTGCCGTTGCCTTGCTCTAGTGGGAATCGGCTTTTATTAGAGCGGTGTAATCGTTTGTGGCAGCAGCCCCGTGCCTCGGCTGCGGCTGTAGGGATGGCGGCAGCGTGATGGGTGCTTGTTTTAACTGCGCCCGACCGGATGGCGGACGACACCGCATTCCTAACCATTTTCAAGTTAATCACATTTGATTCCTTCGATGTATCTGGTACTCTCCTCCGCAAAAACACGCTTTGTAGAAGTGACATAAAAGCGCTTGCGGAAAAATGTCGCAACGCCAGACATTAATTAACGAACAGTACCTAATTTCGGGAATGCATTTTTTAGGTAACCTATTTAAGCGATTAATATTGCAAGATCACAGGTGCGCAAGTGAAGCATTGTATTGTGCAGCTGCAGAATATCAGTTTGTGGAATGAAGTTCCGTGCGTGTTGCACTTGGTCGGCCAATACAGGGACGGTTAATCCTGTTTGTGGATAACACTGAACTGTTATCCGATGATGTCCCGTATGTGCTCGATTGGAGACAGATTTGGTGATCAAGTAGGCCAAGGAAACATGTCGACACTCTGTACAGCGTGTTGGGTTACAACATAGGTACACTCCTGGAAATGGAAAAAAGAACACATTGACATCGGTGTGTCAGACCCACCATACTTGCTCCGGACACTGCGAGAGGGCTGTACAAGCAATGATCACACGCACGGCACAGCGGACACACCAGGAACCGCGGTGTTGGCCGTCGAATGGCGCTAGCTGCGCAGCATTTGTGCACCGCCGCCGTCAGTGTCAGCCAGTTTGCCGTGGCATACGGAGCTCCATCGCAGTCTTTAACACTGGTAGCATGCCGCGACAGCGTGGACGTGAACCGTATGTGCAGTTGACGGACTTTGAGCGAGGGCGTATAGTGGGCATGCGGGAGGCCGGGTGGACGTACCACCGAATTGCTCAACACGTGGGGCGTGAGGTCTCCACAGTACATCGATGTTGTCGCCAGTGGTCGGCAGAAGGTGCACGTGCCCGTCGACCTGGGACCGGACCGCAGCGACGCACGGATGCACGCCAAGACCGTAGGATCCTACGCAGTGCCGTAGGGGACCGCACCGCCACTTCCCAGCAAATTAGGGACACTGTTGCTCCTGGGGTATCGGCGAGGACCATTCGCAACCGTCTCCATGAAGCTGGGCTACGGTCCCGCACACCGTTAGGCCGTCTTCCGCTCACGCCCCAACATCGTGCAGCCCGCCTCCAGTGGTGTCGCGACAGGCGTGAATGGAGGGACGAATGGAGACGTGTCGTCTTCAGCGATGAGAGTCGCTTCTGCCTTGGTGCCAATGATGGTCGTATGCGTGTTTGGCGCCGTGCAGGTGAGCGCCACAATCAGGACTGCATACGACCGAGGCACACAGGGCCAACACCCGGCATCATGGTGTGGGGAGCGATCTCCTACACTGGCCGTACACCACTGGTGATCGTCGAGGGGACACTGAATAGTGCACGGTACATCCAAACCGTCATCGAACCCATCGTTCTACCATTCCTAGACCGGCAAGGGAACTTGCTGTTCCAACAGGACAATGCACGTCCGCATGTATCCCGTGCCACCCAACGTGCTCTAGAAGGTGTAAGTCAACTACCCTGGCCAGCAAGATCTCCGGATCTGTCCCCCATTGAGCATGTTTGGGACTGGATGAAGCGTCGTCTCACGCGGTCTGCACGTCCAGCACGAACGCTGGTCCAACTGAGGCGCCAGGTGGAAATGGCATGGCAAGCCGTTCCACAGGACTACATCCAGCATCTCTACGATCGTCTCCATGGGAGAATAGCAGCCTGCATTGCTGCGAAAGGTGGATATACACTGTACTAGTGCCGACATTGTGCATGCTCTGTTGCCTGTGTCTATGTGCCTGTGGTTCTGTCAGTGTGATCATGTGATGTATCTGACCCCAGGAATGTGTCAATAAAGTTTCCCCTTCCTGGGACAATGAATTCACGGTGTTCTTATTTCAATTTCCAGGAGTGTATGTGGGCTAGGGTTATCCAGTTGGAAGACACCGCTTGGAATGCTGTTCATGAATGGCAGCACAACAGTCGAATGACCGGATCGACGTACAAATTTGTAGTCAGGGTGCGTAGGATAACCACGAAAGTGCTCCTGCTGCCGCACGAAATCGCGAACGAGACAATAACTCCAGATGTAGGTCCAGCGTGTCTAATACTCTGACAAGTTGGTTGCAGGACCTCAGCTGGACTATTTGTATCCAACACGCGGCCATCACTGGCACCGAGGTGGAACCAGCTTTCATCAGGAAATACAACAAGCCCCCACCCTGCTCTCCAATGAGCTCTAGCTTAATACCACTTTAGCCCAAAAAGCAGTGGGGTGGGTCAGTGGAATACACACTACAGAGTGTCCAGAGCGGAGCTGTCCTTGAAGCTGTCGATTTGTAACAGTCCGTTGTGTCACTGTGGTGCCAGTTGCTGCTCAAATTGCTGCTGCGGATGCAGTACGATGCGCCGGAGCCATACGCCGAACATGATGATCTTCCGTCTCGGTAGTGCCACATGGCCTCCCAGAGCCTGGTCTTCTTGAGAGCGTACATTCTCGTGGTCACCACAGCCAGTAATCATGTACTGTGGCTACATTCCTCACAAGCATTTCTGTAATATCGCAGAAGGAACATCCAGCTTCTCGTAGCTCTATTACACGACATCGTCCAAACTCAGTGGTGTGTTGATAATGGTGTCTTTGTGGAGTTAAAAGCGTTCTCAACTAATATAAACTCAACGCGTCCGTTCTCAAAGGTAATTAACGCTCACGACCGTTATAGCGTGTATTTAAATCAAACCTGATTTGTATCCTCGTAGTGGGGCTACCAGCGCCAGTCCTCTGCGACTGGCGTGAAATACTGTACGAACCGCGATCATCTTTCAGATGCAGAAACACGGCTATCGCCTTTGGTTTATGTCACACAACTCCTTCTTGGAGTTGCGATTTTTATTTCCGTCACTGTATAAAGTTATGTGCATACGGAAAGCTTGTAGAACTTCAGCAGGGATGCCGTCAGGGCCACGTGATTTATTCCTTTTATATTCCAGGATTTCTTTTCTCACTACCTATTCTAAAAATGGAGAAACTACCCCCATCACAGCAGTGCTCCCCTACTTTTGTTCCGCAGTTCTCTGCTTCAGATTCCTCCTCTGCGGTATCATCTGGAAACAGAGTGTCCATCCGTAACTACTTAATGCTGCTGTCTGCTCGATTTGGGGTTAATAACATTGTTGGAGAGTTTATCTTTTGGCAGACCATTTTATACGGCGTACCCCCTTGGTCAAGATGTAAGTTCTGTTCCACAAATCGGTTCCAGCTCTCTGTTCTTGCTGCTTAGTCTGCCTAGTCAGGGAGCTCTTTCTTCTGCAGTGCAACATTTCTGGTATAATCTCGTTGTCCTCCTGACTTCGTTGTCAGTTCTTGGGGAGCCTCGTTCCGTGATACTCTCGAACTCGACACAGACGTCTGCACCAGCACGGCCTGTCAGCACAGCGAGCGTGGTCGCGGCTTCTCTCGACATCACAGCAGGAGAGAGCTGCCCTCTCCGACAACAATGGACAGAGGAGTGCACTACGTCGTCTGTCGAGACGAGACCCATTTCTGCGAAGAGCATAGGGTGTATCCCTGTGTAGAGGCTCCGACAACAACGAAAAATGCCATCGCGGTAGTGTCATCGTACAGCGTGTCCTTGGCTACACAACATGATCACCGTTCATTATCGAGGGCGGTAATTTGGGCAGCAGCCGTCACTTTTATGACTTGTTAAGCCTGGTTGTTGAGCCCTAACTTCGAAGTGTCTGTACCGTTTCGTTTCAACGAGATAACGCAAGAGCGCGCGTTGCTGGTGCTCTCGTGATATACCTCAATTTAGAGGTTGTTTGTGTGTTCCCCTGCTCATTACCAGTTAAACTGTTCCCTTCTCGAAAGTTATAAGGTTAAGCTAGGTGATGAAAAACTACGTTTATCGGTCTGAGGAAGCTAAACGAAGAAGAAGTTTGGCGACACCGCATCTGGCAGGCTGCTCGATGGTGCGCAAGCGACGACCTGATTGGCTAACTTCAGTGCTAAATAACTCGAAAATGGCACAACGTCCAAAATTATTTTCTTAACAATTATTTCTCAGCACAAGCTCCCCTGCAATACCCATACAATATATTTATATTGTTTCTGATCACCCTGTATAAAGTAATATCTGTGAGCATATACGACTCACAGTAACTTCAGTGCGGGTGTATACTACCTCCGAACTCTTGTGGGCTTCAGCCAAAAGTTGCAAGCAAAGGAGTTAAAAGGAGTTAATGGACAGTGGGCGCTGCTATCGTGCGACAGGTTGAGGTTAGGGTTGGACGGAATGCGTGTCCAGATAGCCGAGGCGCTGCCGGTACGGTAGTTCAGTGTGTTCGGTCAGAGGGCTAGTAATAAGAAAACTCAGTGAACGGATAAACGATGAACTTGAGCAGATGTCAAGGGACGTCCACCCCGAACAAATACATTGAACAATACCGAACAAAATAAGATCAGAAAAGAAAGAAAAATAACGAAAAGGCGGTTGAGGGATCGTTCGCGTATAACAGAAAATCCGGGTTCGAGTTCCATTCACTTGTCACCGTTGCATTTATTTCGATGCCTAATTGTGGCTGATGTCTTCGTTTCTCTTCAAAATCTAACGAACGAGTGTTTGGTAAGCAATGTGTATCGAGATACAAGACTCTTCCAGTGAATCTCGGTCTGACCTTCGACCAGTTTTTGTGGTCGTTCCGCTTTAGCTCACTCCAGAGTGCCAGATATTTTACGGCTGTGGCTGTTTCCAGTGATTTATAGTCAGTCGAGTGATTCAACAGCGTCTGTTTTCGCCCAAAATGTAACATTTATTGACGTTCAGGATGAACACGCAGTCTCTTCACCAATCTTCGATAGTGCGGATTTTGGTATAGTTTTTCCGCGCTGCAACGATCCTGCTCCTTGGGCGGAGTAGAGTGACACAGAGACACAGACGACCACCAACTCTGAGGGGAAGTTACCTGACTTGTACATTTTAATTCTGGATTCAGATATGAATAGCTCCACAACAAAGTTAAACTGTCCAAGTAACACTTGCCATTTCCGTTATGTCGAGTTATTGCTCATTTATTTTTCAATTCATTTAGTTCTTGCTGTAAGAGAAACAGTGCGATAAAACGCCTATTGACGTAAATATTAGAATGAGCTAATGACTACACCAGTCGAATGAATGTCTGTAAAGGTTTACTCCGCAACTGGTGCGCAGCAAGTCGCGACGAATCTGACATCGATGCCATAGGTTCAAAATGGTTCAAATGGCTCTGAGCACTATGGGACTTAACATCTGTGGTCATCAGTCCCCTAGAACTTAGAACTACTTAAACCTAACTAACTTAAGGACATCACACACATCCATGTCCGAGGCAGGATTCGAACCTGCGACCGTAGCGGTCACGCGGTTCCAGACTGAAGCGCCTAGAACCGCACGGCCACACGGGCCGGCTATGCCATAGGTACTAGTATGCATCTGGTAGTCTTAATATGCTACTACTGAGCACCTTCGAATGTGTTAGTCACCTAATCACAAGAAATAAACTCCGCAATTTTTCAGTCACTTTAAAACGCACTATACATCAATTGACAGTCTCCAGTTACGTTAAACTGACCATCTGTCAAAAGCCTGAATAGCCACCTTTTCCAGGGCGGACTTCTGTGAGACGTTCAGGAAGAGAGTCAGTGAGGTTCTGAAAGGCACCGACAGGGATGTGGGGTCACACCGACACCAGTTGTCAGGGATAACTGCGATAGATTTCGCAACTGAGGATCTACTGCGCGAACAGCCCGATCGAGGTGGAAGTGTCCCCTCAGATTCTCGATTAGGTTTGAATGCGAGGAGTCTGGTGGCCAGAGGAGTACGGTGAACTCATGTTGATGCTCTCTGAACCTCGCACGTACATTAAAAGCTGTGTGACACATTGCATTGTCCTGCTGGTAGGTGCCATCAGGGCGACAAGAAACAAACTGGATGTAGGAGTGTACATGGTCCCCAAGGATAGATGCACTCCTGTGTTGTCCATTGTGCCTTCCAGAATGATGATGTGACCCAGGGAATGCCACGAAAACATTACAAAGACTATAATACTCCCTCCTCTGACCTTGACCTTTCCGATTATTGTTGCAGGGGTCATGCTTTCAGGCGTTTCACGCCATACATGCCAACGGCCATCTGTTGGGTGGAGCATTAAATGTGATTTATCTGGAAACGCCATCTATCGCCTCTCAATGGATGTCCAGTTGCGGTATTGGCGTGCAAATTCCAGCTTTAGTCGCCGGTGAAGAGCAGTCATAATGGGTGCATGAAGCATGTGCCGTCTGTGGAGGTTCATATGCATCAACATTCGCTGAACGGTCATGGATCATTCAGGACACATTGTTGGTAGCGTTTTCTTTAACAGTTCCACGTCTGTTAGGCCATACGCATCTCCTCAGTCATCGTTCAGCCCTATTGCCGATGGTGTTACGCTCCACTGCTAGTGCTGCCACCTGTGCGTTGCTGCTGTGCATTGGTGTCGAATATAGGTGCTGGTCACTGCTTACAAGCACGTGGTCTACCACCTGTCATAAATTACACATCTACGAAATTTATGCATGCGGTGGTGGCTTATGCAAAATTATACTAATATACTACAATGTGATGGCCTGTAGCCTTTTGAATTACAATGGTAGTAGTCACAATTGAACTGAATCTATTAATTTTACGTATATAAATTGAACTATTTGAACATATTTAAGTTTTATAATTAATATATTAAAATTGCGAGAAACAAAATAAAATAAAAGGGAGAATCATAGTATATGTGGGAATCGATCCCAGATCCACGAATTAGCAATTTATGCATTAGACCACACAGAGGAGTCATTGCAACGGTGCTTTTAAAGACTCATCATACTCTACGCTTGCACAGTAACACCATACGCAATTTCAAAGAAACAGACTGACCCGGTGCTGTGAGCAAGGCACAACTGATAGTGCCGGGAGGGATGATGCCACGTGAGAGCAAGTGAAGTAGAAAACAGAGAGGTGTGCCGCTTCTCTGAATTGATCGTAGTGTGGCTCGACATCATTTAAGGACTCGACATTTGTTGCCAGTCATCGTAGTGAGAGCGCTGCAAGACAATTTTCCTCCATTTTACTCACAGACCAGCACGCATTCGATGAGAAATAGCGTAATAATAGTGAGATTTCAGATATGGATTTGAAGCGTGTTGGCATAACTTTACTGTGAAATTTACAGTGTGCTTTATCACCTGATAACTGGCTGCTACTGCATGTATGATCTACTGCTGACACATAAGCGATAAAGATAACTGAGTCAAAATTTTATTTCATCTACATCTACATTCTACATTTATACTCCGCAAGCCACCCATCGGTGTGTGGTGGAGGGCACTTTACGTGCCACCGTCATTACCTCCCTTTCCGTTCCAGTCGCGTATGGTTCGCGGGAAGAACGACTGCCGGAAAGCCTCCGTGCGCGCTCGAATCTCTCTAATTTTACATTCGTGATCTCCTCGGGAGGTATAAGTAGGGGGAAGCAATATATTCGATACCTCATCCAGAAACACACCCTCTCGACACCTGGGCAGCAAGCTACCCCGCGATGCAGAGCGCCTCTCTTGCAGAGTCTGCCACTTGAGTTTGTTAAACATCTCCGTAACGCTATCACGGTTACCAAAAAACCCTGTGACGAAACGCGCCGCTCTTCTTTGGATCTTCTCTATCTCCTCCGTCAACCCAATCTGGTACAATTAATTCTATATGATCATTCCACTTCAAATCGTTCCGTACGCATACTGCCAGATATTTTACAGAAGTAACTGCTACCAGTGTTTGTTCCGCTATCATATAATAAAGGATCCTTCTTTCTATGTATTCGCAATACATTACATTTGTCTTTGTTAAGGGTCAGTTGCCACTCCCTGCAACAAGTGCCTATCCGCTGCAGATCTTCCTGCATTTTCCTGCAATTTTCTAATATTGCAACTTCTCTGTATACTACAGCATCATCCGCGAAAAGCTGCATGGAACTTCCGACACTGTCTACTAGGTCATTTATATATACAGGGTGAGTCACCTAACATTACCGCTGGATATTTTTCGTAAACCACATCAAACACTGACGAATCGATTCCACAGGCCGAACGTGAGGAGAGGGGCTAGGGTAATTGGTTAATACAAACCATAAAAAAATGCACGGAAGTATGTTTTCTAACACAAACCTACGTTTTTTCTAATGGAATCTCGTTAGTTTTGTTAGCACATCTGAACATATAAACAAATACGTAATCAGTGCTGTTTGTTGCATTGTAAAATGTTAATTACATCCGGAGATATTGTAACCTAAAGTTGACGCTTGAGTACCACCCCTGCGCTGTTCGATCGTGTGTATCGGAGAGCACCGAATTACGTAGGGATCGAAAGGGAACAGTGATGGACCTTAGGTACAGAAGAGACTGGAACAGCACATTACGTCCACATGCTAACACCTTTTTATTGCTCTTTTTCACTGACGCACATGTACATTACCATGAGGGGTGAGGTACACGTACACACGTGGTTTCCGTTTTCAATTACGGAGTGGAATAGAGTGTGTCCCGACATGTCAGGCCAATAGATGTTCAATGTGGTGGCCATCATTTGCTGCACACAATTGTAATCTCTGGCGTAATGAATGTCGTACACGCCGCAGTACATCTGGTGTAATGTCGCCGCAGGCTGCCACAATACGTTGTTTCATATCCTCTGGGGTTGTAGGCACATCACGGTACACACTCTCCTTTAACGTACCCCACAGGAAGAAGTCCAGAGGTGTAAGATCAGGAGAACGGGCTGGCCAATTTATGCGTCCTCCACGTCCTATGAAACGCCCGTCGAACATCCTGTCAAGGGTCAGCCTAGTGTTAATTGCGGAATGTGCAGGTGCACCATCATGCTAATACCACATACGTCGACGTGTTTCCAGTGGGACATTTTCGAGCAACGTTAGCAGATCATTCTGTAGAAACGCGATGTATGTTGCAGCTGTTTGGGCCCCTGCAATGAAGTGAGGACCAATGAGGTGGTCGCCAATGATTCCGCACCATACATTTACAGTCCACGGTCGCTGTCGCTGTACCTGTCTGAGACAGCGAGGATTGTCCACGGACCAGTAATGCATGTTCCGTAGATTCACTGCCCCGTGGTTTGTGAAACCCGCTTCATCGGTAAACAGGTAGAACTGCAACGCATTCTCTGTTAATGCCCATTGACAGAATTGCACTCGATGATTAAAGTCATCACCATGTAATTGCTGATGTAGCGACACATGAAACGGGTGAAAGCGGTGACGATGCAGTATGCGCATGACACTACTTTGACTCAGTCCACCGGCTCTCGCAATGTCCCGTGTACTCATGTGTGGGTTCATGGCAACAGCAGCTAACACACCAACTGCACCCGCTTCTCCTGTGACGGGCCTGTTACGGACCCGTTTGCGTGCTACGACCGTACCTGTTGCATACAGTTGGCGGTAGTTGTTTTGCAATGTGTGGCACGTTGGATGCTCTCTGTCCGGGTACCGTTCTGCATACACCCTGCAGGCTTCAGCTGCATTTCGTCGACACTCGCCATAGATGAGTATCATATCCGCCTTTTCAGAGTTCGAATACACCATGGTCACAGTTCCTACATGACTACACTATCACAGACGTCTGGTAACGCGGTGTACTACAGTTGGTCTGCGTGCGGAGACGAATGCAGAATAACAATAGCAGCAAGCGCTACCTGCGGACACTGCGACAGCTAGACCAAACCACAACAGTGCACTACAGCCACACTCGTAAACACGGTCGTCATCGTAAACACGTCCGTGCAGATGCTGCTCGCCGACCGTGGCCCGTGTTTGCTACAACACGCAACGGAACGTCGGAGGTTTCAAGCGTCAACTTTAGGTTACAATATCTCCGGATGTAATTAACATTTTACAATGCAACAAACGGCACTGATTACGTATTTGTTTATATGTTCAGATGTGCTAACAAAACTAACGTGGTTCCATTTAAAAAAACTTAGGTTTGTGTTAAAAACATACTTCCGTGCATTTTTGTATGGTTTGCATTAAACAATTACACTAGCCCGTCTTCTCACGTTCGGTCTGTGGAATCGGTTCGTCAGTATTTGATGTGGTTTACGAAATATATCCAGCGGTAAAGTTAGGTGACTCACCCTGTATTGTGAAAAGCGATGGTCCCCTCACGCTCCCCTGTGGTACGCCAGAGGTTACTTTAACGTCTGTAGACGTCTCTCTATTGAGAACAACATGCTGTGTTCTGTTTGCTAATTCATTTTTGTACTTGTGATTTCACTTTAATGGTCTGTGATTTACGATTAGCAATGCAGAAGATAATGATAGCACATGAATGAAGGACAAGTGTTCACTTGTTACCTTTCTGTTGCAGCGGTGATGAAGCAGTACTATGAAGTGCAGGTGTACGACGAGTACGTAATGGTTGGCAACACTGCGGTTCTTCGCTGCCACGTGCCGTCCTTCGTCAGGGACTACGTCATTGTCACCTCGTGGCTGCGAGGCAGCACGGACCGCATTGTCACCGACATCGACTCTGGTGAGAGCATGCAACCGTTGTATTCTTCACCTTCTTCTTTATACATGCCGTCCCCATACCTCAATTTGAGTCAGCAACACGTTTTTCAATGTGTTTGATGAAACTAATATCGTCTGTGGTCGATATTCGAACAATTGTGTTTAAAAGTAACGAAAGTCAAATATTCTTATATAACAAACTGGAATTTGTGCATATGCAGATTCTTAGTTCATATCTTAACGCTACGCAGATTTTTAGTGATTGCATTACCTCTATGGGGAAAAGAGCACGAAAGGACGATCATTTGAAATGAATTCTTGATACAGTGGAGAAAATAAATTTTGTGTTAACGGTGGCAAGTTAACTTTTTCCTTACGACCACACAAAGTGAAAGCCATTGTATCACGTAAAGTGGGGCTTAACAACTCGCAGGTTTCGAGTGTCAGCACTATGGCCTGCTGTTGCGGTGTGAGCAGAAACGCACGCGCGTTAAAGAGCATTAGTCACGTTGTATATAAATTAGAACTTGTAGCGCAAATGAATGAAGAAACGAAAAAAAAACTTGGAGTTCCTAGGGAAATCAGTTTTGTTCTCTGAATGTCTCACCAGGAGAATGTATGTGCAAACAATGTCAATTCGAAAAATGTAGTTTTATAATTAACAACCGGTGGAGCACAAGAAAGGCGAATATGTTCCTCTTTAACATAATCTAAAAGAAAAGTGGGGAACCAGGTCCCTCAGTACTCATACCGATCCTCCCCAAAAGTCCTGGCCTGCCAACATATTCTGCTGTTTTAACCCAGAACATTCTAAATCATTTTACCCAGTTTCTCTTTGTAGTGAAGCCTTCACATTCAGCCATCTCCCTTTCACTGCCACTGTCTCTCTCTCTCACTGTCTCCTCTTTTACGACTGATTTACAGTATACCCCACCGCCTGTCTCCTCTCTCACTCACATTGCCTCCTTTCGTTTTTCTTTCCCACTGTTACTGTCTCACTGACAGCAGTTGAAAAATTCTGGGGATCCAACATATTTTTCCCCTGTTCTCATATGTGTAAAATTTCGTTCCCTCCGCTACACCTACGTGTTAAAGTTCACCAGTCTGGGTGTGTCCAGACTTCCAAACCTATGTATGGTCTCCAGCCTTCCATATTTTCCGTTTCCACTGTCTGTTCTCTCTATTGCTGCCACTGTTTCTATCACCATCCTTTCTCTTTTACTGCCACTATCTCTCACTGTTCTCTCTTTTTGGCTCACCTTGATACTGTCTTCATTTATCTCTCTTGCTCTTGCACTGCCACATTCTCTCTCCCACCATCACTGTCTCCTCTCTCTTTCTCTCTGTGTAGGTTCTCTAAATGATCTACACATATAAATAACTATTTTCGCCGTCCTCTTGTGGCAAATGTATCGTAGTGGATATGATTATATAAAATAAGTGATTTAGCATGTCTTACGGAAGAACAAGAGGAAGAACTGCAGGAGCTTTTAATATGTTATGCTCATGTTTTTGAACGACACTCTGGCACCATCAAAGGATAAAAATACAAAATGGAGTTATACACACACAAAATCTTCTTCTTTTCGTCTTACCCCATTCCACGGGCCAAGAAGGAGACTGTGAAGAAAGATATCAATAGAATTCTAAACTGGGTAATAATACGACCATCCTTATCTCCATACTGCAGCCCCATTTTGGCCGTTAGCAAATCAGATGATAGTGTCCGCCTTGTGCTCAATGCATGAGAAATAAATAAAATTATTGTGCCTCTCAGGATGTGACCTGACATGTTGTATGTTCTGCTATTGCTCTGCTGTTGGCCCCTAGAATCCTGTTGGCCCTGGTTCGAGTTCTGTTGCTCTTTCCATTTTCTGTTTCGTCGGTAGTTGTTGTTGATGCTATGATTATAATTTCCTCGTCTTCTTCTATTTTCCCATGATGGCTGGTTATTTCAATTGAAGTTTGAATTTTGGTTTCGATTCGATCGATATTTTCCCCCATTTCGTCCATCCTCCTTCCGCTCTGGCAAATCTGGCCAGTTACGGTCATTATTTCTACTTCTTTCCCGCTAGTTGTGAATCTCATTCACGCACTCGAGTTCACAGTGCGAGCTTTTGAAAGCCTCGATTGAATCGCTGCATCTACGGATGAGCAGTTGCTGGTAACGTAATGGTAATTTAACGTAGCAGTGCCTCATAATTTCTTTGCGACTATACGGTTGATCCAAGAATCGGTTCTTCTTGAACAAGGATTCGAAGAATTTGACAGGACTGCGGAATCGTAACACTTCTAAATCCTTTCCTAACATGATCTCCTATTTTATCCTGTCCTGTGTGTCTTGCGACCAGTATGCGCTAAGGAATGCGTCCCTAAATTCTTGGTAGGAGCGACAACTCTCTGCAACTCCACGCATATGTCCTGCAATCGACCCTTCTAAGAAACCACAGATAAACTGGAGCTTGTACTTCAGTGGCCAAGATTCTGGTAGCACGCGATCGTACTGTGCCATCCAGGTCTTTAGATGTAAAGCGTTGTTTGCCTCCTTCGAGACTTGAAAATTCTGGGTGGTCAAGAAAAGTTTGTGGTCGAAAGGTTCGACGTATCCGCCGTACGAATTTTCCACCTCGTCTGCAGCGCGTGATTCCATCTATCCGTGCCCAAACGAACCTCGTGCACTGTTATGGTGTACCGTCGTGTTTTCAGATTCACGTAATAACGTTTCTGACCACCGTAGACGTGTACAATTGTTTTGCGGCTCGGTCTCTGACATGTTACCGACGGAGCGTGTTCTATTACGCGTTTCGCCGCGGTAGGAGCATATTCCTGCTGCATTCGGCCCATGTGCAGGGGGTGTGTCCTCATATAGCGGTTCGGAAGGTCGCAAAACATTTTCTTGACTTCTGTGATCCTCTCAATGGCGCTCTACCGGACGAGTTTGTGTTTGCAATTGCGCGGCCCGCTAATGTGCCTGCCGAACGTTCTTAGCCATCTCGATTTGTTGCGCGGCGACTCGGTCCTGCTGATCTTTAACTTCAGAGATTTCGGCCTGTTTGATTTCTATCTGTTCGATTCGCTTCGTCGCATCATTTATTTTTTACTGCGTTCCTTGAACTATTTTTGCCTTGCTTTTGGAGAGTTGCAAGTGGCTTTTTTATCTTACACACTTCGGTTCTTGCCAGTTTAACTTGTCATTTGTCCACTGATGCGTCCTTTTGTGCTATTTGCGCTACTAATCGCGCTGTTTTGGCGTCGCACTTCGTCTGGTCCGCGACCTCACGCGTTTCTGCCTTCGTTTTCTTGACTTTCTCTATTTCTTCTTGGATTCTATGACTTATTTGTGTCGTTCCTCCTCTTCCTCCCGTCTCTTTTTCTCTGCCTCTTGTCTCTTCCATGCTGCCTCTTGCATGAATTGCACGAGAGCCTCAAACTGTGATCCACCGCTAACACCTTCCCGACTAGATGAACGAGATTCCATAATTCCGTGAGGTTTCATTCATGGTTCTGGTCTGCTAGTTTCACTGATGCTGTGTCTCGTACCAGCAGCACCAACATTTCGTTCTGCTGCGCTCTCTCACCTGACGGAGACATGTTGACATACTCTGCAGGTTCTACGTTCGACTTCTCTGCCCGGTCTGCAACTGCATTTACGTAATATCTGCCTAGCCATCGCTAATAATCTGACGTGGACAAAACACAATTACATCCACTACTCTGCAGCAAACGTGCCTTGCTTCTTGTAAGCATACACTCTAATTCTGACCCAAGCGAATTTAAACACTACACATTCCTCTGCCACACAGATTCTACTCTAAATCACGCTCTCGTGAGCTACTGATTCCTAGATCCTGATACGAATTCGAATAACAGCACGCTTTTCTATGCTAAGAAACTAAAATCTCAATCTGTCCTAACAAATCAGCACAACGCTGTTCGCCGTCAGAAACAAAAAATCAAGTGACACAGAAGTCACAACCACAGCATGAAAATACACACGTATAACAATTAAATATTAGTGCTATGTCTAGGCGCCAGCAACGCGATCCTATTCTACCCAGTGCACCACATTAAACCTGGGAAACAGAAACTTCACTATGCAACACTATCTACAACATGATGGTCACAGAAGGTGCCATTAATTCACAATTCTGCGCAAGGGACGTCAAATTGAATGACTACGCTAGGCAACTCCATCTAACGGTCACAGAAGGTGCCATCAATCCGAGATTCTGGCAGGGACGCCACAATGAAAGCTATCCGGGCATGGGGCGCCACAATGAAAGTTAACTAACAGTTGGGTTAAGAGAACAATGGACAAGGTACCTGGGTGGCAGAAGTGATTTAAGTACTTTGGCCCCAAAAATAAGAATAACGCAATCTGAATTGATCTGTCGCTGAGCAGACTTTGATTGATAATCTACAGGAGTGCAGCTGAGAGCAAGTGGCGATTGAGATCTGTACACCCTGACAAGGCCAGAACTGCAGTACATTACCCTGCTTGCTTCGTGCAGCGATGTAACTTGCAGCTGGTGAGATGTGTGCGGCGGAGGCGAGGCGTAAGGCGGCACCTGTGAATCGATCGCGGCAACGAAAGAAAGGCAAAATCTCAAGGTCTAGCGATCAGGCAGACGGATCGCAATTTACTCTCTACCGGAGCCCTGAAATCACGGTAGATTTCAGTGTGTGACACACTGGTTCGCTGGTCGTACCAAGGACAAATTTGGTTCACTTGTATGACAGAGCGGAAAAGGATACCAAACGTCAAGACAGGTAAACCAAAACCGAATAAGTGTGCTTTTGGCAAACGAGTAGTTCAAGACGTTCGAAGTCACACTGTCGGTTCAGTAAGAACTTCACCACAGGCTCTCCAGTCTAACTACGTGCATATGAATTTAGTCTCAGGACAGGTCCCAGGCACCAGCCACACATGCCAAAACTTCGACCAGAAAATCCCTTCCAGATCGAAGTCCAGAACCCAAGTGCCTTGCAGCTCTTGAGCCGAACACAGGGCTTCAGAGGCGCTAATTTCCTCTCCTACACGATAGCACAAACTCATGTTGAACCAGCGCAAGAGTTAAGAAACCTGTATCTCTGGAAAGAAAGAAACCGCCAATTACTCTCTTTTTAAGTTTTCGCAGGGGGGGGGGGGGGGGGGGAAAGATATTTTTCTCCGAAGTTGCGTCACTTCCTGCGGCAACAAGTGAACAGATACAATCATAAAGACCTTTATCTAAATTGCCTGTGCCTTGGAGCATGTTAGTCCTTGCTATGAGATGTAACAAAGATTCTATCTCTAAACGTTTCTCAGACGGCGGAGTCTCTTATACGACCAAGGTGGCCGATGGAAGTGAGCCAGAGGCCTATTTGCAGTATCGGTAAACACGAAAGCTTGTGAATTTTTATTACGCATGACTCTGCACACAATGCCTGGTTTATGACTCCACTGTGTAGACACGTCCCTTCAGTCCGTCACCCCCAGCCCAGCCTTCGGCTGGCGCCAATGCTGCTATAGCGACATTGTCCTGCTGGAGACCTGTCTCGACTAGGGGCTGCTCTGTCTGCCCTGTATGGCTGTGGGCCTGTCCGGCAAGATTTACTGAGGGGTGGGCTCGCCGCCAATTGCTTTCAACTTCCAACATACTGTTTCTACGAAATAAGAACCATAAAAATATCTCATGCTTTACGCACCCTACGAGGCTCCAGCAATGTCTCCTCATGCCGTTAACTTTCTAGGGTCTCGCTCATGGTGCATAAGGTTGTAACAAAATCTTTAATAATTTTTCGTATAGGAAAAATAGGTGAGAGAGTAACTTGTCCTCTCTCAAGTGTATATAAGGGATTACCTACTTGAATGTACTTATTACAACCGATATTTAGCATTAAGGAAATATTTCATTTTTGCCTATTTCATGTGTGTTGCCTTATTCGGATGTAAGTTTTAGTTATGTAAGATTTTTATTGTATGTGTATGGGCCAGAAAAGTTCAAAAAGCACTACCCATGCTGAATGCAAGAAATTATTTAATCCGACACTGTACTGTTTAGACACACAGTAGGCTTGCGATTGAGACGCAGTGCATGTAATAACCGTGCGGGATTAGCCGAGCGGTCTAGGGCGCTGCAGTCATGGACTGTGCGGCTGGTCCCGGCGGAGGTTCGAGTCCTCCCTCGGGCTTGGGTGAGTGTGTTTGTCCTTAGGATAATTTAGGTTAAGTAGTGTGTAGGCTTAGGGACTGATGACCTTAGCAGTTAAGTCCCATAAGATTTCACACACATTTGAACTTTTTTTTTTTTTTTTTTGCATGTAATAGTGATATAGAGTGCGGACAGAACGGCGCATATGCAGTAGCTACCTTTAAGGTTAACAACCTCCATGCATGTGCACAGCACAGGGTAAGCTGATGGATCGCCACCAGATGACAATTGTAGCTTAGCAAAGAAACGCCAAGCAATCTACACTTAGAGAAACCCTTATAATAGGTGTTCACTGATAGGGAAGCAACACATCAACATCACAGAACTAAACTAAGATTAAGAAATTGGGAAGAACTAAGCTAAGGATTATACATATATACAGAGGATGAAACAAAAACTATAAACAGGAAACCAGCTACACACTGTGATACTATGTACAAGCTATTTACATTGGTATAAGTGGCTATTTACACGCTACATGAGAAATGGAGGAACATAAATTAAGTCTTGGATTGTGCCCCGCCTCCAACGACACTTTTCTTTCCACATGCAAAAAGGTGAGTCAAAACGACAAATGCAGAACGAAGATGTGTGCTCTTACAACTCATAAAATAAACTGATAATGAATGAATTGCATACTGACAGAAATCGAATATATGAATATTGAAAGTGTGATGCATTATTAGCGAGCGTGCAAATATGCACTTAGTTCTAAATTAGTATTTAAGTGTACATCCAGCAAACGATGCAGACTCACGTCTTGGGTAAAACAGGGAGCGCTATAGTTACGTGTCCGGTACCAACGCATAAGGGCTGCACCGAAAATGACTAACTATACGTATAAAAATACTTGTGAGTGTGATGGTGTGAATGTGTGTATGAAAAAGCTACAGTATACCAGATGTATAAAATTGTCGAACTTAGATCGTGTGCTACCTAGTGGAAAGGGGTCAGACCACGCATTACACATCCATATAACTGAGAAGAGTCGCAAGCAAGAGTTATTACAGTACATTTGCACACGAACACAAGTTGTCCCAAGATTGTTCTGCACTTGTTCATTGGCACAATTCTCATAGAGACCTATTCATGCACAACAGAATACACAATAGTGACATCATGTAGCAAAGGAAGTATAAGTTACCGACACTGAAGTACACTGTTTACAGTCGATGATGACAGTTGTATAACACAATACTATAATGCTAGAATGTATCAGTAGACAGTAACCATGAAGCAAGTGGATTAACACGTCTTGATAGTCATGAAATCATGTATTCAGTAATTCTCTCGCGATGAACGAAGGATTGCAGTAGTAGAGTAAAAATGAATGCTTCTTCTGTTCGTAATATTTCCTGTAGGCCAGGAGACCAATCCTAACAAACTTGTCAGGGGCGTAGTTAAGAGTAGCTATGTAGGCTTATCGCGATTTCATGTTATGAAATTGTCTTTGATACGCTTCCGTAATGATGGATGCTAGCGTCAGGTGCAGTGTATGAACCCAAAACTTATGAACTTTATGTGATCATGTGGTATGCAAATATTTTCTAATACTGGAAAATGACATTTAAAAAACGACAACCTGTGTAATGTTGAAGTAAAATGACACTATGAATACAGACTGCTCACAAATGAGCATTCCAACTGGTAATGCCTTAGAGCAAAATGTGATTAAAATATAGTGTAAGAACTGAAAGATGTTACGTGACATAATGTCACATGAGATATACGTAATATTAACTGTCGTGTGTGTACAATTTCTGTACAGTGTTTTATAAAGTTTTGTATAATATTTATGTAAAGAAATGTAAATGCCATTTGAAAATGAATATGTACGGAGTATGAAATACGCAACCCGGCGTGTCAATATACTGTAAAATGTAAATACTTAGGTTATTGTAACAAAGACGAAATCTAAAATCAACGACACAATGTAAAGCTGAAAATGTTTTCCAGGACTGCATATGTGAACTAATAACTGTAAACGTGCTACCTGTAATTCCGTGTGTCCCCGGAAGAAAGTGTGCCAGTGCTGGGTAGTGACGAACATTTATATCCTCGGTGGACTCGGGTATCGACAAGACATTCTCCCATACAGAAAGTATGGAAACGAATACAGTCATTTGAGACTTACCTTGAACCCATTCAAGTGTCATCGGGCTGCTGGCAGCGTGAATCTAGTTCAACCCCAGAAACATGTGGATTACGACAGGAACAAATGCCTGGGCCGTAAATGATGAACCTCCTCGCCACATCATCGATTGTTCCACTATGCACAGGCCTCAGAACACCACGTTGCAGCAATGGGATGAACACTTTTATTGACTTTGGGTAAACCAGTGAAATTGTAGTACACTCATAGTGATCTCAACGTAACTGCAGCGTTAATAAACTCAAGAGCGCGCGCAGTGTAGGTCACCTGAGGTGCGCGCAGGACGATGCCGCAATAGCAGCGGTTAGAATCCAATAATCATGCACCTGTTAACGCAACCTTTAAAAATTTTTTTGTAAATAGTCGTAGTAATAATTTGTAGAGTGTACATTAAACTAAAAACATTCTCAGGGAGGAAACGCCTTAACTTTGCCACGAATAAAGGCCCCAGTACCCTTACAGACCAAGAGTTTAAAGCACAGAAAAGGGGCAAGTACTGTACTGTAGCAATATTGTATGCTGACGTCCGGTGATACGGCTCACGCCAGTATTCCGTGGAGGGTGGGGGATGGGGGGGGGGGGGGGGAGGGAGGAAGGACGGGGCCGGCCGGAATGGTCGAGCGGTTCTAGGCGCTACAGTTTGGAACCGAGCGACCGCTGCGGTCGCAGGTTCGAATCCTGTCTCGGGCATGGATGTGTGTGATGTCCTTACGTTAGTTAGGTTTAAGTAGTTCTAAGTTCTAGGGGACTGATGGCCACAGCAGTTAAATCCCATAGTGCTCAGAGCCATTTGAACCTTTTTTTTTGAAGGAGGGGGGGGGGAGCGGAGGGAAGCAGTTGTTTAGTTTCTTCAAATGACCTACACATAAAATAAACATTCGCGCCGAACTCATGCGGCAAATATATCATAGGGAGGTGTGATTATATTTACGTTGACAGAAAATTGAAGAACAAAACTATATTTGTATCGCACTTCTTCCTTTTAGCCGGTCTCGGTGTCGGTCGGTCTTTTGACCTGGTGCGACAAAGTCGTATGTGATTACAATGTGTCAGTATAGTCTTCAGTAAAAGTTATAATATGCGGGAGTCGCAAGTTTTCATGCTACTTCCGAGCTACATCCTAATTTCCTTCTTTCGATGTGACGAGGGCTTGCATTTTTAAATGAAGCTCTTCGTAGACGAAGTCAACACGAAGAGAGAATAGCCCCCGTCGCCACACAGGCATCGTTGTACATCATTGGGGAGAAAAGGTAAAACGAAAATTACTACAGAACTGAACAATCCACATTCTTTGCCTCCTCAATCACTATATCTGCCGCTGGCACAGTATCTCGTCTCTTCCAACGTCACTGTCTCTCTGATACTCTCTTTCAGCACAAAAAAGCGCCAATGTTTTCGCATGCCAAAACTTTTGCTGAGGAAGATGGAACGAAGATTGACGCAGCTGGTTACCCACTTTTCCGTCAGAGTCTTTTAGAGAGGAACATACTCACCTTCCTTGGGCTCTGACAGGAGCATATTTCCGCTGTTTCCCTTCTTTTCAATATTACAGGACGGTGTGCTGCTTAGAAACGAATCCCCTAAGTCAGTAAAGTTTTCGTATTTTATTTATACACTGAAGAGCCAAAGAAACTGGTGCACCTGCCTAATATCGTGTAGCACACCCGCGAGCGCACAGAGGTGCCGCAACATGACGTGGCATGTACTCGACTAATGTCTGAAGTAGTGCTGGAGCGAACTGACACCACTAATCCTGCAGGGTTGTCCGTAAATCGGTAAAAGTACGAGGGAGTGGAGATCTCTGAACAGCACATTGTAAGACACTCCGGATATGCTCAATAATGTTCATGTCTGGGGAGTATGGTGGCCAACGGAAGGGTTTAAACTGAGAAGAGTGTTCCTGGAGCCACTCTGTAGTAATTCTGGACGTGTGGGGTGTCGCATTCGACTTCCGGAAAGGCCAAAGTCCGTCGGAATGCACAATGGATAGGAATGGATGCAGGTGATCAGACAGGATGCTTACATTAGTGTCACCCGTCTGAGTCGTATTAGGGGCCCCATATCACTTCAACTGCACTCTCTCCATACCATTACAGATCCTCCAACAGCTTGAAGAGTCCTCTGCTGACATGCAGGGTCCATGTATTCCTGAGGTTGTCTCCATACCCCTACACGTCCATCGGCTCAATACAATTTGAAACGAAACTCGTCCGACTAGAAAAGATGTTTCCAGTCATCAACAGTCCAATGCCGGTGTTGACGAGCCCAGGCGAGCCGTAAAGTTTTGTGTTGGGGAATCATCGAGGGTACAATGCGTGGACCTTCGGCTCCGAAAGCCCATATCGACGGTGTTTCGTTGAATGGTTCGCACGCGACACTTTCTGATGGCCCAGCATTGAAATCTGTAGCAATTTGCGGAAGGGTTTCACTTCTGTCATACCGAACGATTCTCTTGAGTCATCGTTGGTCCCGTTCTTGCAGGATCTTTTTCCGGCTGCAGCAGTGTCGGAGATTTGATGTTTTACCGAATTCCTGATTTTCACGGTACACTCTTAAAATAGTCGTACGGGGAAACCCCACGTCGTCGCTACCTCGTAGATGCTGTATCACGTCACTCATGCGCCGACTATAACACCTGGTTCAATCTCAGTTAAATCTTGATAACCTGCCATTGTAGAAGCCTGTCGGTTAAATTTCGCGTGTGTTGCACGTCATCTTCGTGGCGTAGCAATTTTAATGGCCAGTAGTGTATTTCGACGAAACACGACGACAGACGTGCAAGGCTGAAGATAAATTAAAGTGCATGGCACAGCGTCCAGGAGAAACTAAACCATCCTACATTGAAGACATCTTGGAGCCGTGTAAAATAGTGGATACTAGAATTAAGGAGGAAGATAAGGTTGCAAATCTCATGAAGGGTGTTGCTGAGGGCATGTATCAAGCCCTACTCCTGAAGGAGGTTTCGACAGCAGACGACTTCATAAAATGGTGCCAGTACAACGAGACAATGCATCAAAAAAGAATTACACGCAAGAAGTTTGAACGGCTTCCAAACGCCATATCGATGTCTGTGATGGAGGAAGCAACTGATTTCACAAGTGTTCTTTGTCAGATAGTGAGAGAGGAAGTTCAGAAGGCACTTGGATTGCACGGCGAGCATAAAAGCGAGACGCTTCAAGAGGTCATAAGGGAGGAAGTGGAACAGACATTGAACCCAATCTCTCTCGTCCTTCATTTCTCTTTAAAACGGTGAAATATTCGAGACCTAGGTGGAGCTACGTTCCTACAATGCCGCATGAGGAACCTGTTTGGGCACCAAGGAAGACTGGCGTCTGGAGGACCCAAGATAACCAACCAGTACCTCTCCACTGTGGACGACTGGGCATGTGGTGCGCTATTGTCGAGAAAGGCGGCGGATATTTGATGACGCCCGCGCCAGAACACAGCAGACCGATCTTAGCCGACGTCAACTCCTGTACGTCGAAGATGAACAAGAAGATGTGGGACAGGACGACGTAGGTCACCGTCGCCGCAAGCTACCCGCTGGAGAGGACGCTCTCCAACACCAGATCAAAGTCTCCATCGCCGGTTAGAAGCACCAGGCGATCACCTAGACGCAGTAACCTGGGAAACTAAAGGGTGCGACCTTCCTCGGTGGTGAGGCCGCCGAAGAGAAACATTTGATGAACATATAAAGAGAAAAATCCTCTGCCGTCGATCACTACAAAAATGTTAGGAAACTACGTCGATATCCTCGTGGATGGCCGACGAGCCCAAGCTCTTGTGGACTCTGGAGCATCATATTCAGTCATTTCGGAGAAGTACCGTCACGAGTTGCAGAAAACCGTATTCTTCGACAGAAAAACATCTCTGCTGAAGGTGGCTAATGGGAAATATGTGAAACCAACAGGAAGATGTACCATTCGTGTGGGTATAAGTGGCCATACACAGCCCTTAGAATTCATCGTCTTACAAGAGTGTAGTCAGGACGTCATTCTTGGATGGGACTTTTTGAAAGTTTGTGGTCGCTCGCAGATTATGCTAGACGAGATGAGATACTGTGGACAGGAAGATGCACATCCGAGTGTGTGGAGACTGTGTGTGCTGGATGAAGTTATCATTCCTGCAGTCAGAACTAGAAAGGTAACTGTCATGTGTCATGTCACCCGTGGATCTTTTAGTGGAGTGTACGAGAAGCATACCACCGAAGAATAACTTGGTAATCCCAGCCTCTGTTGGTCTCGTTTAAGAACGGGTTCGGTGAATTGTGGACAGTTATCTGTCAGCGAGAACCGCAGATCCTTCCAAGGGCATGTGCATAGCAAACGCTGAGACGTTAATTGAAGAACAGCGGAGCATCATAGAAACCTCCCATGCCGAGTCTGTGGACGAAACGAGCGGTGCGACTACGAGACAATATCTTCTAGTTCGACTATCACCAGATCTCACAAAGGAACAACAGAAGAAGCTACTTGCCATTCTTCAAGAGTTCTATGAGTGCTTCAATCCACAGGTGAAGAGCAAATTAGACAAAATCGACGGCGAAGCTCCGGAATAGCACTGGAGACCATCAACCAATAAGCCAGAGAGCATATCGTGTGTCAGCAACGGAACGTCGAATAATTCGTGACGAGGTAGAGAAAATGATGAAGAGCCTTTGCAGAGCCCATGGTCGTCACCAGTGGTTCTCGTCAGGAAGAAGGATGGCAGTTGGCGCTTTTGTGTTGATTACAGGAAGCTTAATAAGATAACTAAAAAGGACGTTTACCCTCTTCCACAAACTGACGATAGAATAGATTGTCTGAAGGGGGCTAAGTTTTTCTCAACTATGTATGGACATGTACTCGGGACACTGGCAAATCGAAGTAGATGAGGCTGATCGTGAGAAAACTGCATTCATCACCCCTGAGGGTCTGTATGAGTTTAAAGTAATTGCCGTTTGGTTTGTGTAATGCACCAGCAACTTTTGAACGGATGATGGATAATCTTCTACGTCACCTTTTTTTATTTTATTTATTTATTGTTCCGTGGGACCAAATTAAGGAGACGTCTCCACGGTCATGGAACGAGTCAATTCATGAAATTATAACAACACAGTAGAAACAGATAAAACGAAATATAAGAAACATATTCAGGCGACAAATCGTAAGTTTAAATAAAGAAAATCAACAATGTAACATTGGAATTTGCTTAATTTTTCAGCTCTTCCAGGAGCTCCTCGACAGAATAGAAGAAGTGAGCCATGAGGAAACTCTTCAGTTTAGACTTAAAAGTGTTTGGGCTACTGCTAAGATTTTTGAGTTCTTGTGGTAGCTTATTGAAAAGGGCCAAGGAAGTGCATTCCACATGCAGATTTGATTTCTGCCTAGTATTAACTGAGTGAAAGCTGCTAACTCTTGGGAATAAGCTAATATTGCTAACAACAAACGACATTAAAGAACATATATACTGTGAGGGCAATGTCAAACGACATAAGCGTATGAAAATATGCGAAGTAGACTACTTTTCGTGTTGAACTGTCACTTATTTTGGATACTGTTCTATTGGTAATAAAGCAGCATTTAGTTTCTGAACAAGATCCTGAACATGGGCTTTCCACAACAGCTTGCTATCTATCCGGACGCCTAGGAACTTCAACTGTTCCGTCTCGCTTATAATATACCCATTCTGTCTGATCAAAATATCGGTTCTTGTTGAACTGTGAGTTAGAAACTGTAAAAACTGAGTCTTACTGTCATTTAGCATCAAATTATTTTCCACAAGCCATGAACTTATTTCATGAACTACATTATTTGATACTGTTTCAATATTACACACAAGATCCTTCACTACCAAGCTGGTGTCATCAGCAAACAGAAATATTTTTGAATCACCTATTATACTAGAAGTTATATCATTTACATGAATAAGAAACAGCGTTGGCCCCAGCACCGACCCTTTGGGAACGCCTCACTTAACAGTGCCCCATTGGGACTGAACATCACTACCACTCTCAATATTGCGGAGAATTACCTTCTGCTTTCTGTTCTTAAAGTAAGCAGCGAACCAATTGTAAGCTACTCCCCCTACTCCATAATGGTCCAACTTCTGCAGTAATATTTTGTGGTCAATACAGTCAAAAGCCTTCGTTAAATCAAAGAAAACACCTAGCGTTCGCAACCTTTTATTTAATCCGTCCAAAACCTCACAGAGAAAAGAGAATATAGCATTTTCAGTTGTTAAACCATTTCTAAAACCAAACTGTACAAAGTGGACGATGTGTCTTTGTTATTTAGATGCCATTATAGTGTTCTCAGAGACATTTGATGAGCATATAAAGAGACTAAGGGCCGTTCTTAAGTGTCTCAAACAAGGTGGACTGAGACCTAATACAAGAAAGTATCTCTTTGGAGCAAAAGGAATCAAAATACTTGGACACCTTGTGTCAAACGAAGGTGTGCGGCCAGACCCAGAAAAGGTGAGATCCATTCCTAAAAGTATTAGAGATGTGAGAAGCTTCCTCAGATTATGTTCATATTACTGTCGTTTTATCAAAGACTTTTGTATCAAAGCCAGGCCACTGCAAGAGTTGTTGAAAGCCGATGCTAAATTTATCTGGTGTGGTGCTCAACAAGATTCTTTCGATGTGCTGCGAAAAACTCTGACGACTGACCACGTAATTCGTCTGTATGATGAGAGAGCACCTACAGAACTACACACAGATGCCAGTGGGATAGGTGCTGTTCTAGTGCAGATTTAGGATGGGAAAGAGGAGGTTATAGCCTATACTTCTAGGGCACTTACAAAAGCCGAGAGAAACTACTCAACTACAGAGAGAGATTGTCTTGCTGTGATCTGGACCATTTGTATATTTCGACAGTATTTCTATGGAAGGCCATTCACAGTTGTTACAGACCATCATTCACTTTGTTGGCTGACAGGTCTTAAGGATACAAGAGGACGACTCGCTAGTTGGGCACTACTTCTTCAAAAGTATGACATTACTATAGTGTACAAAAGTGGAGGAAAACACCAAGATGCCGACTGTCTCTCAAGAAACACTGTGCAAGACCATGAAGACTTTGATGGAGATAGAGGCTGTCTCGCCGCACTCCAGGATCTCTCTGCTGGGCAGAAGAAGGACGCCAAGATATCTCAAATTATGCTAGCCTTAAACCGGCCAGAGGATGTGAAAGGACAATTTAAGGTAGTTAATGGATTACTTTGCAAGAAAAACTTTGATCCGTTTCTAAAGAGGTGGCTTCCAGTGATTCCTAAACACATGGACTTAGACATTCTACAGAAAATCCATGAAACACCTGAGGCCGGAAATTTAGGATTTATTAAGACGTACGATAGGATCCGCAACAGATTTTTCTGGCCATGTTTATTTCAGAGTGTCCGTCACTATGTGTCACACTGTCGAGAATGCCAGAGGAGAAAGGCACTTCCTCAGAATCCACCCGGCCGACTCGTACCAATTCCACCAGCCGAAACGCCTTTCCAGCGTGTTGGGATGGACCTCCTCGGACGATTTCCAAAGTCTGCTAGTGTCAATAGGTGGATTATTGTTTGCACTGATCATCTGACACGCTATGCCACTACAAAAGCCGTGAAAACAGCCAAAGCATTCGAGGTAGCCAAATTCATCGTAGAATACATTGTTAGCCGGCCAGTGTGGCCATGCGGTTCTAGGCGCTTCAGTCTGGAACCGCGTGACCGCTACGGTCGCAGGTTCGAATCCTGCCTCGGGCATGGATGTGTCTGATGTCTTTCGGTTAGTTAGGTTTAAGTAGTTCTTAGTTCTAGGGGACAGATGACCATGATGTTAAGTCCCATAGTGCTCCGAGCCATTTTTTGAATACATTGTTATAAAAACGGTGCCCCAAGGTTGTTAATTACGGATCGAGGGAATGTTTTTCAATCGAATCTTGTGACAGAGATAAACCGTCGGTGCAACATTACTCATCACATGACGACTGCCTACCATCCGCAAACTAACGGGCTTACTGAACGCCTTAATAAGACCTTGGCCGACATGCTATCAATGTTCGTCAATGTTGAGAAGAACAACTGGGATGAGGTGTTACCTTTCGTGACGTTTGCCTACAACACCGCCAAACAAGACACCACAGGATTTACGCAAGTTTTCCTGGTGCATAGGCGTGACTACGACGATGGACACTGTGTTTCCGTTACATTCCAGAAATCTCCCCATATCTTTCCAACTTCATTAAATGACGTATCAGTGCTTACATGCACTAGGTAAATGTGCTTTAATTTCAAATTGTCTTGTTAGAATGCTATAATGAGGTCTGCATTATCCATCACCAACTGTTTTGGGATTATCGAATATTGATTGGCGACTCCATAGAGTGCTGTGTGCACAACGACCATATACGTGAAATTAGAAGGAAGGTCAGCGTTGGCCATAATGTTGATGGTTTATTGACAGCAAAATCGATTTTCAATCACATAGTGATCATCTTCACTGCTGTAGTGTACAAATTAAACTCATAGGCACTGGTGTCGAGTTATTATCAGTAACCAAAGCTATGTAACGATCACAAGAACTTATTATAGGACCTACAGCGCCTCTTGTTGTAATACTGTGAACTAGGACAGTTGGTCTCTGAAACTCAAGGTGAATACACAAAATTTGAAATTACAACCATCTTGGATAAATTTGGCAACAGTGGAAGCTGTAGCAGAAACGCGTAGCCCCACTACTCTGGGCTGGTTTTAACTCATGCCGATGCTACATAAAAACAGTGTTTGTAACACCATCTATCTCAATGCCGTGTATATAGTGTAACCGCGGTTCTGCGATATAACGAAGGGGTTTTAGACGAGGGAGGATGATGGTTGACTGAGGACCATAACATACAGTAAGTTGTATGCTACGTGAGGAATCACTTATAAAATGCAACACTAGATTGAAGTCGTAAGAAAAGTACAAAGTACTATGACCAATATTTTGGCTTTTCATATCTAAAGTATTACACTTTCTGGAAGAAACGCTGTGCACGATTTGGATCAAGCCTCACCATTCAACCACGTACTTACGTTGGATCCTATGGAGATATCTTTTAATGGTTGCAGCCTCTGGTGATTCATATTCACGGTCCTCTCATATCGCAAAACGAGTTACCTTTTTCTAACCTACCTCCTAAGGGCCCACACATAAAAACTCAGCGTGGTTTTAGACAGTCCCTCTGCAATTTGTAACTGTTCCTCAGTCTCAGCTTCTCCCTTCCTGCAGCTTTGTCTATGTGATGGTTCTAGTTTAAGTCAGAACTGAGCGGAAAGCGGAGAGCGCTATATCTACCACCTTCTGCATCCCATGTAGGAACAGGCTGAACTGAGTTAATGCGACAGGACCGTGTTTTGACCACTCGGTGCAAAGGGGAACATGTTCTCATAGCTCTGCCAATGGTGTACAGTGTGTAAGGCCGGGACCAAATGAAGCTTTCGGCTTGCAGCACGAGGTATTGGACAAGAGAGGACAAGCAGTTACAGTCGTGTTTTTTACCAGAAAAATTAAGTAGATATTACATCAAATGGGAAATGGGAGAAGGATGATGATTTTGCTACTGCTCTGCGGTGCATTTCTGAACTACAGACAGGTACAGCAGTCCAAAGGAGATCTTTATCTCTCAGAGAGCATTCATGCCTGTCACCCAAACATTCTCAGTCTCTCTGCTACTTTGTACCGTCCAAAGACGAAAACTACGAACTATAAAAATTTCGCTAATGCCACCCAGTAGAGGACTTGATAAGATATTACCACACCCCTCTCATCTGATACATCAAAAACAAATTCCATCTGGATGTTGAGGTCAAGCAAATTAAATGTGCCATATTGGTCCACTGGAGCAGGTGGAGAGTGATCCAAGCGGCTTGTACAGGCCTGTGTAAGGTTTTGTCCCCCCGTACTATAGGAAGATCATATCCCATAGACTATCAATCACAAGAGAGAGAGCCTGTGTTGTTCTATCATAAGCAGTCTGATAGATTGTTTTTCTACTGTAACACATCTAAGCAGTGTATGACTACAACCTTCTATAAAACCATTCATCTTGTTTTTCTATCATGAATTTGAGGTCTGTGACAAGTGCTGAATTGGTATTAACATATTTCGACCCATCATCGCTCACAGAGAGTCAGACATTGATGGTGTAAGTTAAGCTGCTCCCACAATACACAGGAGGGTTGAAATAAAAGACAGAGGTGGTGTTTCTTATAGACAAAAATGTGGAAGACATCACAAAATATATAGAAACTTGAATAGTTTGTGGCACTGTGCAGTGCTTTCTAACGGCTATCTGAAGGTGAGGACCTCTACATTTAATCTCATCTTCCACAGTGACAGGGTAGCGGATGTCTCCGTGTTCTGTTGTCCAAAAGACCCATAACATTGGTGTTGCATATTGCACGCAGAAATGTGACTGCTGTTTTGGTCTCCCAGGTGGTAGTCATCCTGACATCCAAATCTTAGGACACTGCATCTTCCACCTTTATGACATACAGTGCATTATCACATATGGAACTAGTGGGTATTCTGCAGGATTTAAACCCATGATAGCTTGCACCATGAGTTGGCAGTACCACTAGGGGCGGAATGGAATGATTTTCTTACACCTAATCGAGCATGTACACTGTTGTTGTTGTTGTAGTTGTGGTCTTCAGTCCTGAGACTGGTTTGATGCAGCTCTCCATGCTACTCCATCCTGTGCAAGCTTCTTCATCTCCCGGTACCCGCTGCAACCTACATCCTTCTGAATCTGCTTAGTGTATTCAACTCTTGGTCTCCCTCCACGAGTTTTAACCTCCACGCTGCCCTCCAGTACTAACTTGATGATTCCTTGATGCCTCAGAACATGTCCTTCCAACCGATTCCTTCTTCTAGTCAAGTTGTGTCACAAACTCCTCTTCTCCCCAATTCTATTCAATACGTCCTCATAAGTTATGTGATCTACCCATCTAATCTTCAGCATTCTTCTGTAGCACCACATTTCGAAAGCCTCTATTCTCTTCTTGTCCAAACTATTTATCGTCCATGTTTCACTTCCATACAAGGCTACACTCCATTCAAATACTTTCAGAAACGACTTCCTCACACTTAAATCTATACTCGATGTTAAAAAATTTCTCTTCTTCAGAATCGCTTTCCTTGCCATTGCCAATCTACATTTTATATCCTCTCTACTTCGACCATCATGAGTTATTTTGTTTCCCAAATAGCAAAACTCCTTTACTACCTATGTCTCTCATTTCCTAATCTAATTCCCTCAGCATCACCCAACTTAATTCGACTACATTCCATTATCCTCGTTTTACTTTTGTTGATGTTCATCTTATATCCTCATTTCAAGATACTGTCCATTCCATTCAACTGCTCCTCGAAGTCCTCTGCTGTCTCTGACAGAATTACAATGTCATCGTCCAACCTCAAAGTTTTATTTCTTCTCTATGGATTTTAATACCTACTCCGAATTTTTCTTTTGTTTCCATTCCTGCTTGCTCAATATACAGATTGAATAACATCGGGGAGAGGCTACAACCCTGTCTCACTCCCATCCCAACCACTGCTTCCCTTTCATGTCCCTCGACTCTTATAACTGCCATCTGCTTTCTGTATAAATTGTAAATAGCCTTTCGTTCCGTTTTTTACCTCTGCTACCTTCAGAATTTGAAAGAGAGTATTCCAGTCAATATTGTAAAAAGCTTTCTCTAAGTCTTCAAATGCTAGATACGTAGGTTTGACTTTCCTTAATCTATCTTCTAAGATAAGTCTTAGGGTCAGTATTGCCTCACGTGTTCCAATATTTCTACGGAATCCAAACATCTTTCCCGAGGTCGGCTTCTATGAGATTTTCCATTCGTCTGTAAAGAATTTGCGTTAGTATTTTGCAGCCGTAACTTATTAAGCTGATAGTTCGGTAATTTTCACATCTGTCAACACCTGCTTTCTTTGGGATTGGAATTATTATATTCTTCTTGAAGTCTGAGGATATTTCGCTGTCTCACACATCTTGCTCACCAGTCGGTAGAGTTTCGTCAGGACTGGCTATCCCAAGGCTGTCAGTAGTTCTAGTGGAATGTTGTCTATTCCCGGGGCCTTGTTTCGACTTAGGTCTTTCAGTGCTCAGTCAAACTCTTCACGCAGTATCGTATCTTCCATTTCATCTTCATCTACATCCTCTTCCATTTCCATAATATTGTCCTCAAGTACATTGCCCTTGTATAGACCCTCTACATACTCCTTCCACCTTTCTGCTTTCCCTTCTTTGGTTAGAACTGGGGTTCCATCTGAGCTTTTCATACAAGTGGTTCTCTTTTCTCCAAAGGTCTCTTTAATTTTCCTGTAGGCAGTATCTATCTATAAGCCTCTACATCCTTACATTTGTCCTCTAGCCATCCCAGCTTAGCCATTTTGCACTTCCTGTCGATCTCATTTTGAGACGTTTGTATTCGTTTTTGCCTGCTTCATTTACTGCCATTTTATATTTTCACCTTTCATCAATTAAAATCAATATATCTTCCGTTACCCAAGGATTTCTACTAGCCCTCGTCTTTTTACCTACTTGATCCTCTGCTGCCTTCACTATTTCATCCCTCAAAGCTACCCATTCTTCTTCTACTGTATTTCTTTCCCCCATCCCTGTCAGATATTCCCTTATCCTCTCCTTGAATCTCTCTACAACCTCTGGCTTTGTCAGTTTATCCAGGTCCCATCTCCTTAAATTCCCACCTTTTTGCAGTTTCTTCAGTTTTAGTCAATAGTTCATAACCAATAGATTTTGGTCAGAGTCCACATCTGCCCCTGGAAATGTCTTACAATTTAAAACCTGGTTCCTAAATCTCTGTCTTACCATTATATAATCTATCTGATACTTTCTAGTATCTCCAGGCTTCTTCCACGTGTACAACCTTCTATCATGATTCTTGAACCAAGTGTTAGCTATGATTAAGATATGCTCTGTGCAAAATTCTACCAGGCGGCTTCCTCTTTCATTTCTTACCCCCAATCCACATTCACCTACTGCGTTTCCTTCTCTTCCTTTCCCTACTATCGAATTGCAGTCACCCATAACTATTAAATTTTCGTCTCCCTTCACTATCTGAATAGTTTCTTTTATCTCATCATGCATTTCATCAATTTCTTCGTAATCTGCAGAGCTAGTTGGCATATAAACTTGTACTACTGTAGTAGGCGTGGACTTCGTGTCTATCTTGGCCACAATAATGCGTTCACTATGCTGTTTGTAGTAGCTTACTCGCACTCCTATTTTTTATTCATTATTAAACCTACTCCTGCATTACCTCTATTTGATTTTGTATTTATAACCCTGTATTCGCCTGATCAAAAGTCTTGTTCTCCTGCCACCGAACGTCACTAATTCCTACTATATCTAACTTTAACCTATCTATTTCTCTTTTTAAATTTTCTAACCTACCTGCCCGATTAAGGCAACTGACATTCCACGCTCCGATCCGTAGAACGCCAGTTTTCTTTATCATGATAACGACGTCCTTTTGAATAGTCCCCTCCTGGAGATCCGATTGGGGGACTATTTTACCTCCGGAATATTTTAACCAAGAGGACGCCATCATCATTTAACCATACAGTAAAGCTGCATGCCCTCGGGAAAAATGACGGCTATAGGGCTGTAGTTTCCCCTTGATTTCAGCCGTTCGCAGTACCAGCACAGCAAGGCCGTTTTAGTTAGTGTTGCAATGCCAGAGCAGTCAATCATCCAGACTGTTGCCCCTGCAATTACTGAAAAGGCTGCTGCCCCTCTTCAGGAACCACACGTTTGTGTGGCGTCCGCAGCTCGTGGTTGTACGGTAGCGTTCTCGCTTCCCGCGCCCGGGTTCCCGGGTTGGATTCCCGGCGGGGTCAGGGATTTTCTCTGCCTCGTGATGACTTGGTGTTGTGTGATGTCCTTAGCTTAGTTAGGTTTAAGTAGTTCTAAGTTCTAGGGGACTGATGACCATAGATGTTAAGTCCCATAGTGCTCAGAGCCATTTGAACCTTTTTTTTTCTGGCCTCTCAGCAGAGAAAATTGAATGGGGTGCTCTGTGGAACGGACTTCGAAAGTGGTCAGGTGATTGGGTGTCACTTGTGTCATATGTCTGTATACGAGATTTCCACACACCTATACATCCCTAGGTCCTTTGTTTCCGATGTGATAGTGAAGTGGAAACGTAAAGAGACGCACACAGCACAAGAGCGTACAGGCTGACCTCATCTGTTGACTGACACAGACCGCCAACTGTTGAAGATGGTCGCAATGTGTATTAGGCAGATGTCTATCCAGACCATCACATAGGAATTCCACACTGCGTCAGGATCCACTGCAAGTAGGATGACAGTTAGGTGGGAGGTGAGAAAACTTGGATTTCATGGTCTAGCAGTTGCTCTAAGACACACATCACGTAGGTAAATGCCAGACGACACCTCGCTTGTTGTAAGATGGTACACAATGTGGTGATCCGATGGCAGGGTGTGGGTATGACGAATGCCCGGTGAACGTCATCTGCCAGAGTGTGTAGTGCGAACAGTAAAATTCGGAGGCAGTGGTGTTTTGGTGTGGTCATGTTTATCATGGAGAGGGCTTGCACCCCTTGTTGTTTTGCGTGGCACTATCATAGCATAGACCTACGTTGATGTTTTAAGCACCTTCTTGCTTCCCACTGTTGAAGGGCAATTTGAGGATGGCGACTGCATCTTTCAACAAGATCGAGCACCTGTTCATAATGCACGGCCTGTAATCGACTGGCCTGCACAGAGTCCTCATCAGAGTCCTATTGAACATCTTTGGTATGTTTTAGAACGCCGACTTCGTTCCAGGCCTCACCAACTGACATCGATACCTCGCCACAGTGCAGCACTCCGTGAAGAATGGGCTGCCATTCCCAAAAAAATCTTCCAACACCTGATTGAACATATGCCTATGAGAGTGGAAGCTGTCATCAACCATACCGAATTCCAGCATTATCGATGGAAGGCGCCACGGACTTGTAAGTGTCTGGATACTTTTGATCACATAATGTATTTACTCTCAACCTTACACTTTTTTGTCGTATGTTCATCGATTTTTAGGTATTTTCCATAAATTTTCGTAATTTTTCTAGGTTTTGCACAATTTCAAAACATTTTACTCAATTACTAGAACTTGAAACCACCCCTCTTGACGAGATGTCATGCCAACAAAATGTCTCATCACATCGATCCCATGATGTATCAGCCAGTGATACTGCAGCGTGGTTCCTAATTTATGTATCATTGCTAAACCACCACCTCAATAACTTTACAAGAGTCATATACATGTGGATGTAACATAAATCCTGTTTCACCACATACATTACATCACACAAATACTCTTTGTTATTGTAGGAAGTAGCCATCAGCAGAGAGGAGAGGCAAAAATTACGTTCCTTAGACGAAACACATTTTTAAATTTTTAAATTTAAAATAATTTACCTCTACATGTATGTGGATAGGAGTCACAAGGTAGTCTCACATTCTTAGGATGAAGTCACAGACTCTGTCCACTATTTCGGAAGCAGCTACCCTTTAGTTGAATCTATCAGCTAATGACCCTGAGAAAACTATAGATGGCTTCTCTCTATGCATCTCATAACTCTTCCTCTGTCTTTCACCAACCCTCTCTGCAACTTGGTCTCCGATTTAATTTGGAACCAACCAGAAGCAGGAAGATACTATACCCACTACATTCGAAGGAACAGAGCTGAGTTAAATATATTCAACACACTTCAATATTTTACTTTCACAAGAGTATAACAAGTGTTCCAAACTTGTGCTGACCAGTGATATAGACCTGTATTCTCATTCCAATACTGTAACTGTCATTCTGTGAAGTGTTCAAAGATTTGGGCATCAGTATGACTACCATCTGGGAGACTAAAACAGCAATACACATACCTGTGTCCAATATGCAACACCAACGTGACGAATCAGTGATCTGAGTCTCTTCAAAAACAGGACACCGAGACATCTGCTGCCTTGTCACCGTGGAAGATAAGATTACATGTAGGGTAAGATAACTGTTTGAAAGCAGTGCACAATGCCACAAACTCTTCCAGTTTCCATATATTTTGTCATGTCTTCCACATTTTTTTAAAAAAGAAACATCACCCCTGTCCTTTATTTCAGCTACACTGTGTGTTGTGGGAGCAGCTTAACTTATACCATGCAGTCTCTGGCTACCTGTGGGAGCTGGTCGATCGAAACGTGTTAATACCACGCACTTGTCACAGACTTCAGAGACATGGTAGAAAAACAAGATGTATGGTGATGTGATGTACAAAGCTGGAGTCATACACTGCTTGGATGTGTTGCAGCAGAAAAACAATGTATCAAAATGATTATGAAAGAAGTACCCAGGAACGCTGCATTGCGACTGATAGTCATTGGTATATGGTCCTCCTACAGTATACATAGTGGTCCACTGATCGTGACCAGGCCAAATATCTCACCAAATAAGCGTCAAACGAAAAAATTACAAAGAACGAAACTTGTCTAGCTTGAAGGGGGAAACCAGATGGCGCTATGGTTGGCCCGCTAGATGGCGCTGTCATAGGTTAAACGGATATCAACTGGGTTTTTTTAAATAGAAACCCCCATTTTTATTACATATTCGTGTAGTGTGTAAAGAAATATGAATGTTTTAGTTGGACCACTTTTTTCGCTTTGTGATAGATGGCCCTGTTAAAATGGACCGTTTACCAATTGCGGAAAAGGTCGATATCGTGTTGATGTACTGCTATTGTGATCATAATGCCCAACGGGCGAGTGCTATGTAGGCTGCTTGGTATCCTGGACGACATCATGTAAGTGTCCGGACCGCTCGCCGGATAGTTACGTTATTTAAGGAAACACGAAGTGTTCAGCCACATGAAGAGGAAATAGTTTCTTGAGAGAGAGAAAGTTAACAAGTCTGCAATTTCCTGATCAAGAGAATGCCGCCACTGAAAACTGAATTTTATTTAATAAACATTATAGCCTCCACTATGTGATTGAAATTTGACTTCAATTTCGTACTATGGGATCCTTCCTCTCCATCACAAACACAGTCCTTCTCGTACCAATTTCCAGATGAGGGAGAGGAGGGGGAGTGCTGGATGTGAGGGGAAGTCTGAGGGATTTCCAACAGAGTGGATGGTTATATAATTTATCGATTTAATTACTTAATCGATTAACTTGATATCTAAAGTGTGTTTGTTTCAGCAAGAGGACTTCCCAGAGTGCTGGGAGTGGAGGAGAGGGAGGAGGAAGTGTGGAGGGGGGGGGGGCTCTAAGAATAACAGATTATTAACAGGGAGTCATAAATTAACGCCCAGGGGGTCGTAAATCAGTTGACATAACTATAGGTGAAGGTCATAAATCAAACAAGTTTGTCGCTGAATGCAGGCTGCTAATGAATGTATGCAACCCACCCGCAGCCTTCCCGTTTTCAAGGTCTCCAAAGTGCAAATTTCTTCCAAAATGCCCTTTACATTCCGGCACACACACACACACACACACACACACACACACACACACACACATTGATGGTACACCTTCAGGAAGCAATACAGCATGTTGGTAGACATTTGGCACTAGATGCCTACACAGAGATCATGTACTGTTCCTGAACACTGCAGGCTGGTTGATTGCCAAGACATCAATTTGAGTCTACTGTCATGCTGATCAAAGCACTTTAACATGATTCCAATGTCGTGACGGGAGCAGTCATCCTGCTAGTAGATGCCATTGCCATCATGGAAGACATCAACTATGAATGGATGCACATGGTGCAAAAGATATTCACGTAGTCCACTGCTGTCATCGTACCTTCGATTCATCTGCAGGTTCCATGGAGGCCCAGGTGACTGTCCCTCAGCCGGCCGAAGTGGCCATACGGTTAAAGGCGCTGCAGTCTGGAACCGCAAGACCGCTATGGTCGCAGGTTCGAATCCTGCCTCGGGCATGGATGTTTGTGATGTCCTTAGGTTAGTTAGGTTTAAGTAGTTCTAAGTTCTAGGGGACTAATGACCTCAGCAGTTGAGTCCCATAGTGCTCAGAGCCATTTGAACCATTTTTTGAATGTCCCTCATAGCGTGTACTGCCCCTCCATCTTGCGTCCATCGTGCAATATATGCTTCGAGCAGCCGTTCGCCTACAGGCGGCTTAGCCAGGCATGACCATTGACCTGGTGTAATAAGAAATGTGATTTGTCAGACCAGGTGACACATTTCTATTGATTCACAGGCCAAACTCGATGATCAAATGCCTCCTGCAGTCCTGAGTACAGTGGTATCAAAAGATTATTTAGGGGTCATTTTTTGTGTTATGGGACACTTGTCCCATCCATTATACTTTACAGAGTCAGCTAGCACCCCAGGTCCGCTTTCTCTGACACAGCAGAAACGTCCAGTACCTTATTGCTGACTCATGATTCCCCCATCCTTCAACAGCATTCCATACGTGACCATGACTATAGGACTCAAACAACGATCAGTTCGACAGATTCTGAGATGCTCAGCCCAGGTATGCGATCATAAGAACCCATCCTTTGTCACAGTTGCTTGCGTCAGTGGATTTTGTGGTATCATGACTTGAATGGTTCCTGTTTGTCTCTGCTCCACATGTACGGTGTCAATCAGGAAGCGTGGTACATGCGTTGAGGGATGATAATATTGGTGATTCTGAACAAAAACCTTCAAAAGAAGATATGCTGTTTTCTTAGTCGTATGTGACATACAATTGTTTGCAAATCACGGGCATCAGTCTCATGTCCTTTGCCAGCACTCACATTTGAATAAGGCCAAAGCAACTTAGGCTACGCAGTGTTGTCTTTACTGAGCATTTCAACGCAAACTTCAATTGTGCATGCTGGGGCGACATGTTAGTAGTAAGACAAAGAGAGAGCAAGCACATTTTGTTGGTGCGGGTTGCCTGCATCAGGTGCAGGTATGCACTCAGGCTCAAACATGTTGTTCTCCTTTGATTGGCAGGTCATTAACCTTTTGTTCTCCTCTGACTGACAGGTCCTTAACTTATTGTTCTGCTAAAAGGATCCATCCTTTTTGTTGACAGGTCCTTAACTTTTTGTTATTCGTCCCATTCCCCCCCCCCCCTCTCCAGGAAAACCCCATTCCCATCCCACCCTCCCTCCCAGAAATTGGTTGGAAAAAGACTCAGTTGATCGGTCATTTGGAAAAAAATTCGATTGTAGTGTATGGAATATTATTTAAAATATTTAGACAATGTACAGAATATGGTGTAGTTATTTATAGCAGAGTATGGAATATTGTTTATTTATTTAGTTACAGAATTTGTCTGAAAACTGAGTGCTGTGTATGGAATATTGTTTAAACAATCTAGGCAATGTGTAGTATATTGTTTTATTTAAACAGTTTAGGGGATTCAAGGCAGTGTATGGAATGCAGTTTGTTTTTTTAACGAATTTTTCAGGAAATCGATCACCACCCCCGCTACCTCATCGCTGCCCCACAATCCTCCAACTCTCTCACCCTCCTCTACCTGGAAATTGGCGGCTTTGTGGCGGAAAGGAAGGATCCCACAAAGGGAAATTCAAGGGTAAATTTCTTTTTTATAAAAAAGTCAGTTTACAGGGCTTGGGTTTCCCTTGCTCATGATTCGCTGCTGTTTCGAAAGATGCAAGTCTTGTGAGAAGTAATTACATCGCTTGCATTTATTTTTTTATTCCAATTGTCCAAGGAATACCGTCATGAAACACATCACACGTAAATACACACAGTTATAAATCTTTCGATCGCACCACCCGCCGTCCTCTGTCCACTGGACTGCACAGAATGCTACCACACATGCTCCCGGGGGTCGGGATGCACCGGCGGCCCCCGCAAAGTGACGTCAGGTGCCAAACCACGCGCTGGTGTCAGTTTAGGTTTACAAAGATGAGACGGCGGCATCCCTTTGATACATGACACCTGAGAAATACATATCGAAGTAGATGTTCGCCTAGCCACCGTTCTTGGTGAGCTGATGCAGAGCTGTGTGTCCAGCGCTATAGATATCTGTTGCAATGTTCGCAGAATAGCTCAGGGTGCATTGTTCCTAGCGATCGTAACGGGACATGCGAGCTGCGTCTAGCCGTGCACGCGTGTTTACCTGCCCAGCGTGGCTGACGCATCTACATGAAATGTTAGTGTAGTGATTCACCATTGCAGGTGCATCTGAAAGGTTCTCAATCTTGTACTGCCATCACATGGCTATGTAAATTAGAGCCGAGTCAACCTCATGGAAATTACAAAGTGTTGTACAAATAGTTAATTGTCACTTTGGAACAAGCGTTCGTGATGTCTCAACTTGCCTGCATGGAAATTCTTGTCCTAACCTGACCTGTTTACGAAACTAGCCTGAATAATATTAAATGCGTTCCTCCTGATGATCCTAATGGAGAAGCCCTTCTCTTAATGAATTGACCCGTCAAACTGCTGCTGCTGCCAGTGTGGGAGCACTGTCCGCCTTTTTTTTCAGACGGGACTTTCAGCGGAAAAAAAACTATTTTTTTACAGATCGCCATATTGCACTTACAATGAAGCCCTGAAAAAAGTGGTCTGCAGATCGTCAAACACATCCCACTTACTCACCATGCCACAGTGCAGCGCCGACGGAGGAGACTGCCACCATAAACATTACCACATCCGCAGAAGTGTGTGTCAGCCAGAGAGATGCCACCAGATGTGGACTGGTGCCCACCCAGGAGGACCTAAGTGATAGGAGTTCGAACGCTATCAATACTCCCAGTGCTAACACTTCTCGTGTTGAATCTTCTCAAATTTCCGCAGGGTATACACGCGACACACGTAGTCCTGAAGACAACTGGATATTAGTTCACTATTCACCCACCTAAGTGGAGCCGCGTGCCAAATCGTCATATGCCGGAAGCTTTCTCTGACTCTCTGAAGTGGTGTACAAAGGATGGACAAGCACCATCTCGGAACAAAGGCGTCCAATGAGATGCTGTTTCTGGCCCTGACCTCCTTGCTTGCTGCTACTCTTTCTACGGCCATCTCAAGACTCACTGGAATAATGGGAACTAGGCACATCAGCATTTATCAGTGTAATTACAATGGAATAGGATTGCTGTTGCAGTGTGACATAGAGTAATGTGGTGGAAATGTCTCCCCTTGATAGCCATGATTATGGAACAAATATCAATATCTATAGCGCACATAATCTTCCATGTAAAAAAAATCTTTCATTCCCCTTACGGCTATCGAAGTGCTGAATCTATACGTCCTTCACGATAGGACACGAAGTCATTTTCTCTGGACATGCTGGAACATAAGCCACAGTATCGTTACACTGCAACATATACGCACTACAGACAAACAGTGCAGTTATAGTTTGATACGTGTACAGCACCCAAAAAAATATGGCATGCCGACATTCACACCAGCTCTGTGTCTCGATTCTCTTCAGTCCTAGGAAAGTATCTGAAGTTTAAGTTTTGCAGTCAATGCTTCCGGAAGAAGCTGCATTCTGTCAAGACTCTCTCAAATAAGTGCTATAAAGCAAAGGCGTCTGGCACTATGTGATAATCAACAGCGCCCCCGTGGTTGAAAGGGTTGGAAAGATATCACCGATAAGGGTTGGAGTACTGTAATCAGCATCATTGTTAGGGAGTGCCGATGAGCGGACGTTTTTTCACAACCATATTGCTCGTCCTGCATTGCTGTATTGTGCAGCCGTTTACGAAATGAATCTACGATCCCTTACGTTCCGATATATTCCTCAGTAGGTTGAAATCACAATTCAAGACGTCAAATGTATCCTTCCCTTACGACTAGACATACGTAATTGGCTTTTTACGTGAATTGTAGTATTGTTACGTCCCACAAACGTCTGGCGATATGTCGGAACATAAGCCGCAATCCCTTTATGTTCAAGCAGCAGCATAACATTTCTGATTATCAGTTATAGTTGTATAAAGGAATTATGATACGTCCACATTTGCACTAACTGGGTGTCATTTTCGGACTGAAAAAAAGTCTCCAGCCATCACATACTTGCCGATGAATAAATTCTATAATTACTATTTCAAATAAACCCTAGAGTCTTTTCGGTTTATCGATTTCACCATTTCCACGAAACCTTTTGGTATTTTCGATACTTGTCAATCCAGCCAACACACAGTGGTGTCTTCTATATATTCAGAACGCCAAGTCGGGGTTTGTGTCAGATCACACAATTTTCCCCAGATTAAGAAATCATTGTGCGTGCAAAATATACTAGAATACGTTCATTCGGAGTTAATTTTCACGGGCGTAGCAGGCGGGCGGAGAAACCGCAAAACTGTTGTAGTCTAAGCGCATTTTTAAATATTAAAATGTGTGTGAACTCCTATGGGACTTAACTGCTAAGGTAATCAGTCCCTACGCATTTTTAATTTCATATTTCTAAGCACCATATCTGTTTAACACTTTGGAGCAAGAGGAGGATCACCGTGAGGCGGATCTCTTGTTACGAAAAAACAAAAGAGCCTGCTATAGCATAATACAAGGATTTTGTTTGTTACATGAGCAGGAAGTGGTGACTTAGGGATACAGCCCTGTTTAGATCCTATAAAGTCTGTGCGGGAGCTGAATTTTCAGAAAGGAATATCATGTTATGTAGAAACCTCCTATACGCCTGAATGGAAAGAATGCTTTATTACAAGCGTGTATTAGACTTTTGTTTGTCTCTTTCAGCGCACTAGCTGTATGTAACTGAATAATCCCTATGAATACATCGTCATTCAGTTATTCAACTTCAAGTGTGAGCTTAATGTTCTGCCGCAGTTCTGAGGAGCGGTAGGGAGTGTAGTGTGCAAAGTATGGTCATGCTTTAGCTACCGCTATTAAAGGGGGATAGTATCTTCGCGAATCTGCTTGTTCGACAACAGTGCTGCAGCCAAAAATTAGAAAAACATATTCCAAAGCTCTTTCTTTCTTAATATGTTACTACAATTAACCTTGAGAAGTACAGATTCAAGGGAAAAGAGAATGTTACTGCTTACAGCGTGTTTCAGCTTTTAAAATGAAGAAATGCATGTAATGTGCTCTTGGATATTTATATGAAACTGATAAAGGTTCGTGACCACCTGAACGCTTTTGATTGTTACATGTTCCCCACACAACTTGTACCATTATTACGTGATATATATTTTATTTGCCACCTGACGTTTGTCAAAGTATGAGCCACGCTTTAAGCACTATGACTGGAATGCGTGTTGCTACACTGGTGGGACGCCATCAGCGACCCTTATGTCACTTTAGTTTAAGCTTTACACAACGTGATTCTCTGTTTTCTGAGATATGTAGCGGTTAATTTGTGAATAACGTGTTAGGCTGCTTCAAGTAAACTGAAGGTGCGTTCAGATGGTTCAAATGGCTCTGAGCACTATGCGACTTAACTTCTAAGGTCATCAGTCGCGGGGGACTGATGACCTTCGCTTTTTAGTCCCCCTTAAACATACCAACAACCACCACCACCATCATCAGTCGCCTAGAACTTAGAACTAATTAAACCTAACTAACCTAAGGACACACATCCATGCCCGAGACAGGATTCGAACCTACGACCGTAGCGGGCGCTCGGCTCCAGACTGTAGCGCCTAGAACCGCACGGCCACTCCAGCCGGCTGAATGTGCGTAAGCAGAAGTTTTCATTCTAAGAAAAAACATTCACACTAATGTTTCTACCTAAAAGGAGGGAGGCATGACTATGAAGCAGCATGTGGTTGGGGAAATAGCATATATTAAGTATCATTTAACTGACGTAAAGCTCAATCTGGAGGCACTTAAGGAAATGGACAGTTACT
Source organism: Schistocerca piceifrons (assembly GCF_021461385.2). Lineage (NCBI taxonomy): Eukaryota > Metazoa > Arthropoda > Insecta > Orthoptera > Acrididae > Schistocerca > Schistocerca piceifrons. The sequence goes on along the minus strand of NC_060149.1, from coordinate 867,596,052 downwards.
TTGTTTCAAATTCATTCAAATGGGGGTGGGGGCAGTTAGTAACAGCAGCGAAATTAGCAATGTACCGTCATACCGTTAAAAATCATCATGTCATTGAAATCGGTGAGCTATACTTTGACGCTAAGTGCCAAACTGTTCAATGTTTCCAAAGCCGCAAAAAGCGTGACGTTGGGCATAACAAAATGAACAGCAATTGTAAAATAATTGTTAGCGCGCGACACTGGTAAACAAATACGTAGCTGCAGCTGTTCGTAACAGAAAGAAGCATTTGCTCCAATCTTTCTTCCCAAATTACGTCCACTTTTAGTCAATTTGATGGAAATGTCGCGATTTGTCAAACAGTAATTGTGTCACCCTAGATACATTGAAAGCTGAACATAAAGTTATCACGAAATGGGGGCGAGCATTGGCTACATTTAATCTTACGTCCCGTTTAGTCGAACAGCAAAAATCCCAGAACGAGCAGAACATAGTCAATGCTCACAGACTGCCACGGACTTGTTCAGCGTGGTTAGACCGGCACCTACAGGTCCAGCGTGCTCAGACCACCATTCACCTGGTGGTGGGTTGGAATGCTGCGTTCCTATTGGCTCCCTGAGGGAAGTGATGAGTGGAGGGGGCAGAAGGCATATAAAGACCACTCCAACCCTAGTCGCTCTCACTCTGTCGTCATCCACAGTAGTGTGAGATCGATTGTCTTTCTCTCGTTCGAGAGCGTCGATTTGCTCCTTTTTTGCGTCCGTGCTACCGGTTTAGGTGAAAAAACTGAAACGTTCAGCAGCAGCATCAAGCACCGTCGGCAGTGCCAGTGGCGGCAAACGGCAGAGACCGTTCGAGCACGATGTGGAATTACCTTGTAAGTACAAATTCGAGTCGGTAACTGTATCTTCTCTCTTCCACTAAGAATTTCGTAGTATTGAATACATTTCTTCTCCTTCTTCTTATTGTTTCAGCGCATATCCACCAACACCAAAGCATGGGTGAAATGAACCCTGTGCTGCAACAGCAGAAACAGTGGCAGCAGCAACAGCAGCAGCATCGGCAGCATTGTAATTATATATTCGATCTTTGTAGTACTGGTGTGACCAGCGAGTCTGTAGATGATTTCGAGAGATCAAAATCGATAACAGTAATTTCCTTCTCACTTAGTATTTCGTAATGAATACACGTCTTATTGTTTCAGCATATATCCAGCGGGTAATTTATGAAGCTGAGAACAAAACAGCAACAGCAATGGCAGCAACAACAGGAGTTGCAGCTGCATCAGCAGTGGCTGCAGCTGCAGCAGCAGTGGCTGCAGCTGCAGGAACAGCAGAAATATCATCGTTATTAGTATACATGTCTTTCATTGTATATGTAATGTATTGTGACCAACGAAGCTGACGTTGTTGTAGATGATTTAGAGGGACCAAAATCGATAAATGTTACGTTTTGACTAAGAATTTCGTACTGTTGTAGTATAATTTGTTTATACGTACCTTCTTTCTAAAGAAATTTCATCGTTTACGTAATATGTTGTCGCTGGTTGTAGATGATTTCGAGGATCGAAAGCGATAAAACGTTGCTTCTTTTTTCATTTGACTAATAAGTTCGTATTGTTTGAGTATATATATTGGTCTGGCAATGTATTTTCGTACGCCATTACACCCATCCCATTCGGTTCAAACCAAATTTCACGTCGTTCCCTCAAATTCTCCATTGTTTTACCAAAAATTGAATTGTTCATTGATTTATAAAATTCTTTTTCTAAGTGACACGTCGCAGAAGTTCTCTGTCTCGTATTCAAATCAATATACTCCTTCAACCAGGGGAACTGCGTGAGGAGATAGCCCACGTGATTCTAACCAACTCTATACCCAAGTTGATACACTGCTGGAGATTACGATAATGAAAATGTTTCTCCGCTTATCCCACAGCTTTGTCATCAGTTTTGGCATGGAGCTTCCTCGCGGAACTAGTTGCTCTGGACACAGCGGCAAATCCGAGTCCGCATCATGCAAACTAACAGCATATGTGAGTTGTGCCTCCACCAGATACCCTACATCAGAATCATCTGCCATACCCCCCATGATTTTTCCACCTAATCCCTTGCATTGGGCACCCATTGAAACTCACCAATTGGTAGTGATTATTGCATGGCGTATCCGTATAAGTTATTTACATCCAAGTACCTTATGTAACTCGAATCAAGAGATGCATTGAACCTGTCACCCTTCCACAGGTTATTTCCCTTCATGTTCTTATGGACACATTGGAAAAGTCCCCCACAGATCCCTCTCTCGAAGAAAAGGGCATATATATCCATTAATTTTTTTCATCTCCATAGTACAGTGAACAGGCAATTAAATTTCTTTCTTTCCCTGCAGTAGTAGCGACAGCAGGCGATGTCTAGAACTTGTGCTTTTTTTTCATTATTCTGCAGCAGTTGCGTCTGGGGAACAATTCCCGAAGTACTCTGTTGCTCGGGTACAGGGGGCAGCGAAGACTATAACATCTAAACGAGGTCGCGTGCGGCATACTTCGCCGGCAAGAGCGCCGCTAGTCGCCGCGCGGGAAGCGACCGCCGCCTCCCCCGCCGCCGCCGCCGATGCCGCCGCCATCGCTGCCGCGCTCCCAACCCTGCTCCGGCCGCCGCCACCACAGCATCGCTCTGACGTCCATGGGCTGCCCTCCCTCAGGCTAGCAGCTAGTGGGTCAGGGCTGCAGCAACCGGGCAACTCGCAGCGGCCCGATTCCACAGCGTATCCTCCTCCTCCGCCGTCCCTTCCTCGCCGATCACGTGAGGTGCATTAGATACCCCTGTCCACTTCGCCAACTCCATCGACTAGTTATAGTTATAGTATTAGTAATAGAGAAGATCCTATGGCCAGTGTCAGTTTCCTCTCCCATCCTTTTAGTGAAGGACATCAGGTCAGTGACACCATACTACAGTAAGAGAACTCGGTGATTGCAGACGCCTTTGAGGAGCGAATCCGGTTCACGAGGATCGCGAACCCGGCAGGAGGGTACCGCGGCCCTGTTGGTTTTCTAAGGGCGTGCCTTCCTGTCGTGGAAACAGAGCTCCTCAAGGTAGTCAATGGCCGGTCGGGGTGGCCGAGTGGTCCTAGGCGCTAAAGTCTGGAACCGCGCGACCGCTACGGTCGCTGGTTCGAATCCTGCCTCGGGCATGGATGTGTGTGATGTCCTTAGGTTAGTTAGGTTTAAGTAGTTCTAAGTTCTAGGGGACTGATGACCTCAGAAGTTAAGTCCCATAGTGCTCAGAGCCATTTTTAGCCAAGGTAGTCAATGATCAACAATATCCTGCCATTAAATGCAGTGCTATGCTCTGCATCGAACTATCGAACCCTCCCCCCCCCCCCCCCCCCGCCCCCTGCAAAGTTGATTCTCGTGTAGAAGAGACAACTCTTCATTATCTTTGGTGGGGGGGGGGGGGGGGATGGCGTGATAATGCGGAGCCTGTCAATCACCGAGTGGTCTCATAAATCCAACTTGAGTGCTATACTAGCCTGGTTTTCCAAGGTGGAAATTAGAGGGTCAGCTAAAGCACTCAGCCGAATACTACATCTGGACATTCATACACATATATATGATCTGGTAAATGGAGGGTCTAGCTATATCAAGCTACCTAAAAATATAGCTAATAAGCAAGCATGTATTAAAGTCGAAGATAGAAAGGATCATGCTTGTTTTGCAAGGTCAGTCCTGGCATGCGAGAGAAATTAGACAAAAGATCCGCAACACACAACTCAGTACGGCAGATACCTTGACATTCATAAGTGTTATAACTTTGATGGTATTGATTTCCCCGTCAAGATCCAGGACATACCTAAATTTGAGGCGCAGAATATCGGAAAATCGGTTCATGTTTATAGCCTGGAGAAGAAAACCAGGTCAGATGAGCAAGACAAGCATGTTGTCATTGGGCCCCTCCATTTCTCAAAATTTACCGGTGAGGGTGAGTTGCATGTAAAAATGCTGTTCTTCTTTGAACGTGATAATTATCACTATGTTTGGATCAAAGACAAGTCCAGACTCCGTTCTGCCCAACTGAGTAGTCATAGTGGTAAGCAGCTTCCAAGGACCCATTACATGTTATTATGCCTACTGAGGAAATCAAATTCATAAAGTTTAAGAATGCTCACCATCAGGAGTGATGCCCGTTCGTAGTGAACGCTGACTTTGAATGCCTCCTCCCTCCTGTGACCCGCTGTGAAGGTGACTCTACAGCCTCACATACCACCTTTACAGAAAATCACGTACCATATTCGTCAGCATACCAAACTGTATCGTCCTATGATTCCAGTCTTAAACACTACAAATCTTATGTTGGGGATAATCCTGTGGTTTGGTTGCTCACTGAGATCGAAAAATTTTCACGGGCATTAGAAAATTGTAGCGAAATGCAGGAAGGTCTGCAGCGGATAGGCACTTGGTGCAGGGAGTGGCAACTGACCCTTAACATAGACAAATGTAATGTATTGCGAATACATAGAAAGAAGGATCCTTTATTGTATGATTATATGATAGCGGAACAAACACTGGTAGCAGTTACTTCTATAAAATATCTGGGAGTATGCGTGCGGAACGATTTGAAGTGGAATGATCATATAAAATTAATTGTTGGTAAGGCGGGTACCAGGTTAAGGTTCATTGGGAGAGTCCTTAGAAAATGTAGTCCATCAACAAAGGAGGTGGCTTACAAAACACTCGTTCGACCTATACTTGAGTATTGCTCATCAGTGTGGGATCCGTACCAGATCGGTCTGACGGAGGAGATAGAGAAGATCCAAAGAAGAGCGGCGCGTTTCGTCACAGGGTTATTTGGTAACCGTGATAGTGTGACGGAGATGTTTAGCAAACTCAAGTGGCATACTCTGCAAGAGAGGCGCTCTGCATCGCGGTGTAGTTTGCTGTCCAGGTTTCGAGAGGGTGCGTTTCTGGATGAGGTATCGAATATATTGCTTCCCCCTACTTATACCTCCCGAGGAGAACACGAATGTAAAATTAGAGAGATTTGAGCGCGCACGGAGGCTTTCAGACAGTCGTTCTTCCCGCGAACCATACGTGACTGGAACAGAAAAGGGAGGTAATGACAGTGGCACGTTAAGTGCCCTCCGCCACACACCGTTGGGTGGCTTGCTGAGTATAAATGTAGATGTAGATGTAGGTTGATTATCTTTATAGCAACAATGTTCCCATGACCAAATCGAAGGGAAATGTAGATTTGTATAATAACGCGGTTGATTGTCATATTTGTGGACTGTGGTTAGACAGAAAAGTGGAAGCTCCTCGTAGGAACCACTGTCATCTTATGGGGAAGTTCTGTGGCGCAGCTCACAATGCGTGCAATTTTAAGTATCAGTTACCAAGACACACATCCATTTTCTTTCATAATTTGAGAGGGGATTAAGGCTCACTTTCTAGCTGAGCATTTGGCTGATTTTGCTTGGGAGAAAAATCAGGTCAGTGTCGTACCTGAGAGCGTCGAGAAATACATTTCATTCTCCAAATGAATGACGCCAAGAATTACGCTCCGTTTCGTTGATGCGCTACATTTTATGCAGGCGCCACTCTAGAAACTCTTTGAAACTCTACCACGGGAGGATATGCATATCACTCGAGCTGCATTTCTCGACGAGGAAAAGTTTCAACTTGTGATTAGGAAGGGGGTTCTCCCAAATGAGTATGTGGATACTATGGCCAAACTCAGCGGAACCAGGCTACTCGACATAACTGCGTTCTCCAACAACCTTACAGGCGATGCCATAATGGATGCAGAGTATGAGCATGCCGTGAATGTCTGGCGAGAATTCAACATCTCTACTTTAGAAAACTATGCACGGCTTTACAGGGACACAGGCGCGCCTTTCTTGCAGACGTTTTCGAGAAATTCCGGACGGTGCCTGGGTTGTCTTGAGATGCAATGCTCAAGACAACAAAGTGCAGCATTGAATTATTGACCAATGCTGACACGCTTCTTTTCTTTGAGCGAGAGATCCGTGAGGGACTTTGCCAATGTGTCCATAGGCACACAAATGCAAATAACCCGTGGAAGGGTGACAGGTTCAATGCATGTCTTGATTCGAGTTACATAATGTGCTTGGATCTAAATAAATTATACGGATACGCCATGCAACAATCACTACCAATTGGTGAGTTTCAACGGGTGCCCCAAGATGAATGCAAGGGATTAGGTGGAAAAATCATGGCGAGTATGGCAGATGATTCTGATGTAGGGTATCTGGTGTAGGCAGAACTCACATATCCTATTACCACAGTTTGCATGATGCTCACGCCGATTTGCCGCTGTGTCCAGAGCAACTAGTTTCGCGAGGAGGCTCCTTGCCAAAACTGATGACAACGCTGGGGGATAAGCAGAGAAACATTATTCATTATCGTAATCTCCATCAGTGTCTCAGCTTGGGTATGAAGTTGCTTAGAATCACCCAAGCTATCTCCTTCAAGCAGTCCCCCTAATCGGAGGAGTATATTGCTCTGAATACGAGACAGAGAGCTTCCGCGACGTGTCACTTTGAAAAAGATTTTTATAAATCAATGAATAATCCAATTTTTGGTAAAACAATGGAGAATTTGAGGGAACTACGTGAAATTTTGATTAGAACCGAATGGGATAAGCGTTATGGAGTAAGAAAATACATTGCCAGACCAAATTTTAAGCTGGTCATCATGTTCAATAAGAGCTTTGTTGCTGTGGAGATGGCGAAAACTGCAGTAGAGTTTACGAAACCTATTTATGTGGGGATGTGCATACTAGACCTGTCCAAACTTCACATGTACCCCTTTCATTATGAGTTTGCGAAAACTCATTTCGCAGATCCTAAATTACTTTGTATGGATATAGACAGCTTCGTCTATTGAGCGAAGAACTGCGATCCATATGAAGTAAAGATGTACAACAGTAATGAACTTGACACGTCCTGATACACGGCCGATAATCCTGATGGTATTATTCCACAGAACAAGAAGGTTATCGGTCTTATGAAGAACGGCGCGAATGGATAGCCAATTGTGGAGCTTGTAGGTCTACGCTCAAAAATGCATGCGTACCACACATTTGAAGGTGCTAAGGGTGTTCGTCGCATGGCATCGAGAGCCCTCTCTACTGAATACTATTTGCAGTGCCTGTGCAGTGGTGTTCACAGTGCTGCACCGCAGCCACCGCATATGGTACGGCAGACCAGTATTCGATTGAGAGGACACGAGGTGTACACTGTACTGCAGTCTAAAATCGGTCTGTCGCCTCATGAGGATAAAAGGGTCATTTGTAATGACATGATTGAAACTTTCACGTACCCACACTACTCACTTGTAGTGAGAGAGGAGGTGGGGGCTCTGATTGAGTAAAAGTGAGAGAGAATAAGAGAGAGAGAGAGAGAGGGAGAGAGAGAGAGTTGCAGAGTAGTAGTATGACCCTTTTATCATGGTATATATATATATATATATATATGTGTGTGTGTGTGTGTGTGTGTGTGTGTGTGTGTGTGTGTCTCGTGTAAATATTTTTGTGAATTATGTACACATGTATATACATACTTACATAGAGGGTATGTGTGGAAAAGAAAGGGAAAAAAGTATAAATATTCACACCATGTATGTGAACGAAGGGAATAAATTAAAAAGAAGCAGAAACAAAAAATATTAGAAAGGCAAAAATAGAAAAAAATTAAGTAGTGAGTTAATTGTTAATACACAACGTATGTGTAGTATATATACAGGGTGAGTCACCTAACATTACCGCTGGATATATTTCGTAAACCACATCAAATACTGACGAATCGATTCCACAGGCCGAACGTGAGGAGAGGCGCTAGTGTAACTGGTTAATACAAACCATAAAAAAATGCACGGAAGTATGTTTTTTAACACAAACCTACGTTTTTTAAATGGAACCCCGTTAGTTTTGTTAGCACATCTGTACATATAAACAAATACGTAATCAGTGCCGTTTGTTGCATTGTAAAATGTTAATTACATCCGGAGATATTGTAACCTAAAGTTGATGCTTGAAACATTGTCCTCACTTCATTGCAGGGGCCCAAACAGCTGCAACATACATCGCGTTTCTACAGAATGATCTGCCAACGTTGCTCGAAAATGTCCCACTGGAAACGCGTCGACGTATGTGGTATCAGCATGATGGTGCACCTGCACATTCCGCAATTAACACTAGGCTGACCCTTGACAGGATGTTCGACGGGCGTTTCATAGGACGTGGAGGACGCATAAATTGGCCAGCCCGTTCTCCTGATCTTACACCTCTTGACTTCTTTCTGTAGGGTATGTTGAAGGAGAATGTGTACCGTGATAAGCATACAACCCCAGAGGATATGAAACAACGTATTGTGTCTGCCTGTGGCGACATTACACCAGATGTACTGCGGCGTGTACGGCATTCATTACGCCAGAGATTGCCATTGTGTGCAGCAAATGATGACCGCCACATTGAACATCTGTTGGCCTGATATGTCGAGACACACTCTATTCCACTCCATAATTGAAAACGGAAACCACGTGTGTACGTGTACCTCACCCCTCATGATAATGTACATGTGCGTCAGTGAGAAAGACCAATAAAAAGGTTTTAGCATGTGGACGTAATGTGCTGTTCCAGTCTCTTCTGTACCCAAGGTCCATCACCGCTCCCTTTGGATCCCTACGTAATTCGGTGCTCTCTGATACACACGATCGAACAGCGGAGGAGTGGTACTCAAGCGTCAACTTTAGGTTACAATATCTCCGGATGTAATTAACATTTTACAGTGCAACAAACGGCACTGATTAAGTATTTCTTTATATGTTCAGATGTGCTAACAAAACTAACGGCGTTCCATTTTAAAAATGTAGGTTTGTGTTAAAAAACATACTTCCGTGCATTTTTTATGGTTTGTATTAACCAATTACACTAGCCCCTCTCCTCACGTTCGGTCTGTGCAATCGATTCGTCAGTATTTCAGTATTTGATGAGGTTTACGAAATATATCCAGCGGTAATGTTAGGTGACTCACCCTGTATATATATATATATATATATATATATATATATATATATATATATATATATATATGCACCATGTGCATCTTGTAAATGGAACAGTTAGTTAAGTTTTTTACCTGCCTCTAGCCATCCAAGTCAGAATAGTTTCTAAGTGTATGTACATCTATATAGCTCACAGTCCATCAGAAATGTTATTGTAAAAACCTTTGCTATTGGGGACCGTTGATATCAGATTCTAAGCGTTTCACAGTGCATCACAATTATTGTAAAAGCTATGCTACTGGGGCTGTGGAATTTAGTTGTAGTGATGAAAATATCCCCGCATTAGTTTTTATTATACACTCCTGGAAATTGAAATAAGAACACCGTGAATTCATTGTCCCAGGAAGGGGAAACTTTATTGACACATTCCTGGGGTCAGATACATCACATGATCACACTGACAGAACCACAGGCACATAGACACAGGCAACAGAGCATGCACAATGTCGGCACTAGTACAGTGTATATCCACCTTTCGCAGCAATGCAGGCTGCTATTCTCCCATGGAGACGATCGTAGAGATGCTGGATGTAGTCCTGTGGAACGGCTTGCCATGCCACTTCCACCTGGCGCCTCAGTTGGACCAGCGTTCGTGCTGGACGTGCAGACCGCGTGAGACGACGATTCATCCAGTCCCAAACATGCTCAATGGGGGACAGATCCGGAGATCTTGCTGGCCAGGGTAGTTGACTTACACCTTCTAGAGCACCTTGGTTGGCACGGGATACATGCGGACGTGCATTGTCCTGTTAGAACAGCAAGTTCCCTTGCCGGTCTAGGAATGGTAGAACGATGGGTTCGATGACGGTTTGGATGTACCGTGCACTATTCAGTGTCCCCTCGACGATCACCAGTGGTGTACGGCCAGTGTAGGAGATCGCTCCCCACACCATGATGCCGGGTGTTGGCCCTGTGTGCCTCGGTCGTATGCAGTCCTGATTGTGGCGCTCACCTGCACGGCGCCAAACACGCATACGACCATCATTGGCACCAAGGCAGAAGCGACTCTCATCGCTGAAGACGACACGTCTCCATTCGTCCCTCCATTCACGCCTGTCGCGACACCACTGGAGGCGGGCTGCACGATGTTGGGGCGTGAGCGGAAGACGGCCTAACGGTGTGCGGGACCGTAGCCCAGCTTCATGGAGACGGTTGCGAATGGTCCTCGCCGATACCCCAGGAGCAACAGTGTCCCTAATTTGCTGGGAAGTGGCGGTGCGGTCCCCTACGGCACTGCGTAGGATCCTACGGTCTTGGCGTGCATCCGCGCGTCGCTGCGGTCCGGTCCCAGGTCGACGGGCACGTACACCTTCCGCCGACCACTGGCGACAACATCGATGTACTGTGGAGACCTCAAGCCCCACGTGTTGAGCAACTCGGCGGTACGTCCACCCGGCCTCCCGCATGCCCACTATACGCCCTCGCTCAAAGTCCGTCAACTGCACATACGGTTCACGTCCACGCTGTCGCGGCATGCTACCAGTGTTAAAGACTGCGATGGAGCTTCGTATGCCACGGCAAACTGGCTGACACTGACGGCGGCGGTGCACAAATGCTGCGCAGCTAGCGCCATTCGACGGCCAACACCGCGGTTCCTGGTGTTTCCGCTGTGCCGTGCGTGTGATCATTGCTTGTACAGCCCTCTCGCAGTGTCCGGAGCAAGTATGGTGGGTCTGACACAACGGTGTCAATGTGTTCTTTTTTCCATTTCCAGGAGTGTAGATTCATAAAAAAAAGTTCCCTACCAGTGTTACTGTTGTAGAGTGTAAATTAAAAGTATTTCTGAATTGGAATAGCAGAGTAAATTTATACCTCATGAGTACTATATTGTGTATGTATGAACTTAATGAATGAAGGAAAAAACTAGACACCATACGTCTTTGTTGTTGTTATTTACAAAAAACCCTATCCCCTATTGAATAATGTATGTATAAGTATATAAGCTCTGTAAAGGTCTCAAATGACATTAGTTTAGTTGAAGATGAGTGGTCTTAAGGAGGTGAAGTTTAAGATGGAACATAACAAAATACATAGAATGGTTGCATGGAATTACCTCTGTCGAGTAGCACGACCGTGTCCGCTTCCAAAGATATATAGCGGACACATCCAAAATATATCCTGTGCCTATAGAAAACCGCAGACATAGAATGTGGTTGAAACTGTACACTGTCAAAGTGGGAACAGGATTGAAAAAAAAAAAGAACACAGCGGTTGTGAGGTAAAAATTCATTTATTTCTTATCCAACTTAAAAGTAACTTTACATTTTCATAAGAAGACATAGCAACACTATTTTCACACACCTTTTTCTTCTCGGGTCGATGGAGAGGAGGACACATGTAGAATTCCAGGTCTTGAATAGCAGCAAACTTAAAGATTCGACGCACCCATGAGATCTTCTCCTGCCCCTTCATATAGATGATGGTATTCGTATGGTTGAATTTTTGAAGTGACGTCACCATACCTTTATGGTGTATGCCGGGATCATCCCAGTGAATTCCTTGGTAGAAATATCTTAACCACTTTGCACAATTCCGTGTCTTAGCACACTTCACATACTTGAAAGACGTCGGTGATGCAATGTTTTCTTACAATCTCTCCATCATTCCTGCATCTTCTGTGTACGCTACATCTTTAAATATTATCTGTATACGCTCATCGTCATGGATACCATGAAGTAAAAAATAGGCCATTAAAAAAGTAATACCATCTCACTTGGCTAGATAACAGGCATTATTATTATTGATCTTTTCAGCTATACACTCAATACAATACATCTTAATTGATGGCGGCCCATCAGTGTGGCATCGTGCATTCCAGTCATTGTGCTTAAAGCGTGGCTCATACTTTGAAAAACGTCAGGTGGCAAATACAATATATATCACGTAGTAATGGTACAAGTTGTGTAGGGAACATGTAATAATCAAAACCTTTCAGTTGACGACGACTCGTTATCAGTTTCATGTAAATATCCAAGGGCACATTACATGCTTTTCATGATTTTAAAAGCTCAAACACGCTGTAAGCAGTAACATTCTCTTTTCCCTTTAATCTGTATTTCCCAAGGTTAATTGTCCTAACATATTAAGGCTGGCTGGCGCTGAGCACTATGGTACTTAACATCTGAGGTCATCAGTCCCATAGAACTTAGAACTACTTAAACCTAACTAACCTAAGGACACCGCACACATCCATGCCCGAGGCAGGATTCGAACCTGCGACCGTAGCAGTCGCGCGGTTTCGGACTGACGCGCCTAGAACCGCTTGGCCACTAACATATTAAGGAAGAAAGAACTATGGAATATGTTTTTCTAATGTGTGGCTACAGCTCTGTTGTTGAACAAGCAGAGGCACACAGACACTATCCCCCTTTAATAGCGATAGCTAAAGCATGACCATACTTTGCACACTACACTCACTACCGCTACTCAGAACTACGACATTACCTTATTCACACGCATTAAGGTCGCACTTGAAGTTGAATAACTGAGGGACGATGGATTCATAATGATGATCCAGCTACATAAAGCTAGTGCGCTGAAAGAGACAAACAAAAGGCTATTACACGCTTGTAATAAAGAAATCTTTGCATGCAGGTATACAGGAGGTTTCTACATAACATGATATTCATTTCTGAAAATTCAGCTCGCACACAAACTTTATAGGATCTAAACACAGCTGTATCACTAAGTCACCGTTTCTCGCACATGTAACAAACAAACTCTTTGTATTATGCTCTAACAGGCTCTTTTGTTTTTTCGTAATAACAAACTCAATTTCGCCATCTGAAACAACAGATACGTCTCTCAATGATCCTCCTCCTGCTCCAAAGTGTTAAACAATTACTGTGCTTACCAACATGAACTTAAAAATGCGCTCAGACTACAACAGTTTTGCGGTTTTCCAGCCACTCCGCCCGTGAAAATTAACTCCGAATGAACGTACTTTTGTATACTTGGCTCTCACATTGATTTCTTAATAAGGGGAAAATTGTGTGATCTGGTTGGTGGAAGCTATGCATGGATCGCACTGACACAAACCCCGACTTGGCGGTCTGAATATATAAAAGACGCCACTGTGTGTTGGCTGGATTTACAAGTATCGAAAATACCAAAAGGTTTCGTGGAAGTGGTGAGATCTCTAAGCCGAAAAGACTCTAGGCCTTTTTTTTAAACTGGTATTACATCATTTATACATCGACAAATATGTGATGGCTAGAGGCTTTTTTTTTCAGTGCGAAAACGACACCCAGCTTTGTGCAAGTGTGGACATATCATACTTCTTTTATACAACTATAACTGATAGTCAGAAATGTAATGCTGCTGCTTGAACGTAAAGGGACTGTGGCTCATGTTCCGATGTATCACCAGACGTTTGTGGAACGTAATCATACTACAATTCACGTAAAAAAGAAAATTACGAATGTGTAGTCGTAAGGGATGGATACATCTGACGTGTTGAAGTGTGACTTCAACGCATTGATGAATATATCCAACGTAAGGGGTGATAGATTCATTTCGTAAACGGCTGCACAATATAACAGTTCAACGGCTCAACTGGACCTGCTGTAGTGCACAAATAGGACGGGTAATATCGTTGTAAAACAACGTCCCATCATCGCCACCCCACATCCGTATCAAAATGTTCAAATGTGTGAAATCTTATGGGACTTAACTGCTAAGGTCATCAATCCCTAAGATTACACACTACTTAACCTAAATTATCCTAAGGACAAACACACACAACCATGCCCGAGGGAGGACTCGAACCTCCGCCGGGACCCCATCCATATCCTCGCGTTTTCCTTGTCGCATTGTCGACAATGATGCTGATTACAGTTCAAAAACCCGTATCGGTGATATCTTTCCAACCCTTTCGACCGCGGGGACGTTGTTGATTATCACATAGTGCCAGACGCCTGTGCTTTATAGCACTTGTTTGAGAGAGTCTTGAGAGGATGCAGCTTTTCCGGAAGCACTGACTGGAAAACTTAAACTTCAGATACTTTCCTAGGACTGAAGAGAATCGAGACACGTAGCTGGTGTGAACGTGGGCATGCCATTTTTTTTTTTTTTTTGTATATGTTGCAATGTAAAGTTACTGTGGCTTATGTTCCAGCATGTCCAGAGAAAATGACTTTGTGTCCTATCGTGGGGAAGTTATAGATTCAGCACTTCGATACCCGTAAGGGGAATGAAAGATTTTTTTTACACGGAACATTATGTGCGCTATAGATATTGAGATTCGTCCCAGAACCATGGCTATCAAGAGGAGACATTTCCAGTACATTACTCTAAGTCAGACTGCAGCAGCAATCCTATTACATTGTAGTTACACTGATAAATATGTGCCTGGTTCCCAATATTCCTGTGAGTCTTGATATGGCAGTGGAAAGTGTAGCGGCAAGGAAGAAGGTCAGGGCCAGAAACAGCATCTCAGTGGACACCTTTGTTCCGAGCTGGTGCTTGCCCTTCCTTTGTACACCAGTTCAGAGAGTCAGAGAAAGCTTCCAATTTGACGATGTGGCTCTCGGCTCCCCTTGAGTGGGTGAATAGTGAACTAATACCCAATTACCTTCGCGACCGCGTATGTCACGTGTATACTCTGCGGAAATTTGAGAAGATTCAATAAGTAGAGTGTTTGCGCTGGGAGTATTGCTAGCGTTCGAACTCCTACCACTTAGGTCCTCCTGGAGTGGGCACTAGTCCACGGCGGACTGGCATCTCTCTGGCTGACATGCGCTTCTGTGGCTGCAGTCATCGGCTGTGCTTACGGCGGCAATCTCATCCGTCGGCGCTGCACTGCAGCAAGGTGAGTACATGGGATGTATTTGACGATCTGTAGACCACATTTTACAGGGTTTAATTGTCAGGGCAATATGGCGATCTGTACAAAGTAGTTTCCTGCTGCTGAAAGTCTCGTTTGTAAAAGAGAAGGCAGACAGAGCTCCAAGACTGGAAGCAGCTGCACTTTGACTGGTTAATTTATTTAGAGATGGGCTGTCCCGTTAGGATCATCAGGAAGAATGCATTCGGTGTTACTCGGGCGATTTTCGTAAACAGGTCTTGTTAGGACAAGACTTTCCATGCAGGCCAGTTGAAACATGACGAAAGCTCCTATAAAAGCGACCGTTAACTATTTCTACGACACTTTGAATTTTCCGAGAGGTCGACTTGGCTCTTATTTCCACAGCCATGTGATGTCAGTACAACAATGAGAACCTTTCAGATGCGCCTGCGATATTGAACCACTGCATTAACATTTCACAGTGATGCGTCAGCCACGCTGGGCAAGTAAACACGCGTGCATGGATAGACACAGCTCACATTTCTTGTTAGGCTCCTAGGAACAATGCACCCTGAGCTATTCTGGGAAGCATTGGAACAGATTTCTGTTGCACGGAACCTGCAGCTCTGCGTCATTACTCCAACAACTGTGCCTAGGTGAACATGTATTTCGGCAGGTGTCATATATCAAAGGGATGCCTCCGCCTCATCCTTGTGGACCCAAACTGACACCTGAGCATGGTTTGGCAGCTGACGGCCGCGTCGTCACTTTGCAGGCGCCGCCTGTGCATCCCGACTCGTGGAGGCGTGTATGGTAGCGACCTGGGCGGTCCAGTGGACAGTGTACGGCGGGTAATGCGTGTTCCACGATCGAAAGAGTTTTAACTGTGTGTAATTACGTGTGATGTGTGTTTCGTGACTGTATTCGTTGCGCAATCGGAATAAAAAAAGAAATACGATCGATCTGCATCTTTCCAAACCGCAGCGAATGATGAGCAAGTGAAATCAAATCCCTGCAAACTGATTTTTTTGTAATAAAACAATATACCCTTGAATTTCCCTTCATGAGATCGTTCCTTTCCACCACAGAACCGCCAGTTTCCATGTAGAGCAGGGGAGGGTGAGAGGGGGAGGTCCGAAGGGGGAGGGGATGGGGTGGCGGGGTTGTGATCGATTTCCTGAAAAATTCTTTAAATAGATAAATAAATTATTCCATACACTGAACTGAATCCCCTAAATTGTTTAAATAAACAACATTCCAAATGTTGTCTAGATTGTTTAAACAGTATTCCATACACAGCATTCGATTTCTGGACAAATTCTTCAACTAAATAAATAAACTATGTTCCACACACTGCCATAAATAACTAAACCATATTCTATACATTGTATAAACAATATTACATGTGGTGTCACCGCCAGACACCACACTTGCTAGGTGGTAGCCTTTAATTCGGCCGCGGTCCGTTACTATACTTCGGACCCGCGTGTCGCCACTATCAGTGAATTGCAGACTGAGCGTTACTATTGATATTGATATTGTAGTGTTGGCAGAAGAGCCAACACTGTTTTTCTAGAGGAGGCCGAAATGCACGCGTTTAAATACACGCAGACTGGCGTGAGTTCTGGAACAGGACAATGTCTTGAGAATTGCAATAAAGTACGAAAATCTTGTAATACTTATCTTTAATCCACATTTGTAGAACATCGCTCTTGATGATACAGAAGTATAATAGCAATAATAACAAAGGATAATGGCGCCTTGCTAGGTCGTAGCAAATGACGTAGCTGAAGGCTATGCTAACTATCGTCTCGGCTAATGAGAGCGTAATTGTCAGTGATCCCCTTCTGGCAAAGTCGTCTGTACAACTGGGGCGAGTGCTAGTACGTCTCTCTAGACCTGCCGTGTGGTGGCGCTCGGTCTGCTATCACTGACAGTGGCGCCACGCGGGTCCGACGTATACTAATGGACCGCGGCCGATTTAAAGGCTACCACCTAGCAAGTGTGGTGTCTGGCGGTGACACCACAGATATTGTGAAACATGTACCGTCAAGAGCGACGTTCATCATTAATGGATTAAAGTGAAGTATTAACCTAAATTCGTCCGCTTTCCGAATTCTAATTCCTTGTCATGTTCCAGGCCTCGCGTCAGTATAGTCCTTCCCTCCTCACGCCAGCCTGCGTGAGCTAAAACGCATGCATTTCAGCCTCCTCTAGTAACACGGTGTTGGCTCTTCTGCCAACTACAACATTACATACACTACAATCGAATTCTTTCCAAATGACCGATCAACTGAGTGTTTTGCCCGCCAATTTCCGGGAGGGAGATTGGGAGGGGAAGGGATTTACCAGAGGGGGAGAGGTTAATTAATTTGTCAATTTAATTAAGTAGTCAATAAAATTGATAAGAGTGAGAGGGGCTGTTCCAGTAACTCAGACCTGTAGCAGCGTGGGGGAAGGTTTCCTGAGGGGGGGGGGGGGGGAGAGGTGGGTGAACAATACGTTAAGGACCTGTCAAGGATCCTTTTATTAGAACAATAGGTTAAGGACTTTTCAATCAAAGGAGAACAATAGGTTAATGGCCTGTCCATCAAAGTAGAACAATATGTTTGCCCTTGAGTGCAACCCACACTAAAAAAATGCTTTTGTTCTTTGTTTGCCCTACTAGTCATGTTGCGTATCTCATGTCACATTACTAGAGTGATTGCACCAATGTGCTACAGTGTTGTTACGTGTAGAGTCAAAATAGTATTTGTCAGTGCAGTGAAAATGAGACAGGTCTTCACACATATGGAGTACGGTGATATCATCTTTTGCTATGGGCTTTAAAAGGGAATTCCCCAGTCACTGTTCGCGAATGTGACTGGTGTTTTGACAGATTGCATGACCGTGGTACACCTCCCAGCATTCATGTTGTATCTGAACGACCAGTCTAAATACAGTGAAGCGCAAAAAAAGTAAAAAAAAACCTGGTGTACGCATGCATATTCAAATACAGAGACATGTAAACAGGCAGAATACAACAGTGCTTACGGCAACGCCTGTATAAGACGACAAGTGTCTAGCGTAGTTGTTAGATCGGTTACTGTTGCTAAAATGGTAGGTTCTCAAGATTTAAGTGACTTTGAATGTGGTTTTGAAGTCGGCACTTGACCGAAGCGGCACAGCATCTCCGAGGTAGCGATGAAGTAGGGTTTTTCCCATACGACCATTTCACGAGTGTAACGTGAGTATCAGGAATCCACTAAAACATCAAATCTCCAATATCGCTGCAGCTGGAAAAAGGTCCTGCAAGAATGGACCGACGACAACTGAAGAGAATCATTCAACGTGTCAAAGGTGCGACCTTTCCTTAAATTGCTGCAGACTTCAGTGCGGGCCATCAACAAGTGTCAGCACGCGAGCCATTGAAGAAAACATCATACATATGTGCTTTTGGAGTCGAAGGCTCACTTGTGTACCTGGTGCCCGTCAACACTGACAGTGGACTGTTGATGACTGGATACATGTTCGCTGGTTGGACATGTCTCGTTTCAAATTGTATCGAGCAGATGAACTTGTACACTCAACAGCAAAAAAAGTGGGTCACGCCTGAATTCCAACGTGTAGGCTGCACCTGAATGTATGCAACCAACATAACATATCTGTGTTGCACATCGTCGCAACCCTCCACAGTACAGTCATTGTAAGATACACAACCGCTAGAGACTACTAGAGAACACCGGTCTTTATGACAATCCGTCCATATGTAAAGTAACACCATGATAGTACAGAAGAGATCAGACAGTCCTTAATGTTTGTAAACTAAACTTAATTACAATAAGTGACATTTCAAATGATATGGGATAACTAGTTTTGTTACATAAATCGTTCAGTAATCCTTAGGCACAATTAAATATTTGAGACAGTTTATGGATTTATAAAGTTATATGGCAATTGGAAACAATTGCTGTCTAAAAGGTTTATCCAACACATGCTGAACGTCGTTCAACGTTCAACAGGGAATGGTTTCGCATCAACTTTATGTAATACTAAACAGTTAAAAGAAAACGTGATTAACGGCGGCAAGCACTCTTCGGAAATCCCAACATTAACAGCGAATCACAAGTAACATCATTGTTCACATTACTCATCAACAGTTACTTGTACACAAAGTTGTGCTTTAAATGACATGACCAACGTCTTCGTTCTGGATCCGGATGCAAACCCAGAACGTAAAGCCATTGTTAACCAAGCAAAGCTTTGTGCGTTATCGAGACTCGTTCATTAGGCAAAAGAGACGTCAAATATTGACGTATGCACCAGTATCAGTTATCAATTCTCAACTTGAACGTAAATGACGATAATGTTTGTACGAAAGCAGGAACCCTAACATGACAATTACCTTCTTGATAATTAACCTCGAAAGACGTTGTATAGTGTTGCATTGTTAAGGAACAAAGGATGCACATTTTTAAAATTGAAATGCCATCATGTAATGCTGGGGACGAGGATGCGAACCCAGCATCGGATTGTTGAATAAGTACGTAAAATCAGAATGCAGATATCACAGATTGTCACCAGTAGTGGGGTTGGAACCTTAAATGACAACTGAAGTTGTATTGCCTGACCGGGATTCGAACCCGGCGCCTACCGCCATCGTTGTCTAACCAGGAACAGACGAGAAATGTCCAATGTTGGTCCACCATCAGCGAGATGTGCACACGTTTAACTAGAAATACGGTGACGAAAACGTCTATGCTGACAGGGTGGAACGCCGTACACATGGTTATGGAGACACGTTAATAATCAACTTCATATTCAGTAGTAGATAGGAGTAGCATGTTTAGTTGCAAACGTTAAGGACTTCCTCATCCATAGTACCGTATTGCCTAATATCTGTGATATCATGATGTTAATTTACAAACAGGTTGACTGCCGTAAAGAGCAATGTTCTCTAGCAATCGTGTATCATTGAGATGTAAATGAAGTGCCTCAGGAGAAAGTAATTTCCGTCGTGCAGCACGTATTGTTTCAGAGACACTGAGTACATGTTATAAGTGCACAAAACGTTTATATACATTATTTGGAGAAGCTGCCGTCAAACCTGTTTACTTTTACATTCCGCTTAGTTGTCGTGGTTGAATACGGGTTTTCTTAAGGCTACATCTAATGCACAGCGCTGACAAGAAAGTATAGTCTCCTGCGTCATGCTATTGCCAGCTAGGTGAAATATTTTGTGGTAGCTATGTTTAAAATGAATGTGTTTTTGAAAGTATTTTTCGTCAAATATTTGAATGAATCGTCAATTGGAGGTGTGCCTGCACATATTATAGCATAATAGCTGTGGCTTCCTTAGTTTATACTACAGAAGCTTGTTGAGAATATGTATGAACATCAAATCACACGAGAAACGCCTCGTTCTGCATATGGATTCAAACCCAGGTCATGCAAACTAAGATTTCGAGACTGACGGAAATTAACAGTCATTCCTGACTAGGCATAAAGAGAGTGATATACCTTGATTTTAGACAGTATCACTTAACAAATATCAACTTTAAATTACATAGCGTAAACATTTTTAACGAACGCCAATTCCTACCCAGCATCTATTGCCCCTGTTAACGAACTACGAGAGATGTTAAATACTGCTTCTTGACAAGTAACTTACTTGAAATGCAGTGAGGTAAAGCTTTGTGTTGGACACGGAGTCGAACCCAGAACCTAATCGGATTGTTATCGAAGCATAATCAACTTTGACATATCGGATTTTCTCGGCAGTAGCTAGATGTATTAACTGAAATGACGAGACGAAACATTAATTTTTCCTTCCCAGGACTCCAACCCGGCACGTATCGCTGTTATATTCTAGAGAAAACGAACGTTAAGTATGGGTTTGTTACACCAGCAGCGACATGTGAGCATGTTTCAACTAGAAATAATATGACGAAGAGTTCAGTGCTGACTGAGAATCGAACCCCAAACATATCGTTGTTGACTACACATAAAGAGACGACAGGTACCGAATTTTTCTCCACCAGCAGCTCGGAATAATATCCTTGAACTTACAGTGATCTCGCAAATAGTTCAACCACGTGCTGGAAGGTTTCTTGGGGTATGGCAGCCCATTATTCGCTGAGTGTTGCACTGAGGAGAGGTGTCGATGTCGGTAGGTCAGGCCTAGCACGAAGTCGACGTTCCAAAACATCCCAAAGGTCTTCTATAGGATTCAGATTAGGACTCTGTGCAGGCCAGCCCATTACAGGGATGTTATCGTCGTGTAACCACTCCGCCACAGGCTGTGCATTATGAACTGGTGTTCCATCATGCTGAAAGATGCAATCGCCATCCTCGAATTACCCTTCAACGGTGGGAAGGAAGATTGTGCTTATAACATCAATGTAGGCCTGTGCTGTGATAGTTCCACGCGAAACAAGGGATGCAAGCCTCCTCCATGGAAAACACGACTACACTATAGCAGCACCGCCTCCGAATTTCATTGTTGGCACTACACATTCTCGTGGATGACGTTCACTGGGCATTCACCATATCCATACGCTGCCATCAGATCCCTAGATTGTGTACCGTGATTCGTCACTAAAAACAACCTTTTTCCACTGTTCTGTTGTCCAATATTTATGCTCCTTACACCAAGCGAGGCGTCGTTTGGCATTTACCGCCCGTGATGTGTGGCTTATGAGCAGTAGCTCGACCATAAAATCCAAGTTTTCTCACCTTCTGACACAGTTTAGAATTCCTGTGTGATGGTCTGGATAGATGTCTGCCTATTGCACGTTACGACCCTGTTCAACAGTCGGCGGCCTCAGTCAGTCAACAGATGAGGTTGTGCTGTAAGTGTCCCTTCACGTTTCCACTTCACTACCACGTCAGAAACAGTGGACCTAGGAATGTTTAGGAGTGCGGTAAACTCGCGTACAGACGTATGACACAAGTGACACCCAATCACCTGACCATGTTCGAAGTCCATGAGCTCTGCAGAACGCCCCAGTCTGCTCTCTCACGATGTCTAATGACTATTGAGGTCGCTGATATGGAGTACCTGACAGTAGGTGGCATCACAATGCACCTCATATGAAAAGCGTATGTTTTTGGTGGCATGCGGATACTTTTGATCATGTAGTGTACTTTTGTAAGTGCCATCTGGCAGAGTCGTGTCTAGCTGTATAGGGGTTCCATACCACTCCAACTGCACACGCTCCATAACATTACAGAGCCTCCACGAGCTTGAACAGTTCCTTGATGACATGCAGGGTGTATGTATTCATGAGGTTGTCTCCATATGTACACTTGACAGCAAAAAAAGTGGGTCACAGCCGAATACAACCAACATAACGTAGCTGTGTTGCAGGCGCTCTAAACACCAAAACCCCGTGGGGTACAGTCGTTTGACTACACACAATGGGTACCGCAAGAGACTACTAGAGACCAAAGGTCTTTATGGCAGTCAGTCTACTAATATCACCATAGAAAACGTATTAGAAAACAAGTTCTTAGCGATGAGACACCCCATAACACCCATAGACTAACTTTAATTGCAACAAGTGACATTCCAAAAGTTACCAGAAAACGGATTATTTTACATATATCGTACAATAATCCTTAGTCAAATTTAAATACTTGAGACAATATATGGAGTCACAAAGCTGTACGGCAATTGGAAAAAAGTTTTTCGCTCTCTAAAAGGTTTTTCATCCACGTGCTGAAGGTCGCTCAACGGCGAGTGGCTCTGGAAACTGGATATTGGACGAGCCAGTAGAAACACGTGATTAATGGCAACAAGCACTCTAAAGAAAACTCAACATTAACAGCGAATCACCAGTTATATCATTGTTATCGTAACACATCAACAGCTACGTGTACACAAATTTGAACTTTACATGACATGACCAACGTCATCGTTCTGGACCTGGATTCAAACCCAGCACCTATAGCCATTGCTAACTAAGCTATGCTTTGTTTGTGGCTTATTGAGACCCCATAACTAGGTATAAAGAGACGTGAAGTATAGAATTTTGCACCAGTATCAGTTATCAATTCGGATCCTGAAAATAAATTACGAAAATGTTTCTACTGAACTGGGAATCCTGTCATAACAGTTACCTTCCTGGGAACTACCCCCAACGACGTTTAATATGGTGTCATTCACAAGGAACAAGGTATGCTCATGTTTAAAATTGAAATGCCATCATATCAAGTTTGTGACAGGGATGCGAACCCAGCACCTAATCGGATTGTTAACGAAGTAAAATCATACTCAAAAGTATCGGAACGACCTGAATTGCATTTCGCCCGATTTCTTTGCAACCCACATAACGCAGCTGTCTAGCAGGTCCTCTAACCGCTCCTTGGTACAGTCGTTTGACTATTGAAAATGGTTCCAACAAGTCACCATTAGAAAACACTGCTCTGTATCGCAATAACTCAAGATGTAAAGTAATACCGCGATACTACAAATATCAGGGAACACCTCAACACAGATAAGACTCTCCTGAAGGCTTGTAAGCTCACATTTATTGCAAAAATGACATACCTGAAAAGTTAGCACTCTCATTATTATGTCAGATAAGTAATGCACGTAGTAAGTTCGTCGTATTCATGATTTTCTCTTCAAAGTAACGTACCATACTTGTTATTTAACACAAAATGTCATTAAAAAATTTACGTTATTCACGAGCAGCTAGTTGAGAATATGTATGAACTTCAAGTGACACGACGAACCGCCTCGTTCTGCATATGGATTCAAACCCAGGTCATGCAAACTAAGATTTCGTGACTGACGGAAATTAACAGTCATTCCTGACTAGGCATAAAGAGAGTGATATACCTTGATTTTAGACAGTATCAGTTAACAAATATCAACTTTAAATTACATAGCGTAAACATTTTTAACGGACGCCAATTCCTACCCAGCATCTATTGTCCCTGTTAACGAACTACGAGAGATGTTAAATACTGCTTCTTGACAAGTAACTTACTTGAAATGCAGTGAGGTAAAGCTTTGTGTTGGACACGGAGTCGAACCCGGAACCTAATCGGATTGTTATCGAAGCATAATCAACTTTGACATATCGGATTTTCTCGGCTGTAGCTAGATGTATTAACTGAAATGACGAGACGAAACATTAGTTTTTCCTTTCCAGGACTCCAACCCGGCACGTATCGCTGTTATATTCTAGAGAAAACGAACGTTAAGTATGGGTTTGTTATACCAGCAGCGACATGTGAGCATTTTTCAGCTAGAAATAATATGACGAAGAGTTCAGTGCTGACTGAGAATCGAACCCCAAACATATCGTTGTTGACTACACACAAAGAGACGACAGTTACCGAATTTTTCTCCACTAGCAGCTCGAAATAACATCCTTGAACTTACAGTGATCTCGCAAATAGTTCTGTGTCTCACTGGGAGTCAAAAACGTCAGAAATCGTTAGTGTTGACAACGAATGAAAATGCATTAAAAATAAAAATTATTATCCATCAGCAGATAGCTGTTCTCATGCTAGAGCTTGATAATACATAGTGAAAACTTTAGTGGTGGGCCAGGATTCCAACCCATTCATGCGCAATATGTGGAGAAGTTTAGGAATCTGCAGTTTTAATCAAACAAGTTGTAGTCGAGCTGTATTGTCACGAAGGGATCAAATTCCGCGTTAAGGGCTGTCTGAGTTGCATTCCCAGTTTTGAACCAATTTTATCGACATACAGAAGCTCAAATAAAATATGGAATAAGTGTCCTGTGACCACACACAGGGTTTGTTTCGTCACTAGAAATAAATAACTAGTATAAGAAAGGTTACCGGTGATAGAGTTTCTACATGTCGCCACTCCTTATTTTTTTGTGGTTCCACTTAACGTCTACTTGCTAGAGAAAGAATACCATGTTTAATGCGATTTTCAGACCACAATGCCATTACACCTTCTTCACTTGGCGTAACCAGAAGAGAATAGAATCTGCCTCTCCCTATCAAGAAACATCGGCGGAAGTGGAATCGAACCCAGACCATCATCGTAGGAAACTATCATCAGTCCAACAGACCATCAAACCCTCTTTTCTACGACTCGTTTCTCTATCATAACACCGTTGCGGCACACAACATGATAATTCTGACACACAGGCTCCCTGTAGTGGTTTGCAGGATGTTCAGTACATTCATTTAGTTGGTTGACCGAATCGCCATGAACTAGCTGCCTTGGCTACCCAGTGCATACATTCGACTCTATTTTGTAATCACCGAAATAAAATAACGTAACTGCCACCTACACAGAACTGCCAACAGCGTAGGATGTAGAAATTTAAATAAGAAGTGTTCCTTTCCATTTGAGCTACTCTATTGCGCTATCTGTTTGTTGAAACCGTGGTGCAGTGCAAAAGGAATGCTGTAACTGTCTGTCTCTCGGAAGTCTAGATCCGGTTACATGCATTATCTCACAGCACTGTGGAATGCGGAAGTTCTGAAGGTACTGTTGTTCACTTCTAGAGCTGCTGTAGCTACGTCACAGCTAGTAGCGGAACGGTAAGCGTCGCGCACTGTTGATAAGAGGTCGCGTGTTCTATTACATTCGCTGCTACATTTTTTTTTAAAACGCAATTCTGCTGTCTGCTGAAGTTATCAATTTAATGGAGCTTTGAACATAAGTCTCTTCACTTCTCAACCCAAAATAGTCTCATGTGGAAAAAAGGCTAACTTCTGCATCATTTTGTTCTTTTCAGGTTTAATAGACGGCCAGTCAGCAGATTCGTCTCGAAGCTTTTGTATTATGTATGGGGAGAGCGCATCGTGCCAAAATAATCGGAAAAGTATTTTCTACGTTACCTGTCGTCTGGTAGTGGCATGTTATTCTTCTTCAAACCTTGTTTGACAGCTTTAACTCAGAACAATTTTTCTATATGCATGTAATCAATAAACTGCATGTGCATTGTCAGACTGTTATAGATAACATCACAGAATTCGCATATATTGTTGATGATTAATTTCTCTCTCATGTTTAGTATTGTTTTAACAACACTAAAAGAAACCTTACGAAAACTGTGCACTGTATTATAAGAAACGAAATAAAATTACCCACGATAACCTTACGAAGAAAGTCTGTTTTAACAAAACTGAGTATCTGCACACAAGCGTGCCTCTATCTGCACCAATTAGTAAAATACTACTAACTTAGGTTTCGATTGGGTCTGTGTTTAAATGGTATGCTGTGTCATACTCAACAGGTATGCAAATGTGGCATTTCAGATATAAAGTTACGTATTCCTAGAAACCCATAATTTGCTTGTGAGCAGCGGAAGGAGGCGTTACCTGTTGTGCAGCATTGTAAGTTTTTCACCATTGCACTTTGTGCTGAAAGTGTTTTCTTGCGATTTGCTAATCAATTTATTTCCTTCATACTTATCGCCCTGGCATGTGAGTCTTAAGTGAAGAACAATACTGAATTTCGTATCGTTGACGGTCGATTCGAATTTCTTCAGAGGCGCTTGTATTGTATAGCAGCTTGGCAGCCAGAAAGTCGAGATCTACGACCATTAACCCAACTTAATGAGTCGAGCTGCCGAGAGGATTTCATGTGTAAAGGTTTTCTTCTGACTTTGTTACAGAATTTTTTCTGGGAATTAGCAGCTCCGTGTAATAATACACAAAAAAAAAGCTCGGACGCGCTGCCCTTACCACGGTTGGAACTGACGATTCTCTGAACCGTTGGAACACGAGACACGCGTGGTACCACGGGGCTACGAACACACTGCTGCCCGTACGCCATTCTCATCATGGTATTGGTCGCTCAGCCTCATAACGCATCGTGAAATGTATTAAAAGTTGTCAGTTATGTGAAGAATAGCATTTCTTTAGCCAAAAAATTGAAATTTCTGCCTCAGTGTCTCAGTTTATGTGAGGATTATATACCACGAGTCATTCAAATGAAAGGGAATATCAAGTGAATTTAGCGAGTCAATTCAGTAACATACGCGGAAGTGATTGCACTGTCACAGTGCTGTCAAATGTTTGTGACGATGTTGCCAATTCTCAGCTGTGCTAGGAACAGCTCTGTAGCGTTATAGGAGGAGAATCCTTTGCTCGTGTGATAGGAGGATACGGAGACGAGGCGCGGGGTTTGGTTAATATGCAGCGTTTTCTCCTACCAGCTGTGTCAAACATTCAGGTGTGTAATCTTCTATCACGATTACAGTTTCCCACAAAATATATACGAATAAAACACGTACCTTGTTACTTTGTGACAAAAGATTATTTCAGTACAATAAAAAGTCTTTGGAAATCAACTTTGCCCACCTGTCACGAAAAGTAAGATAACAAACATTTTGCACCTCTAAATCGATTGCATCTATGTGCAGTCTTGTGATCATACAAGTAGAATTTCATGAATTGACGAGAGTGTAGAAACATGATGGTGCGAATGGAAGCTGTAAGAAACACAGTTACCTAATTATTCTGTACCACGTAATAATCAATTCATTTGAAAATTCAGAAGAAAAGAAACTAAAAATTATGCCCATTAAGACAGAAACTAAATTGCAGATGCGGGCACTGTGCAGATCTGCGCTTTTTCATCTTCAGATCTATACAAATAATGTATACTAACCAGCGTATTCATTGCTTTCGTAATGTTTCCCTCTTGTTTAGTCTTCTTATGATGAACCGGATCCACACCCATGAGTCTGAATTTTTCTTTGTATTCTTCCATCTACCATCTTTGTGTGTTATTGTTCGGTGTTCAAAAAGCAAAATATTATGCCTGCTCCCACGAGGTATTAAAATGAGGTCGCAAAAAGGCTAATGAATTATAATCAAAATACAGTGAGTCGCCAACTTGTCTGTCGTCATGGTGTTAAGTGGATAGAAATAGTTGGGTGCTATTGCCTGCATCACAGGCATCCCGTTGTCGTCTTCTCTTATTGAGATTTTCATATTACCCTGACACAAGACGCCGAGATAAATGTGTATATTCTCCGTGACGAAACATCCCACATTCCATTCATCCTGATCCATTAGTTACGTGCATCAGCGGCAATGAGTGATAGGAAAGCTGTTGTGGGGTGACGAATAACAATAACAATGGTAGTAATTACAAATCAATAATCAAGGATGTTTACTGCATTACAGACGATTAACAAAATAACCAAGAATGGCTGAGTGTTTAATTGGCGCACTGAGTAGGTGTTCCTATCACTTTGTTACTGAATTCCGTTCTAGTTGTTTGCAAAGTGAAAACAAAGAACCCCGTAGCCATACATATCGCTAGTTCAACGAGGTGTTGCCTATCAACTATCCTTGCTTTACATCACGAGACGAACATGGCGTCACTGAGCTGATATTTGAAATACATTTCTGTTTTCTCTCTCTGTCACTCTCTCTCTCTCTCTCTCTCTCTCTCTTTATTTTTATTTTTATTTTTTGAGGAAAGCATCGAGAAACGCGATAATAAGCAAGTAGGCATATAACCTGTTTACAGTTATTTTCATCGAGATACATAATGCAAAAATACCACTTTTAATTGTGTTATTGCGTAATTCCAGTTATTGACGGACTATTCGTGAGCTTGCTCGCATTCAGTGGGGTGAAACCTGTCACAGAAGCAAGCAAAACACAAATATTTCTTGCACCATGCGCAACACATAAATGAAATCTCGCTGCACTGACGTTGTCCGACATATTGCACGGAAAACATATCTGATTCATGTTGCTAAATACAGCTCTATCTTATTCCAATTTGGAAGCGTACCAAGTATATAAAAGTATATCTTGAAATACGCAGAAAGGCGCATAGAGGTATTCGACTGAAACATAGCCATGACCAAAATTGTAACTGGGGTCGACAACACCGTCGTCTACCACCTTGACAACTCGAACGGTGACAGTGCTCGCCCGGTTACTTATGTTTACTTGTATCAAAGGTACAGCATGAAAAAACAAAAATGTTATTAATCCGAAGATCATAGGTTTGGAACCCATAGAAAGTAAAGCAGTCATCAGTCGGAAGAGTGGTTTGAACACCACAGTGCATTAATAGGCACGGTCTTGTTGGAGATGGTATGCTGTTGCTTTCATCCGACCTTTGAGTTGACTTACCTAGCCAGTTAATAAGGGAACCTACAGTTTTACGTGGCTTTCGGACCACAGTGCAACTCGACATTTTTCAGATCAACAAACACTGCCCGAGGGGAAATATGTGTAAAACGGCATATAAAAATCGTGGGACTTGTGAGGGATCGAACCTGAGACCTTCGTATCCATAGTCTTGCTCTTTATCACCTTGCCCTCATGCACCCAATACTGTGGTTTCTGCTTGCCAGTAAAATTAAGGATCTCTCGTTTGTGCCTGCGTTGGCAATAGCGTGTCCCTTAGGAGACCTTACCTTTGGGATTACCCTCGTATACGTGTGTCTAAACGCCCTCCAATGCCCACTGAAGGAAGACAAGCATACATAGCTTAGCTTCAATATTACAAATACGCCTCAGTTTGTGGATGTACGCAGACTTAGGTTGATAATCATCTTGAATATTTATCAGTACTGTACTTACTGGTGTGAAACTCGTTTTCAACCAATGATTCCCACAGCTACAGGAACACTACTTTAATACCTCTTAGACAAAATACTTACGCAGTGCTATCAGACGAAAAGATCAACCTGACACAAACTGTCGAAAGTTTGTTTTAAATCCTTCGTTCCTGTTGTTGTGTCTAGACAAGACAGCCTAGACACAATGAGAGGAAGCCGAAAGGCACGAGCTTAAACTCACGCAGGCTGGCGTGAGGTCTGAAACAGGATACGTAATGAATGCTATAAAGAAAAGTACGTAGCTTCTGGAATACTTAACTTTAATCCATAATTGTAGAACATCGCTCTTGATGATACATGCTTCATATAATAAATATCAATTGAATACGGCGCCTTGCTAGGTCGTAGCAATTGACTTAGCTGAAGGCTATGCTAACTATCTTCTCGGCAAATGAGAGAGTCTTCGTCAGTGTAGCATCGCTAGCAAAGTCGGCTGCCAAACTGGAGCGAGTGCTAGTACGTCTCTCTAGACCTGCCGTGTGGTGGCGCTCGGTCTGCGATCACTGACAGTGGCGACACGCGGGTCCGACGTATACTACCGGACCGCGGCCGATTTAAAAGCTACCACCTAGCAAGTGTGGTGTCTGGCGGTGACACCACACCTGTATAAAGAGCTTTTCCTATTTGAGATATCTGTGAAAGTTGCTGCATAAGGCGATTTAAGAAGAAACTAAATTCCTTCAGCTACGCCAATGTTAAAGAAATCGTGTTAACGGCACTAAATAGTGATTTGTAAATCGTTTACCAGCCGTACTCTGTCGCATTTAGCTGGTTCTAAGGCAAAAAGCTTACTGACAAATTTCAAAGAAGGAAAAGGGGGACGAAATGTCTCCCACTCGAGGGTCATGTTGTTTTACTTAAATGATTACAAAATCGGGTAAAACGAACAATGAGCTTGTCAGTATAAGCACATTACTGTTGTCAATATGATGTTGCACTGTCCAGGGCCTGTACCGATAAAGGGCCCATTTAGGTCAGGCATATTGTACACAGAAGTGGAAGAGAGAACACCACTAAATTCTACAATCCGTATGCATTGCATACACACCTAAATTACTGTTACAGTGTACATATGGAGCCCAATGAGTGAATTGCACATTTTCCGGTGAGAAAGAGCATTGGCAAACAGTCTTCTCTACATTAGGTTACTTAAACTGGCGTCACTCTGAGCTAGAATTTATGGTCAGCGACTAAGTGCAAGGACAGTGAGTCGGATGCGGGTTTTGCAACTGTGAAATACTTTCCTTACGTTATGGAAGCGAATATTAAATCTGAAGTAATATTGCGAAAATTTTGGACTTGGATAGCCTAGAATGAAAATCCTTCTGTTTATTGCAAAGGAAAACAATTGATTTTCTAAAACATTCTGTTCAAATGGCTCTGAGCACTATGGGACTTAACATCTTAGGTCATCAGTCCCCTAGAACTTAGAACTACTTAAATCTAACTAACCTAGGGACATCACACACATCCATGCCCGAGGCAGGATTCGAACCTGCAACCGTAGCAGTCCCGCGGTTCCGGACTGCAGCGCCTAGAACCACACGGCCACCGCGGCAGGCGCAAACATTCTGTGTCATATACCTTGATACAGGTCACGTCGACTAAATCATATGGAACAACCGACAGCGACGTATGTCGGAAGGCAGTAACATCCCTTGGCGTTTGGTTTGGCAGTATTCGACAGCCATTTCTAGGCGCAAGTAAATGAAGAAAGGCAGCGTGTTTTCGTTATCAAGTAAAGTCTTCACTAGTTACTTTAGTTTTAATGTGATCTACGAGTAATTGCTGATGTTTGACATTTACATGAAAAGGATTCCATAGACAGGGAAAGAACTTGTTCTTGGGCAACTACTTCTATAATGACCAAACGGCCTTAAATGATTTTCAAGCATATGTGTTCCAGCAGCGGTACGAAGGAAATGATTGTAATAATGACGGTGATAATCGAATTATCCGGTAACTTCACACTTTTCTCGAACTAAGAAATTTCCTGAATTAGTGAATTTTTCAAAATGGCTTCAAATCGAGGCTATGACGCCTAGAAGAGTCTTTACATCCTGCTGACACGAGAATAGCATAATCTCCAAGTCAGAAGCTTGCTTCTACTTAACTATTTAATAGACTCGCTTTTTTTTCGACCATGACTAGTTTTGTAAGCTAAGCACATCATCCATTACAGCACACTCCTGGGGCTGGGAAATTTGGCCACAATGGTCTGGTGGAACAAACTATCACAAGTGCAATGCGTGGGTACAGGCATTTACTTTTAAGAGACACACACAGATTTACTTTACCTCTGGTAACCTCAAGAGAAAGCTCTTATAATCGAGAATCCGCATTAAACATCACTTTCCTTCATTCCAAACTGGGCAGAGCCGGTTTACGTTGGAAAATGACATAGGTGGAGGTCAGGGTAAACAGAAATACTGTCGCCAGTAAACTTACTTACATTACAAAATTTTATTTTATTTGATGAACTGATAGCCGTCTAAAGGAACAGGGCTCTTATTTTACTTGTACTTGATTGAACTAGAGACGTTGAAAAATTTGGTGCTGGACTGTGACTCGTATTCGAATCTCCTCTTTCGAGGATCTGAATCTCTCGGAACAGTACAGTTCAATCATTTCGTTCCTGTTCCCAAGACTGCAGTCTTATCTAGGTCTCCTCCAAAGGTAAATATGTGGGTCCGAATCCTGATCCTCTACAAAAATTATCGTAATTTCATTTCAAGCGCTATCACGTGCACACCGGCCTGCTAGTGAAAATTAACGTGCATTTTTAATGTCTGTTCATGTTGCCAACAAATTCTGGACAAACACGCACACATCTTACTGTTGGTGAGTAAGCAACTGATACTTAAGCAATATTCGTGGTTAGTTAACAGGGATGAAAGGGTCTTGATAGGAGTCTCGGTTTATTACAAAACCTGTCGTCGTTTAATTCTCTCGCTCACATTCTCTTTTTATTTTTATTTGTTTGTTGTGCTCGACTATCGGCGAGGCACGAAAACGTCCGTGATGAGTTTCTCAGTTTTGAGTACAGCTACGAAAGAAACATAAAAACAACTATGAGAGATACTTCAAATGGTTCAAATGGCTCTGAGCACTATGTGACTTAAATGCTGAGGTCATCAGTCCCCTAGAACTTAGAACTACTTAACTCTAACTAACCTGAGGACATCACACACATCAATGCCCGAGGCAGGATTCGAACCTCCGACCGTAGCGGTGGCGTGGTTCCAGACTGTAGCGCCTAGAACAGTACGGCCACCCGGCCGGCTGGGGTACAGTCGTTTGACTACACACAATTGATACCGCAAGAACTACTAGAGACCAAAGGTCTTTATGGCAGTCAGTCTAAGGGTCAACTAATATCATCATAAAAAACATATTAGGAAACACGTTCATAGCGATCAGACACCCCATAACACTCATAAACTAACCTTAATCGCAACAAGTGACATTCCAAAAATTATGAGAAAACGGATTATCTTACATATATCGTACAGTAATCCTTAGTCAAAATTAAATACTTGAGACAATATATGGAGTCACAAAGCTGTACGGCAATTGGAAAAAAGTTTTTCGCTCTCTAAAAGGTTTTCCATCCACGTGCTGAAGGTCGCTCAACGGCGAGTGGCTCTGGAAACTGGATATTGGACGAACCAGTAGAAAAACGCGATTCACGGCAACAAGCACTCTAAGGAAATCTCAACATTAACAGCGAATCACCAGTAATATCATTGTTCTCGTAACACATCAACAGCTACGTGTACACAAATTTGAACTTTACATGACATGACCAACGTCATCGTTCTGGACCTGGATTCAAACCCAGCACCTGTAGTCATTGCTAACTAAGCTATGCTTTGTTTGTGCCTTATTGAGACCCCATAACTAGGCATAAAGAGACGTAAAGTATAGAATTTTGCACCAGTATCAGTTATCAATTCAGATCCTGAAAATAAATGACGAAAATGTTTCTACTGAACTGGGAATCCTGTCATAACAGTTACCTTCCTGGGAACTACCCCCAACGACGTTTAATATGGTGTCATTCACAAGAAACAAGGTATGCTCATGTTTAAAATTGAAATGCCATCATATCAAGTTTGTGACAGGGATGCGAACCCAGCACCTAATCGGATTGTTAACGAAGTAAAGTCATGCTCAAAAGTATCGGAACGAACTGAATTGCATTTCGCCCGATTTCTTTGCAACCCTCATAACACAGCTGTCTAGCAGGTCATCTAATCGCTCCTTGGTACAGTCGTTTGACTATTGAAAATGGTTCCAACAAGTCACCATTAGAAAACACTGCTCTGTATCGCAATAACTCAAGATGTAAGGTAATACCACGATACTACAAATATCGGGAACACCTCAACACAGATAAGACTCTCCTGAAGGCTTGTAAGCTCACATTTATTGCAATAAATGACATACCTGAAATGTTAGCACTCTCATTATTATGTCAGATAAGTAATGCACGTAGTAAGTTCGTCGTATTCATGATTTTCTCTTCAAAGTAACGTACCATACTTGTTATTTAACACAAAATGTCATTAAGAAATTTACGTTATTCACGAGCAGCTAGTTGAGAATATGTATGAACTTCAAGTGACACGACGAACCGCCTCGTTCTGCATATGGATTCAAACCCAGGTCATGCAAACTAAGATTTCGTAACTGACGGAAATTAACAGTCATTCCTGACTAGGCATAAAGAGAGTGATGTACATTGATTTTAGACAGTATCAGTTAACAAATATCAACTTTAAATTACATAGCGTAAACATTTTTAACGGACGCCAATACCTACCCAGCATCTATTGTCCCTGTTAACGAACTACGAGAGATGTTAAATACTGCTTCTTGACAAGTAACTTACTTGAAATGCAGTGAGGTAAAGCTTTGTGTTGGACAGGGATTCGAACCCAGAACCTAATCGGATTGTTATCGAAGCATAATCAACTTTGCCATATCGGATTTTCTCGGCAGTAGCTAGATGTATTAACTGAAATGACGAGACGAAACATTAATTTTTCCTTCCCAGGACTCCAACCCGGCACGTATTGCTGTTATATTCTAGAGAAAACGAACGTTAAGTATGGGTTTGTTATACCAGCAGCGACATGTGAGCATTTTTCAGCTAGAAATAATATGACGAAGAGTTCAGTGCTGACTGAGAATCGAACCCCAAACATATCGTAGTTGACTACACACAAAGGGACGACAGTTACCGAATTTTTCTCCACTAGCAGCTCGAAATAACATCCTTGAACTTACAGTGATCTCGCAAATAGTTCTGTGTCTCACTGGGAGTCAAAAACGTCAGATATCGTTAGTGTTGACAACGAATGAAAATGCATTAAAAATAAAAATTATTATCCATCAGCAGATAGCTGTTCTCATGCTAGAGCTTGATAATACATAGTGAAAACTTTAGTGGTGGGTCAGGATTCCAACCCATTCATGCGCAATATGTGGAGAAGTTGTGGAATCCGCAGTTTTAATCAAACAAGTTGTAGTCGAGCTGTATTGTCACGAAGGGATCAAATTCCGCGTTAAGGGCTGTCTGAGTTGCATTCCCAGTTCAGAACCAATTTTATCGACATACAGAAGCTCAAATAAAAGATGGAATAAGTGTCCTGTGACCACACACAGGGTTTGTTTCGTCACTAGAAATAAATAACTAGTATAAGAAAGGTTACCGGTGATAGAGTTTCTACATGTCGCCACTCCTTATTTTTTTGTGGTTCCACTTAACGTCTACTTGCTAGAGAAAGAATACCATGTTTAATGCGATTTTCAGACCACAATGCCATTACACCTTCTTCACTTGGCGTAACCAGAAGAGAATAGAATCTGCCTCTCCCTATCAAGAAACATCGGCGGAAGTGGAATCGAAACCAGACCATCATCGTAGGAAACTATCATCAGTCCAACAGACCATCAAACCCTCTTCTCTACAACTCGTTTGTCTATCATAACACCGTTGCGGCACACAACATGATAATTCTGACACACAGGCTCCCTGTAGTGGTTTGCAGGATGTTCAGTACATCATTACCCACGATAACCTTACGAAGAAAGTCTGTTTTAACAAAACTGAGTATCTGCACACAAGCGTGCCTCTATCTGCACCAATTAGTAAAATACTACTAACTTAGGTTTCGATTGGGTCTGTGTTTAAATGGTATGCTGTGTCATACTCAACAGGTATGCAAATGAGGCATTTCAGATATAAAGTTACGTATTCCTACAAACCCAAAATTTGCTAGTCAACAACGGAAGGAGGCGTTACATGTTGTGCAGCATTGTAAGTTTTACAAAAAATAGCTCTGAGCACAATGGGACTTAACATCTGTTGTCATCAGTCCCCTAGAACTTAGAACTACTTAAACCTAACTAACCTAAGGACATCGCACATATCCATGCCCGAGGCAGGATTCGAACCTGCTAGACCGGCGCGGCTTGTAAGTTTTACACCAGTGCACTATGAGTTGAAAGTTTTTTCTTACGATTTGCTTAGAGATGTTTGTTCTGACTGCTTCCAGCTCTTACACAGTAGGGATAAAAACACTTCATTCAGCGAGTCTGGAACCGCGAACAATAATAATCGCTTTTCCACAGGTAAGCACGTCAACACAGAGCTTGCGGATAAATATTGTTTCCGCCTTCCTCTTACCAGGCCAATAATGTCTAGAGCTAGTAAACCGCTAATTACAGGACGAGATTAGTTGCGTTTGCCACGTTCAGTAACTTTTCTGGGCTGAAAACCGTAAATTTACAATCTTCTGTTACACCTCAAGCGATAGCAACTCAGATTATTCAATGGAAATGACAGGAGAAATCAAGTGAACTTTGAGGCTTAAGTCCGTGCACACCAGGAAGTAACCCGTCGATCACAAACTTGCCAAACATACCTTGCGATTTTGCCAAATCTCAGTCCCATAGTGCTAAGAGCCATATTAAGTGTACCCCATAGGGGTTTTGGTGTTTAGAGGACCTGTAACACAGCTATGTTATGTTGGTTGTATTCGGCAGTGACCCACTTTTTTTGCTGTCAAGTGTACATATGGAGACAACCTCATGAATACATACACCCTGCATGTCATCAAGGAACTGTTCAAGCTCGTGGAGGCTCTGTAATGGCATGGGGCATGTGCCGTTGGAGTAGTATGGAACCCCTGATACATCTAGATACGACTCTGACAGATGGCACATACGAAAGTACACTACGTGATCAAAAGTATCCGCATGCCACCAAAAACATACGCTTTTCATATTAGGTGCATTGTGATGCCACCTACTGTCAGGTACTCCATATCAGCGGCCTCAATAGTCATTAGACATCGTGAGAGAGCAGAATGGGGCGTTCCGTGGAACTCATGGACTTCGAACATGGTCAGGTGATTGGGTGTCACTTGTGTCATACGTCTGTACGCGAGTTTACCGCACTCCTAAACATTCCTAGGTCCACTGTTTCTGACGTGGTAGTGAAGTGGAAACGTGATGGGACACGTATAGCACAAAAGCGTACAGCCCGACCTCATCTGTTGACTGACAGAGGCCGCCGACTGTTGAACAGGGTCGTAACGTGCAATAGGCAGACATCTATCCAGACCATCACACAGGAATTCTAAACTGTGTCAGGAGGTGAGAAAACTTGGATTTCATGGTCGAGCGGCTGCTCATAAGCCTCACACATCACGGGCGGTAAATGCCAAAACGACTCGCTTGGTGTAAGGAGCATAAACATTGGACAACAGAACAGTGGAAAAAGGCTGTTTGTGTTGACGAATCACGGTACACAGTGTAGCGATCCGATGGCATCGTGTGGATATGGTGAATGCCCAGTGAACGTCATCTGCCAGAATGTGTAGTGCCAACAATGAAATTCGGAGGCGGTGGTGCTGTAGTGTAGTCGTGTTTTTCATGGAGGAGGCTTGCATTCCTTGTTACGCGTGGAACTATCACAGCACAGGCCTACATTGATGTTATAAGCACCTTCTTCCTTCCCACCGTTGAAGGGCAATTCGAGGATGGCGATTGCATCTTTCAGCATGATCGAACACCTATTCATAATGCGCGGCTTGTGGCGGAATGGTTACACGACGATAACATCCCTGTAATGGGCTGGCCTGCACAGAGTCCAAATCTGAATTCTATAGAAGACCTTTGGGATGTTTTGGAACGTCGACTTCATGCTAGGCCTCACCTACCAACATCGATACCTCTGCTCAGTGCAGCACTCAGCGAATAATGGGCTGCCATTCCCCAAGAAACCTTCCAGCACGTGATTGAACGTATGCCTGCGAGAGCGGAATCTGTCATCTACGCTAAGTGTGGGCCAACACCATATTGAACTAAAGCATTACGGATGGAGGGCGCCACGAACTTGTAAGTCATTTTCAGCCAGGTGTCCGAATACTTTTGATCACCTAGTGTATCCTGTTTGATCACTTGCATCCATTCACGTCTATTGTGCATTCCGACGGACTTTGGCAATTCCAGCTGGACATTGTGACAAAGTGGTTAAAATGGCTTTGAGCACTATGGGAGTTAACTGCTGTGGTCATCAGTCCCCTAGAACTTGGAACTACTTAAACCTAACTAACCTAAGGACATCACACACACCCATGCCCGAGGCAGGATTCGAACCTGCTACCGTGTCGGTCACGCGGTTCCAGATTGTAGCCCCTAGAACCACTCGGCCATTCCGGCCGGCGGACAATGTGACACCCCACACGTCCAAAATTACTGCAGAGTGGCTCCAGGAACACACTTCGGATTTTAAACGCTTCCGCTGGCCACCAAACTCCCCAGACATGAACATTATTGAGCATATCTGGGATGCCTTGCAGCGTGCTGTTCAGAAGAGATCGCCAACCCCTCATACTGTTAGGGATTTATGGACAGCCCTGCAGGATTCATGTTGTCAGTTCCCTCCAGCACTACTTCATACATTTGTCGAATACATGCCACATTGTGATGCGGCACTTCTGCGTGCCCTACACGATATTAGGCTGGTCTACCAGTTTCTTGGCTCTTCAGTATAGATGTTGGTGAATTTTAGAACATCCTTGAAACTGTAGAACGTAGACAATCTAAAGAATAACAAACGAATTTCTGCACAGCTTGGTATTCCATAAACACGAGTGATGCACATGGTACATAAGCAGGGATTGTATCCGTATCATCGGCAGAGTGTGCAAACATCTCCAGGTATGGGATGATGCCAAACGAAAGGAATTCTGTCAGTGAATCACTGGCAATGAACGCTGTATTCCACGTTGTCTGTTCAATGGTGAGTCAAGATTTACCAGAAACGGCATTAATAACATGCGCAAGTCTCACTTGTGGGCAGCTGATGAACTATTCGCTAATGTGGAAACAAATTTTCAGCGACGTTTCCAGTGACCGTGTGGTGCAATATTATTGTTGCCCAACCCAAAGGACCATTTGTTTTAAATTACGAACTTATTGGAGTACGGTATCTTGATTCCCTTCAAAATGTGTTACCAGAATACTTGGAGGATATGCCTTTGGCAACGCGACGTCTTATATACTTTCAGCACGACGGAGCTCCTGTACATTCCGTCTCACTGAGACGTCTCCTGGGCTCCGGATCGGTTGCCGTGGAGTCATTTCTTGGGCACAGAATTCTCTCGATCTGATTGAATTAGGTTACTGCTTATGGGGTTGGCTTAAGAGCGAAGTCTACAAGTGCAGAGTGAACACACTCATGTAAAAGACTGCCTGAATGAGCTCAGCTTAGCAGCACAGCAGCTATGTACACGAGCTGCAAAATGCTTTGCAGTTGACTGTGGACGTTTTGAACATGTTCTGCGAGGAAATGTACACTATTAAGCAAAACATTAGATCACAATGTTTCATTTTCTGTCACCTGCATTTGTCCTGTTCCCCACTATTTTCATTAGTTTCTTCAAAAATTGTTATGAATATATGACGGTTTTTGTTCAGAATCACAATCACCTCTCAAAGCATATAAGGTTCCTCCCGACACACCCTGTATATATACGAAGGTAAGTCAAAAATTATCTGGACTCCTTATAAAAAGAAACTTTTGCAGTAGTCGTACTGCGTTCCGCGAATAAGTGCTTACAGTTGAAGCTACTGTGGTGATTTGCGCCTCACTTCACCATCGCAACAGAAGTGAGCCGGCAGAGGCAGCGTAAACAAGTCCGCCCCGCCTGCAGTTTGCACGAAGCGAGAATAAAGGGCAGTGAGATTATTCCTTTGGTCAGAATGAGTGCGGGGAAAGTACATTGCCGCAATCAAGTGTTTTCGAACGGATCGAAAAGCCCAGATGTGACCGAACAACTGTAACACACGCAAACGGAGCCGGTGAACGTCGACAGCGGCCGACATAATGGAGCAAACTCAGTTGATGGCTTTGACGAACAGGCGGGTTACTGTCAATGGCGTAGCGTCTGCGTTGAATTTTAGTCATTGTCCTGGCTGTTCCATTTCCATGACGAATTTTAGTTCCGTAAAGTTTATTCGCGATGGGTGCCACGACAACTCGCTAAAGATCACAAACTCAGACGTCTCGAGATCTGTCAACGCTTACTCGATCGTTACAACAGAGAAGATGAGTGATTTTTGGAAAGAATGTGGTGGAATGCGGGCTCATCACTATGAGATAGAACGGAAGCCCCAGAGAATGGAATCGAAGCACCCAGAATCACCAGTGTAGAAAAATTTCAAGTGTGCGGGATCGGCGGGAAAGGTTATGCTAGCTGCGTTCTGGGACGCAAAAGGGCCTGTACTGGAAGATTACATGGAGAAGGTGAAAGCCATCAACAAAGGCTATTACTATACATTTTGACTAACAGATTTAAACCAGCTATTCGCAGCAAACGACGAGTTCTTTTGTCAGGGAAAGTGTTGCTGTTGCACGATAGCAGCCGTTCTCACACGGCTCGCCTCACCCTTGAAACCAACCAGAAATTGGGTTCCGAGCTGCTGCAACACCCACCTCCATATTACTCCGTCAGCTTTTCATTTGTTTCGGCCGCTGAAAGACGCTTTGCAACGTCATCGGTTTTCCCTCAGACACAGAGGTGCAAGTAGCGGTGCATCAGTAGCTCGCAAGCAAACAAAAACCGTCTTTTCGACAGCAACACACAAGCCTGTGGACCGCTGGACCGATTGTATTTCAAAGAAGGGAGTCTTCATTGAAAACATAGTGTATAAATCAAACTGTATTTCAGAAGTAAGTGTAGTTTTTTACGAAAAGTCCGGATGATTTTTGACTTACCCTCGTACTTTCCTTAGCAGGAGCGCCAACGGCCGACATTCCGTCTGGTAGAAGGCAGTGTTCATTTTAGTGTAGGATTAGCGTACTGCCGGAAGAGGTTTCCTTCCTCCAACGACCTCTGACAGAGAAGTGTATCGGAGACCAGCAGAATCTGCAGGCAGTTCGTCTGAGAGAGAAATCTCAGTGCTCGCTGTGGATGCTGGAGTGCCTCGATAAGCAAATGTTAGTACAGGGGCTGCCTGCCCTCGGCTGCGCTCTGACAAAAGAAAACAGCCGAGTTTTTCGGTGGCACAGCCTCCTCCCTGACCTCCTGATCCTCCTGTTTCATCTTCTCTACCAGCCAGACAGCGCCGCTTCTTCTGAAACCGGGTTTCCGTTACTGGTCTCCTCTCACTTTCCGCCCTCTTGCCGGCCAGGGTGGCCGCGCGGTTCTAGGCGCTTCAGTCTGGAACTGCGCGACCGGTACGGTCGCAGGTTCGAATCCTGCCTCGGGCATGGATTCGTGTGATGTCCTTAGGTTAGTTAGGTTTAAGTAGTTCTGAGTTCTAGGGGACTGCTCAGCGCCATTTGAACCATTTTTGAACCGACCTCTCACAACGGTTCTCTCTGTGTTACTTATTGACTGCCGTTCCTTCTGATCCTAAGATAGCCGTTAGTAGTCTGCTAGAGACGATGCCTGTGATTGCTGGAGCAGACGAATCCTCCGTTCCCTGCAAGCGGTGAGATCTTCATCCAGCTACCCGCCAGCTGCTGTCCCGACCGTGGCTGGCACCGAACTTCTTTTCTACTAGCACGAATTCAATTGATGGTTAATAGAAATAAGAACGGAAGAACAGGGGAAGCTACAGACCAGAGGAAAAGTTTCTGGCCTGGTATAATCAAAGTATATTATACTTCCAATAGCACACAAATAGAAGGTGAGGTAGTATGACAGTAATGAAAAAACTAAAAATAAAACAAAAACCGGTTCCTGTCTCTTCTGCTACAGATCAACAATACTATACAGAAAACATTCAGTTGATAAGCCATGAATTAGCTTGGTCCAGCTCCTTAGCCGTGCGAGAGTGCGATGAGAGGAACCACGGAAAACGTTAATTATCGGCAAGAAAGGTAACGGAAGCCCTGGCAGAGCGCTTCATAAATTTATTCGGTAATCATCTTAAATAGTGCCCAGTATATGGCGTGCCGAATGATAACCAGTGTAACCGCGAATTTCGCTGAATGTAGGTACTGATAGAACTTACTATCATCTCACAAGTGAAACGACCACGGCGGGAAACGGTGTACTAAACTTGTGCCAAGGTAGACGACCGTAGTTCAAATGTGTAGGAAAACTTATGGGACCCAACTGATAAGGTCATCAGTCCCTAAGCTTACAGACTACTTACTCTAAATTATCCTAAGGATTTATAGACTGGTGACAGGCCTTGTGCCCAGTCCACGAAAAGTCGGCATTCTACAATAGTCACAGAATTATGATTAAGAAAAGAAAGAGAAGGCAAGCTAGAGATCGATAATATCCATGTAAAAATGACACAAGACAGTGAAAGTCTCTAATTCAAATCTGTAAAATATTTAATATCGGTTATTTCAAATATGTTTTTATTACAAAAAATTAAATAAAATAAAATGAAACGATTCCGCTGTTGTGTGTAGAGGGTGCTCATTAATATCGCGGGCTCTTTTGCGCCAAATTTGGACAATTTGCAAACGCTGTGATATGCAGTCCGAAATAAAATATTTGAGTTTTGTGTTTAGCAAAAATCAGACATCAACCGCATCAAATTAGAATCGTG
This sequence comes from Schistocerca piceifrons, assembly GCF_021461385.2. Lineage (NCBI taxonomy): Eukaryota > Metazoa > Arthropoda > Insecta > Orthoptera > Acrididae > Schistocerca > Schistocerca piceifrons. The sequence goes on along the minus strand of NC_060149.1, from coordinate 867,553,551 downwards.
TTTATCGACAGACGATGACTCAAAGCTACTTAGTCAACGGGGAAGAAATAATTCAGTGGGGTTCCTTCTATTGTGTGGATCAGCCTCGAGCATACCGAGTAAAAATTGTATAATAGCGTTCACTCCGACACAGAAAATCAAAGAAACGCTGCTCTCAGTAAAAGACTGCCCCGATTTGACAGTTAGTGTTGTTCAAAGGGAGCCATTTCAATGTTCGAAAATTATGTGGGGCAGACAATCTGTAATACGTCCTAGTGTTGCACTTATCATAAAATTTATATTGATCTCAGAAAGTAGGAAAAATCAGCCATAGTGGAGCATAGCCTTATAGTGGAACGTAGCCTTATGGAAGGACGTGAGGTCATATGATCTCCTTTAAAAATAGGATCTTATCTCGTTCTTTGCCTTACTGGGGCTCTGTAATGAAGGGAGTAGTAGAAATCCAAACCTGTGCTAGTAAATTTACCGGAGACGCAGGGTATGATCCGAGGGTAAACTGGGACCGTGCGATAGACGTGGAGCCTTCACGAAGAGATATATTTAGGAACTCGATTGGGCGAGCGTTGGACGGGGGGAAGGGGGAAGAGGGAAGGAGAAGCGAGAGGGGGGGCGAGGGTGGGGAGAGAGAAGATGAACTCTCTCCACTGATCAAAGCTCTGCACAGGGGAGGTACGGCCACCTTGCTTGCCTAACGCGATGCTGCTTATACGTTGACCTCTACAGTACGCTTAGCGTTTTTATTAAAGAAGCGTGCTTAAAATCTCACACATAGTCTATCATAATTATCCGTAGAAGTAAAAAGCTTTGCACATATTATTAATAACTTAGCACACAACGTGCACAAAGTGTCTGAGTAATAAACTACAAGACATCCTCATCTGTCACGTGCAACATACTATAATGCTCAAAAGTGATTTAAATGTAACGGGTGTCCCACCAAAGAGTGGTCAGGGTCTTTTTCTCTGGTGTTTCAGCATGTATTTGCAATTTCGTTTTCTTAGTGTGTAGTCGTAGCCAACCCAGAGAAACTCTGCTCATCACGTCTTTCATGCAGCACCCATTCTCTCTTCGGTTTGTTTCTTGTTTCAAATAAAATGATTTTTAAAGCCGAATTTTACGTGCCCATTCGTTAGAGCAGCATCTGTTTAGTACGACATTTATCTTATCGATATGTATTAACGGGGAGAGTAAAACAACATGTACACCAGCAGCGGCAGAGCAGCGCTGCTGCACGGCGGTAGCAGTCAGTTTGGATCCAGAGCGATGCTGTCGCTGCTGTAGTAGCCTACCGGTTATTCTCCATGTTTTACTCTCCGCGTTAATACGTATCGATGAAACAAATATCAAACTAGACTAAACTGAGACTGCTCTATCGAATGAGCAAGCAAAATTCCGCTTTAATTTATTTTTCTTTTTTTTTTTTTTTTTCTAAGTGGGAAACAAACCGTCGTTCTCCGTCGACGCTGGGCGTCGCATGAAAGACGTGATGAGCAGTATTTATTTAGGCTAAATACACCTACACATTGCACAAACGAAATTGCAAATATCTGTCGACACGGGATAGAAAATGCGCCTGACGGCTCTTAAGAAGAATATTGTGTATATAAAATAAACTAACATCTGCCCTTAACGGACATTCAATCTTTGTGGATTAAATTTTCGTTGGGTTTCATGTATAACAACGTTTTAAACGCGTATTACACATCGTATTTGAGCTTGAGATTTTTTATTGTAGCCGGCTACGGTCGCAGGTTCGAATCCTGCCTCGGGCATGGGTGTGTGTGATGTCCTTAGGTTAGTTAGGTTTCTAAGTTCTAGGGGACTGATGACTTCAGAAGTTAAGTCCCATAGTGCTCAGAGCCATTTGAACCATTTTTTTATTGTAGTATAGAGGGAATTTAAAACTACGTAAGGGATAAACTGGTGGAAAATGTAGAGGAAAGTGTAGACCTAAGGGCAATATAAACTTCAGTAAATGTTACAAACTACTCAGCGAAAATACATACGGACTTTCACTAACCATTGTAAGACGCACGCTCCCTCAAGGTCCGGTCTATCTACCGTATATTAAGACAGGATATTTGACGCAAGAGAAGGCTCTACCAGAAGGCAATTACCACTCGGGACAGACAGATTCGAATACAAGAATACAGGGATGCAAAAACTAAATCAAAATTGTACTAATCACGACTAGAGAAGAGCACTGAGAACACTACTTCACAACACGTCTGCAATACAACACATGGGGAATAACGTACAAACTTATAACTGACAAAATTAAGTCCTCCTCTTGTCCTGGCTACGCTAAGGCAGGATGAAGGATCTATGACACGGAAATGGAGACAAAGAGCACAATATCTGCTCGACAAACTCCTCCCTGACGAGGATCCACGAACAGATACACAAGCACAAATACACCTTAGGGAGACAGTGTATAGCGATTACAGTACAGAAACCGTCACCTGCGTGTTTGCGCTAGAGGAGGTCACGCTAGCGATTGCTGGCTTGAAAAACAAGAAATTACCGGGATTAGACCGTATCCACTCGAAAAATAAATGGTGCAAATGGCTCTGAGCACTATGGGACTCAACTGCTGAGGTCATTAGTCCCCTAGAACTTAGAACTAGTTAAACCTAACTAACCTAAGGACATCACAAACATCCATGCCCGAGGCAGGATTCGAACCTGCGACCGTAGCGGTCTTGCGGTTCCAGACTGCAGCGCCTTTAACCGCACGGCCACTTCGGCCGGGTTCCACTCGAAAAAATTGGGTCATGTCTCACTGCAGGTAACACCGTATTTAACATATCTAATAAATGATGCCCTGAGGCTGGGTCGGTTGCCTCTGTCTGGAAAACAACCAACATAGTAATTATTTAAAATAGCCGCAAATAGGGATTCATCAGAACCAAAATCGTGCTGACCAATTTGTTTGTTAACTACTTGGCTAATGTCCATGAGAGGCTTCTATGTAACAACCTCCAAGTCAGTACCAATTTGGCTTTAGACCGGGAAAATCTATTGACCACGTGATTACTCGGGATTTCCAAATTGTAGAGCGGACACTACAGAAGTGCGCAGTTGCGATTCTTATTGACGTTACTGGTTCCTGGATAATCTCTGGTGGCCAGCAGTGTTTGCACGATTTCTTCGAGACTGTTTTAGGAACAGAGTGGCTGAGTGGCAAGAGAGGAACCACAAGTTTCTAAAAATTGTTACGATAGGATGTCCACAAAGCCCTACCTGCGGACCCAAATTCTGAGATATCACAGTTGATCGAGGGGATGAACGTTCAGACGAGATCGTTGCGTGTGCTCAGGACCTATTATTTGTGATATCAACCAAAACAAGGCCAGCGGTATGCTACACACAATGCAACAATGGTGCAACCAAAACAAATTATCCGTAGCAGCACAAATAACAGCGTAAATAATGCTTAAAGGTTCACCACATAGACACCTGGCAATTAAAATAAACAACACAAACATAAAACGCGAAGTAGTAACTAGATATCTTGTGCTACACATTGGCGAACGACATAGCTTAAACGAACACATACGACTGATCACAACAAATCAGAAAGTGTACTTCACACACTAGGGACATTAAATTCGACGCGATAGAGACTACCCACTCACACACAAAGGAATGTAGCAGTATGCACTTCTCGAGTCGGTATTGAACTTTGCAGCTAGTACGTGGGCACATAGACTCACTCTCTACATCTACATCTACATTTATACTCCGCAAGCCACCCAACAGTGTGTGGCGGAGGGCACTTTACGTGCCACTGTCATTACCTCCCTTTCCTGTTCCAGTCGCGTATGGTTCGCGGGAAGAACGACTGTCTGAAAGCCTCCGTGCGCGCCCTAATCTCTCTAATTTTACATTCGTGATCTCCTCGGGAGGTATAAGTAGGGGGAAGCAATATATTCGATACCTCATCCAGAAACGCACCCTCTCGAAACCTGGACAGCAAGCTACACCGCGATGCAGAGCGCCTCTCTTGCAGAGTCTGCCACTTGAGTTTGTTAAACATCTCCGTAACGCTATCACGGTTACCAAAAAACCCTGTGACGAAACGCGCCGCTCTTCTTTGGATCTTCTCTATCTCCTCCGTCAACCCAATCTGGTACGGATCCCACACTGATGAGCAATACTCAAGTATAGGTCGAACGAGTGTTTTGTAAGCCACCTCCTTTGTTGATGGACTACATTTTCTAAGGACTCTCCCAATGAATCTCAACCTGGTACCCGCCTTACCAACAATTAATTTTATATGATCATTCCACTTCAAATCGTTCCGCACGCATACTCCCAGATATTTTACAGAAGTAACCGCTACCAGTGTTTGTTCCGCTATCATATAATCACACAATAAAGGATCCTTCTTTCTATGTATTCACAATACATTACATTTGTCTATGTTAAGGGTCAGTTGCCACTCCCTGCACCAAGTGCCTATCCGCTGCAGATCTTCCTGCATTTCGCTACAATTTTCTAATGCTGCAACTTCTCTGTATACTACAGCATCATCGGCGAAAAGCCGCATGGGACTTCCGACACTATCTGCTAGGTCATTTATATATATTGTGAAAAGCAATGGTCCCATAACACTCCCCTGTGGCACGCCAGAGGTTACTTTAACGTCTGTAGACGTCTCTCCATTGATAACAACATGCTGTGTTCTGTTTGCTAGAAACTCTTCAATCCAGCCACACAGCTGGTCTGATATTCCGTAGGCTCTTACTTTGTTTATCAGGCGACAGTGCGGAACTGTATCGAACGCCTTCCGGAAGTCAAGAAAAATAGCATCTACCTGGGAGCCTGTATCTAATATTTTCTGGGTCTCATGAACAAATAAAGCGAGTTGGGTCTCACACGATCGCTGTTTCCGGAATCTATGTTGATTCCTACATAGTAGATTCTGGGTTTCCAAAAACGACATGATACGCGAGCAAAAAACATGTTCTAAAATTCTACAACAGATCGACGTCAGAGATATAGGCCTATAGTTTTGCGCATCTGCTCGACGACTTGAAGACTGGGACTTCCTGTGCTCTTTACCAATCATTTGGAACCTTCCGTTCCTCTAGAGACTTGCGGTACACGGCTGTTAGAAGGGGGGCAAGTTCTTTCGCGTACTCTGTGTAGAATCGAATTGGTATCCCGTCAGGTCCAGTGGACTTTCCTCTGCTGAGTGATTCCAGTTGCTTTTCTATTCCTTGGACACTTATTTCGATGTCAGCCATTTTTTCGTTTGTGCGAGGATTTAGAGAAGGAAATGCAGTGCGGTCTTCCTCTGTGAAACAGCTTTGGAAAAAGGTGTTTAGTATTTCAGCTTTACTCGTGTGATCCTCTGTTTCACTGCCATCATCATCCCGGAGTGTCTGGATATGCTGTTTCGAGCCACTTACTGATTTAACGTAAGACCAGAACTTCCTAGGATTTTCTGTCAAGTCGGTACATAGAATTTTACTTTCGAATTCACTGAACGCTTCACGCATAGCCCTCCTTACGCTAACTTTGACATCGTTTAGCTTCTGTTTGTCTGAGAGGTTTTGGCTGCGTTTAAACTTAGAGTGAAGCTCTCTTTGCTTTCGCAGTAGTTTCCTAACTTTGTTGTTGTACCACGGTGGGTTTTTCCCGTCCCTCACAGTTTTACTCGGCACGTACCTGCCTAAAACGCATTTTACGATTTCCTTGAACTTTTTCCATAAACACTCAACATTGTCAGTGTCGGAACAGAAATTTTCGTTTTGAACAGGATCACTGTTAGGTGGGGACAGGGGAGTGTGCTACTTAGACTGTCTGGGGCATTCGTCAGCACATCAATCGATTCGCTGTACATGGTGCTTGGAGTATACCCGATCGATATAACCATCAGACATCAGGCTGCAACATACTGGTTGAAGATGGGTAGACCTGAGAGAGTGTTGCACATCACTGGGCAGCACATTGAAGACAGGGACCAACAAAAAATTTGGCCTGTGGACACTTGGCATAAAGAATGGCACGAGGGTGATAAGGGCTGTCGAACCAATTAATTTTTTCCCAGTATCAGGGAGTAGTCACGGTTCCGCCATGTCAACCCCAGCTGAGGTACGGTTCATTTTGTGACTGGACATGGCCCTTATCCTACACACTTGCAGTGCGTGTCGCTTTCAGAAAGCAGTCGTTGCACATGTGCGGGTATTGGTGACCCAGAACACTTTCTTTTGAAATGCGTTAGTTAGATGCACTTACATAATAATATAGAACACATAACGGAAATAGCACTGTACGCTACACTGAGGAACCAGGATACATGGACGCAGTTGAACACAATCGCCAACAATATCTCAAACGCAGAACATGACATATACAAACAGACTCAACAATACAGAATGTGCAGAAGACGAAGACAGGGCGGCATAGATTACTCGAGTAGCTCCAGTACTGATTATGATAAGGGTGACAGTGCTAACACTGGCCTAACATAGACACACAAAATATGCATGTCATAAAACATGTACAGCTTCCCACATGAACATCAATCTAAGATCGTAATTTATATCTTATAATGAATGAATCTAATTAAAAGTAGGAGTAATTAGAATAGTTTGTGGATAGATACTGTTCTAGAATATACATTTAACCTGTGCCCAACACTGTCAAGTAGTTATACAGGGTGTTACAAAAAGGTACGGCCATACTTTCAGGAAACATCCCTCACACACAAACAAAGAAAAGATGTTATATGGACATGTGTCCGGAAACGCTTAATTTCCATGTTAGAGCTCATTTTAGCTTCGTCAGTATGTACTGTACTTCCTCGATTCACCGCCAGTTGGTCCAATTGAAGGAAGCTAATGTTCACTTCGGTGCTTGTGTTGACATGCGACTCATTGCTCTACAGTACTAGCATCAAGCACATCAGTACACATCATCAACAGGTTATTGTTCATCACGAACGTGGTTTTGCAGTCAGCGCAATGTTTACAAATGCGGAGTTGGCAGATGCCCATTTGATGTATGGATTAGCACGGGGCAATAGCCGTGGAGCGGTACGTTTGTATCGAGACAGATTTCCAGAACGAAGGTGTCCCGACAGGAAGACGTTCGAAGCAATTGATCAGCGTCTTAGGAAGCACGGAACATTCCAGCCTATGACTCGCGACTGGGGAAGACCTAGAACGACGAGGACACCTGCAATGGACGAGGCAATTCTTCGTGCAGTTGACGATAACCCTAATGTCAGCGTCAGAGAAGTTGCTGCTGTACAAGGTAACGTTGACCACGTCACTGTATGGAGAGAACTACAGGAGAACCAGTTGTTTCCGTACGATGTACAGCGTGTCCAGGCACTATCAGCAGCTGATTGGCCTCCACGGGTACACTTCTGCGAATGGTTCATCCAACAATGTGTCAATCCTCATTTCAGTGCAAATGTTCTCGTTACGGATGAGGCTTCATTCCAACGTGACCAAATTGTAAATTTTCACAATCAACATGCATGGGCTGACGAGAATCCGCACGCAATTGTGCAATCACGTCATCAACACAGATTTTCCGTGAAAGTTTGGGTGGGCATTGTTGGTGATGTCTTGATTGGGCCCCATGTTCTTCCACCTACGCTCAATGGAGCACGTTCTCATGATTTCATACGGGGTACTCTATCTGTGCTGCTAGAACATGTGCCTTTACAAGCACGACACACCATGTGGTTCATGCACGATGGAGCTCCTGCACATTTCAGTCGAAGTCTTCGTACGCTTCTCAACAACAGATCCGGTGACCGATGGATTGGTAGAGGCGGACCAATTCCATGGCCTCCACGTTCTCCTGACCTCAACCCTCGTGACTTTCATTTATGGGGGCATTTGAAAGCTCTTGTCTACGAAAACTCGGTACCAAATGTAGAGACTCTTCGTGCTCGTATTGTGGACAGCTGTGGTACAATACGCCATTCTCCAGGGCTGCATCAGCGCATCAGGGATTCCATGCGACGGAGGGTGGATGCATGTATCCTCGCTAACGGAGGACATTTTGAACATTTCCTGTAACAAAGTGTTTGAAGTCACACTGGTACGTTCTGTTGCTGTGTGTTTCCATTCCATGAATAATGTGATTTGAAGAGAAGTAATAAAATGAGCTCAAATATGGAAAGTAAGCTTTTCCGGACACATGTCCCCATAACATATTTTCTTTCTTTGTGTGTGAGGAATGTTTCCTGAAAGTTTGGCCGTACCTTTTTCTAACACCCTGTATAAATGAATACATCATTGTAAATGTAATAATATGAATGTAGTATAAATTTTATAAAGTAAGGAAGCTGTTGTGGTTTGGCAGGACAGCCAACCCACTATGAGAGGAAGCCGAAAGGCACGCGTTTTAGCTCACGCAGGCTGGCGTGAGGTCTGGAACAGGTCAAGGAAATGAGACTAACAAAAAAGGTACGTAGCTGCTGGAATACTCAACTTTAATCCATAATTGGTGAACATCGCTCTTGACGGTACATGTTTTACAGCATCAATAGTAACTGGTAATGGCGCCTTCCTAGGTCGTAGCAAATGGCGTAGCTGAAGGCTATGCTAACTATCGTCTCGGCAAATGAGAGCGTATTTTGTCAGTGAACCATCGCTATCAAAGTCGGCTGTACAACTGGGGCGAGTGCTAGGAAGTCTCTCCAGACCTGCCGTGTGGCGGCGCTCGGTCTGCAATCACTGATAGTGGCGACACGCGGGTCCGACGTATACTAACTGACCGCGGCCGATTTAAATGCTACGACCTAGCAAGTGTGGTGTCTGGCGGTGACACCACAGAAGCAAAATCAAACAGTGTAAATAGACAGCAGAAATAGATTGTACATTTTATGCAGTTATACAAAATTATGGGTCAACTATCCAAAAAATTCTAATTTTATTCTACAAAAACATTTTTAAAAGATTGATAATAAGTTAGTGGTGGCTTGTTATTTCTCCTACAGTTATGTAGAAATAGTATATTACTTAATTACATTACCATGGGGCAACATATTGTTCCAAAGCCATGGAGAATTTGTTTACTGACTAACCTAGTAGCAGTAGTTTGTTGTACATCTGTCCTTTGTAGGTGCACAGTGAGTGTACTAATGTGTGCAAACTTAGCTTACCACTTAGCTGCCAAATCGACAAAACCTGTGAACTCTCTTCTGAAGCCCAGGGTGTCAAACAGACATTCTAAATAAATATGACCCTGGCCTTGTAACACGGTTAATATCAGGCGCGAATCGTATCAAAAATAATTAGAAATGCTTCTGTCAAGTACCTAGAAGCATGAATTAATGAAAGTGTAAGTGTAGAGTCTATTCTAGAAAGACATACAACTATTCCCTTTTTTATTCTACATATAATATATCAACGGTGGCCTTCAGGGGTCAAGCGATAAACAGCAATCGTGTTCAATTACTGTTGATAATCAATAACAAAAAATTTAATTCTTGGACATATTGAAATGACGATTATTAAACTCATTATCTCTACAACTGAAAATTTTTTATCACAGGAAAGAATGAATACTAAAAATCCTCATAAGCTCATTTAAATCTACGTTATCATAGCTGGTCAATGCACCATGTTGGTGGAGAATAAATTTACTTTTTGAACCAATGAAAAACTCTCATGTGCTCAATCTGAGGGTAGGTTAGTCTCCTAGCGTTTGATACTCAATGGGCATAGCATATGCAAGTTGAAGTGAGCAAAATCTAGACTCAACATTTACTGTGGCCTAATGCGCGATGGTACTTTACCAAGCGGCATCTGCAACGGCGTTGTCTCTGTGCTGGATCTGAAACGCTAATTCCACACTCTGGCCTTGACTGACTTCACTCAGTCGCAACTTCCTTGTGTTCTGTAGAACATTAATCTTTCCCTAGTCGAAATAATGGCTATTGCAGACTCGCTATGGGTTGGAGTCACGTGTACAATTTCTTTGCCTGCAAATATTCCTGCAGGAATATTTAACTACCACTTTGCTGTCTGTCGCCACGATATGTGAAGTGTATCGTCCTCAGTTCGCATAAAGCAAGCTCTCTGCCGCAAGACAAGAGAGAGAGAGAGAGAGAGAGACCACCTTAATTTTAGATCTCAAAATGCTTGTATATAATGGGGATCTCCCCAGCGTGTCGCGTCTGCGTCGCCAAGTATGGTTTCAGCCGATCACCCTTTCGCTAGAGATGAATAAACATTTTTATTTTTCCTTCAGGGTCGCGGCCTAGCCCTGTTAATGACGTACAGCCACTTATCATCGGTCCCCACCTTATTTACACTAAAAGGAATAATTTATTGTTCTGACGTTACCCCTTTCTGCACTGAAGCTCGCCGTTCTCTTGCTGATGGACCTTTTACGATATCATTAGCCACTTGCTCGGTTCGCCTCCAAAAGCGTTTCGCTTTAAGTTGTTTATTTCACGCCACTGTCTATATACTCGTACAGATTGTTTTGTTAGTTTTCAGGTACATGAGATTAACTGCAATTGCCTTTTCTTGAGATAATGTAATAGTTATTTTCTGAGGCTCTCATGCTGTATAGTACTGTCGTTTGGATAAAGTTCATGTAAGGTCCGTTAAAATCTGGACGCCTTGCAAGTTGTTGTTGTTATGTAACCTAACAAATATCAACTCACACAACACTCTAATTAACAAAACCGACGTAGATTAGATCCACATGGACTAAACAAATCGAGTTTTCCTGAAGAGGGATAGTCGTGTGGATATTTAGTAAAATGGGTACGCTGAACTTGAAGATCAATACCAAGTCCCCTTCCCCAGGTGGTGTTGATACAGGAATATCTATATCTACTCTTCCCTTCTTCTTTTATTGTCTTCTGGCTTTATACTAAATTCCTGTATTTTTCTCTTAAAAAATAAGTGTATTTGCCTTAACTAAATAAAAGCTAACACCAAAGTGCAGACAAAAGAACTCCACCCAGGTCCACCTCCAAGTGGTGTTGCATTGGCAACAGTGCCCGTGTCCGCAGCTGCATCACACAAGTTTGCGGCCTGCATAGGTAGTAAGATGGCAGGCACTAGTAGTCATATTGCACGCTGAAAGAATAAGTATAGAAACAGCTATAAAATACCGGTAAATTAAAAATTTCGCTGTACTATGCATTCCATGCATTTCATGTCTTGTTTCAACTCTGTTTCCTAAACATAAGTAAATGAATGAGGAATGAATGTCATAGGAATTTCACATTAACAACAAATCAAAACAGTAATCTGCTTTGTTTGCTGTGTTATATGAAAACCTTTTTGCAAGGAAAAGCATCGATACGTGATTTATTTAATATCAGACCACTGACAACACTTTTCATCAGAAATTTGTTAAAGTTAAAACGCAGCGGGTCTTCGCCACTTAATATAGTCTTAGATGAACCTTAAATGTTACAGTTTACGTTAATGGATGAGAATTGTACTTTGTGTACACAATCGAGCCTCTGTGATACGCTGTCATCAGCTCTGTCGATTTCTTCCCCTTACTGCATCTCTCTTCAGAAGGAGGCATGTAAACTCTCCCTCTCTCCCTTCCGGTTTTACAGAACAGTTGAAAGCACTGTGACACTAGTCAACACGAAACTTATGAAGAGACTATACTTCCAAGTAGCAACCTAAAGGCTGAATGTGGCGAATAATATCAAATGACTCTATTTATGCCAGACAAGAACTGCGAACGGCGGCAGCGCTGTGCAGCAAACCTTATGTTCCTCGTGCCCAGTGCAGTGAGCCACTCACAGTTGTGTATCCCGAGTCTGCACCGAGGAGGGGCATGTGCCAAAATCTGTATTACGGGAACCGTAGTCCTAACTAGCCTGTTCGGTGACCACCCTGTAGCGACAGGAGGCGGGATTCTAGCTGGCGATATCTCACACCACCGTCCAGACCAACTCTCCCTGGGTGCCGAGAAAACCTCGTTGACGAAGTCAAGAAGAAGCCATTACTGAATACTGTTGGATATTATTCTACGTCAACACCTGTACGCACAGTCTTCGAAGCTCTAGTTGCTAGGTCCCTTGTTAACTGTTGAACTAATTTTGCGTTATTCATTCTACTTAAAGTTGTTACTAAAGGTATTCTTAATTTTGTCAGTTACTATTTACAACTGATAATGGTTCTTCAAACCATACCAGTCTAAGGGACCATATAATCTACTTAACTAGAGTGATAAATGAAAGTAAAGACTCCTTCTGAGCCAGTGTAGCAATCAGAACGATCATTTATTCTGCACCAAAACTTCTCTTATAAATAATAACTGTACCGCTAATTTGTGCAGAGTAACTTCATGTGCAGATTTCTAAAGCTCATTGTAATCAGTACTGTTTCAAATAGTATTCCTTTTATGATGGTTAGTTAAAATAATAGTAGTTCATGCTACTGCCAGTCAGGGTTTGTTAGTAGGTTCACATGGCTTTCTGCATTTGTTCATTATACTGCATAGTATTTTTTGCCAACAGTAAATGTTATTGTGAGACGGAATGTACTGCTGCATTTGTTGGCCATCCTATGTTGTGCATGAGGGTTAGCTGATGTGTTCCTTGCTAGAGCAAATTGCTGTATAATATTGAGAGTAACCGTGTTAGAAGACATTAGTTAGGGCGTCAGGTGAGGTTAACTTTCTTAGGTGAAGTTTTTTTCCGCTTTGCCATAAAACTTGATACGCATTGCCTAATTAGGCTGGCGACTGCATGCATATATTATTAGAGTTCACTTTCGTATTAGTAGAACATCAGTTCAAAACACGTTTTCTTTGCTGTTGTTATTGTTTCACTTACTACAAGATTACGAAATCATAGTCTGATTCCTTATCATTAGTTACAATCACGGTCAAGCTAAACCCTTCACAGAAGGTTAACGCTATCGGAGACTGCCAATTTGGTATGAGCCGTTAGTGGCAAATGCGGAATCAATCACTGGCGGGGACAGGCGATTACTTCCAGATCATCGACGCCGTATGCCGACGCCACACGCAGACGTCGAGAACTGAAAACTTCTTATTAATGTGTAAATCTTGTATATTACGAACTTCATCGTCATCATTATTTATTGTACATAACAGGCCATAAAGGCCTATGACAGAACGCAATAGAAATATTACAAACCAAAATAACACACTATACAAAGATCAATAACACAATCAGTGACACAGGAAGGAGCATTGTCCTGATCACAGTTGCAGGTATTTCCGGCAGATGTTGTTCCACTTTCTTCTGTCCACTGCATCTTCCAGGGACGCTGTTCGTTCTACCTTCTGCAACGTCATCCTCACCCTATCTTTTCACTCAGTCCTTGCACGACCTCTTGGACGTCTTACAATCAGTTGGGAATTGAACACTCGGTTGGGGATGGATTCTCCAGCTCTTAAGTCATGTCCCAACCACTGGAGTCGTCGTCCTCTGATGGTCCTACCAACGTCTGCTTTCTCAAAACGTTGGCACAAGTCTTCTTTTGGCTCCTTTCCCATCTTCCATTTTCTACTTTGAATGTAGGTCCATAGTGCTTCTGAGCACTTTCCTTTCAAATGCGCAAATGCGCTCTTCAAGTGTTTGTGAAGTCACCCATGTGTCGTAGCCATATAACAGAACCGGTTTTACCAGTGCCATGTAAAGTTTGATCTTGCTGTTTTGTGAAACCAAGCATGACTTGAATAAGTTATTGAGACTAAAGAAGGCATTATTAGCATTAATTATTCTCTGTTGAACCTCTTTCTCAACCTCGCTTTTATTAGATAGAATCGATCCCAGGTACTTAAATTTCTCTACTCCTTCAAAATAGTGTCCATCTATATTGATAGTGGTAGGGAAATCTGGTCGGCGTGAGATGATCATATATTTGGTTTACTCGTCGTTGACAACTAGTCCCACTTTGCTTGCCACTTTCATGGTACTAGTGGTGTCAAGAACTTAGAAAAATAAACTATATTGTAACGACTTGTACACTTGAAAACTTTTAAAGTGGGTATATACGTTGATATTGTGCAAAGAACAATTCGAAACATTTTATGACTCGTCAGTTAACCTATAATTCTCCATTACCATGCAAGTGGATTACATACTGTTCCACGGGGCACTGAATAAGTTAAATATTTTAACAAATCCTTCTTGAAAATGCAATTATACATTCCTATGGCTTTGGAAATTAATGTATTCTCATGTGTGTGATTGATTTTAAATGTCATGTTGCTAAAGTCAGGTACAATTAGTCCGGAGGCTTCCGCCCGGGTTCACGCAGGAATTTTCTTAGGCCTCGCCGAATAGAGTACCAAAGAATTCTAACCCCTGGCAGTTTGTTAACTTAATTCCAGACTAACTGTATTGGTAACAGCATAGTAAGTGACGAGATAAGGGTATCGGTAAAGGAATAGTAAGTAACAAAATGTAACGAAATGATATTCACCTAACAATACTGAATGGCCTTCAGCCAAAACACGAATTATTAATTGAAACTTATTGATCCTGCATAAACTTTATGAAGAGACTTTGGAGTGGAAACATAAAAGCAGGACTTGTGTGACAAGAATGCTTTTAACTTTCCAGGGGGTGCTGTACCATCTTTGAAAGCCTTCTAAAAAACGCAGTAGGATGTTACGATAATCGAAAATGAACTGTGTCAATGACGAATAAGACTTCGTGTGCTTGTGTAAGTAAATGTGGTCGCAATGATGGAATATTATTCTGGAACGAGAAAACTCTCCACATTTATGTGGTTTGAACATAAAAATATTAATAATAAACAGATTTCTGTGTAACAAACACTAAGAGTAACAGAGCCTGTGTGTATATCACCTCATGGAATTTCTAGATTATTGTGGATGAATGAAATTATCACTCTGGTGTCAGCCCTCCACTCTATTATAAGCTCGCCGCACGGGGTAGCCGCGCGGTCTGAGGGCGCCTTGCAACAGTTCGCGCGGCTCTCCCCGTCGGAGGTTCGAGTCCTCCCTCGGGAATGGGTGTGTGTGTTGTCTTTAGAGTAACTTAGTTTAAGTTAGAGTAAGTAGTGTGTAAGGTTGGGACCGATGACCTCAGCAGTTTGGTACCACAGGAACTTACCACTACAGACTCTTGTACGAGGTTGCTTCTGAACACACGATATTGATAACCGTACTTAAGTTTTTTTTCAAAATATATGTATAAAAGTTATTTGTCCTTTTAATCACATTTCATACCTCTACCTCCATGTGAATATAATTAAGGGACAATAGTTAATTATCGCTAGGGTTCGCGTTTTTTATCATTGGTCACCTGCCATTGTCTTATCGTAATGGCGCATTGCCAGCCATTATGTGAAATTAATGACTCACATGATTTTCGGGCTTCAGCCGCAAGATAGCAAGAAAAGATATTTTAAATATTTTTCTGTCGAGAAAAGAAAATTGTTTTGCAGAAATGTGTTCATGATAAACCCAAAGATAATAAATAATAATATGAGGCTCAGGCTTGCATATGAGTAAATCGCTGACTGGTAAAAATCTTGTTTTCACTGCCGTAAATATTATTGAGGTCACAATTATGAGTATGAAAGGTCAGTGTTTAACAAAAAATTTACGTAACATAGAGTACGATAGTGCAGCTACGCAGCTGATTGTATCGTGTCCCTCTCTGCATCAGTATTTATTTACCTGGCATTAACTACCAGAGTTTTAAACAAACCAGACGTAGTTTTGAGCTAGCCGTGTGTGTTGACAACATACGTAAGTTGTTACAACCCAACCTAGTACATTCACTCAGCATCATTTTCCTACGTAGCAACACTGATGATCGTTAGCACAGTGCGCGAAAAGTATGCACCGTCATAAGTTATAAATACTATCAGCCACGATTCCGAACGTAAAAATACGAAGCAGCGTGCTGTCTATCAAATCTTTGAATAAATACAATGCTGATTCGTCTACGACTTCAATAAATAATCACACACAACCTTCCTCGAATAAACCGCATACTAAATCATGATCCGACCTAATACCTTCTTATCATCCTGCTTTCTTACAAATTCAGGAGACAATGTATGCACGATTCGGAAGTACTCAATCGCTCAGTACGTAACTCCAACAACGACTTCCTGCACACTAACTCTGCACGTGACCAGTAGTCGTTGGGCATTGTATACGATAAAAGTAAGACAACGCCATTCGCTTCCCTACCATAGTCCTCACACGTTCATACCATTTCACATCGCTTTGCATCGCTACGCTCACATATTAAAATGATGTGACTGTGTCGAGCATGACACTACTAAGGCTGTTTCTGAACATTACGTGTTTGTTTTCTCCTACTCACCCGCATTAAATTAGATTTTTATACATTTAGCGCTAGCTGCCACTCGTGACCCCAACCTCTACCCAACGTACCAGCAAACAGCAGCAGACAGTTGCCCGACCTGTCCTCCATGTCATTTACGTATACACAGAACGACAGCGGGCCTTCCACACTTCCCTGGGGCACTCCTGACGATACCCTTGTCTCTGAAGAACATTCGCCGCCTATAGAAAACATAGTAGTACCAATAAAAGATGGATGGACGTGCCTAGAAGACAGTCTGCATCCCAAGAATGAAGTCGGCTGCTCATCTGAATCTCTTCTACACTCCTGGAAATTGAAATAAGAACACCGTGAATTCATTGTCCCAGGAAGGGGAAACTTTATTGACTCATTCCTGGGGTCAGATACATCACATGATCACACTGACAGAACCACAGGCACATAGACACAGGCAACAGAGCATGCACAATGTCGGCACTAGTACAGTGTATATCCACCTTTCGCAGCAATGCAGGCTGCTATTCTCCCATGGAGACGATCGTAGAGATCCTGGATGTAGTCCTGTGGAACGGCTTGCCATGCCATTTCCACCTCGCGCCTCAGCTGGACCAGCGTTCGTGCTGGACGTGCAGACCGCGTGAGACGACGCTTCATCCAGTCCCAAACATGCTCAATGGGGGACAGATCCGGAGATCTTGCTGGCCAGGGTAGTTGACTTACACCTTCTAGAGCACCTTGGGTGGCACGGGATACATGCGGACGTGCATTGTCCTGTTAGAACAGCAAGTTCCCTTGCCGGTCTAGGAATGGTAGAACGATGGGTTCGATGACGGTTTGGATGTACCGTGCACTATTCAGTGTCCCCTCGACGATCACCAGTGGTGTACGGCCAGTGTAGGAGATCGCTCCCCACACCATGATGCCGGGTGTTGGCCCTGTGTGCCTCGGTCGTATGCAGTCCTGATTGTGGCGCTCACCTGCACGGCGCCAAACACGCATACGACCATCATTGGCACCAAGGCAGAAGCGACTCTCATCGCTGAAGACGACACGTCTCCATTCGTCCCTCCATTCACGCCTGTCGCGACACCACTGGAGGCGGGCTGCACGATGTTGGGGCGTGAGCGGAAGACGGCCTATCGGTGTGCGGGACCGTAGCCCAGCTTCATGGAGACGGTTGCGAATGGTCCTCGCCGATACCCCCGGAGCAACAGTGTCCCTAATTTGCTGGGAAGTGGCGGTGCGGTCCCCTACGGCACTGCGTAGGATCCTACGGTCTTGGCGTGCATCCGTGCGTCGCTGCGGTACGGTCCCAGGTCGACGGGCACGTGCACCTTCCGCCGACCACTGGCGACAACATCGATGTACTGTGGAGACCTCACGCCCCACGTGTTGAGCAATTCGGCGGTACGTCCACCCGGCCTCCCGCATGCCCACTATACGCCCTCGCTCAAAGTCCGTCAACTGCACATACGGTTCACGTCCACGCTATCGCGGCATGCCACCAGTGTTAAAGACTGCGATGGAGCTCCGTATGCCACGGCAAACTGGCTGACACTGACGGCGGCGGTGCACAAATGCTGCGCAGCTAGCGCCATTCGACGGCCAACACCGCGGTTCCTGGTGTGTCCGCTGTGCCGTGCGTGTGATCATTGCTTGTACAGCCCTCTCGCAGTGTCCGGAGCAAGTATGGTGGGTCTGACACACCGGTGTCAATGTGTTCTTTTTTCCATTTCCAGGAGTGTATATATGTAAATGAACCACACTTGTAGTGTGATTTGATTCTGTATGCTCTCGCTCATCTTCCTACGGTGGTTTTCCAGTTTCTCGACTGCCCTCCCCCTGTGGTTTCTGCCGGCAGGCGGCCGGTACTCGGTGTTCCCCTCTGGAGAGCTGCACATCCGGCACGTGACCCCGGCCGACGGCGCGCTGCCCTACCGCTGCGAGACCAGGCACCTGCTCACCGGGGAGACTCGGCTCAGCCCTGCAGCCGGCAGGTGCGTGCTGTTACTTCGTCTTATTGTTCGCACCATCCTGCCAGCACCGTCAGTTCCTGATTTTATGGCCAGTTTCACTGTTCCTTTGTCGCCAGTTTCGGTGTTTTCCTTTCTCAAGTTCAGTGCTAGTCTGCTGGAAATTTCATTCATCTTTTGTTGTCAGTTTCGGAGTCCGTTGTCAACTTGGGTGTTTTTCTTTTTGCCAATTTTGTGCTATTCTTTCCTTGTTATTCTTTTGCAAATCTCAATCTTATTCTTTGCCAATTTCGAAATTATTCTTTTCCCAATTTAGGTGTTTCCCTATGTCAATTTTGGTGTTATTCATATGTCAATTTCGTTGTTATTCTTTTGCCTATCATGGTTGTTATAGTTTTATTAATTCTGGTGTTATCGTTTTTCAGTTTCGTTGTTATTCTTTCGCCTATCTCAATGTTATACTTTTCTTAACTCTGCTGTTATTCGTGTTTCAGTTTCACTGTTATGCTTTTCCCAATTACGATGTTGCTCCTCTTCCAATTTCCGTATTATTTGTAGCTGATTCTGGCCTTAGTATCTGACGGCTAAGTTTTGAATTACCGTACGCTCTTTATTTTTTATCCTATAGTTTTGCAGTGTTAAGCTGAAACTCAACGTATACTATCAATTAAATTAATATTTACATTTACATCTACATCTACGTGATTACTCTGCTATCCACAAAAAAGTGCCTGCCAGAGGGTTCAATGAACCACCTTCTAGCTATCTCTGTACCGTTCACCTCTCGAACGGCGCGCGGGAAAAACGAGCACTTAAATTTTTCTGCGTGAGCCCTTATTTCTCTTATTTTATCGTGATGACCATGTCTCCCCCTGTATGTGTGTGACAACAAAATGTTTTAAATACTATTTAATTCTTGTCGGATCTTGCGAACTCGGCCGCCGTTAAGAAAATTTCGTGAATACCGCGATCAACCACAAATGCTTTTAACATACTTTTATTTTGGAGCCATAATCGCTTTCGGATATTCATGCCCATCTTCAGATGCGTAATGGTTTCAACAGCGGCATCTCGTCAGCTCCAGCAACGAACGAGAATATTCCAAAACTACCTTAGCGTCCGCTGCTATAGACTCTATGGTCTGCACAGATTTCGATCTGTCTTGTTTTGTTCTCCTTTATCCGAATTTTGACGTTACTTGCTAATTGCAACACGCTCAAAACTTTTTTATTATAATTAAAGCCTTGGAGGGTTCGTCTTTCCCAAATGTACTTCCCAGCAAAAAGCGATTCTTGTAGTTGGATTGCAAGGTTTTTGGTACTCATGTATTTTGAGTTGTTGTGGCGATGTTCCCATAGAAACTTTCATATTCTAACACATATCTGTTTGTAGCTATCCGGGAAGCGAAATACCAGTTTTCATACATTTACCTTTAATTTTTTTTTAATATATCGAAATATTTTCCGAAAAATTTTAATCCCCTACTTCAGCCCCTTAGGTGTTGAGTTTCCAAAAATAGTGAAACACGTATTTCTTTTTTATTTATAACGGAGAAGCCAAATACGGTGTTTCGTAGATATAGATTTAAAAAAGCTTTCATAATGAGGTATTTCATCCCCTGTTTCACCCCGTTAAGGGTTGAATTACCAAAAACACTGACGTATTTTTTTATTTGTCACCGAGAAGTCAAATACCAATTTTCATAGGTGTAGCTTTGAAAATTCTTTAATAGTTCTTTAATAATGATTTATTTTCAAAAAATTTGACTCACTATTTTAATGCCGTAAGAGTTAAATTTAAAAAAAAATGTTCAAAAACGAGTTTCTTTATTTCTGACCTACAAAGCAAATATCAATTTTCGTAGTTCTAGCTTCAGAAATGCCTCAACCCTTTACTCCCGATTGTTGCAAATGCGCATCATACCATCGTGATACTTAGATGTGGAAGAAGAAATGTTTTCGAGCACCAGTACCAATTGAAGCAGAGTCTACACGAACGAGCCCAGTGAGTGTGGTATGTGCTGTTATCTACTGAGCATTGATTCTACATGTACAATGACTTTCATTTAGCCGGCCGCCGTGGACGTGCGGTTCTAGGCGCTGCAGTCCGGAACCGTGGGACTGCTACAGTCGCGGGTTCGAATCCTGCCTCGGGCATGGATGTGTGTGATGTCCTTAGGTTAGTTAGGTTTAAGTAGTTCTAAGTTCTAGGGGACTGATGACCTAAGATGTTAAGTCCCATAGTGCTCATAGCCATTTTTGAACTTCCATTTATCGTGTGCGTGTTGCGAACAAAGACCCGAGGCTGTGTTCACTGTTTCGTGAAATACAGCTAAATAAAGAGGTAAACATCATTCTGGAAATTATATGTTGTTTTGCTAATATCTGTTAGGTGCTGCAATTCATAGTTAGATGTGGTTAAGCAGATACAACTTTCAATGAACACAAAAATACTATTTATATAAAATTTGCATCATCAGGCACTTTGGCACATTTATCGGCACATGCAAGAGACGGAATAAAATGAGGAAAGGACGGTAATTCCCATTTATCTTTAGTGCTAGCATGCTTCAGTGCCAGATTGTTTTTGTGATTTACGTTTTTGCAATTTTATTTATAACAAGTGGTTCAAATGGCTCTGAGCACTATGGGACTTAACATCTATGGTCATCAGTCCCCTAGAACTTAGAACTACTTAAACGTTACTAACCTAAGGACATCACACAACACCCAGTCATCACGAGGCAGAGATAATCCCTGGCCCCGCCGAGAATCGAACCCGGGAACCCGGGAACCCGGGCTCGGGAAGCAAGAATGCTACCGCACGACCACGAGCTGCGGACTATAACAGAGTTCAATGGATTCGTGTGGCCAATGTGTTTCAATGCGGTTTTGTTTGATTACACTCCACTACTAGCGTGCTGCAGAAGTTCTAAGGAATTGTTGCCACTCCATAGCTTTTTTCAGCAATGTATCCAAAGTCTTTTTATGATATAAGGAAAGTAAATGGACATTTGAAAACTAGTGTGCCACCTGCCGAAAAAAGTGATGACAGTTGCCAAGTGACACTGTTGAAAGCGGCGATGAATATCATCCAAACAGTGTAGAAGGAACGTTATCCACAGATGAGAATTGAGACACCTCAGGCAATCTGTAAGGCTTGGAGCTTTTTCTTACATTACTGCACCCCCCTAAGCTCCCCCCCCCCCCCCTCTTTTTGCCCAGGTTGTGGGTGCTGAGACTGCGGCCGAAAGCATTTTTTAAGATCAGAGAGCTGTTCTCAGAACTGCAAGTGCTAACAGTACAGTGAAGAGACTGCTGCTGTGGCAGGCAGTACCAGCTACTCGTAGCGAAAGTGTTGCATCTGTTTGAAATAAAGAAGCAGATGACGTGAAAGCTCCCATAAATCATTACTTATTCGATGACTCGCTTTTAGAGCATGTAATTGAACAGAGTAATATATTTTCTGTTCAGAACGACATAAAAAGGTCACTACAACTAACAATATACGAACACGAGCAGTTTTTTGGCACAGTTTTATATGTCAATATATCGTCTCCCTCGCACTCATATGTAATAGGCCATGGCAATTCGACAGACCCATGTTGCTGTTGTTATGTCGCGCAATTTGTGGGAAGGCATCAAGAGAAACATTTATTTCAATGATAGTGGCAAAATTCCTACCACTGAAGAGCCAAATATGGATCGACTGTTCAAAATAAATCCAGCAATTGACTCATTTCTTCCCACATTTCAAGCCATACCTCAAACTCAGATGTTGTGTGTTGATGAGCAGAAGTTCTCTTCAAATGGCAGTTTGTATTGAAGCCATATTTGCCCAAGTTGTCAGATAAATGGGGTTATAAAACATTTATTTTACGTGACACAAAAGGAATGGTGCAAAATTTTGGATTTATACAGTCAAAATTATTTCAGTGCCACGTTGTCCGTACGTAGATGCAATTGGAAATATTGTGTTTCACCTACCACACGTAACTGAAGACGATCAGCGCACTCTCTTGTTTCTTGACAGCTAGTTTTCATCTACAAATTTGCTTGTTGCATTGATGTAAAGGGGGATTTATTCAGTTGGATATTTCGCTCAGACTGTTTTCTTGTTGGTACGTTTTCAACTGATAGTAACCTGACGAAGCGAGGAAAGGGTATTTCGAAGGAAAAGGGGCTACGGTTGAAGGGATAAAGACCAGAGACTTAAAGTGGTTTGACAACATAAGTGTGGTTCCGACCATTACATCTACATCTGCTCATCCAGTTAACACAATAGAAAGAACACGAAAAGCACATACTCAGATATCATGCCCTAGCATTGTTACAATTCATGGGAGGGGTAGATTTGCTCGGTGCTCTAATTTCATATTGTAGGATTTTCATAACATCAACAAAATATTATCTAAGGTTGGTTTTTCACTTGCTGGATCTTGTAGTAGCGAATTGTCGGTTGCTGTATCGAAGATACTGTGATACTCTGGGAATTCCTCGTCACAAACAAAATGATGTTCCGGATTTCAAATCCAGAATAGCAGATGCTATCTACATCTACATCCGTACTCCGCAACCCACCTGACAGTGTGTGGCGGAGGGTACCCTAAGTTCCTCTATCGGTTCTCCCTTCTATTCCAGTCTCGTATTGTTCGTGGAAAGAAGGATTGTCGGTATGCTTCTGTGTGGGCTCTAATCTCTCTGATTTTATCCTCATGGTCTCTTCGCGAGATATACGTAGGAGGGAGCAATATACTGCTTGACTCTTCGGTGAAGGTATGTTCTCGAAACTTTAATAAAAGCCCGTACCGAACTACTGAGCGTCTCTCCTACAGAGTCTTCTACTGGAGTTTATCTCTCATCTCCGTAACGCTTTCGCGATTACTAAATGATAATGTAACGAAGTGCGCTGCTCTCCGTTGGATCTTCTCTATCTCTTCTATCAACTGTATCTGGTACGGATCCCACATTGTTGAGCAGTATTCAAGCTGTGGGCGAACAAGCATACTATAACCTACTTCCTTTGTTTTCGGATTGCATTTCCTTAGGATTCTTCCAATGAATCTCTGTGTGGCATCTGCTTTACCGACGATCAACTTTATATGGTCATTCAATTTTAAATCACTCCTAATGCGTACTCCCAGATAATTTATGGAATTAACTGCTTCCAGTTGCTGACCTGCTATTTTGTAGCTAAATGATAAGGGAATTAGCTTTCTATGTATTCGCAGCACATTACACTTGTCTACATTGAGATTCAATTGCCATTCCCTGCACCATGCGTCAATTCGCTGCAGATCCTCCTGCATTTCAGTACAATTTTCAATTGTTACAACCTCTCGATACACCACAGCATCATCTGCAAAAGCCTCAGTGAACTTCTGATGTCATCTACAAGGTCGGTTATGTATATTGTAAATAGCAACGGTCCTATGACACTCCCCTGCGGCTCACCTGAAATCACTCTTACTTCGGAAGACTTCTCTCCACTGAGAATTACATGCTGCGTTCTGTTATCTAGGAACTCTTCAATCCAATCACACAATTCGACTGATAGTCCACATGCTCTTACTTTGTTCATTAAACGACTGTGGGGAACTGTATCGAACGCTTTGCGGAAGTCAAGAAACACGGCATCTACCTGTAAACCCGTGTCTATGGCTCTCTGAGTCTCGTGGACGAATAGCGCGAGCTGGGTTTCACACGACCGTCTTTCTCGAAACCCATGCTGATTCCTACAGAGTAGATTTCTAGTCTCCAGAAAAGTCATTATACTCGAACATAATTCGTGTTCCAAAATTCTACAACTAATCGACGTTAGAGATATAGGTCTATAGTTCTGCACATCTGTTCGACGTCCCTTCATGAAAAAAGGGATGACCTCTGCCCTTTTCCAATCTTCCGGAACGCAACGCTCTTCTAGAGACCTACGGTACACCGCTGCAAGAAGGGGGGCAAGTTCCTTCGCGTACTCTGTGTAAAATCGAACTGGTATCCCATCAGTTCCAGCGGCCTTTCCTCTTCTGAGCGATTTTAATTGTTTCTCTATCCCTCTGTCGTCTATTTCGATATCTACCATTTTGTCATGTGTGCGACAATCTAGAGAAGGAACTACAGTGCAGTCTTCCTCTGTGAAACAGCTTTGGAAAAAGACATTTAGTATTTCGGCCTTTAGTCTGTCATCCTCTGTTTCAGTACCATTTTGGTCACTGAGTGTCTGGATATTTTGTTTTGATCCACCTACCGCTTTGACATAAGACCAAAATTTCTTAGGATGTTCTGCCAAGTCAGTACATAGAACTTTACTTTCGAATTCATTGAACGCCTCTCGCATAGCCCTCCTCACACTACATTTCGCTTCGCGTAATTTTTTTTTTTTTTTTGTCTGCAAGGCTTTGGCTATGTTTATGTTTGCTGTGAAGTTCCCTTTGCTTCTGCAGCAGTTTCCTAACTCGGTTGTTGTACAACGGTGGCTCTTTTCCATCTCTTACAATCTTGCTTGGAACATACTCATCTAATACATATTGTACGATGGTTTTGAACTTTGTCCACTGATCCTCAACACTATCTATACTTCAGACAAAACTTTTGTGTTGAGCCATCAGGTATTCTGTAATCTGCTTTTTGTCACTTTTGCTAAACATAAAAATCTTCCTACCTTTTTTAATATTTCTGTTTACGGCCGAAATCATCGATGCAGTAAGCGCTTTATGATCGCTGATTCCCTGTTCTGCGTTAACTGTTTCAAATAGTTCGGGTTTGTTTTTCACCAGAAGGCCTAAAATGTTATCGCCACGAGTCGGTTCTCTGTTCAACTGCTAAAGGTAGTTTTCAGATAAAGCATTTAAAAAAATTTCACTGGAATCTTTGTCCCTGTCACCCGTTATGAACGTTTGAGTCTCCCAGTCTATATCCGGCAAGTTAAAATCTCCACCCAGAACTATAACATGGTGGGGAAATCTACTCGAAATATTATCCAAATTATCCTTCAGGTGCTCAGCCACAACAGCTGCTGAGCCAGGGGGCCTATAGAGACATCCAGTTACCATGTCTGAGCCTGCTTTAACCGTGACCTTCACCCAAATTATTTACTCTCTGCAAGTAAGGTAAAGACATTACACGAAAATGAGAGAGGTAGGCCCTCACTGTGGTGCAGGTCATTGGCCCTGTTTAACACAAAGGCAAAGATGCAAAAGACTAGCTCTAAAGGGCAGACAGTCATTATGAGCACAAAACGCCTGCTTCACCAGTGTCTAAACAAGAACTCAAATTGTTGTAGGCAGTTTCATGAGCAAAGTAACGTTAATCTCTTGCACTGGCTGTAGACATGAAAGGAAATATAATTAGAATACATATAAATTACTCGTTTTCCAATGAGTCTTGTGAGAAATTTCAGAAAAAAAATTCCTGATGAAGAGTTGTAAGTCTTTTATTTCTCAAATGCTTGCTGTCGCAAATTTGACTCACACCTAATTATATCAATTATGTATAACATTTCTTACATTAGACATTACAAATCGTGCAGCATCCCAATACTGAGCACAAAATGTTATTTTCCTTTTGGCAGAAATTAATTCAGACACTAAGATATTAATAGCGACATATTTTCTAAAAAAAGAAAGAAAAACTTCCATCCTCTGTTTCACCCACTTAGGAGTGTAATTTCGAAAAATTACTTATTAAGTGACACCTGCAGTATAAGATCAACAGCCTCTTCAAATATCAAGTTTTTATCCTTAGCGGTACAGGCTGGGCGATGACTAGCCAGTCATTCGCTCAGGGCTTGCCTTTTATGTATTTAGGTAGATGAAAACTGTTTCTATATTATTGTGTTAGATAACACCAGTACCCTCGATTATTTATAAGCATAGGACTCCCGTGTAAAAACAGGTTCAAACTTCTGATTACTTTACAAATGAATTAATATGTTAAATATTTGACGATAAAGATGTAAAACAGTTTGGTTGAAGGCGCAGCAACCCTACTTGTGTTGGTTTTATTGGTTTCGGATCATCCACTAGATGTGCATAGTCTGGGCAGTTTGTGCTCCGTTTTGAGGAAAGCTAACTTTTCACGCATATCAACGATATAATTCTGCACATACATTCAGTGGTATTTGTAGATACTGTCTGCAAAATGTGTTGCGAATAAAGTTAGTAATAAAGAAGTAATAAATTAAAATGTCATGTCTGATGTTGAAGTTTTACTGAATGAACAGAGAAACTGTAGTAAGGTCCTTCATTTTTTTTGGGGGGGGGGGGGTTACAGCGAGGAAACTGTCTGCAAAATGTGTTGCGAATAGAGTTAGTAATAAATTAAAATGTCATGTCTGATGTTGAAGTTTTACTGAATGAACAGAGAAACTGTAGTAAGGTCCTTCATTTTTTGGGGGGGGGGGGGGGGG
This sequence comes from Schistocerca piceifrons, assembly GCF_021461385.2. Lineage (NCBI taxonomy): Eukaryota > Metazoa > Arthropoda > Insecta > Orthoptera > Acrididae > Schistocerca > Schistocerca piceifrons. The sequence goes on along the minus strand of NC_060149.1, from coordinate 867,526,899 downwards.
GTTACAGCGAGGAAACTGTCTGAGGTTATTTGAAATTATGTGTAAAGTTCTCTCGTTGTCAAACACTGCTTTGGGTGAGTTACTCTGCCTCAAGACATGTACACTGTTCCTAAATTTAAAAATTGGCTTCTTGTGTTAAACATGTAACGTAAGACTATACCTGTTAATTAGTAAAATATTGTAGCATTTTAAAATTTCAAATTCGATCAATAATATTGATATGAAATACCGATAATAATATGTTTGTGGACCCTGGCAGCCGTTCAAGGACATCCTGCAAAACCGTTTGGGTGATTGTTTTAGCTGATTAATAATGTAGAAAAGTGACATCTAGTAACCATAGCACAAAACACCTTAGTGTGGCAGCACCTAGCGGACGTCTTGTTAGAAAAATATCTATCCGTTTCCAGTTTCCGTAACATCAGTCCACTGGTCTCTGATGAGTGAAATCATAATGTATTCCATTATGGCTTAGCCACGAATCTAAAATATTTCATTAAAAAAATGAACTGCAAGTAGCATGAGTAAAATAATGCGCACTAAAATTCACAAAAATGAACCCACAGCATAATGCGTAAGAGCGCACAAATTCTGGAAAGCCATAACCACACATTTATCTTCATTAAACTGCGAAATGGTTCAAATGGCTCTGAGCACTATGGGACTTAACATCTGCGGTCATCAGTCCCCTAGAACTTAGAACTACTTAAACCTAACTAACCTAAGGACATCACACACATCCATGCCCAAGGCAGGATTCGAACCTGCGACCGTAGCAGTCGCGCGGTTCCGGACTGAGCGCCTAGAACCGCGAGACCACCGTGGCCGGCATTAAACTGCGAATTTTTCGAGTAAAAACATACAAGTTATCTACTCAACCCAGCCCTGCACTAATGAACATGGAACCTTAGGTCGGTACACGGACCAAAAGATTCTCACGAAAATTCAATATTAGGCTGATAAATTCAGTGGTTCAAATTAACGAGACTGCACATGGTCACCCTTCAAAAATCATATCACACTGGCAATTCTTGCAGTAGGGCAAATCTTTAACCTCCATTCTCTGGAAACGTGCAAAACATCCCCACCAAAGCCTTAGGTTTTCTGGCCCTCCTACCACGAGGTACGTCAGCGCAAACAAGGAGACCTGTTTCTGAACCAACACAGCACTCAACTGATTCGGGCAAAGACTCGTCTCCTTCATCAAGCAGTCGTTTAAGACTTGCTGGAAGTAGATGATGAGTCATACAGAGATGAGAGTGTGGATGTTTTACCAAACAGGTGCACCTCCTATCAGCCTGCAGACACTTCGAGTCAGAATTTCGTGCTGGAAAAAATCTTTGAAACCTCATATATACTGTGATTTCATTCCCCTGCCCCATATGGGCAGGGAAGGGCTGTCAGCGGCACAATCCGCCGCTCTTCAGCCGAGTGACATGACAACTAAAACAAGAATAAAGTGCTACTTATATAAGGAGATAAAAAAAGGGGACCATAAAACAGAGTAAGGGGAGATAATGGAGGTAAAAGTACACTGACAGGGAGACATTCATGGGGGGACAGTTAAAAATGTCACCATAAAGTTATAAAACAGTTGGCGGTGCTTAAAACGAAAAGAAAACACTGAATGCACATGCACAGGTTAAAAGTCGGCCACAGTATTAAAAACACTCCAGAACAACACACTTGAAACCCACTTGGAGCACACACAGTGAAGTATAAAACTGCCAGGTGGGACCTGCCGAGGGAGAGGTCTGAGAGGATGGAAAGGGACGGGAGCGCAAGGGGCCTGCAGGGGAGGCGGCTGGATGAAGAGAGTAGGAGCGTCAGCAGGTACACGAAGAGGCAGGAGACTGGTGGGGCAGCAGATGAAGAGGGAAGACAAGGCAAGAGGGAGTGCAGAGTCACTGAAAAGGAGTACAAGAGAGAGGGGGAGCAGGAGGGGGAAGCCACTGAGGAGAAGGGAGGGGAAGGAGAGGGAGCCCTGAGGAGAAGGTAGGAAGATGGGGTTAGAGTTGGTAGGAAGGGTAGATGTCAGGGCGATGTTCATCATCCGGGAGGGGTAGATGGTGGAAGTTGCGTTGGGAAAGGAGGTGGAGGGTGTGGAGATGGGGAGACACAGCAGTAAAGAGGTGGCAACGGGTTGGGGGTGGAGAGGAAGGGAAACACCAGGGGGTGAGGGGGATCAAGGCGGCGGACAATATATAGTGTGTGGATGTGTTCAAGGAAAAGGAGAAGGTGGGGGAAGGGGATGAGGTCAGAGGATGCGCGTGGGGGACAGAAGGCGGATGCGGAAGGCGAGGCGGAGTGCATGGCATTTGAGGATTTGAAGGGCTTTATAGAACCGGGGAGGGGCGGAAATCCAAGCTAGGCTGGCATAACAGAGGATGGGGCAGAACAAGGATTTGTAGGTGTGAAGGATTGTGGAAGGATGCGGACCCCACGTCCAGCCAGACAGTCATTTCAGGAGACAGAGTCTGTTGTGAGCTTTGTTTCGGATGGTAAGGAGATGGGGAGTCCAGATGAGGTGGCGGTCAAGGGTGAGGTCAAGGTATTTGAGAGTAGGAGTGAGGTGGATAGAACGGCCATAAATGGTGAGGTAGAAGTCATGGAGATGGAAGGAGCTGGTGGTGCGGCCTATGATGATTTCCTGGGTCTTGGAGGGGTTGATATGGAGGAACCACTGGTTGCACCAAGCAGTGAATTGGTCAAGGTGGATTTAGAGAGTACGTTGGGACCGTTGAAGGGTAGGATAAAGGGCTAGGAAGGCAGCATCATCAGCAAACTGGAGAAGATGAACAGGGGGAGGTTTGGGCATATCGGCAGTGTACAGGAGATAGAGGAGAGAGGGAAGGACAGAGCCTTGGGGCACGCCAGCAGAAAGTACGGGAGTTGGAATTGTGGATAGTCGCATAGGAGGGACGATGGGGGAGGAAAGAAGCAACGAGACGGACGAAGTTGATGGGGAGAGCATAGGCCTGGAGTTTGAAGAGGAGCCTGGATTGCCAGACACAGTCATAGGCGTTCTGGAGATCAAGGGAAACAAAAATAGTGGAGCGACGGGAGTTAAGTTGGAGGGAAAGAAGATTCGTTAGGTTAAGGAGCTGGTCGTCAGCAGAGAAGGAAGGCCAGAAGCCACATTGGGTAAGGGGAAGGAGGTGGTGCTGGGTAAGGTGACGGGGAATACGGCGGGAGAGGATGGCATCGAAGACCTTACTAGCAGTCCAGGTTCAAAATTATTTTAAGAAAAGTGACTCGGCGCTATGTAGACCAGCCTGGCCAAACAGCGAGCGCTCCGGCCGCGTTCCTGCCTGGCGCTCCGAGCGCTACGGCGAGTAGGGCCGTGGGGCGTGGAGGGGCGGGAGAAACGGACGCCGCTGGAGCCAAGTAGTCCGTTCGTCACTGTTTGCGAGCAATACCAAATGTGTTAAATTAGATGTACGTTCTGAGTGACCATTGCGCCTACGCACTTGTTCAATATAAGAAAAATTAGACAAGTCGCGTCATTCAATGCTGAACGGTAACTGCGTTTTGAACGCCACGCAAAGTTCTGAACACAACCCCGCGCTCAGTGGCCGCGCGGTTAGAGGCTCCATGTCACTGATTGCGCGGCCCCTCCCGTCGGAGGTTCGCGTCCTCCCTCGGGCATGGGTGTGTGTGTGTGTGTGTGTGTGTGTGTGTGTGTGTGTGTTGTTCTTAGCATAAGTAAGTTTAAGTAGTGAGTAAGCCTAGGAACCGAGGACCTCAGCACTCTGGTTCCTTAGGAATACACACTCATTTGATCATTTTCCACACCATCTCAATATTATGAGTGGGAAAAACATTCACTGGAACATTGTTACAACACCAGGCACAAAAGACGATATGATTAGGGAAAAAACTGACAAGGAACGCCTTGAGTACGAGGTCGCAAGTTCAGTCTTTAGTAAGGCTCATTTGATTCTGTTGTGTTGTCAATCATGACAGGAAAAATATTAGCTGCTACTGACTCGCCATGTTCATCAGGAGAGCGATAAAAAAATAGGTTAACCGTCCATGGGATATACGTGCTACATTTAAAAAATAGACATGGTCGACATTCGAGAAATGTTCGAAACAAAACCATTAAATTGCACCATGAACACATAGCGAAAAATGGCACGCTATAGTGATCACAAAGGTTCGCACCATCAAGATAGAAACCGAAGTCCTTGGGAGTTACAAACCGTGCAAGACGTTCAGCTAGATATCCACTCTTAAAGAATGCATATAGAATAATGTTGGTGTAACGGGGTGATGAGAACTAACGGAATGTGATGGCATGCAACCGAATGCGGAACAGTCTGTCGTGGAGATTACGGTGAAACTGCCTATCCTTTAAGGTGTAGCTGCAGAGAGTGGGATAATATGTTTTATAGGTACGGAAAAATCCAACATCCAGAGGCTGAATTTTTCCACTGGTACCAAGTCGTATGGACTGCAAAGTCACACACTTCTCAGAAAGTATAGTTTCCTCTAAGGGAGTCCGATTTTTCTACGCAGACGAGGAATCAAGCAAAAGCAAGTTATTTTATTCAGATTTCGGCCAGAAGCAGTGTTCGTATCATATTTGTAGTTCTCTTACGCCCATTTTCCCAATCCTGTTTGCAATGATATAAATATTCCCTTCTGTCCTCGCAAGATCACGCACACGATAAAGAATCATATGGGTCAGAGCATCTCCAAGTTTTCGCTGGACAATAAATAACTTTCCGCCCAATTTACCATCCAGATTAACAGTCGTCATAATTGTATACGAATGCGTTAACACATTGTTGTGTGCGATCTTGCACTCAAGGGCTTCCTTGTGAGTTAAGAGAAAACAGAGCAGTGACAAAATCTTTTATGTGCAACATCGCCAATTATTTGATTTCATCAAGTCTTTTAACGGAAGGGGAGAATGATTTTCTAACAGATATGGGGTACAAGATCGATGCTATGAAACGAAGTTAATTCTATGGAAAAATCAGCTTCATGTTCATGACATAGAACATGTCTCGTAACTCATGGCAGTTATTTCTCGACCACACGTGACTACTTCCGTTTCAATAACTGAAAAACTTCGTCATGAGTTCTGAAAGAGATTTCAAGGGTTTGCATGTCGATGACCGATTTCAATTTATTTGTCAGGTCGTTCTCGCTTGTGGCTGCTGATGTACCTCCACATTACCTCTGACTTGACAGACATATAATGTAGTGCCCGGCTCAATGTCCTGTTAGTCCAATCCAGGAATTTACAGTGCTAGATTGCACGGACCAGTCAGCAAAATTGGTTCAATGTCTGGTTCAGTGTACGTGAGCGAACGGTTTTCTCCGTTATGAAACTGTGAAAGTATCCCCAACGTTCAAGTCTAACGGATTTTAATCTGCGAAACACCACGTGTATAGTTCCAGGTATAGTACATCCTAGATTAGCGCCAGCAGCTTCGCTGGAACAGATTGTTTTTCTTTATTCAAATTTTTATGTTGTTCTCAAAGTGAAACATCTTCTACACTTTTCACGCTAATCAAAGCCGTAGAAGCAAGGACTTTCCCGAATGTACTTCCGACCAAGGAACGATTCTGGTAGCTGGAGCAAGGTTTCTGTTTATCCTGCCATCTGCGTTCTTGCGGTCATATTCCCGTAGGAATTTTCATCCCCTAACACATATTTCTGTATATCTAACCGAAAAGTCAAATACTAATTTTCATAGAAATAGTTTTCTTTGTTGTTTTTTTTTAATTTCTTTATTCAATTCATTGTATTATACATATTAACCCACTACCTAACTACATTAGTGGGTCCTAATGATGATACAAAGAAATGCAGCTTTCTATTCTACACTACAGGTGATTTTATTATTATTATTATAATCTTACCGCTATGTGGTTCTAAGCTACTTAATCTACAAGGAAACTTAATGCTGCCTGCAGCGTTACAGGTGTGCCAGTGCTACTATAAACCTGATGGATGTTGGCCTGGCCCACTGAGGTAATCCCAGTGGGCGTGCCCCTGGCACTGGGCTGGCTGGCTCTCAATTTGGTATCGCTGCAGTCTATTCTAAGATATTATCCTTTCTCTTACATCTAATCTAAATTACATAAGTCATAATTGGTGCGTGTTCCAGTCCGGTGTTTTTGTACCCCGCTCCCTCCTAGTCCAGGGCAAGGCGGATTCTAGCCGTGAAGCGGCTGGCCAAGTCCCTACCCGGCGGTACAGGAAGAGCGCACGAAGTCTGAGTCGGTGAAGAAATGTTTGCTTTTAATGATTGTCCCTTAAAAAGTTCTTAAGGACTTTTTTCGATATTTCATCTGTGAGTTTGTTTAAGATGTTGAAAGTGTTGTCGTGCTTTAGCAAGTGGTACGTGTCATTGTTTGGTAGCTGTTGTCTTAGGTCATGGGTTACGTCATCGAAGAGGTGGCACTCATACACCACATGTTCTGGGGTGCCTTGCACAGCACCACAGTTACACGCGGGTGTAGCCTGCTTTCCAAACCGACATAGATATGTTGGGTATGGTCCATGTCCAGTAAGAAAGTGCAGCATTCCTGTCATAGGCGTGAAAAATGTAAGTTTTATCCGTTCCTCTATGTCCGGTAGCAGGTCATAGGCTCTGCGTCCCGTATCCTCGTTGCTCCACTGTTTCTCCCACAGTTCGATCCCTCTCTTTTTGATGGCGTTCTTATCCCCAGCATAAACCCCAAGTATCTCCCTAATTTTGTCCCTGTTCTCCTTCTTCGCCCAGTACCAGGCGGCCTGCTCACGAATTTTTATGTCCAGTGGACAGATCCGCATTAGCACTAAAAGCGCTCCCGCAGGTGTTGTCCTGTAGGCCCCTGCTGAACGTAGGAGCATGTTCCGCTGCACTCTTCTTACGGCCATTGCAGGCACGACCCTCGTGAGTCTGTGTGCCCAGACTCCTGATCCCTATCCTACTATTGAGGTCAAGATAGCATTATGATATAATTTGATTAAGTTGGGTGGATGGTGAAATCGTTTGTGACCGATTCCAATGAGATTGTTTAGTAAAACCAAGGATTTTTGAGATACTGTATCAATGTGAGATGCAAAGTTCCACCTCTCATCGATGATTACACCTAGATATCGGGCCTCGCGGCGCCGAAGAACTGGCGTGCCATTAATTCTTACAGTAGGGTTTCTGACCAGTTGGCGTTTGAGGAGTAGGTATGTAGATTTACTGGGCGCAATCGTCATTTTGGTTTTATGACACCATGATGTAAGTACAGCTATGGCTGTCTCCACTTTGGGCTCTAAGTCCTCGCGGCTTCGACCGCCGACCAGCAGGAGGAGGTCGTCTGCGTATGCTATGACCTCTAGCATATCGTCACTGTTCTTCAGGTCTTCCAGTAATGGCTCCATGTTGATGTCCCAAAAGAGAGGTCCTAAGACAGAGCCTTAAGGACATCCTTTGGTCAAAGCCTTCCTGACTATGCCGCTAGGGGCCGATAGCCAGACCAGCCAGACCTCCCTGTCTGCACAATAGCTCCTCAGACAGCCATATAGTAGCCCTGGGCAGTTCTTCTCCCGCAAGCAGGAAAAGAGTGAGGGCCACCACAGGTTGTCGAAGGCGCCACTGATGTCCACCATGATGCCGACGACATACTTGTGCGGGGTGGAGCCACAGACCTCGGCGGCCAGGGCGATTGCGTCAAACGCAGAGCGCCCAGACCGGAAACCGAATTGTCTGTCACTCATCCCGCACAGCATGCGGTGTGCTGTCAGTCTGTTTGCCAGTAGCCTCTCAAAAAGTTTGCCCAGTATGTCTAGCAAGCAGATGGGTCTGTATGACTTAATTTCGGTAGGATCTTTATCTGGACCCTTTTTGATGATAATTATATTTGCTTTTTTCCATATTGCTGGGAATTTCCCGAGTCTCAGGCACTCATTGTATAACTTAGTGAGAGGAGCTACGAGCTGGGGGGCAAGGAATTGCACCACCTCCGCAGTAATGCCGTCCGGGCCAGGAGCTTTTCCCCTTTTGAGGGCCTTGATCTGGGCAGCAACCTCTTCTTCAGAGAAGGGTAAGTTCTGAAATTATTGTCATAATCCCTTAGGTATTCTCTCCTTATTATTTTCTGTTCTTCTGTATCATTTTCCTTCACATCGTCAGGTAACAGGACCCGAAGGAGGGCCTCAGCAGTTTCCTGCCATGTGCCCATTATCTGGTCCCCGTCCCTGACGGTGGATAGCATCATGGGTGATCTTATTTTTTCCCGTACCAGTTTGTACGGGACTCCCCAAGGGTCTGTAGCCAATTGGCTTTTCACGTAATTTTCCCAACTTCTGAACCTTACTGCCCTAAGCTCCTGCTGAAATTGATCCTTGCTTTCTCTATAGATCTGCAGCCATCTTTGTTTTTGTCCCCAGACGACACTCCGCTGGTAGTACCTCCTTGCCCTCCTTACAGCCTGGCGCATCTGTCCTAATTCGACCGACCATGGTGTGGGGGTGGCCGCAACGGCTCTCCTCCTGGTTGGTACAGCAGCTCGCACCGCCCTGGTGATCGCTTGTGCCAGTTCTTCGGCGTACTCTTCCACGTTTTCGTCACCCTCCAGCAATGCCGGGATGTTGCACTCTTCCGCGAGATGGTCCCAGTTGGTCTTGTTGTAACTGAGCTGCAGCTCCCACCCCATGTCCCAGTGGCACTCCCTGTCCCCAATAGTAAAGGTGACTAAGTTATGATCACTGGTGGCTGCTCTGTCCCACACTTTCCAGTTGGCGACTTTTGTGATGAGGTTTGGTGTTACTAGTGTAACATCAATATTTGTGCCTTCTCCCCCGCCGCCAGAATAGGTGGGGGGGGGGTTCCCTTGTTGGTTGGCAACCACCAGTTGCAATGCTATGATTGTCTCCTCAGCCTTTAGCCCGCGATCGTCGTGTGTGCCACTGAACCATAGGGGGACTTTGCATTTATATCTGCCGTCACGAGCATCCTGCGTCCCTGCAATGCCGTGGCAACTTGTGTAAGTGTCTCCAAAAACTCGTCTATTTCCCTTCCATATTGAAAGTATATGTTGGAGATGTATAACACTCCTGTGGGTGTTTGCAGTTCCACGACATTGCAGTGTTCGCCAGAAAACTGTGCAAGGATTGTGGCTCTAAATGTTCTGTTGATAATTACCACTGCAGCTTTTGGCTCTGTGTCAGAGTGTATTACTTGCCAGTTGGCAGCCATGAATGGGATCCGCCCCGCTTGGGAGTACGGTTCCTGCAAACACAGTACATCTAGACTCTTCTCTTCCACCACCTTCCGGAGTTCCAGCAAGACTAGTTTTCTATTGTGGGTGTTGATCTGACCCACGTTTAGTTGGTTCACGTGGGAAGTAGGTATGAATGTGTGATTCTGGCCAGTTTTTGGACCAGTCGTGGGCTACTCTGCCATTTGTTATTACGGATTGATAGTATAATTCATCTATGTCTAATTTTTCATTTCTTCTTTCGAAAACCTTTTTGACTAGATCTCGCAGGGCTCTGAAGTCGGTGGGGAGATTCATTGTCTTGAGCTGGATTCTGTCCACAGCCTCCATTACTGGAAAGATGACGTCTCTGCCGTACTCGTGGCCGACACGTACCACATGTCTCAGTGCGGTAGTGAGGATTGCCGGCTCCTGTAATCTTGATAATCGCAATACATGCTCCAGGTTGGGGTATATTCGTAGGGGGTCAATTCCCATTCCTCTCTGGGATGGTGAGTCTGAGGATGGATTTGTGCTGCTCACTTCATTACATTGGACATGTTCGGTTGTTACTGATTCTTTGCAGTGAGATTGTGAACTCCCAAGTACATGATGCCTGTGTGGTCGAGAATGCTTGTGGTTCGACCTAGGTCCCCAGCAGGGAGGAGAGGAAGCGTCTTCTTCACATGGGTCGGTTTGTATGCAAACGTCTTTCATCGTTATCGTCAGAGATCGTGATTGCGTGATTTTTTGAATAAATTCTTTGAATTTGTTCGCCCTCAGAGCGTCCCTCATCCTCTTGCTTGGGGATTTCCTTTTTGGCTTCCTGAGTTCAGGTATGGCCTCAGCCCTAGTCATTTCGGGAAATTAGTCTTTGCTCTAGCATCCTGTACGTTGGGCAGTTCTTACCAGTGGTATTACAGGGGTTTCTTCCCCTTTTTGCGCATGGAATGCAGGTTGCGTTCTTATTGCAATTTTTCCTTGTGTGGTCCTCTGCCCCACACCTGGAGCAGGCCGGCTTCCTATCACAGTGTTTATGGACATGGTCCAGATCGCCACAGTTGTGGCATCGGGGGACTACTAAGTAGTCTCTGACATTGATTGCGTGAAATCCGATGTATATTTTCCCCATAGGGGTAAGTTTACGCCACATCTTGCCGGAGACCTCGGTGACGTGATGGACAACATCCCGTTCCGGAGGTCCCGTTATGAAACGCAGTTTGAATTCATTTTTAAACGTTTCCCATTCGATGTCTTCAAAGTTTTGGTTATACATTGTTTCGTATATGTCACTTTCTGTTAAGGCCACAGGTACATCATCATACAATATCACCAGAGGATTTCTTTTCTTGGTTGGTTCACATTTGATAGCCTTTTTTAATTTAGAGTTGTTTAGTATTTTGTCCCTGTCTTCCTCGGTGGCAAGATCTACAACTACTACATTTTTTGTGGCTTCCACTTTGTTAATTTTGATTTTATGTCTTGCCGGGTCGGTTGTGGTTGTAAAGATCTCTTGCACCTTTTTAATGGTCTGACCAGGCAGCGGTCTTAGAAAGACTGCCGTGTCTGGTTTGTGAGAGATCTTAGCAATTGTTTCTTTTGTTGTTTGAGCCTTCGTGGCGGCTTGCGCCACCACTCCGGCCCATGTCTTGACTGGCTGTTGTGTTAGTCTGGCATTTTCTTTTTCCAGCTCCTCGAGACGCCCCTCAAGCTTCGCATTGGCAATAGCCCAGGCAGCGAGCTCATTCTTTATTGCCAGGACCGCAGCGTGGCTTATTTTTCCATTCTTTATGCTGGAATCTAGAATTTGGCTAATTCGAGAATGTCTGTCGTACACATTTTCATCGTCATGTCCCATTTCCTCCTGCGAGGTAGGGACGGTAGACATACTCGCCCTTGAAGTCGCACTCGAATCACTCGTCTCTTGGTCAGCATGTTGATTGACGAGTGAAAAAAGGTTGGGAGCCCGTCTCTTGCCCCGGACCGGCTCCCCTGGCATGGGGGGGGGGGGGGGGGGGACCGTTGCAGCTCGCCCACCGGCCTCGCCCCAAGGCCAAGGGCACTCTTCGAACTGCAGGCTTCAACACGCCGTGGCCAGCGCACTGGTCCCCTTCGGTGGCTCCGTCATCGTCGATTTCACCCGACGCTCCTCGGCAAGTGCACCCCGCACTCCGGAGAGGCGGATGCACCTCTCGCCCTTCGCCACTTACTAACCTGAGCTTCCACCTCTCGGCCAAGGACCCACTCCCACTCAGGTGGTGGGACGGTCACCCAGTCGTTCAGCGGTCTGGACCCATCCAACCTAGCCCAGGCGATGTCACCACCTCCTGGGTTTGGTAGAACACGCCCCGGTTGCCCAGGGGCGCAACGAAGCACCCTCTCCGAGTCGCGCCGCGATCCCACGCCGACAAACGAGGTCTCCGGCATGCAGAGCACTTTATGGTCTGTACCCTGCCAACAGAGAGGGACTGGTGTTCGATCCCTTGACAAAGCTCCCCCTGTGCCACGCACCCTTCGCTTTTGCATCGGGTTGGGTCGCAGCTCTCCCTTTTGTCGCAAGGCAGAATGCCGAGCTTAACATCTGGCACCACGGGAAGGCGGAAAGAGCCACTTGGGAAGGAGAGGCTATAAGACACACATCACTTCCCCTGTGAGGACTGCCGCGGCACGCTCAACTGGAAGCGATACGCCCCAGTGCGAGCCTCCGTGCCTTACGGCGCGCCGGCAACGGGCGGGCCCGCGCCGAAACGCGCCGTCAAGCGACTGACCTCACGCCAGACATAGTTTAGAAATAGTTTCTAAAATTTTTTAATGTAACGAAATACTGTATTAATAATTTTCACTACCGATTTCACCACCTAAGGACTTGAATTTCAACGGCCGCGGTGGCCGAGCGGTTTCTTAGAGCTTCAGTCCGGAACCGCGCGACTGCCACGATCGTAGGTTCGAATCCTGCCTCGGGCATGGCTGTGTGTGATGTCCTTAGGTTAGTTAGGTTTAAGTAGTTCTAAGTTCTAGGGGACTGATGACCTCAGATGTTAAGTCCCATAGTGCTCAGAGCCATTTGAACCATAACTTAAGCTAAGGACAACGCACACACCTATGCCCGAGGGAGGACCCGAACCTCCGACGCGGGGAGCTGCGCGGACCGTGACTAGGCGCCGTAGACCACAAGTCAAACGCCAATTTTCGTAGACGCAGTCTTAAAATTGTTTTGTAGTTCTTCAATAACGATTTATTTCCAATGTTATTTCACCCAATATCCCCCCCCCCCCCCTACCCACATGAACCATGGACCTGGCACAGGTGCAACCGCAATGGAAAGGTATATGTTGAAAGGATAGATAAACGCGTGGTTCCTGAAGAGGGGCAGCAGACTTTTCAGAAGTTGCAGGGGCAACAGTCTGGATGATTGATTGAACTGACCTTGCAACATCAACCAAAACAGCATTGCTCTGCTGGTACTGCGAACGGCTGAAATCAAGGGGAAACTACAACCGTAATGCAGCTCTACTGTATGGTTAAATGATGATGGCATCCTCTTGGTTAAAATATTCCAGAAGTAAAATAGTCCCCCATTCGGATCTCCGGGCGGTGACTACTCAGGAGAAAGTCCTTATCAGGATAAACAAAACTGGCGTTCTACGGATCGGAGCAGGGAATGTCAGATTCCTTAATCGAGAACTTATATTACAAAATTTTAACAGGGAGATGGATAGATTAATGTTAGATATAGTAGGAATTAGCGAAGTTCTGTGGCAGGAGGAACAAGACTTGTGGTCAGGTGAATAAAGGGTTGTAAATACAAAATCAAATAGGAGTAATGCAGGAGTAGGTTTAATAATGAATACAAAAATTGGAAGGCGGATAAGCTACTATGAACAGCACAGTGAATACATTACTGTAGCCAAGATAGACACGAATCCCACGCAAACCACAATAGTACAAGTTTCTATACTAACTAGCTCCGCAAATGATGAAGCGATTGAAGAAATGTTTGATTCAAGAAAAGAAATTATCAGATAACTAAGGGAGACGAAAATTTAATAGTCATGGTGTATTGGAATTCGATAGTGGGAAAAGGAAGAGAAGGAAAAGTAGTAGCTAAATATGGACTTGGGGTAAAGAATGAAGAACGATGCCGCCTGCTAGAATTTTGCACAGAGCCTAATTTAATCAGACCTAAACACTTGGTTTAAGAATCATGAAAGAAGATTGTATACGTGGAAGAGACCTGGAGACACCGGAGGGTTTCAGATAGCTTATACATTGGCAAGACGGAGATTTAGGAATCAGATTTTAAATTGTAAGACATTTCCACGGGCAGATATGGACTCAGATCACAATTTATTGGCTATGAACTGTAGATTAAAACTGAAGAAACTGTAGAAAGGTAAGAATTTAAGGAGATGGGATCTGGATATACTGAAAGAACCAGAGATTGTAGAGGGTTCCAGAGGAGCATTAGGGAACGACTGACAAGAACAGGCGAAAGGAGTATAGTTGAAGGAGAACGGGTAACTTTGACACCTGAAGTAGTGAAGTCAGCAGAGGACCAAGTAGATAAAGTGACGAGGGCTATAAGAAATCCTTGGGTAACACGAGAGATATTGGCTTTAATTGACGAAAGAAGAAAATATAAAAATGCAGTAAATGAAGCAGGTGAAAATAAATACAAACGTCTCAAAAATAAGATCGAAAAGAAGTGCAAAATGGCTAAGGAGAAATGGCTAGATGACAAATGGGTAAGGATGTAGAAGCATATAACACTAGAGATAAGACAGATACTATCTACAGGAAAATTAAAGAGACCTTTGCAGAAAAGAGAATAACCTGTATGAATATCAAGACCGCAGATGGAAAACCAGTCCTAAGCAAAGAAGGAAAAGCAGAGAGGTGCATGGAGCATATAGTGGCTCTATACAAGGGCGATGTACTTGAGGGCAATATTACGGAAATGAAACAGGACGTAGATGTAGATGAGATGGGAGATATGATTCTGCATGAACTCGACAGAGCACTGAAAGACCTAAGTCGAAACAAGGCCCCAGGTGAAGACACCATTCCATTAGAACTACTGATAGCCTTAGCAGAGTCAGCCATGACAAAATTCGCCGTACTAGGCAAGGTCCTGATGGAGGTGGATAGCCGTTATCTTCCTGCGACCGCAATGGGGGTAAATTATGATGATGAAGACGACACAACAACACCCAGTCATCTCGGGGCAGGTGTAAATCCCTGACCCCGCCGGGAATCGAACCCGGGACCCCGTGCTTGGGAACTGAGAACGCTACCGCGAGACCACAAGCGGTGGACAATAAGAATATAAAATCCCGATTCCAAATTAGCGAGTATTGACAAGTGTGAAAATTATTGAGCTATCAGTTTAATGAGTCACGGTTGCAAAATACCAACACGAATTCTTTACAAAGAAATGGAAAAACTGATACAAGGCGACCTTGAGGAAGATCAGTTTACGTTCCGTAGGAATGTAGGAACACGCGAGGCAATACTGACCCTACGACGTATCTTATAACATAGGTTAAGGAAAGCCAAACTTACGTTTATACTATTTGTAGACTTAGAGAAATAGTGACTGAAATACCCTCTTTCAAATTCTGAAGGTGGCAGTGGTTAAATACAGGGAGCGAAAGGCTATCTACAATTCATACAAAAACCAGATGGCAGTTATAAGAGTCGAGGGGCACTAAAGGGAAACAGTGGTGGAGAAGGGAGTGAGACAGGGTTGTAGCTTATCCCCGATGTTATTCAAAAAATTGTTCAAATGGCTCTGAGCACTATGGGACTTAACTTCTGAGGTCATCAGTCCCCTAGAACTTAGAACTACTTAAACCTAACTAACCTAAGGTCATCACACACATCCATGCAGGATTCTAACCTGCGACTGTAGCGGTCGCGCGATTCCAGACTGTGGCGCATAGAACCGCTCGGCCACCCCGGCCGGCCCCGATGTTATTCAATCTGTATATTGAGCAAGCAGTAAAGGAAACAAAAGAAAAATTTATAGTAGGAATAAAATCCTGGGAAGAGAAATAAAAACTCTGAGGTTTGCCGGAGATGTTGTAATTCCGTCAGAGACAGAAAAGGACTTGGAACAGCGGATGAACGGAATGGACGGTGTCTTGAAAGGAGGTTATAACATGAACATCAAGAAAAGCAAAACGAGGCTATTGTAATGCAGTCAAATTAAATCAGGTGATGCTGATGGAATTGGATTAGGAAATGAGACACTTAAAATAACTGATGAGGGTCGACGCACAGAGGATGTAAGATGTACTCAGGCGATGGCAAGGTAAGCGTTTCCGAGGAAGAGAAATTTGTTAGCACGGAGTATAGATTTAAGTTTCAGGACGAAGTGTGGTGCCACAGAAGAATGCTGAAGATTAGATGGGTAGGTCACGTAACCAATGAGGAGGTACTGAATAGAATTGGGGAGAAGAGGAATTTGTGGCACAATTTGATTATAAGAGGGGATCGGTTGGTAGGCATCAAGAGATCAGCAACTTCGTATTGGAGGGAAGGGTGAGGGTTAAAATCGTAGACGGAAACCAAGAGATGAATACATTAAGCAGATCCAGAAGGATGTAGGTTGCAGTAGTCACTCGGAGATGAAGAGAGATGAATACATTAAGCAGATCCAGAAGGATGTAGGTTGCAGTAGTCACTCGGAGATGAGGAGGCTTGCACAGGATGGAGTAGCATGGAGAGCACCATCAAACCAGTCTTTGGACTGAAGACCACAACATCAATATTTTACCACCTTAATGGTTGAATTTACAAAAGTGCTGAAACATAATTTTTTTTAAATTTCTGACTGAGAAATCGAATACCAATTTTCGTAGATCTGTCTTCAAACTTGCGATAATAGCCACATATTTTCTAAGAGCCTTTTATATCCTGTTTCACCCCCCTTTAGCAGTGGATTTTGGAATAATCCCGGCCCGTGATGAGACAGTGAGTGAGTTAGTCAGTTGGGACATTGCCTTTGTATTAAAGATTTCGTGCCATCTTTTATGTTGTTTCGATGGTACAAACGTGCTAATTTTGTTGCATTTATTTAGATATAAGGTGAAACAATAAAGGCAGGTATATTACCATGTTTTTACCATAGAAATAACATAAAAGGTGGAACTAAAAATTCAAAAATTCTCGTGCATTACTGGAGCTGACGACATGCTGCTTTCGAAAACATTTATGTAGCCATAAACGTTAGCCGTCTGAAGATCGGCATGAATGCCCGAAACCGATTTTGGCTCCAAAATAAAAGCATTTGTGTCTGGTTGCGTTATTTGGGAAAATACGTTAGTATTTACTGGCATAAACATGTGCTTTAGTTATATTATTGACAAAAAGTAAACATTAACATTAAATCTATGACATTCAACCATTTGAAGGAGGAGGGTGAACGCACTATAGCAGCTAGCGTAGTCTCGGTTTTCTGAGCTGCGTAGGAAACACGCTAGAGCAGATGATAAACTCCCGTCTTGCATGGACTGTAGAATCTTGACACATAATAAGCCGCCCAGCGGATTTCAGACGATCCCGTCCTGGAGGCAGCCATTCACAAAACATTCCTCCTAACCGGCATTTAGTATCAATCTTTTTCAATACTGAAAAGCCATCAGTTGCATGAATGGGATTTTCGTGGTCGTCTCCCCATTTTTCTCCGATCCTTTCTTGCCGAACGTCATTTTAGCAATAGGAGACATGAATGCTATCTCCGATAGCATTTCTCAAATATAGGGTAATTATAATTAAAGTTAAACTTTCAAACCGCTGTAGAAATAACACCACTGGTCAGAATGACGTCAAATTGCAACGAAATATTATCGTAGAAGGGGGAAAACTGATGGCAGAAGAAAAATAAATAGTTACAAAATGTAGCAATAGATGGCACTGTAAGCATCATAATTTAATAGTGATCTTATACAAATGACAAATGAATCATACAACAATGCCTAAGGTGTACGTCTGAGTTAAACTAACTGTACTATTCAGTGTGCCTGGGTGTACAGGTTTGATACTCTTAGTTGTAAGCCCATCCACCACGGCAAGGTCATATCACATCGGATGGAAAAATTGGTTTTTAATTGTCCTGAGGACAAAAACCGCATAAAAAGCATCAATCAAAATCATATCGGATTATTAATTTCCGTGTGACTGACGCAAAACATGTTTAATATGCTGTCCTCCGTTTTCTGAAACAAGTTGAAATCGAGAAACACATGTTCCACAACTGAGCGAAGTAATTCAGGGGTCATGTTAAGAATGTGTTGCGCAATGCGTGCCTTCAGTGCAGCTAAGTTTGCAATCGGAACAAACAACATCTTTCAGATAGCCCCACAGCCAGAAGTCACAAGGATTAAGATCAGGTGATCGGGACCGCCAGGCTGTAGGGAAATGGCGCTGATAATTCTAGCATTGCCGAAATGGCGCTTCAGCTGCTGCTTAACTGGATTTGCAACGTGCAGAATTGCGCCATCTTGCATGAAAATGATCCCATCCACACAGCCACGCTGTTGGAGAGCTAAATGACGTGGTCGCGCAAAAGACGTTCATAGCGCTTACCAGTGACGGTACAGGTAACAGGACTGGTAGCACCTGTCTCTTCCAAAAAATGTGACCCTATGATAAATGATGCCGTAAACCCGCACCGCACAGTGAACTTCTCAGGATGAAGAGGTAACGGTTGATTTGCGTGTGGATTTTCCGTTCCCCATATTCGATAGTTTTGTGTATTGACATATCCTGTCAGATGGGAGTAGGCTTCGTCTGTCCACAAAATCTTCCAGGCCAGTCACTGTCCACTTCCATGCGAACAAGAAATTCTAAAGCAAAGGTCTCTCTTGCTGGTAGGTCAACAGGAAGCAACTCGTCCGCGTGGGTAACGTTGAATCGATAGCAAAGAAGGATGCTTCGTAGGGTTTTAAGCACCGTGCTCACGGTTATGTCAAACGTTCGGGCACTTCTCCGTGCACTACACGTTTACACACCACCACTCGTCTCCTGTATTGCTGTGGCCACTTCTTCCACTGACGTCGAATCAGTTCGTTTTCTCCCTCTACCAGGTTGCACACCAAAAGAACCCGTCTTTTCGAATTTCCGAATCATTTTCCCCAGATCCACGGCAATCATCGGACCAACGCCTTTTCTCAAATCCTTCAGTTTCCGCAACTTCCGCGGAGCGACTTGCGCATAGTCATCATTCTGGTAATACACATTTACAAGTCATGGCAAGCGTCCCAGTCTCGACAGGAGGAAAAGCCACGTATCCGCCGTGTTTATACCAACTTTAATGGGTCGCACGCATGGCAGGTGTTTCCATTTACGTATTCTGACACATACACCGCCATCTATTGATCTATTTTCACACTACTTTTTTTCTTCTGCCATACGTTTTCCCCCTTCTCCTTTAATATTCCGTTGCAATTTTAATTCATTCTGACCAGTGGTGTTATTTCTACAGAGTTTTGAAAGTTTAATTTTAATTATAATCGCCCTGTAAATGGTACCAGTTCGGGGAGCGTTTTAAGGGTTACTTTGTTCGTCTATCAACAGCATACAGTCCCGTAGTAGGGAGTGCTGTGAACTAGTCCTTATTTAAGGATAACTTCGCCATTTTCTGCTCCATTTCTCGTCCCACATTTTCTTTGAGACAATTACATATGGTTTTCTATAACAGTTTTTAATTTATTCGCTCAAAAAACTACATGGGTCGATTTTAATCGTGATCGATCTATTTTAGTTTTCACTTTAGGTGAGGCTTTGGGATACTGTTTTATACTTTAAGGCCTTCGTAAGATTCCTAGACCTCTTATGCGATATAAAAATGAGAGCCCCTAGAGCAGTTGACGTCATGAAGCGTTTGGCTGGGAAGCAGCTTGGGGCAAACACATCGTGTTCGCGGCAATGTTATACGAAATTCGAACGCTATCCTCTCGTGAGACAGACTATAGAGGTCAGCAGCTACAATCTCATATTTGGAGTAATTAAGCTCGAGCGGGTAAAACTGAATAAAGTGCTCGTAAAATATGGAGATTTGTCCTTCCTTTTATGGCCCAAGAAAGTAATTCATTTATTGTCTGGGATCGATGTCTGAAGGCAATCTAATCTAGAGACTCCAAGAAGCAGAAGTCGCTGAAGCAGCAATGCCGTGTTACAGGACTAACGAAGGACCTACGAGACCTAAACGTTGGCTTGGAAAAGCGTACGCTAACGCAAGCATTGCTTACAGAGTCGTCAGAAACTTATAGTCTGGGAAATGTGAGTCTAAGCACCGCATGTGTGAACTATAGTATTCCATCCCAATGAATATCCAACAGAGTTAAACATCAAACAAAATGACTGCATTTTAAGTATAAATAACCAATATTCTCCTGCTGCTAAATTGTGAATGGGGAGAAATAATTAAAAACAAAATGTATTTTAGTTCCCTTTCTTTCTTTCTGCTCGCTGTATGACATCGGATTTATTATTCAATAGCTGAAACACATATTTTCCTTCACATTTTTCGTCATTAATTAAAATCAGATAAGCTGCTCAAGACAATTTCTACAAACAATTCAGAGAAATGACTAACGTCTACAAACGAGTGGCATAGTGCCTTTCGAGCAGTAAGTCAATCACAGGAGTGAGTGAGATAGTATCTTCAGAGGTCTATGGCAGGGACAGTCTCTCGAAACTGACGCGCGTGCCCTGTATTTAATATGATCTCGCATAAATCCGCGAGAATTTTCGCGAAGCAAAAACTTTTTAATGACAATAATTTTATAAACGGCACTTTCATTCTGACAAAACCACAAATTTTTAGAAACCAAAGAGTCAGGATTAGTATAACACAGGGCGAGTCAGGAAAAAAGGTTCATCCTTTGAGAGGTGATAGAGATTCTGTGCAAAAAGCGTCACATGAAATTTTGTCCTGTTCTTAACAGGTTCCGAGGAAACATGTAGACAGATCAAACAGAAGAAATGCAGGTGATAGTAAATCAAACTGTGTTGCTGATCTGCACTCATTCATCCGGTCCTTTACTTAGGCACATGCATGTAAAATACGAGCGAGAAGTTCCTCCGCTGTGTCCACTCTGCGCTTGTTGACTTCGCTCTTAAGCCCCCCCCCCCCCCCCAAACAGTAATCTAATAAGGTAAGATCGGGTTACCTCGGTGGCCAAGAAATGATCCCGGTGCTGTCGTTCCAGCGCCCAGGATACGTTTCAGTGAGGTGTTGCGTGAGTGCACTGAAATGGTCAGTAAGGACAACACCACCTAGCCTAGTGTCGCTTTTGTTGTAATTTCATGTGAACTCTGGTGAAGATGGACGTGGGACTGACACCAGTGATTTTCAAACAGCTATGTGCCGAATACGATTAAGAAAAAGACAAGTTCATTCGAAGTTTTTTGTTCAAAGTCATCAAAACTACCACCTCTTGAGCATGTACATTTCTGGCTCAACCACACTATATAATACTGATTATCCAAATCTCATTCAATTTTTACTAAAGAACATTTTTACTAAGGCTTTTATTATCAATTACTTTTCAAACAAATTATTTTTCCAAAAATCAAACTGTTCTTTCAATAGTGAAGAACAGGAAGTATAAATTGACGTATGGCCAGGCGAACACAAATAACTGCAACACTGTGGAAATTTTAGACAATAGATACTTAGGAGGAGCCATAATTTTATCATATTTCTTTAATTAAAGTTTTTAATAAAACTAACTACACTATTGCAATCGGGAGACTGAATAACAATGCTGAAAACAAAGTATTTTTGACAAAACTGCAGATTACATACTTAATAGACAGTTTAAAGGAAATATAAAGTGTTATTTTAATCGTTAATCACGCCTTTCGTTTTTATTTATTTTAAAATAAATCAGTAGAATAAAATTGTAGGTTTGGGCTCAGTTTCTTTAAAGGTATACTCACATTTTTATGATAATAGAAATTCTTCGATTAGTGTGCTTTTGAAAATGTGCTCTGAACCTATAATTTTCTCCTACTACCCCCAAATTTCATTTCTGACTCACTTTCTTCATATAAAATTATAATAAAATACTATGAGAAAAGAATTGAGGAGGAATTTCTCTTTCTTATGTTCCCTTTTCCATATAGGGAAGATTAGTACAGTGCTATGCTTTTAACTACCTAGTTACAATCACTTTTTGAAAAGTATTGCTTTTATGAATATTAATAATAACTTTGTATCTCTAATTCTAAATACATTTACACAAACCTAATAAATATTTTTCTACATAAATGGAAGCTGAAAGTAGAATGTGTGCCAGAAACATAAGATATATTCTGTTACAGAACTTCTTGGAAATAAAACAAGCCAACTAATGAAAAATTTGGGCTACAGTTAGTCACAAAAAAAATTAAATAATAATAATCTTGTTACAAATATTGGAGACATTATATACACGAATGGAGAAAAAAAATCTGAAGAATTTATTCCAATCACGGTACCATTTTGTATCAACATTGTGATTATCCCGAATCGTCAATGGTGACGAGAGAGTTTTATGCTAACATAATGAAAAGAAATAAATGGCTGAGCCCAAACACAGCAGCAATTTCCCAGTACAAAGACCTATGCGCATCCGCAAAAGGTAACGTTACGCACCTGGTGGAGAGGCCTTGATGTGGTGTACTGCGAATTGCTTTCCAAGTTGTAACCATCACTGCTGACATTTATTGTGAACAGCTGAGACGTCTTGCAGACGTAATTCTAGAACAAGTGCCAGGAATCCTGCGTGAAGTGATACTGGTTCTCGATAATGCCCACACCCATTCTATTAGACTACAAAAAACACTATGTAGTAGAAGGATTGGGAAATCATTCCGCGTTCTTACTATTCACCTGATGTTGCACCCCAAATGTTCACCTTCTCCGCTCTCTATCAGACAACCTTCGAGAAACGTCCTTGCTGGATGAAAATTCGCTCTGAACATGATTCGACGAGTTCTTCGTCTCAAAATCAGGTGGTATCTACTGTCGCGCAATCGAAAAATTACCCCTGACTGTTGTAAATAGAGAAGAAGAATGTATTATTCATGTCTAAAGTATCTACATCTACATCCATACTCCGCAAGCCACCTGATGCTGTGTGGCGGAGGGTACCTTGAGTACCTCTATCGGTTCTCCCGTCCATTCCAGTCCCGTATTGTTCGTGGAAAGAAAGATTGTCGGTATGCCTCTGTGTGGGCTCTAATCTCTGATTTTATACTAGTGGTCTCTTCGTGAGATATGCGTAGGAGGGAGCAATATAATACTTGACTCGTCGGTGAAGGTATGTTCTAGAAACTTCAACAAATGCTATTGAGCTTCTCTCTTGCAGAGTCTTCCACTGGAATTTATCATCTCCGTAACGCTTTCGCGATTACTAAATGATCCTGTAACGAAGCGCGCTGCTCTCCGTTGGATGTCTTCTGTCAACCCTTTCTGGCACGGATCCCACACCGGTGAGCAGTATTCAAGCAGTGGGCGAACAAGTGTACTGTAACCTACTTCCTTTGTTTCCGGACACCATTTCCTTAGGATTCTTCCAATGAATCTCAGTGTAGCATCTGCTTTACCGACGATTAATTTTATATGGTCATTTCGTTTTAAATCAAACCTAATTCCTACTCCCAGATAATTTATGGAATTAACTGCTTCCAGTTGCTGACCTGCTATATTGTAGCTAAATGATGAAGGATCATTCTTTCTGTGTATTCGCAGCACATTACACTTGTCTACATCGAGATACAATTGTCATTCCCTGCACCAAGCGCCTATTCGTTGCAGAACCTCCTGCACTTCAGTACAATTTTCCATTGTTACAATATCTCGATATACTGCAGCATCATCCGCAAAAAGCCTCAGTGAACTTCCGATGTTATCCAAAAGGTCATATATATATATATATATATATATATACACTACTGGAAATTGAATTAAGAACACCGTGAATTCATTGTCCCAGGAAGGGGAAACTTTATTGACACATTCCTGGGGTCAGATACATCACATGATCACACTGACAGAACCACAGGCACATAGACACAGGCAACAGAGCATGCACAATGTCGGCACTAGTACAGTGTATATCCACCTTTCGCAGCAATGCAGGCTGCTATTCTCCCATGGAGACGATCGTAGAGATGCTGGATGTAGTCCTGTGGAACGGCTTGCCATGCCATTTCCACCTGGCGCCTCAATTGGACCAGCGTTCGTGCTGGACGTGCAGACCGCGTGAGACAACGCTTCATCCAGTCCCAAACATGCTCTATGGGGGACAGATCCGGAGATTTTGCTGGCCAGGGTAGTTGACTTACACCTTCTAGAGCACGTTGGGTGGCACGGGATACATGCGGACGTGCATTGTCCTGTTGGAACAGCAAGTTCCCTTGCCGGTCTAGGAATGGTAGAACGATGGGTTCGATGACGGTTTGGATGTACCGTGCACTATTCAGTGTCCCCTCGACGATCACCAGTGGTGTACGGCCAGTGTAGGAGATCGCTCCCCACACCATGATGCCGGGTGTTGGCCCTGTGTGCCTCGGTCGTATGCAGTCCTGATTGTGGTGCTCACCTGCACGGTGCCAAACACGCATACGACCATCATTGGCACCAAGGCAGAAGCGACTCTCATCGCTGAAGACGACACGTCTCAATTCGTCCCTCCATTCACGCCTGTCGCGACACCATTGGAGGCGGGCTGAACGATGTTGGGGCGTGAGCGGAAGACGGCCTAACGGTGTGCGGGACCGTAGCCCAGCTTCATGGAGACGGTTGCGAATGGTCCTCGCCGATACCCCCGGAGCAACAGTGTCCCTAATTTGCTGGGAAGTGGCGGTGCGGTCCCCTACGGCACTGCGTACGATCCTACGGTCTTGGAGTGCATCCGTGCGTCGCTGCGGTCCGGTCCCAGGTCGACGGGCACGTGCACCTTCCGCCGACCACTGGCGACAACATCGATGTACTGTGGAGACCTCACGCCCCACGTGATGAGCAATTCGGCGGTACGGTCACCCGGCCTCCCGCATGCCCACTATACGCCCTCGCTCAAAGTCCGTCAACTGCACATACGGTTCACGTCCACGCTGTCGCGGCATGCCACCAGTGTTAAAGACTGCGATGGAGCTCCGTATGCCACGGCAAACTGGCTGACACTGACGGCGGCGGTGCACAAATGCTGCGCAGCTAGCGCCATTCGACGGTCAACACCGTGGTTCCTGGTGTGTCCGCTGTGCCGTGCGTGTGATCATTGCTTGTACAGCCCTCTCGCAGTGTCGGGAGCAAGTATGGTGGGTCTGACACACCGGTGTCAATGTGTTCTTTTTTCCATTTCCAGGAGTGTATATATATATATATATAATGTATGTATGTATGTATGTGTGGTGTCACCGCCAGACACCACACTTGCTAGGTGGTAGATTAAATCGGCCGCGGTCCATTTAGTACGAAGCCTTTCTCTCTCATTAGCCGAGAGACAGAATAGCCTTCAGCTAAGTTAATGGCTACCAACTAGCAAGGCGCCATTAGCCTTACAGTGATTGTAATTAAAGTCTCCTGTGTATCGTCAAGAGCGATGTACCACAATGATTGATTAAAGATAAGTATTAATCCAGCTACGTACTTTTCTTCATAGCATTAATTACGTAGCCTGTTCCAGTACTTCACGCCCGTCTGCGTTAGTCTAGCGTGCATTTTCAGCCATCTCTATCTACAAGGTGTTGGCCCAGCTGCCGACACATCACATGGCGACGAGTCTACAAAGGATCTTGTGTTTTACTTTGCCCTAATTTATTTGTGTCGTGGCTTCGCCAGATGTACTGTCCGAATTTTATCGCTTGCAGAATCAGCAGACGCAGGCGTTATTGGATGCCCTTGGACAGCTCGTCCAGGGTCAACGTGCCATTCAAACCGATGCGGCCGCCGCCGCTTCACCGCTACCGCAGCCACAACTCGCAGTTGCACCGCCTTTTAGGCACTACGACCCGAACCACGAGACTTGGCAGGAATGGTCCCGCCAGTTTGCCTTCCACCTCGCCGCCTACAGAATTCAAGGTAATGAGCGGCAGCCGTTTTTGCTTTCTTGTGTCGGTGTGTCCACCTACCGTGTAATAGTGAAATTGTTTCCCCGACGTGACGTAGCAACTCTGTCCTACGAGGAAATTTTGTCTGCTTTAGATGCCTATTTCAAAGAAACAGTTAATGTGGTTGCAAAACGGTATACGTTTTTTCGTACAAAACGTACGGCCGGTCAAACTAATAGGGAGTGGGTAGCAACATTGCAAGGACTTACTAGGGACTGTGCCTTTGACTGTGACTGTGGTCTTTCTTATTCAGATACAATGGTGCGTGATGCAATTGCACAGAACTTTTCTGATGTTCGCATACGGGAGCAAATATTGAAACTAGTTAATCTCTCCCTTCAACAAGTGATAGACATATTGGATAGACAAGACACACTTGACTGTGCTCAGGAATCTTTTGAAACTTCGCCAGCACTGTGTAACATTAACCGGCCTGCCGGGCGAGCTGCGCGGCCCGGTCAACCGCCCTCGCGCAAACGAACGCCGCTGCCGCCGCGCTCTAAGCCACGTGTGCCGCGCCAGCCCACAAATGCAGTGAAATCATGCCCGCAGTGTGCTGCTAGACATTCGAGTGAACATTGCCCGTCACGCCAAGCTATTTGCTTTTTCTGTAATAGGAAAGGACATGTTCAAAGTGTTTGCCAGAAAAAGCTCCGATCAGACAATCACAATCATTCCAGGCCCTTTGCTTCGCGCCGGAATCGAACCAAGGACACTCAGGCTCGTGGACCTTCGCCCATGGTCGCCCTCATCGCACCTTGATGTCTTTGCTGCATCCGCCGCCTCAGGTTCCTGTGCAGCGGCAGACTCCTGCTTTTGCTCCAGGCGACGTTGTATTTTATCGCAACTATCGAGGTTCACGGCGTTGGCTCGCAGGGCGCATTCTTCGCTGCCTCGGCCGCGCGATGTATTTGGTTTTGGGGGCCTATGGTGAGGTGCGTCGGCATCTCAATCAGCTGCGCCTCTGTCGTCGCACGGGTTCTGCCGCTCCCCGTCTGCTTTCAGCGACGGTGCCTTCCGGTCAGCGCCCTGGGGACCCATCTACTGGCTCGCCTCATCCCCAGGTGTTACCGACGATGCCTTCCATTTTGCCCCATGGCGACGCGCCGCCGCCGCCGCCGCCGCCGCCGCCGCCGCCGCCGGTACTCCCGCCGGCGCCGCCCGCATTCGACGCTTCGCTGCAACCGCCAAGCGCCTCCCAGGGTCACGCGCCGCCGATCGCTTCCCGTAACCAGCTGTCTTCCGCCATGGAACTCCCGCCCGCTCCGGACCACATGACGTCATCGCGCGTCGGCTACCCCGACGCAATGGAGGTCGACCCTTCGGCCCCTCCTGTTTCTTTATGGGCGCATACACCGCATGTTGGCGTGCACCCTGGACTAGGTTTTCAGGCATTTCCTAGCTCCCCTCGGACCGAATGGCCGGGTGCGGGTGGCACAGCCTCGCCTGTTGTTAGGCTCCCCACCTCATCACATACGTCAACATGGGGTCCTCCCCACAGCGGGCGGAAGCCTTATCTCACGACCGTTCGCCGATTTGCGGGGGAGGAATGTGGTGTCATCGCCAGACACCACACTTGCTAGGTGGTAGATTAAATCGGCCGCGGTCCATTTAGTACATGTCGGACCCGCGTGTCGCCACTGTGTGATCGCAGACCTAGCGCCACCACAAGGCAGGTCTCATGATACGAACAAGCACTCGCCCCAGTTGTACGGACGATCTAGCTAGCGACTAGATGTACGAAGCCTTTCTCTCTCATTAGCCGAGAGACAGAATAGCCTTCAGCTAAGTTAATGGCTACCAACTAGCAAGGCGCCATTAGCCTTACAGTGATTGTAATTAAAGTCTCCTGTGTATCGTCAAGAGCGATGTACCACAATGATTGATTAAAGATAAGTATTAATCCAGCTACGTACTTTTCTTCATAGCATTAATTACGTAGCCTGTTCCAGTACATCACGCCCGTCTGCGTTAGTCTAGCGTGCATTTTCAGCCATCTCTATCTACAAGGTGTTGGCCCAGCTGCCGACACATCAGTATGTGTGTAGTGAATAGCAACGGTACTACGACACTCCCTGTGGCACACCTGAAATCACTCTTACTTCAGAAGACTTCTGTCCATTGAGAATTACATGCTGCGTTCTGTTATCTAGGAATTTTTCAATCCAATCACACAATTGGTCTGATAGTCCACATGCTCTTACTTTGTTCATTAATCGACTGTGGGGAACTGTATCAAACGCCGTGCGGAAGTCAAGAAACACGGAATCTACCTGGGAACCCGTGTCTATGGCCCTCTGAGCCTTGTGGACGAGTAGCGTATACATTCCAGTCAGAATTTAGAATTTCATTGCTGTTTACATCTGGTTTCAGCCAACTTTCCGTCCCTAGTACTATGTGGTCATTATGAGCGTTTATTAATGAGTGCAGTTCTGGACCTTTCTATAGACGCACCTGCAGTTCACTATTAACACATTAATTTGTTATTCCCTGTTGCGTTTTGCCTACTGCTACCTTGTCGCGTTTCAGGAGGCGTCTTGTCGGGCCTATGGAGGGAATTCTCTAAAACCCACATGTGCACTCCACACTTACTCCGCTACCCTTGTAGCCGCTTTCTGCGTGTAGTGCACGCTTGACCTATTCAGGGGGACCCTACATTTCTCCACCCGATAGCGGAGGTCGACAAATTTGCACCCCAGATCTCCGCAGTATCGTCTGAGCCTCTGGTTTAGGCTTTCCACTCGGCTCCAAACCAGAGAACCGCGATCGGTTCTGGGAACGATACTACAAATAGTTAGCTCACATTCCATACCGCGAGCGAGGCTTTCCGCCTTCACCAACGCCACCAACCGCCTGTATGAACTGTGGATGACCTCTTAACCCATACGGCAGAAGTAATAGGTGCCGACATGAGCAACAATTTGTAGTCGGGTGCACCCAGTGGTCTATCGCCGCCGGCAGGGCCTCCTCCATATCTCAGATGAGACCCCCCCCCCCCCCCCCCCCGGCAAGCAGACAGAGTGAACACTGGCCTTCTTCCCCGATCTTCCCGCTATTTCCCTAAGGGGCTTCATCACCCGCCTAACATAGGAGCTCCCAATCACTAATAAACCCCTCCCCCGTGTGCCTGCTCGGACCTTGCTGAAGGAGCGGCTACATGTCCACCCACAGGCAGAACGGGCGACGCCACACGGCCAGTCTCCACATTGACCCTCTACCTCTTGCGACGCAAACGCCGTTGAACCCGCCACTCCTCTTGAGGTGAGGGTGGCCCGACAGCGCTCGGTACCCGCGAAGATGTCTTGACAGCAGGGACCGTGTTTCTAAATATCTTATTCTTTCCTCCCTCTCTTTGATGCCCCATACCCCGCTGGTATCCTTACCTTGTGGTGGTGAGGCTTGCGTGGTTAGAAGATCGTGAGAACTATGACGATGGTAGCTTTTCTCCCGGTAGGTGCTCCAAATCAGATGGCTCAAAGTTGATGATCCAGACTAAATGGGACACTCTGGTCCTCCATGTTTTGGGTTGGACGTGGGACCAACTCCCCTTCACCATAAAAAATATAAGTTACCAAACGCCAAGAAATAATTTTTGGGTTCGGTATGAAACAACAATGGAAACTACCCCAGAAGGTCAAATGTTAACGCAAGAATATCACGGACCAATCACAGACTGACATGTGGCACTTGAAATGTAAGGTCACTACGCTCCAGGAGCGGTGGAGGTGCTGCATGAAGAACTGAATAGGTACAGCCTAGAAATAATGCCACTATGAGGGATAAGATGGTCTGGAACAGGGATGCATAAAAATAAGTTGTACAGTTATTTCTATAGTGTAGACAGAGGAGGTAAACATCAAATTCGAGTTGATATTGCAGTAGTCAACAGAATAAAACGAAATATCATGGACTTCAATGTTCTCAGCGAAGAATATGCTGGATAAGAATGAAAGGAAAGTTTCACAACCTAGCAATGGTCTCTTACCACGCACCTACAGAAGGTAAAGGCGGTAACGAGAAAAATAGTTTCCACGAAGACCTGAAATTAATATATGATCTACGATGTGAAAATGATCTTAGGTAATACCAATGCCAAAGTAGGAAAGGAGGCCTTTCTGAGACGCTCCATTGGCCCCGAAAGACTACACAATTCCTTCAACATCGGAATGCGACTAGCCGACTTGGCAACATTAGTACACCCAAGGATTGAAAGTACCTACTTTTCTCGCAAAATATTCATAAGGTAACCTGGATATCACCCAAGACAAGCATGCAGAGCCAAATAGAGGAAATATTGGTGAGTGGGAGAGACAGAAATGGTTCTGAAAATGTAAAATCTCAAGGAGGTGCTAGAGTACGATCAGGCCATTATCTTGTACTGACAACAATTCGTGACAGGATAGAATGACGAAATTGGAGGTATGGGCTAATAAACACCTACCTACTGAAAGAGGACTATAGTAAAGAAAGACATGCGACTGAAACTCTAAACAAATTTGTTGCTCTCAAAGGAGAGGGAGATTTAGACAAGCTATGTTCCAAGCTCAGATGTCGAAGTCAAAGACGCAGCAGATGAAGTCCCGAAACCATTGGGGAGAAGGAGGAGCACAGGATAGTTTAACGATAAGTTCAGATATGCAGTAAAGAAGGGAAAAAGAGGTTACAATGTTATGGCTGACAAACGAACAAGACGGAAGACTGTGGTTGGCATACATGGAGGCAGTTACAGAAGCAAGGAAAGTGATCTGAACAGAAGAGCGAGGGTATATAAACAGCAACCTAACACTGGCAGAAAAGGATCTAACAACACAAGAGACTTTTGCAGAACAGTCAGCTTCTTCAAGAAAGGGTGTAATGCGAGGTTCGACGTGATCAAATTCCACGAAGTACAAATGAAATGAAAACTATGAATGAACGAAAAACTATTTCGAAAATCTCCTGCATGTGGATAGCACCATCAACAGCACGTGACAGCATCATCAAAAGAAGAAGAAGCACATAGGAGAACCCGTAAAAATGATGAAAAGAGGAAAGTAAAATATCCTCCGTCCGCGGATAAGAAAATCTCAGAGTGTGTTATATAGCGTTTTTATTTAAACTAAAGTCTTTCTTCAAAATTTACAAAACAATATTCGTGAGGTAGGACTGATTCTCCAAGCCTACCAATAACTAAATCATAGATTCTTCCAAACATAAACTGTCTGTAGTAACCACACAATTTCACCAAACCAAGCCCCAGGGGTCTCGTGAAGAGCGGCGTGGAGTCCACGTTGCCGTCACCTTACTCCGAGGACGAGTAAGGCCCTGCGAGTATGGCTCCGGTACGCTAGCTGCAGTGGACGATGACGCGGCGGCTACGATGTCACCAGTGGGCTCGCTCGGCGTGAACTGCCTCTCCACGCTCCTTCGCCAGCCTAAATACTGCTGGGCGCATGGATATGGCTGGCTCTATTTGCAGTCACGTGTCGAGCGGAAGGAAAGAGGTCCGCGGCTGTAGCGACCTCTTGCGGCGCCGTGGACGCCTCCTGGTGGTCTCTGGGAAGCGTCTGTGTTTCCGGGACGACCGGCCAGGCTGACCCCTACTTGGTCCGGGGCCCGCTGTACCGGTCTGTTCGCGGGAAGCGAGAGTTGCAGGCGCTTAGTCTGGACACAGTAGAAAGGCTGCTAGAATAGATGGTATACGTGCATAGAGGCTTATGGAGGGCTGAGAAATCCGCCAAACAGAGAGTATAGCAAGTAATTAGTTTAATTTTGACTAGACAAAGTATCCCAGCAGGATGGAAGCCGTCGGCCATCTGCCCAATACTAATGAAAGAAGACCCAATGAATGCAGCAGCCTCACTGTGCACAACTTAGAAGATCCTGAGCATGTTGTTGCTGAAGCGGCTAACTCCATACGTTGAGGAGGTACTTGGATTCCAACAAGTAGGTGTTAGAAAGAGAAAATGAACCATACACCAACTACATACACTGAAGAGCCAAAGAATCTGGTACACCTGCCTAATATCGTGTATGCCCCACAAAAGCACGCAGAAGTGCCGCAACACGACGTGGCATGCACTCGACTAATAGAAGTAGTGCTAGACGGAAATGACTCCATGAATCTTGCAGAGCTGTTCATAAACCCGTAAGAATACGAGGGGTTGGAGATCTCTTCTGAACAGCACGTTGCAAGACATCCAAGATATGCTCAATAATGTTCATGTCTGGGGAGATTGGTGACCAGCGGAAGCGTTTAAACTTAGAAGAGTGTTCCTGGAGCCACTCTGTGGCAATTCTGGACGTGTGGGATACCACATTGTCCAGGTGGAATTGGCCAAGTCCGTCGGAATGCACAGTGGACATGAATGGATGCAGGTGATCAAACAGGATACTTACGTACGTGCCACCTGTCAGAGTCGTATCTAAACGTATCATGGGTGTTATATCACTCGAACTGCACACGCCCCACACCATTACAGAGCTTCCGCCATCTTGAACAGTCACCTGCCGACATACAAGGTCCATGGATTCATGAGGCTGTCTCCATACCAGTACACCCCCTTCCGCTCGATACAATTTGAATCGAGACTCGTCAGACCAGGCAACCTGTTTCCAGTCATCAACAGTCCATTGTCGGTGTTGACGGGCCCAGGCGAGCCGTAAAGCTCTGTGTCGTGCAGTCATCAACGATTCACGCATGATCCTTCGGCTCCGAAAGACCATATTGATGATATTTCATTGAATGGTTCGCACGCTGACACTGGTTGATGGCCCCGCACTGAAATCTGCAGCAGTTTGCGGAAGCGTTGCCCTTGTGTCACGTTGAACGATTCTCTTCAGTCGTCGTTGGTCCCTTGTTCCAGGATATTTTGACTGCTGCAGCGATGTCGGAGATTTGATGTTTTACCGGATTCCTGATATGGTCGTTTGGGAAGACCCCACTTCATCACTACCTCAGAGATACTGTGCCCCATCGCTCGTGCGATGAGCATCACGTTCAGACTCACCTAAATCTCGATAACCTGCCATTTTAGCAGTAGTAACCGATCTAACAACTACACCAGACACTTGTTTTATATAGGCGGTGGCGACCGCAGCGCAGTCTTCTGCCTGGTTACGTATCTCTCTGTTTCAATACGCATATGTCTATACCTGTTTCTTTGGCGCTTCAGTGTATAGTAAGGCAAATGCTATCAAAGAGACGAGAATTCCACAGAGATGAGCACAGTCCTTTTATGGACTTCCAAAAAGTGCATGATAGTGAGAACAGGCAAGCAATATGCCAAGAAATACAAGGAGGTTCCTAGTAAACTATCAAAAATAAGACAAGCATGTATATAAGAGACAATATGCATGGCGAAAGTGAATAGAAAGATGTCAGAGAAATACAAGGTAAAGACTGGAGTGCGACAGGGAGGATGGCTCTCCGCCCTTCTGTTTCATCTGGTTTTTTGAAACAGGACTGACAAACGCAACAAGCCTGGAGAAGGGGAATTCAGATGGGCAGAAGAATCAATATTCTGGCTTACGCAGATAATGTAGCTTCAGTAGCGCAGAATGAACAAATCTGGTTCATATGGCAAGGGTGTTAATGGAAGAGGCAATGACAACAGGCCTGAAGATGAATATGGATAAGACCAGTTGCCTTTTTGTGACCACAGAGGACAATGACAGACCTTTAGATGTAGATTGCAACATCTTTGAAACTGTAAAAGAGTTCAAATATCTTCAGGCAGTATTCAGTGAAAGAAATGAGATAAACCACGAAGTAATGGCAGGAATCCTGGCAGGAAACGGGTCAAGGTTTGCACTAGGAAACCTGTTGGAGTCCCGACTTCTGTGGAGAGCCAAAAAAGATTAGAATTTACAGGGAAGTGTTATACAACCTCTCGTCCTATACGGAGCGGAAACGTGGACTATGACACAAAAGATAGTCCGCGGCTCGTGGTCTTGCGGTAGCGTTCTCGTTTCCCGCGCAAGGGGTCCCGGGTGCGATTCCCGGCGGGGTCATTGTTTTTCTCTGCCTCGAGATGACTGGGTGTTGTGTGTCTTTCATCATCATTTCATCCTCATTCATCCGCAAGTCGCCGAAGTGGCGTTAAAGAACTTGTGGTGCGGCCGAACCGCCCCGAGAGGGGTGTCCCGGCCACCAATGCCATATATATATGGAAAGATCACTCCTT
Source organism: Schistocerca piceifrons (assembly GCF_021461385.2). Taxonomy (NCBI): domain Eukaryota; kingdom Metazoa; phylum Arthropoda; class Insecta; order Orthoptera; family Acrididae; genus Schistocerca; species Schistocerca piceifrons. Next base: position 867,493,435 of record NC_060149.1, on the reverse strand, counting down.
AAATTTGAGAATACTCTTCTGAGACAGATTTTTAGGTGAATGGAGCCGACTAGAGAAAAAGGAAAATCCGCAAATTGCAGGAGTTGAACAAGTCGCAGGACATAGTAGCTGTGGTTAGAGAGAGAGGAGACTGACAAGGGGAAGGCCTCAGACACGACCAACCGATTCGGCTCAAATTTGGCATGTCGCTTGTATACAACGAGAAACGAAGGACTCTAAAATAATTTGGCTCAACACCCTCCAGTTTCTGTGAAAATCACCCTTAAAGGTTATGATGAGCAATCGACTCAAATTGGCGGAATAGATAGATAATTGTAAATAGAGCGTTTTGCAACATTGGGTATGGTGTTTGCAAACGCAAATTTTCCAGAAATCGAGAAAAGAAACGTTTACAGCTGCCGCTTATGTACACACATGGTAAATCCTTTTCTCCAAGAGCGCCGATAGCAAGTCTGCTTTCGGCTGCGGTGGGGCGAGGACGTCCGCTGCGCCCCGCCGTGCGCGACCGTGAGCGCTTGCTTGTGTTTACCTTCTCGCGGCGCGAGTTGTATTTGTTCCAAGTTCAGTGTGACTATGGCACACACATGGCGCCACGATACGATCAAAATTACTTTCCAACCAGATCACGCGCGTCCTCGAGCCTATGAAATAAAACAGTTCATACGCGACGATCTATGTTTAGATCCGGCGACTGTCGTCGGAATACATTTTTCTATAACGGCGAGCGTGGTTTATGTTAAAATGACCAATGCAGAGGTCTGCGCGACAGTGGTGTCTAAATACTCGAACTCACTCAGATTCAAATATTCTGACGGACATATCCGTGCACTGACGGTGGATCATGCAAGCATGGGCCTAAGGACTGTAAGGGTTTTTGAGCTCCCCCTCGAGGTCCCAGAGGAAGTTGTCAAGGACGCCTTCCGACCATATGGCAATGTTATCAGCCCCGTTGCAAACTTCTCGACGTATAAGGTCTACAATGGTGTCGTCAAATTAAACTTGAGCTCCAGAAACATGTACCGTCCTATTTGAACATCGGTGGTTGTCGTGCAATCATAATGTACGACGGTCAACCGCGTTCCTGTTCCGGATGTGGGCAGGAAGGCCATGTTCGATCGAGCTGCTTACAACGTAGAATTACGCAGATACCAGTGGGAGACTCCGTTTCCACGACGTGGACGACAATCCTGCCCCTCACATACGCTCAGACGACGATGCGCACCATAGATGAGGACGAAACGGGCGATCGGACACATCCATCGACGTCAGAAGTCCAAAGGGAGGAAGAGGAAGGACCCACGATGCCAACCCATATGTCGCCCCCTCCACAGCAACAACAGCAGCAACAGTCCCATGAAATCCAGACGCAACATAACATTCAGAACGCGATGGACGTGGACGCGAACATTGTCCCGACCGCGGCTTTCCTAGTGGAAGGTGATACGACGCTGGATTGCCTTCCACATTCGGATACGGATGTCCACGTTCGAAAGCAACGTTCGCCTCGACGACGCAAGCGACGTCGGCGGACCCCTTCTGATAATTGCCTCCTACACACGGCTGGTCAAGAAGGTGACATCTCATCAGACGGCATGGATGCTGCGCCTGCTGAGGATCTAAGTGGTGTAGACTTGCCCATACTACGAGTGCCCAGTTACTTCTTGCACCACAGATGCAGCAGGTCGCGTCGATGAATGGCGCTCCGTCTACCTCTACCAAAGACGACGTGCGTGAAAGAGATTTAGGTGCCGATCAGCTACACAACATCGTGTTGCACCCACTGTGGTCGGACGATGTTGAGGAACTTCCTGGAGAGGGCACGGGTGACAGGGGAGGGGGTGGCATTGGGGAGACCACTCCTAGCGTGAAAGACTCATAATTTGTAACGGGTTTGTTGGGTCCGGCATCTCTTGTGGTTATCTTCGATTGCCATGGCGTCTACCCTAGGTGGAGAAGCTAGGCAGCACACCTTTCGCCTTGCCGCAATCAATATCAACGCGATAAGGGCACCACACAAACTGACAATGCTATAACGCATGCTTGATGCGGCGGACATCGACGTGACCCTCTTACAGGAAGTATGTGTCGCTAGTTTCCCTGACTCCTACGGATATACCGCCCACATCTCCCACGCCTCTTCTACCGATTGTGGTGTGAATGTCCTGCTACGGGACGGCTTGACGGCTACGGACGTACTGTACTTACCGAGTGCAAGAGCCAGGGCACTAACTGTCAACGGTGTACGACTCATCAATGAACATGCCCCTTCAGGATCAGGGAGACGGAGAGATCGGGCCCGCTTTTTTCCGGAAGATATTACGCGTCTATTTATGGGCCGCATAGACGATATGGTAATCGGAGGAGATTTTAACTGTACATTATCTCCGTCTGATCAGCAGCCACATCACGTCCCATGTGCGGAATAGGAAATGCTAGTGCGTGACCTCCACTTGATCGACACGTGGCGCCACACCCATGGCCCAGCTCCTGGTTACACCCATTATACAAGTCATTCATCAAGTCGGTTAGACAGGATTTACGTCACAAGCACCCTTTCGACGGCAACGAAAGGAGCAGAGCTCTGGCCCATTGCATTCACCGACCACACAGCCTATATTTGCACCATTGCCCTCCAACCTGCACGTGTGTGGCGCAGTAGGCCGCCCTGGAAACTGAACGTGCCCATCTGGACGAGCCGGCATGTAAAGGTGCTATCGAAGACTCGTGGAACGCGTCCTTACAGCGCCGTGGTCGTTACCGATCGACCCTCAGTTGGTGGATTGAATGTGCGAAGCCTGCTATTAGGCGCACCTTCATGGCATACGGCCGGGAAGCGGCGGCATGGAGGAGGAGCACGGAAAACTTTTATTACACCGCCCTACGGGAATGGAGCCCTCACCTGACAGGCAGATCATAGTCAATCGCGCGAAAGCGCAGCTCGTCTCCTTAGCACGCCATCATTTACAGGGCGCTGTTATACGGCCGCGTGCTCCAGACATGATACAATCAGAAAGGCCATATACGCACCACGTGCTCCTAGAACGCAGGAGGCGCCGTAGGACACTGGTAACCGACATGATAACGGACGACACGTGGTAGAACAAGCAGATATAGCAGAATCCTTCTATGGGCATTACGCTCGACTTTATTCAGCAGTGCTCCATGATATGGCGGCGGTAGACACCGTTTCATCCGGCCGGTGTGGCCGTGCGGTTCTAGGCGCTTCAGTCTGGAACCGCGTGACTGCTACGGTCGCAGGTTCGAATCCTGCCTCGGGCATGGATGTGTGTGATGTCCTTATGTTAGTTAGGTTTAAGTAGTTCTAAGTTCTAGGGGACTGATGACCACAGATGTTAAGTCCCATAGTGCTCAGAGCCATTTGAACACCGTTTCAGCACATGTCCACGGTACAGTTCCACCAGACATGGTACCGACTTTACTGGGAGAAGTGACAAAAGAGGAAGTGCTTGACGCCATTGGTAAAGGTGCTCCCCATAAATCACCAGGAATCGGTGGATTACAATTAGAGTTCTATCGAGCCTTTAAACAACTGTTGGTACCGTGTTGGGTTGAAATTTGTCAGGAATTGATGTCCCCGGGTATACCGTTGCCTGCACCGTTCTTGGAAGGACTGATTGTCCCCATCCATAAGCCGAAGGGACGGAATCATGCCCGCGATTATCACCCCTTAACGTTATTGAACAGCGACTTCAAGACCTTTTCGAGACTGCTATCAGAACGTATTCGCGGCACGCTATTGCACGTTCTGTCCAGCGATCAGACGTCCTTGGGGGGACCCAACAACGTCAGAACTGCGTTATGTCGTTACAGAGATCTCATCTCCCTTGCACGGGTGAGACGTTTGCCGGCAGCCCTTGCGTCTATCGACTTTAAACAGGCTTTTGACCGTGTGGGCCAGACTTTCCTCACGGCCGTTCTACGGCGCATGGAATACCCCGACCCCTTTATCACAGTGTTGACACGCCTTCTGCATGGGGCTACTTCTCGAGTTCTTGTTAATGGAAGACTGACGGCACCCATGCCGATCCTCCGATCAGTATGACAGGGATGTCCATTATCAACATTGTTATTTGCATTGGCTTTAGAACCTTTGTTGTGTGGTATCCGAGACGGGCTCACTGGGACACAGTTCGGCGGCTCCATCTATCGCTGCACCGCATATGCGGATGATTTGATGATCGTCATACGTGGAGCTGACGATATGGCCGCGGCATTGGACTGGATTGCAACCTACGGTGCAGCTTCTGGTAGCCAAATCAACGTTGACAAGTCCGCCGCCTTGAACATCGGGATTGGGCTACCGCAGGAACCCATTGCTCCCTTACGCTTCAGCGATACTGTCCCCTGCTTGGGCTTAGATTTCATGAACTTCATGCGGCGCACGACGACTCTCAATTATCGACGCCTTCTTAACCAAATTAGGGCCGGAATCTGAAATCAGCGCTTACGATCCCTCAACATCGTTCAGCGGGCGTATTATGCCAATGTATACCTTGCGTCCCGCATTCCGCATGTCGCCCAAACGCTACCCATTCCGGAACCCTTGGCTCGTAGGATTATGGCAGCGCTGGGATACTTCGTCACCGCTGGTATGTTACTGGAGATCAGATACGTATCTCTTACCCTTCCCAAGGAAAAACGTGGTCTCGGCCTAGTTAGCGTCCATGATAGGGCCATTGCCCTCTATGTTAGCTCACATTTATGTCTGCTGCGCCGTTGTCGTACAAGCCTCACGAGTCTGCTTATGATGGCGCTACGACCTGCTTCACTAAGAGCGCCGGTGTCACTACAGGACATCCCAGTGCCCCTATTTTGTATAGGACGTTTCTATTTAGAACAAAGTTATTGCAGTGTAGCGCTCACGACACCACGAATGGCCACAACTCGACGCCTATATCATGACATGCTGCAACGCCGCCCCCTAAATGTGGTCGAACTAAAATATCCTGACGTACGGTGGCGCGTGGTGTGGAACACTGTACACGATGCCATGCCTGATTCTGATGTTATTTCCCAATGGTACGTAGTCGTTAATGGGAAGCTGGTGACGCAAGAACGTCTCTACAATATCCACATGGCAGAATCTCCCAATTGTGTGGGTTGTAATGCAGTAGATTCTGACGAGCACCACCTGAGCTGTGGAGAGGCGGAACCGGTTTGGCACCTAGTGCGGCAGATGCTGGCTTATCTCTTGCGAGTTAGACCAGAGCATATATCTACAAGCACGTTATTGTCTCCGGATAAGATATTTTACCCCACGACTCGAACCAACTCCGTCACCTGGATACGTGGACATGCGGTCCATTACCTCTGTCGTGACGGACATAAGAATTTACTTGACTTCTGGCTCTATCTGCAAGAAAGACATCATGCTATTTCCGGGCATACTAGATATCGACAATGCTTCGCAAACTACCTATGGAGTGCTTTTCACAGCCCGCCATATTGCTGAAACGTTCCATGAAGTGGCAGATGAGGTCAGAACGAACTGCAAACGATCATATATTGAACAATCTTTATCAGTGGGCACAGTCGCTGGGAAGCCTAACTACGAAGTGGTAGCTTTATTTTCATGTTATTTATGTTTACTATCTTCGATGGTGTCTTCATTCTGTTTTAGTTTTTCAGGCTTGATTAACTATGACTGTTCGCACATTGATATCTATATAAATAAAAAAAAATAGCGCAACGGCCGAGGTAACTGGTTGGGAAGGGGAGAACCCGGGTTTGAATCTCGAGAAAACTGTACGGTTTTCATTTTTTAAAACTGTAGTTTTTCGTATCAGAATTCGTAGCGATAAGAGGGTTAACAATAATAGTAATAAGGTAGGAAAACCAATTTCCCAAACGACGTGAATTAACAAAGAATTAAACTTTTAAGCCTTGTCACTTGTTTACAGCGACGCACGGGACAGAACGCACGCGGGGAGAGTTATGTCGTCCCGGTTGCCTCTTTAACATATCGTAATTGTGAACCTCGAAAAGTGAGAGTACTAACCTTATAGCAGCCAATCAGAAAGAGAGGCTGCAGCGAACCGCGAGGATACATGTTATGATTGTTCATCGTTAATCCACCGAATAAAATATGTTTTGTGAAAGAATACAGTGATCTTCTGTAAGCAACATATGACTTATACTGTATGTAGTTTGTGGTAATTAGCTTTTCCGTTTATGCCTTAGTAACTAGTTAGTGGTTGTTGTGTCATATGTCAGTTGCACAATCTGAATAATGGAGGATGAACACCCTTCAACCAGCACTGAAATAAATAGTTGGGAGCCTGTCACATACGACAGCATGCGGGAAGTTACCGACGCTGTGTTTTGGTTTGTAAAAGTGTTGCAAGACAGATGTATTATCAATGTACTACCCGAAGCAGGCAGTTCTGTTTCTCGGCGTTGCAGATTGATAGGACCGGCTCTCGTCGACCAATGACTTTTGTTGATACTGAAGAACTATACTATGAAGGCGAAGCAGAAGGCGATTCAGTGGAAGATATCACGACTAATGAATTGCAAAATGGTCATAACACTTTGGAATTGTCCATGTCGCAGGCAATCTGTGTTTCATCTGTTCACGATGAGTATTACGAACCGGTTACTAAACGATTGAACTACGGTGCTACACCCTTGAAGTAAAAGTAAAGGCGGTAGCGCTAGCTAGGAATCATCCAAATTGGAATCTACAAACACTGCAAAAGAATGGAAAAACAACAGCCCCGAAAAGGAAGAAGGGCCTAAAATTGTGGGAAAATGATATCGTTAAAGGGGGGACAAGATACGACAAATACCAGGCGATAAATAAGTGGACATACGACCGATCTGTCGAATCTCGCCGTCGGAACGAGAATGTAGCAACGAGAATACACCAGAAGTGGGCTGCAGGTGCAGCAATTCAGTATACATCCAACAAGGATTTTACGTTTGCTGTATCATAATTTTGGTCAAGGAATTTCAAATCGGAATATAAAATGCGTCAACGGCGCGTCACTAAATACGTCTCCCACAAGGAGGTAGAAAATATTGAAGATATACAGGAAGTGGCGGCTCTTTCCAGCACACAACGGCGTCACTTATGACTAGTTTCAATCGCGATAAAGTGATCAACACCAATGAAACAGGATGCGAGTATCGGGTGAACATTCGATGCACTTTATCGCGTAAGGGAGAAAAACGGACCCTTGTCGCAGTTGGTAGTTAAAATAATAGAAAAACACCACATTCGTTCACGGCGCAATATGCCATCACAACTTCTAGAAAAGTATTGCCTAAGGTTTTCCTGTGTTTACAAGAAAGGAATGTTACATTTGGTTTTCAGATTACAGAAGAGGTCAATCGCTTAATCGACTCGTTGAAAAATGATTACATTACTTGCTCCAAATCCGTGAAATTGCCAAATGCAATTTACAGAACATTTGTTGAGAATGTTTGTAAACCATACGTTGCTGATAACAAGTTTTGTCGGATCAACTGACGTGCACGGTAAACGTAATACCGCCAAGCTGCACATCTGTGTGCCAGCCGTGTGATGTCTATTTCTATCGCCAGGTTAAAAACTTTATTTAAAGGCTTCAGAATTGTTGTGCTTCTGGAAACCCAGCGGGAATTGCACAACCGGACGGATGAAATAATTATTCACAGGATAATTCATAACCAACTATCAGCATCGACTTTTCAGGCAAAGATATCGTATTCGTGGTACGCATCAAAATTAATTCCCGAAAAAAACATACACTTAAATTAAACCAAGTTTGTTGTCCGCCGATTCTTTGGAAGGAACAGTGCAGCTGTCAAAAGACTGCATTCATGAGAAGTTCTTAATGCCGCGATTATATTTGTTTAGAATGTTTATACGACAGGTACCGTCCATCTAGTTGTTAGAAGAAAAGTGAGGACACGTAACAGTGACTGGAAGAACTATTGTAAAGTGACCAGGAGGAACATTTTAGTTGTTTACTATCCCAAGAAGTTTGAGAAATTTATTTGCCTACCTTTTTATCATTCCTTTTTGATTTACTTACCATATTAACCCTCCTATCCCTGTCATTTGCTACCGAGCGAGGTGGCGCAGTGGTTAGACACTGGACTCGCATCCGGGAGGACGACGGTTCAATCCCGCGTCCGGCCATCCTGATATAGGTTTTCCGTGATTTCCCTAAATCGTTCCAGGCAAATACCGGGATGATTCCTTTGAAAGGGCACGGCCGACTTCCTTCCCCGTCCTTCCCTAATCCAATGAGACCGATGACCTCGCTGTCTGGTCTCCTTCCCCAAACAACCCAACCCTGCCATTTGGTATATGGAAAATACAAACAAGAAGAATAACATCCGCTATGTTTCCTCGTTATTCGAACCCGGGTTTTCCGCTTCCCAGCCAGTTACCTTTTTCTTTCTTTTTTTTTGTTAAATTGATCATTTTGTTCGTTTTAGTTCGTTGTATATGTCTCAAGACACCCGCTCAAGTTCATCGTTTAGCGTTTCGCTCAGATTTTTGTTTCAGAGAACAGCCAGCCCTCAGACCGAACGCGCTCAGCTACCGTGCCGGCATTACCTTGGCTGTTGCGCTATCGGCGCTCTCGGCGAAAAGCGAATACCATGTGGGCACATAAGCGGCAGTTGTAAAGGTTTCTTTCCTCGATTTCTGGAAAAGTATGCATTTGTGAACCCCATACCTGATGATGATGGAAAACTCACTATTTACAATTTTCTATAGATCCCGCGACGGCCGCTGTGACCGAGCGATTCTAGGCGCTTCAGTCCGGAACCACGCTGCTTCTACGGTCGAAAGTTCGAATCCTGCCCCGGGCATGGATGTATGTGATGTCCTTAGGTTAGTTAGGTTTAAGTAGTTCTAAGTCTAGGGGGCTGATGACCTCAGATGTTAAGTCCCGTAGTGCTTAGAGTCATATAGATCCCGCCAATTTTGAGTCGATTGTTCGTCACAACCTTTAGGGGTGATTTTCTCAAAAACGGGAGGGTGTTGAGCCAAAATATGTTAGAGTCCTTCATTTTACGTTAATACAAGCGACCTGTCAAATCTGAGCCGATCGGTAGGCCGTGTCTGAGGCCTTCCACTTGTGAGGTGTCACGGAGACGAAATGTGGCGAGAAAGCCAGATCTCCAGGCAAGGGGTGGAAGAAGACATCAGAGGCAACGACCGAGGGGGAGACCATGGCTGAGATGGATTGATGGGATCGGAGACTATACGTGTAAGATGGACTAGCTGGGGAAGACCTCACGAACCGCGGAAGACGAAGGAGGTCTGATTTGCGAGGCCAAAAACCGACTACGGTTTGTGTGACTGACCTAGTAAATAAGTAACTTTGATGCTATGTAGAACCTGAACAAATACTGCTATCACTTTCTGTAATCATCTCATTCCTTATGCCCCTTTGAGATTTAATGGAAGTATCAGGTATCTTTGTGGGTTCGTACGTTCGTGTTGTGTGACTGGCGTGTGGCTCATCGCCAGGCCCGAACACGTGGTCTGCTTTCGGACCTCCTGGGCCATTCTGTCTTTCTGCCCACCGCTGAGGACGCATCCGGGGCAGATACGGCCGCCTGCAGTATTCCGGTGCAGCCGCCTCCACCTGCCTGTCAGATGCTCGTGTGTACTGCTACACAGGGGAAATAACAGCAAGAAACGGTAAGGAGGAAAAAATATCGTACTGACGTAAGGCCAGAAATATAGCGGAGCTACATCCACTTGAAGATAGAGATGGAAGGCCTTTGACTGTGTAGGTTTCAATGGACGTAATCGGTATGAGGTACTGGTGACAGATGTTGTATTCGGAACGCGTATTGTCAGAAAGGCCGTCAAAATTGTGATCCTCCTCTGCGATTGGCTGCTGTGTTCGGAAGTAGCGCGCCAAAATGATTAACTGTTGTTATTAATATTAGAATAACTAAACAGTGAATTTACTTGCATTTGATACGAAAGTGTCTCTCAGTGGCAGGCTATCATTCCGTTATTTCAAAAGTGTTAATTGCAGCGGAATAATGAACGACTGCTAAACGAAAAGCAGACGAAGCATTTCGTATATCTTTGGGTCGCAGTCAACTCGGATGGCGGGCGAGGTGGTTCGGCTGTCAGGTCATAGGTCGATCGACACGCCGGGAGGACAGACACGTCGTCTGCTGCGGTCGGTATCAGTTGAGACTCAATTTCAAATCTGTAGTTTGTAAATGTAAGAGCTCGATCAGTAATCTCGGAGGACAGACATATTGTCTGTCATGGTCGCTATTGGTTACGAACTTGATCAGCAATCTCTGGTTTTTCGAACATCTGAATGAGAACTAGGTTAATAGTAATAACGCGAACACTTAATTAATTACACTCCTGGAAATTGAAATAAGAACACCGTGAATTCATTGTCCCAGGAAGGGGAAACTTTATTGACACATTCCTGGGGTCAGATACATCACATGATCACACTGACAGAACCACAGGCACATAGACACAGGCAACAGAGCATGCACAATGTCGGCACTAGTACAGTGCATATCCACCTTTCGCAGCAATGCAGGCTGCTATTCTCCCATGGAGATGATCGTAGAGATGCTGGAGGTAGTCCTGTGGAACGGCTTGCCATGCCATTTCCACCTCGCGCCTCAGTTGGACCAGCGTTCGTGCTGGACGCGCAGACCGCGTGAGACGACGCTTCATCCAGTCCCAAACATGCTCAATGGGGGACAGATCCGGAGATCTTGCTGGCCAGGGTAGTTGACTTACACCTTCTAGAGCACGTTGGGTGGCACGGGATACATGCGGACGTGCATTGTCCTGTTGGAACAGCAAGTTCCCTTGCCGGTCTAGGAATGGTAGAACGATGGGTTCGATGACGGTTTGGATGTACCGTGCACTATTCAGTGTCCCCTCGACGATCACCAGTGGTGTACGGCCAGTGTAGGAGATCGCTCCCCACACCATGATGCCGGGTGTTGGCCCTGTGTGCCTCGGTCGTATGCAGTCCTGATTGTGGCGCTCACCTGCACGGCGCCAAACACGCATACGACCATCATTGTCACCAAGGCAGAAGCGACTCTCATCGCTGAAGACGACACGTCTCCATTCGTCCCTCCATTCACGCCTGTCGCGACACCATTGGAGGCGGGCTGCACGATGTTGGGGCGTGAGCGGAAGACGGCCTAACGGTGTACGGGACCGTAGCCCAGCTTCATGGAGACGGTTGCGAATGGTCCTCGCCGATACCCCAGGAGCAACAGTGTCCCTAATTTGCTGGGAAGTGGCGGTGCGGTCCCCTACGGCACTCCGTAGGATCCTACGGTCTTGGCGTGCATCCGTGCGTCGCTGCGGTCCGGTCCCAGGTCGACGGGCACGTGCACCTTCCGCCGACCACTGGCGACAACATCGATGTACTGTGGAGACCTCACGCCCCACGTGATGAGCAATTCGGCGGTACGTTCACCCGGCCTCCCGCATGCCCACTATACGCCCTCGCTCAAAGTCCGTCAACTGCACATACGGTTCACGTCCACGCTGTCGCGGCATGCCACCAGTGTTAAAGACTGCGATGGAGCTCCGTATGCCACGGCAAACTGGCTGACACGGACGGCGGCGGTGCACAAATGCTGCGCAGCTAGCGCCATTCGACGGCCAACACCGCGGTTCCTGGTGTGTCCGCTGTGCCGTGCGTGTGATCATTGCTTGTACAGCCCTCTCGCAGTGTCCGGAGCAAGTATGGTGGGTCTGACACACCGGTGTCAATGTGTTCTTTTTTCATTTCCCGGAGTGTATTTTGTTTATTCTCCGTGAAAGTGTGAAGACTGGGAATTGTTTGTGATTCCTAAAATAGACTATAATTGTGCAGTTCCTCGTATTTTGTTAATGAAAAGCGAGTGGCATCCCGTTTAAATAAAACAGTTCAAAATTCAATTATTTTTACAATATCAGTTCCTCGCTGACAGTTTCCTATAACCTCAAGGTAAGGGATTCACGACACACGTGCTGTTTTCTGCACAGGGGACAACAGCTATAGAAGACTGCAGGCTGGTGAACATCATTTAGTACTTATGCATTCCATGCAGAGCTGTGGATGCAACTAGGCACCTCGCGTGTACTGCAATCTTAGTACACCTGTGGCAACACAGAAGAGATGTGATGGAAGGAAATATTCGAGGGGAGGGATTTATCATACACACATAAATTCCTCTCACCACATCTCTCTCTTTCTTTTTCTCTCTTTTTCGCTTGCCGTAATATATTATGTGGCCCGCTAGCGTTGGGAATGCCAGGTGGCCACATGAAACACTGCCACTATCCGTAGCTGTTATCAGGTGCAGGCCTCATTATCTACGGACATGTCTCTGCACGACGATTTTCTGGCTGGTTTGTCGCGCAGTACACCATAGTGCTACGATCTCCGTCACAGATCAGGCTACTTTTACAAGGGGTGGTAAAGAAAACCTTCACAAAACCCACTTGTGTGCTGCAGAGACTATCAACGGTGTGGTGGCAGCACACCATCAGCATTAGTTCAGCTCCAGTATATGTGGTGGGCGAATGGGAGACTACTGGCGACCTCTTTCCACAACTGCTCGTAGGCGAGGCATATCTGCACTTCCTGCGGGTAACCCTCCCTCCCCTGCTGGAAGACACGGTTCTGGTGGTACTGAAGAGAAACGTGGCCAATGAAATGCGACATCTGTTTCACGTCACAAGCAGAACTTAGGAGGCGCCATATTGGATTAAATCGTATGAAGCTGAGCTCCGTATTTGGTGGTTTTTAAATTATAACGCATTTGGTACGAATACAAGTTGCCCCAGAGCACTGCCCCATTGAAGATATCTCGAAAACGCGCCATTTTTTGTGAGATTTATTATAATAATTTTACGGAAAGCTACGTACTGATAGTCAAAAGCTACTCGTATTCGATGCTTTTCGTATTATAACTTCCATGCTGTGAATATATCCCGTTTCAGTGCTACAGGGCATCGGTGATATATCAAAATTGCGTCTTTTTTGGCACAGTCTATAACAGTTACACATTAAAAAATAACATCCGTAGTTACAGCCTTAAGACACTTGTACAAATTGTAGGTATACCATGTAACTTATACAGCGCTGTTTTACTGAAACTGTAGCGTAAATGACAACGTCGTGTATTTGTATGATGTGCAGTTCCCGATGTTATTTATTACAGACAATGTACTGTGGCGTTTCTCCTGGCGAGATGCTTATGGTAGCCAGTGTGGGGCTCTGCCTATCGTGAGCTGTGATTAAGTAACGTTCTTGTACAATCTGTCTGTTTGCTTACACACTTCCTATCCTGGATGCTCAAAGAATATCAGTTCCGGTCCAAGTGAGACCACCTGTATTGGGGGCATAATATTAAATCTCCAAAATCACGCGCAAAAGAGCAAACTGCCACATTAAAATAAAACTGTTCGATAATGAGCTTCAGTAATCAACTGCAACACTATCACTGAAACATCTTCAAACTACAAATCGTCAGCAAAAGAACTGCTGTAACACAAATTCGATTATATCCTAAGACTTTCCATGATACACGCATTGCGCCATATATTACCTGACCATCATTGATTGTTAGTCGAAATTAGATTCACCCACAACCAAAACAGAATCTCGGCCTGGCACAATATCGTTGTAGTGCGGAAGCGCTGTGACAAGTATGTCAGAAAAAGCCGCCCGCAGAATGCCGGTTTGTGGGTCCTTGGTGCTCGGTTTCTATTTGAGCAAGCAACTTGGGGTAATAGATTTTTGGTATAGACCCAACCACGAACCATTTGTATAGGCATTCGAACATTTGTCGTACATTACCTATGTTACAGTACCCTCCAGTATTGAGCAAAGTTTGAACGACGAACAGAAACTGGCGCCCAGGCAAATTGTGCGAATCGATCAGTTCCTTTCGCAAAAGTTTTAAATTGGGCTCAAATTAATGCTCAGCTAATAGCAATGTTTGTATGTGCACCTTTCGAATTTTACGTGCATAGTCACCTTCCTTCGGATTTTAGGCCTACATGTGAAACAGTCATCCTTAAATAACTCCGGACTGGAGTGACACTTAGGGTTCAAATTTGGTTCACCGATGTATCAGACCATGGTCTAATACAAGTTTTAACCGTTTGTAAAAATCTTCCTTCGTTTAGATTTTACGTGCAAGAAACGCGTTTTTCTAGGAGGGTTTTGAAGCGTGCCACTAAACTTGTACTTATTGGTCGAAGCTTTGCACGAAGGTAGATAAATCATTCAAAAGGAAATTTTTTGTTGAATAAACTTTATCCGTTGTCGAGATACGATGATTTAAAACTGTGCTAAACGTAGCGTGTAATTTTTTATTGAATAAACTTCATCCGTTGTCGAGATACGATGATTTAAAACTGTGCTAAACGTAGCGTGTAAAATTCGTTGTTACGTCAGTTGAATGCGCGGAAACGGTTTAAAGTCAACCAGATAGATAAAAGATATACTGTTACGATAATATTGAAAATTCAGTTTCGGTAATCTAATCTCTTTCGGATTTTACCAAAAACACGTTTTCTGTGAGATTTTTCTTCTATGTTTCAAGCTTGCAGGATGGTTCAAATTTTATGAAGAGATAGATAAATACATGTCATTAACGGTTATCATGTTGTTTTGTGAGCGCTTTATACGTTGCCACGATATAAGCAACATGGATCTAAAGACAGTAAAAGAATGTATGCCAGATCAGTCATCACCCGAATCAACAAAAATCTACATCGGTTACCTAAGCTGTGGCTGTCTAACATTAAAATTATAGTTGAGTAACAGTTGGGAGCCAGAACGAAAAATGCTGTTGTCGTAGCACCAAAACCATTTCCTGGACAGAGTTACGGATACAAAAGAAAAGAAATTGCATTCGGACGTATCTGACGGTTTGAAAGATATTTAAATCAAAACATGTTGACATACTCGCGTGTTTTTATGAATTAACCCTACTACCGGAGCGCAGTGAGTTCTCTGGGACCCTCCCCCCTGTTGAGAGATGTAAGACCAAATGCACACAAATCATGTGCTTCTATAGAGTGGGATGCACCTACAATAGGAAGTACCTGATAGTGGTGGTGAATGTATAATAGGAAGCATCCCAGAATAGGGATGCATGCATCCTAAACTTTTATGACGTGTTGTGACATATTGCACAACATGACAAATGCCTTGTCGGATGACTTGAGGACATGTGTGATATTATATGACATGACATCTTGTATCATGTTATCATGTTACTTCATTTGACATGATGCATCATGTTACAGGACGTGGTTACTAACACCAACAAGTAAAAAAGCTCGAATATTTCAAGATGTTTTGATTTAAATGTGCTGCAATAGGGGCATTTTTCATTCTGATAAATTATGAACTTCAGATTATCAGGAATGGGTTGCAACGACTGGTGTTAACAATACCCATACTTACTTCACGTTCAGCAGCAGTGGCCTCCCGAGACTCCATGTCTGCCAGAGTATTGTCAGCCTGCTGTCGCTGCTGGAACAGTCCAGGCTATGGATTTGTCCAGGCCAGGTACTGTACTGCCCGTAGCGGTTCTGGATCTTGCACGTCACCGCAATATTTTGTCTCTAACGGTTTTTTCATATATTAGCACTCGACAAATCCCCTACATGTGGCTGTGCCTGGCCGCTCAGTGGCGTTGCTCAACACATTCTCTTATGTTAATGATTTATACGTACTATCGGTTGTCATACGCGAACCATTAGAGCGTATTCAGCAATTATTATTGCGTAGGTGGATGACTGGAAAGTTTCCACAGTGAACAAAAATATTTCATTGGCCACTACACTCCCACAATATTCAATTTACAACTGAAAATGTGATGGAGATTCAATTGAGTTAACGGAAACTTCTACTAGTATGTATCTCAGATCGCTGTGCAGCATACGTAGTGTTCCTGTACCAGCATTTCGCTGTTCATGCCAGCGACGAGTCCAGAATCTTCTTCGTGATTTTCTCTGCTCTTCTTCGACAATCGCTAAAGGAATTAACGTAACTATTTTACACGTTTCCAATCTCGTAAGCAAACTCTGTGATTATCGTACCAGATACAATCGACAAGCGCCGCTGGGGAGCTCTGCAGTAGCAAAGCACAGCGAGGAGCACGTTGTGTCCCACGAGGTGCAGCAGGCCGTTCAGAGCGGGCAGCGACCACGATCGGCACAACGTCAGGGGTGCTCTGCGATGAGAAACACGTCCCATGTTGGGGCACCTGGAGAATAAAACTGCAGCACACGTGGGGGAGGGAGGTTGTGCACCGCTTCTACTACTCATCTCAAAGATATTAGGCCATGAAGTAGCGCACACCACACCTGTTACGTCAGGTTAAGGATTCTCACTGGCGATGATAGTTTGCCTCGGTGGCTGTGCAGTCAGTGTGGCGGATTGCTAAGCAAAAGGTCTAGGTGCGATTCCCGGCCGGGCCAGAGACTTTCTCCACTTCGAGACTGGGTGTTGTTTGTCCTCACGTTCGTATCGTCATAAGTGACATTACACTATTGAGATGGCTGTATGGGTACGTCCTGAAAACTAATAAACTGAAAAAAAGTGATTCTTCTGTTGATAGTAGTAGTCAATGTCCTATGATGGGAGCTCTGCAGTAGCCTTACATCATGACTCTCACTGGCATTAATGCAGTTAACCTGTACGTTGATGATGATATGTGTTTTCGTCAAATCAATAATTATGCTTCTTCTAATTTATGAAAGTCCCATGTTGGGGCACCTGGAGGATATGTTATATCCTAGCCAGTAATGCCACCCGAGCCCGCTGCCAAAAGGTTGGCAGCATCAAAGTCCGGACGCCGTCCGCATAAGCAGCGCCAGAGAGACAGGAAATCGCCGCAAGTCTGCGCGCGCCACCGCTGGCTTCTGGCTTCTTAAGCGCTGGAGTCGCGAGCGCTAGGACAGTTCTGTATTCGCCGCTCAGTTGTATACTCCCCACCGAATTGTGTACTTGCTAGTCAGTTGTGTGTTCATCGCAGCAGAGTTGTTGTTTGTCGTCAGCCGACGCTGACCTAGCCGCTCCGACTCGAACTAGACAGATTTCTGCAGACACAGAGTTCACTACTGTGTTTCTGTATCTTCGTTAGTAAAGATAAGTACCGACTTTTATTTAATCAGAGTGTTTGGGTTTTCATCTTTCTGTTCCCTGTTCCAGCGGACCGGTCGGCCAGCTATTAAAAGTGTGGCGGTGACTTCGTAAGCCGTTTCTACAGCGAATTGTTTGTCGCTACGAACGCCGCCACAAAAGGATAAAACTACAGCACACGTGGGGGAGACGCCAACTCGACCCTGTACTGGATGGTTATAATTAAAGTGAATTTACTCACAGAGGTCCAGTGTAGGCTGTAGTCATAGTATGGCTGGCACAAGAACTTGGTAGAAGTTCTAATGCGTTTATGCGGAATCGATTGCACTGCAAAAAATTATTTCCAATTTTGATCACCACGTTCAAATCCGGCACTGCAAAAATAAGAAAGACATATAGAAATGTTTCCACACCTAATAGATAAGGAATGGGATGTGGGCAGAAAAAGTCAAACATGTGAGAAAAGTGCAAGTTTTATTATATTATTAACCGCTGCTTATACAGTTTGTTCAATACGAGCACCAGAGACGTCGACGAGATGCTTTACAGAGCCAGATTTGCAGCTGGTGGCCAACATTTGAACTATTTTTTTTCTCAGCGTAAATCGGTTCCGCATTAATGTGTCAGAATATCTGCCAAGTTTCGCTACCATACGATAATTACATTCCACACTGGACCTCCGTGAGCAGCTGCACTTTACTTACACGATGTGATCAAAAGTATCCGAAAATCTGGCTGGAAATGACTTACAAGTTCGTGGCGCCCTCCATCGGTAATGCTGGACTTCAGTATGGAGTTGGCCCACCCTTAGGCTTAATGACAGCTTCCACTCTCGCAGGCATGCGTTCAGTCAGGTGCTGGAAGGTTTCTTGGGGAATGTCAGTCCATTCTTCACAGAGTGCGGCACTGAGGAGAGGTATCGATGTCGGTCAGTGAGGCCTGGCACGAAGTCGGCGTTCCAAAACATCCCAAAGGTGTTCTTTAGGATTCAGGTCAGGACTCTGTGCAGGCCAATCCATTACAGGAATGCCATCGTCGTGTAACCACTCCGCCACAGGCTTGCATTATGAACAGGTGCTCGATCGTGTTGAAAGATGCGTCGCCATCCCTGAATTGCTCTTAAAACATCAGGCCAGTACTGTGATAATGCCACGCAAAACAACAAGGGGTGTAAGCCCCCTCCATGAAAAGCACGACTACACCATAACTCCACCACCTCCGAATTTTATTGTTGGCACTACACATGCTGGCAAATGACGTTCACCGAGCATTCACCATAACCATACCCTGCCATCGGATCGCCACACTGTGTACCATGATTCGTCACCCACCACAACTATTTCCACTCTTCAATCGTCCAATGTTTACGCTCCTTACACCAGGCGGGAAGTCGTTTGGCATTTACCGGCGTGATATGTGGCTCACGAGCAGCTGCTTAACCATGAAATTCAAGTTTTCTCACCTCCTGCCTAACTGTCATAATACTTGCAGTGGATCCTGATGTAGTTTAGAATTCCTGTGTGATGGTCCAGATAGATGTCTACCTATTAAACATTACGACCCTCCTTAACTGTCAGCAGTCTCTGTCAGTCAATAGACTAGGTCGGCTTGTACGCTTTTATGCTGCTTCATGTCCATTCACGTTTCCACTTCACTATCACATCAGGAATAGTGAACTTAGGGATGTTTAGGAGTGTGGAAATTTCGCGTACAGACGTATGACACAAGTGACACTCAATCACCTGACCACGCTCAAAGTCCGTGACTTCCGCGGAGGGCCTCATTCTGTTCTCTCGCGATGTCTAATGACTACTGAGGTCGCTGATATGGAGTACCTGGCAGTAGGTGGCAGCACAATGCATCTGATATGAATAACGTGCGTTTTTGGGGGTGTCCGGGTACTTTTGATCACATAGTATATAATCACGCAGTACTACGGAACTGTCCTTTACGTTTATGTCATCCTATCTGACTGTAATGCTCCTTTTTCCTAAATACATTTTTACTCTAGTGAAAAATTGTCCAAGGCTTCTTCTTATGGCCACTCAAAAATTACGAGTAGCATAAAACAAGTACACATAACTCTCATTAATGTATATAATAGACCTCCCCACTATTACTATACTCCTCAATGCCTCTGAAATATTACAGCCAATGTTTGTGAATTCCTTCTTCTCCGGTTAAAAATATCCCCCTTTTTTGCACTTTTTCTCCTCGTATACGTTAAATCATTGCTTATGGAACTCAGCTACCTGTTTAAAAAGTTCTTCTCTTTAAACATTGTTCTCGACATTGGGTTTTCACTACTCACATTGTAAAAAGTCCATATTGTTCAATAGACAATTTCTAAAAGGAGTGTAGATTTGCATAACAGCTTCTTCTTGCAGTGCTTAAAGTCTGTAAATGTTGCATCTTCCGTGTCCACCCTCACACTGTGTTTCAAGATATACGCCTGTAAACACACACGATCGTTATCTTGTGTTTTCAGTGATTGTCAGATTAATAGGATGGCTTACACAAGCCTCATACGTCATGGAATTGTACAAACAACTCACTCGATGTTTTCTGAGTGGAGTGATACATGAGGTGTGAACGCTAAGGCAATCACTGCAGGTCTGAGCCTGGTTGGCGAATGTTCCACAGAAACGTAAGTAACATACAGGGTGAGCCTCAAAGAAGCGTAGTGTAACGTTTCCAATGTACATAAACGATTTATCTGGTAGGATAAGTAGCGCTTTAAGATTGTTAGCTAATGATACTGTTGTGTGGAGGAGAGTATCATCATCGAAGATCGTAAGGAAACGAGAGACGAGTTGGAAACAATTTTCGCTTGATGTTATGAGTGGCCGCTCTCTTTCAAATTGGATAAATGTAGTATAATGCCTCTGACAAAGAGAAAGAACCTGTTAGTATCTGACACCAAAACTAGCAGTAAATGCCTAGAGCATATCACATCATATAGATATTTAGAAGTGTCGATATGAATTGGAGCGATCACGACGAATTAATTTTCTCGAAAGGGGATAGAAGAGTTCTGATAAAATCCGATCAGTAAATGAAATCCTATACCAGACACTATAGCAACAACATTAGTGTTGTTCCAATGTTTTGAGTGCTTATCAAGTAGTCATGTATGCATAGTACGTACGGAAGTGTAAAAGAAGTATTTGGGGCTCGTAAGAAAGATGATATAGTTCTCGCTAAACCCTCTTGGGTAAGTTTAAAGAAGAAGAGCCTCTGACCACTGTGCTGGCACCACATATATCTTTCGCAGGATCATGAAAATATTAGACTGAGGTGCTAGTTGATGCATACAGACACTAGTATTTCCGTCGCTCAGTATGTGAATGCAGTAGGTCAGAAAATAAACGACGTTGGTATGATATACGATATGCCATGGACTGATCCCTGGCTTGTGTGGTGCATCTGTTGGTGTAGATATGGCCTTGATGTTGCCACTGTTGAAGAGTGAATGGGGGCAATCGTCTAGGGCGTGATTGCTAGCTACTGGTTTGATGGTGTGGAGGAACAGTATTGTGGGATGGATACAGAAAGCTAATTTGTGGGTGTGAGCTAGAGCATGCATATGGACACAGAATTAGGCAAGGGTGTTTGGTGGCAAGAAATGATGTGTGAATGGTTTTGTAAGGATGTGCCTGTATTTTTTAGATGTAATACGATGCAATGACCTTGGGTGAAGTGTTGAAAAATGTGAGAGAGTTCAAATTCTGAGAAATAAGGAATGGCAGTTGCCAAACATAATGTCCTCAGCATTTACATTATACCATATGCAGTTTTTTGGAAGGTATGGTGTATTGATAGGGTGCGTGGAGATAAGTGATTTGGACCTAGTATGGTAAGTAGGTTGCTAGTATTACATAGGGATAGTAGTAATGATAGTAGAGGGATTGTTTTAGTTCTGCAGTGCAGACAGTTAGTGAACTTTATAGACCTTAATCAGATGGTTGTATAGGGGTAGGGATAGGGCTATACAGGGTGTTTCAGAATTCTTATTAGACCCTTCTGGCGGTTGTAGAGGAGACTTTGTAGATAAAGCTATGATAAGGAACCCCTGTCCATAAATGAGTTTTGATAAGCAACTCCGAAGGTCAGTTGACTTTCTGGTTTTACACGTCACGGCATACACACGTTGTAAACAATTAACTCTGACCTGTGTGCTCTACAGGAGCCCAATGCATGGGCAAGGATGTATGTGATGTCCTTAGGTTAAGTTAGGTTTAAGTAGTTCTAAGTCCTAGGGGACTGATGACCTCAGAAGTTAAGTCCCATAGTGCTCAGAACCATTTGAACCATTTGAACCCAACGCATGGGGAATGTTTTGAGTACTCGTCATCAGGTTCTCTTCCAGCTATTCTAGTTGCGAATGTACCAGTTTTTCCCATCTGTTGTTGTAGTCAGATGAACGTGGTATGTGATGTAATAATTATAATTGGGATTGACTGTGGCACACTGTTCTCAGTTTATGTGCATACCGTGAAGTGGGAGATTTTAAAGTGATCTGATCTTCCAAACTAATTTTGTATCCAACAGTTACATTTCTGGACATGTGTACTCATTGGAAATATTATCTACTAAGTCCACTCTTCAAACCCCAGAAGCCTTAAGTAGGAGTCGTTAATATGTTGTCTTTTATTGCAAGGGACTGGGTTTCGATATCCAGCATTTTTGGGCTGCTCAGATTGAGACAAAGTTGTGAGTTGTAAAAGAAATTTAAAAACTGATTTAAGTGGAATCCAGGTGTCGCTACGAGCTTTTTCTTTGTAGGACAGGTGTGATATTAGTGCTTAATCCTTGAAAGAGACTTTTGTGGGTAGATTCTGTGTGTATTTCACTTATATGGAGTGACGCTACTAATTAGTACTGTACGTCTCACCCAGAGTCTAATTAGTTAAACAGAATGATAAAATTGGTTGAGGTTAGTCTTAATGAGATTGCTTATAATTATGCTGATGCTGTTATGCTTTTTGCATACAATATATGCCTCGCCGTGTTGCAGACTGCTGGTGACGTCACCGCAGAGCTCGGTGCCACCGCGCATCACGGACTCGCGCATCCACGTGCAGGCCCGCTACGGACAGCCCGTGGAGCTGCCGTGTGCCGCCCAGGGCTTTCCGCTGCCCTCCTACACGTAAGTTAACACAGGCACCAACTCCATGGGGCCTGAGGGGGCACGCGCCCCCTCAAAAATTCGTTTGAGGAGGGAGGAGCCCCCCCCCCCTCCTCCAATAATTTAAGAAAATTATTAGTTATATTATCTCTCTCTCTATCTCTCTTCTCAGCGATCACATGCCCTGTAGACTTCGCGGTGTATCAACGATCTGTTTCCACCGCCTTCTATTTCTCGCAGCCTCTCTCCACCCTGCGGAAATTCCTAATGCTGTGATGTCTTTCTCTATGTCATCTTTCCACCTTTTACGAGGTCGGCCCAATGGTCTTGTTGCCTGGACAGTTCCTTCAAATGTTTCTTGGTGATTCTGTCGTTTTCCATTCTAGCCACATGTCCAACAGGTGTACCGTTTGGAAAAATTATCTACTAAGTCCTCTCTATAAACCCCAGAAGCCTATAATAGGAGCCGTTAAATATGTTGTGTTTTATTACAAGTGACTGGGTACCGGTATCCAGTATTTTTGGGCTGCTCAGATTGAGACAAAGTTTTGAGCTGTAAAAGGAATTTATAATCTGATGAAAGTGGAATCCAGGTGTCGGTACGCGCTTTTTCTCTCTGGGACAGGTGTGATATCAGTGTTAAATCTTTGAAAGATACTGTTGTGGGTAGATTTTGTGAGGATTTCACTTATGTTATGCTTTGTAAAATCACAAAATTATTTTGGAATTTTTTATTTTCCGTATTTGACGATAGTTACCTTCTAAAATACATTCAGTAATGAGTTAAAACAAATAATTATTATGGTAGTAAGTAGGTTAAGAGGAAACGAGTGGTGTGAAACATGATAGTGTTATGGTGCTGCGGGCACACTTAGAATTTGTCCCGGTGGGCAAATCTTGGGGTAAAGTCTGGCGCTGGCGGCCCAGCGCTGCGGCCGCGGCAACATCGAAAGAACTGCAGCAGAGGCGCCTGGAACCCTCCGCCTCACATCGCCTTGACGCTTCGAGACATTACGACGCCGCGGCTATATAAAGCCCACCCTGCTATCGCTGTCATTCAGTGTCGATAGTTTCGTTCAGTGCATGCTGCAGACATGTTTAGTGTTCAGACTTTAGTGTCTAGCGGACTATTTTGCATGAGTATATTTTATTTGTTTTCTTTATTCTCTTAGTGTATCGTGAATTAAGTTTGCAATGGATAAATTTGTTACCCAAAGGCGCGCTTGGAAGTTGATGATGCTGCATGTCAACCTCCAACAATTATTGTGTCGTCTCCAGGCAAGAACCGTTCACAGCCGAAACCTGGACAATCCGGTAAGGGAAGATCATTTTAGAAGTCTTGGTTGATCAAATATACATGGCTAGAATATGAAGCATCTACCGAAAAAGTTCTTTGCAAAAGCTGCAAAGAGACAGATGCTAAAAATCTATTACAATTTTCTTCAAAAAAAGAAGATACATTTACTTTCATAGGATTTTCTAACTGGAAAAAGGCTTTGGAAAATTTCCCTTTTGATGAAAACTGGTTTATGCATAAAGAAGGTGTTCTGAAACTAAATTCTATCACTAACCGAAGTGTGGTCTCCCAGTTGAATGAACAGTTAGATAGTGATATGAAGAAAGGCCGTTTAGCTCTTGAGAAAGATTTTACTACCGTTGAATTACTATGCCAACAAGAACTAACAATTAGAGGGCACGAAGATGTAAACTCAAGTTTTTTTCAATTGTTGTAACTCCGAAAGAATGACATGCCTGAGTTTAAAGATTGGTTAGAGCGTTCGGGGTATAAGTCTACGTCCCATGATATTCAAAACGAGATCATTGATCTACTAGGAAAGTCTGTGTTGAGAAAGAAAACTGAACATTTTTCTATTATAGTTGACGAAACAAGTTATTCTTCGATTCACGAACAAGTGTCACTTTGTATTCGTACTGTCGATGATTCATTAATCATCAACGAAGACTTATACGAGATATCCAACATTGAATCACAAACTCTTTTTAGTATTTTAAAAGACGTTTTTGCTCGTCTTGATTTGTCAGTAGGTAACTTTAAGAGGACAGTGTCACGATGGTGCCTCGAATATGAGAGGGAAGTTCAACCAAAAGCACGCTATGTGCACTGCACTGCTCACAGTTTAAACTTGGCAGTTTAAGACAGTCTCCGCCATCTTACGTCTATGAGGGATACCATGCCTTTAGCCAAGGACTTAATAAACACCATAAGGGAATCCAACAAAAGGATGGGGCTTTTAAGAATCATATGGTGTGAGAGCGCCAACGACCAAGCTGGTCTACGACCCCTTTGCCCGACTCGATGGACTATGTGAGCTTCTAGTATCTTGAGAATATTGAAAAACTTTGAAGAACTTCCAGAGTTTTTTGAAACATTTTCTGCAGAGGACAAAAGAGAGGCAGGTTATAAATGTGCAGGCTACCTTGAGTCAATGTTAAAATTCAAGACTCATTTCTTTTTACGTCTTTATTGCCATGCAATGAACCCAGTAGAGGATGTCAATGAAAAAATTCAGTGCCCTCATTTCAGTGTTGCTGATCTGGAAAAATGTATGAGCGCTTGGTTTGCATATTGAATGGAAGGCGTGATAGTTTTGAACACTTTTGGGAATCATGTTTAAATGAATAACCTTCGCATCCTTGGAATCGAAGTATACCAATGAAGTATGAAAAATCGAAGCCATCTCACCGCACACTTTCAAAACCCCAAAGGAATACTACAAAGCTATTTACATTGAAGTTTGTGAAACGGTGCAATCTTGCATTACTGAGCGGTTTGCTTCAACTGGACTCACACTGGTCATTGCAGTTGAACAAGAGTGCTTGCTTTTAGTAAACAGAGATGAAAAAAGTTTGGAAAAATCAACTGAATTTTTAAAAAATGACCTAGAGATTGAGAGATTGCGCTTACACTTTAATATGTTAGCCGATATCGCTAGTAAAAAACAACTGGTCTTAAAAAACATGCGTGATGTAAGAAAGTACATTGGAGAAATGTTATGTGAAGTGATTTAAGCTTCTCCAAGTAGTTCCAGTCACGACAGCAACAGCAGAACGGTCATTTAGCGCCGTTAGACGTCTGAAGTCATATCTCCGATCAACAGTGGGACAGAAACAGTTGAACAACTTGTCTGTTCTTCATGCCCACCGACATATTTTGAATTGGATATCCGACCAGTCATCAACGACGTCATATTCAGTAATCCAGTCAGACGGTCGACATTTGCACCTTTCTATATACACTCCAGCTCTAATAATGGCATTTACAGCAATATTAAAAATCTTTATGAAATAGAGAATTAAATCATACATAATGTTAAATTTTCAGTCACGAAATATTAGTACTAGTTTGGTACTATATTACTATAGTACTGTATTAATTATTTTCAAATACTTAAATAGTTTAAGGGGGTAGGCCTAAGACCCATTAAAACCAGCTAGTTACATAATTTTTTACTGAAAGTATTAGGCATACTGTATTAACTTTATTTAAGCATTAACTTTGAGCCTTATTCAAAGTAAGTTTAAATTAGTTATTTGACTTATTAATCAAAGTGCTATTAACGTGCGACAGCAATATTTTATGTTTTATTCTTTTAATGATAGATTAGGATTTATTTAAATACAGAGGGGTCCAAAAAAATGTATCCACTGTTTAAAAGTCCATAACTGGCAAACTAATTGACAGAGTTGTCTCACCTATGGTAGTGTAATAGTTTGTAGTTCCGGCAATCGCCACACAAGGGTTGTATTGCGATGTTTTGTTTTGTCAGATGACAGTCGCCAGATAGTCAGTGTTTTGTTCTTAGTTGCACCTAGTTATTCGAGTAAACATGGCTGTCGCAAGGCTTACATTCGATGAAAGGAAGTCAGTTTTGAAGTGGTACTTTAAGTACGAAAACATTAATGAGGTTCAACGGCAATGGCGAATGAGTATCAAACAGAGCCACCGACACGTTTAACGATTCGTCGCATTCGAGACAAATTTGAAGCCAAAGGCTGTATTAAAGATGTACACAAACAACGATCTGGACGACCTGTAACAGTAACAAGTCCAGCTAACTCCCGTCGTGTGTTATAACAATTCACTCGCTCGCCACAGAAGCCTGTGAGACAGAGCGCCCGTGAAACTGGAGTGAGTCGCTCAAGTGTTCGGCGGATTTTGAAGACAGCAAAGTGGAAGTGCTACTCCCACGATTGCTACACCCAGTGAATGAGGACGACCCAGATGGTAGAATGGAGTACTGCGAGTGGTTTACTAACATAGTGGGCAACAATGAAGTGTTTGCACAGATGATTGTTTGGTCTGATGAGGCACAGTTCAAACACAATGGTACAGTAAATCGCCACAATTCCATCTACTGGGCCGCCGAAAGTCTGAACGTCCATGTAGACAAAGCCGTGAATTTTCCAGGAGTAAATGTGTGGTGTGTGTTGTCTTACCGGGGTTTGATTGGGCCATTCTTCTTTGACGACACAGTTACCGGTGAGATGTACCTTCAGAAGCTTCAGACATCCATTTTACCTGCCATCCGAGACTTGTATGGAGACGGAAGAGTTTACTTTCAACAAGATGGTGCCCCAGACCACTACCAAAATTGTGTTAGGGCGTATCTCGACGAAAATCTACCAGGAAGATGGATAGGCCGTAGGGGTGCTGTGGAGTATCCACCAAGTTCCCCAGATCTAACTCCTCTGGATTTTTACCTGTGGGGAACACTACAGGACGTCGTTTATCGACAAAAGCCTCGTACATTGGATGAACTTCGAGAATCCATCGTACATTCATGTGCAAATATCCAACTGAACACGTTGCGGTCAGTAGTTCGTGCTGCAGTTCGGCGGCATCGTTTGTGTGTGGATGTTAATGGTGACCATTTCGAACACCTACAGTGAGATCTTTAAGTTGGACTTTAAGCTACACTTTCACTAAAAATGAGACAACTCCGTCAATTAGTTTGCAAGTTATGGACTCTTAAACAGTGGATACATTTTTTTTTACCCCTCTGTATAATTTCAGTGTTTTCAGAGCTATATATTCACTGCTCTGTAATAGTCTATAAGCATGATTATTACTGTAAATTAAATTAGCTTTTTACGAAAATACCGTGCGTGAAATGTTTTGTTTCTTTTTACAAAGCCAAAAAATGTCAGTCTTCGCGAGTTTCCCGGAGTGTCGAGTTATCGAGAGTCCAGTTTTCGGGGTTCTAATTTTGATCATATGACTCTAAAACGCTTAAAAATACTTTAAAACTCACTATTTTTCATCTAAAGTTTAGAAAATTTCCCGGGCAAGACCCCCAGTGTGGGCCTCCCCAATATTTTTTATAAGTTGGCGCCCCTGCGTAAGTACCACGTGTGCCACTTCTCCTACCATTAAGAAAGTGTACGTCAGGAAACGCGATAACATATGCGATCTGCAGTACCATTAATGGTAGGACAAGCTATTAAATCTACTTTGCTCAACACAATGCAAAACACATTGATAGTTCCATATATTGGTGGCCTAGGTGGTACAATTAACCCGTCTAAAGACCATCCAAGAATATCTGTAGTTAATGCAAGAGTCATCACCTACCGAATACAACCATCAAAAGAACCAGCTACAGGAATGCCCATGACCAGAGGCGGGTAATAGCGAAGCACGATAGGGGCAAATGACCTCAAAACACACAGCGAAATACAAAAGTATCTTACTTTCACCACTATAAGAGGATGCCGCTCTGGTAGGACTTCGCCCCAGTGATCATCCCTGGGGGTTCAGCGCCTCACCCACTATGGGTCAATACAGTGGGAACGTTTACTGTTTGTTCTAGTCTCGCATACTGATGTGCGATCCGTGCCTACCACGTCGATCGAGGGTTGTAGATTAGTACCAGGAATTGTGCAGTCGATGTACTAACATCGTCACATCAAACAGTCTCCTAAATTCTTCTGCACATCAATATGATGTACACATTTTCAAATAAACACTACCACTATCCATTTCGGGGTGACATTGCACCCAGCTTCGTTTTTCAACCAAATAATGTGGCGCCTTGAGTTCACTATGGCAGGTATCTTGGAGAGACGTAGACATTGAGTGTACGTACTGTGTGCTAGCGGTACAAGTGTACATATATTTATTAGTGACTGAGGAAAGTGTGCTGGACAATATTACATCAGTATTCACTTCATTTGTACACTAATAATTAGTAACACTTCCACATTTCTTATATGTAAAATGAATGTAATTCTTAGATATAGTGCTACCACATGTGGTATCCTGATGTCCACCAACAGCAGCCACTGTAGCCTTACCTTATCTGATGGCTGAAAATAGCACCATGTTATAGCTTATGCCACATTGTTTAATCTGTTTCAACACTTGCCTCGTGACACGTTACGCTGATCATCAAACTCAGTTCACGTCTGGCACTATTCTCCTCACCTCAGTTCTACAAGGTGGTGGCACACTATGTGCCGTGTACTTACGCAAAACATACATGGAGGAAATGATCTAGCTAGAAATGACTGTCCAAGGCGTGTAGGTAATATGAGTATATTGAGCTTCAGAAAAATGAAACCACAAGATTGCAGTTTCACGGTGAGAACTGAGTTCATTTTCAATTTTACGTCACTGGAAGCACAATCTAATCTCATGTACGAAGTCAACCTTCTCTTACTCATGTAACTTAGGAGATAAGAACTGAACTTAATTAACAAATGAAATAAAGATGAAAAATGCTGCAGTAACCAGCTTCTCGATATCTGATAATTTACTGCCTCTCTTACCCTACAACACTTCATATAAACACGCATTCGTGATAACCAGCGTGCGGAAGGATACAAAGTCGCAAATCATTCGGAACAATAAATTATATTGAAACTGCCGCACCGGTAATATGCTGCATCGTGCAGTTATTCATCATCACGGCTCTACATTAGTGAAAGCAATTTCACCAAATCAGTCGGTTCCTTCAAATATGACTCCAGTACAAAGCAAGTCTCATCACTCCAAGATACAGAAGAGGACTCTTCATTGAAAGCACTGCCACTATAATGGCTGACTTCATTTCAAATAAGAAACAAACGGCATACTGTTGGCTGAGAGCCAACCGCTCTCAAAAGACAACGTTTGCCATGTAGTGGACATGCAAAGAGTTTACAAACGTACCAGAATCGATAAGTAATAAAGCTGGCTAACTCAATTCGGTGTTTGCACCAAAATATGGAAACTCTGCGAGAAATTCATGCTTGTACATAAACGCAGATGCTAGCGAAGCGTGCATGTTCTTCCATTGTATTGGACCATGAATGTTTCCTGTGCAATGTCATCAATATGTTGCAAGTGTCAGTCGTGGTCAGAACAGTATTCTGTATAGCTGTAAGTGCATTATATCGGAGCTAAGTGAAATACAACGTGGGCAAAAGTTTTAGGGAGATGGCAGCATGGGTCCAAATTTGATATCAAATTGATACCGAAATAATTAAATTAATCAATTAATCACCCCCACCCTGACCACACCCAACCCTACCTCTGGGTAACGTCGTGTATTTTCGTCAGCCTGGACCTGGGCTCAAACCCCTCTCTCCTCCCCACCCGTCCCATCCCCACCTACCCTATTGATGGGAAGTTTGAATTTTGACAGGAATTTCGAATTTTGGAAAGAATTTCAAATTTAGGCGGGAATTTCGAACTTTGGTGGAAATTTCTTTGTCCAAGGGCTGTGCTGACGTCACATCCGACCCCCACCCGGAATTGGCCAAAAATAATAATGGCGGTGCCCTTTTCGAGACTGGAACCCGGTCCTCCTGGAATGAAAGCCCAAGTGCACACCCCTAATACAATTATAGCGCCAAAGGCGTTTGAAATGGGCGGTAGCCAATAGCAACGTAATATCTGATCACATTGGGGATAGAAGGTGGGCCTGCAGCTATGCAGTCTCAGTTGCAGTAAGGCAGTCAGTCAGCATTAAGTGCCAGTCAAGATCGTCCAGCACCGCCCAGCCGCAGCAACAACAGAATAGGAAGAAGCCGGGGAAGATTAATACCCCTGCTTAATGTCTGTATTTACTGCCGTGTGAGGAAGATGAGTCTTTGTTCTTCTGTCATCGCTTGTAACCGTTTTTCAGATGTGACGTCCTCTAGCCTGTCGGGGTCTGCAACAAACGACGTGTCCCCGCCCGTCGGGACTCCCAGAAGCGGCAAATAATTCAAATGGCTCTGAGCACTGTGGGACTTAACATCTGAGGTCATCAGTCCCCTAGACTTAGAACTACTTAAACCTAACTAACCTAAGGACATCACACACATCCATGCCCGAGGCCGGATTCGAACCTGCGACTGTAGCAGCAGCGCGGTTCCGGACTGAAGGGCCTAGAACCGCTCGGCCACAGTGGCCAGCTCCAGCAGAGGCAGCATCCTGGGATCCTGTTGCGCACCTGATCAGATTAATGGAGCAGGACAATCAGCTGTTATTGTCGGTTGCAGACCCCCCAGACAGCCAGTGACTCGCTGAAGTGAACTGGGGCTAATCAGTATGATGCAGGTCGGTAATGGATTCTGTTATACGCGCCATCGCAGGATATTCCAGTGATATTGCATGGACAAAGTGAGGATATAGTGGATGAGAAGACACCAATTAAGCCCTATGCACTACTTCAGTGTATAGTATAACCGCTAGTGATTCAAAGCCATTACGTACTGCTATAAAAGCAACGACGGACAGAGATACCGTATTGTGATAGAGATCGAGAACGCAGCTAAAAGTGTTAAACTGCTGTTTAAGAAGGTTTAGTTGGATGAACTCTGTCGTGTAAAAGCCTACATCAAGCAGCAGTTCACCATCGAGTACCATCCAAGCCACCTACCTCTGGACATTTACTGTGCTGCTCAAACTATATCCATTACAACAGTGTACAGTGACTCTGCACGGCAAGTGAAATCAGGTGACGCATCTATTTGTCTACAGCAATCCACCATTAAAAACATTTTTGGTCTATAGATGGTACTATGTATTGTGTCAGAAAGACTGAACAGATGGTTGCCTTGTTTTAAAGCTGTGTATAGAGACATTGCAGAGTATCTAAGTACGAACAGTGTGCATGTAGATGACTTTGAACAGTGGGTCATTATGGTGCCAGAGAAAATTAATGTACTGCCAATAAGTTTGACAGAAATACATGCTGAATTCTATACTTACAAGACGGCTTTATGCTCTATATTCTGTACTGGTAAATAAAGAGATAATTTGTTGATGTACTGCATCCTGTGTGATTACTGAATAAAAATGTATATAACTATGTGTGTGTTTTTTATGTCTTACCTCTCATTATA
This sequence comes from Schistocerca piceifrons, assembly GCF_021461385.2. Classification (NCBI taxonomy): domain Eukaryota; kingdom Metazoa; phylum Arthropoda; class Insecta; order Orthoptera; family Acrididae; genus Schistocerca; species Schistocerca piceifrons. The sequence goes on along the minus strand of NC_060149.1, from coordinate 867,461,851 downwards.
TTGCAAGTCGGTATCATGGAAGGACATAGTGTTTATTACTCTCTATAAAAACCTTGTGTACACCAGTACCTGATGTAGCAGATATCATAGCAGGGTGGGTGAATCATCAAGACTTTGTTGTAAGTGAATAGACCTGTGAGGTTGTGCAAGAAGACTGGAAGAAGAGGAATGGAGTACTCCTTCCCAACAACATACGTGCAATGATTGTAGGTCCATCCAAATGCGTCAAGACAAATGTTCTCATGTCACTGCTAACACATGCAGATGGAGTCTGCTTTGAGTATGTAGTGTGTTTTTTAAAACACTGTTTCAGCCTAAATACCAGGTATTACAGGACATATTGCAGGCTGTAGATGGTGTGACATACGCGACATTCAGTGAGAGCAGTGATATCTCTCCACCGGAAAAAGTAAAGCCAAACACAGTGTTCATATTTGATGATGTTGATGTGGAAAACCATGATCAAATTCGTCGAGATTTCCGTTTCGGTCGCCATATGGCTGTTAATGTATTTCATCTGAGTCAGGCATACTCCAGAATCCCAAAACAGCTGGTGAGAGATAATGCAAACCTAAATATAGCATTCAAACAGAACAATCTGAATTTAAAACACATTTAACCGGCTCATGTAGGAACCGATATGTCATTTAACGGTTTTGTAAAGATATATGCAGATTGCTGGAATCACTCACAGTATGGATTTCTCATTATTGATAAAACAAAAAAAACTGAATGATGGTAGGTATAGACGGAACTTCCAGGAGTTCCTATACATATAGCCACGCAAAGACGTGAGTGCATCAGTATATGCATCACCATGGATAAATTCACACGCATGCCAGGACCTCAATTTCATAGTATGGGTGTACAATGCGAAACATTCGCTTGTACATGGACGTGAAAATTCAAACAATCGAACGTAAAGTTGGAGGCATACGCATGGAACTAGGGACGTATTGTCATACCCTTTTGAGACTGAACAGTAGACTGAATGATCGGGCTAATGCAATCGAGAAGAAAGTAAATTACTTAACTGAAAGTGAAATAGCTGTTATTGAGAAGGTGACGCTGTATGAACGCGTTAAAGCAATTGAAAAGAAAATAGCCGACTTAATTGAAGAGAAAATAGCTGTTACCGAGAATATCGAGCAGCATAAGATGAAGAGCGGATATATAAAACCTCAAGCCGCACAGAAGTCCGATTAGTATACAACGAGATGTCGAATAAGCATAAAGTCATCGAGGCACGGAAGTCTGTTCAGCAGAAGTTACAGTTGCTGAGGTTAGGGCATTTGAAGTGCGAGCAGACACTGCGCGAAACTGACACCAGTTACTGAACTACTCGATGAACTCTCATCGAAATTCCGCAACGACGAGGATGACGCTATTGTCGACTTCATTAATCGTCGCAGTGACGCTAGGACTGATAAGACATTCGGTGTCAGTGGCGAAAGACCATAAAAGTTGGGCACATAACCAATAGTTTCAAATGAAAAAACAATAGAGATGGGCGATAAACAGTTTCAAAGAACACTCAGTCTACTGAACCTTATCTTTCTAAGACTCACAAAAACTATAAATAATTCGCCCAAAGGTCTGGAAATGTGTCGTGAAATATTGCTTTTGACTGATCTGCATAAGAACGTAAAAAGCCGAAGCAACGTGAAATAGAAATCCATTATAAAACCTATAAAAGATGGTGAAAAGCCGGCCGGAGTGGCCTGCGGTTCTAGGTGCTACAGTGTGGAGCCGAGCGACCGCTACGGTCGCAGGTTCGAATCCTGCCTCGGGCATGGACGTGTTTGATGTCCTTAGCTTAGTTAGGTTTAATTAGTTCTAAGTTCTAGGCGACTGATGACCTCAGAAGTCAAGTCGCATAGTGCTCAGAGCCATTTGAACAATTTTTTATGGTGAAAAAAATAGCAGTGGTGACTGGTGATTGTACTGACATTCAGCATGAAAGGGTGAGCGGTCGACTTCCCCAGTATATACATTACGACGATCCCAATGAGCTAATAGACCAGCTACGGCTGCTCATGTCATCAGTTGCCGCTGGTAATACAGCTCATTCGAATGAAGTTGTTCCACTGATTTCTGAGATTAGAGAGAGAGGTATCATCAAATAAGCGTGGAGACTGTGGTTCGACAACTGCACAAACCAGCACGCAAAACACATCCTTGTCATGATTAAAGGTTTGTATGACCTGTCGACATGAGGGAATATTCACGTGTGAATAACGCATTCAAATATCTTTTAATGCTCATTGATATTTATTCTAAATATGCCTGGGCATTACCCATGAAAGAGAAAACAGGGAAGGAAGTTGCGCATGTGTTTGAGGGATTGATGCAGATGGGGACGAATCGAATCCCAGACAGCCTTCAAACAGATCACGGCGGCGAGTTTTACAGTACATATTTCAAGACTGTGATGGAGTGGCATGGAATACATCACTACTCTACGTTCACCCACCTGAAGGCGAGTATCATGGGACGTGGCATCGACTCGGCTAATGTACGAAGTAGTGCTAGAGGGGATTGACTGCATGAATCCTGCAGGGCTGTCCTAAAATCCATAAGAGGACGAGGATGTGGAGATTTCGTCTAAAGAGCGCATTGCAAGGCATCCCAGATACGTTCAATAATGTTCATGAATGGGGGGGGGGGGGATCTGGCGGCCAGCGGAAGTGTTTAAACTCAGAAGAGTGTTCCTTTAAGCCACTCTGTAGTAATTCTGGACGTGTGGGGTGTCACATTGTCCAGCTGGAATTGCCCAAGTCCGTCGGAATGCACAATGGACATGAATGGATGCAGATGACCAAACAGGATACTTACGTACGTGCCATCTGTCAGGTGTAGCATTGCCCTGCTGGAATTGCCCACGTCCGTCGGAATGCACCCTGGACATGACCGGATGCAGGTGATCAGATAGGATGTCACCTGTCAGAGTCATATCTAGACGTATAAGGGCTCCCATATCACTCCAGCTGCACAAGCCCCACACAATTACAGAGCCTCCTCAAGCTTGAACAGTCCACAGCTGACATGCAGAGACCATGTAAAATTGAGGTTGTCTCCATACCCATAAACGTCCATCTGCTCGATACAATTTGAAACGAGATTCGTCTGACCAGGCAACATGTCTCCAGTCACCAACTGTCCAGTGTCGATGTTGACAGGCCGAGGCGGGACGTAAAGCTTTGTGTCGTGCATTCCTCAAGGGCACACGACTGGGTGTTCGGCTCCGAAAGCCCATATCGGTGATGTTTCGTTAAATGGTTCGCACGCTGACACTTGATGAGGGCCCACCATTAAAATCTGCAGCAATCTGCGGAAGGGTTGTACTTCTATCATACTGAACGATTATCTTAAGTCGTCGTTGGTCCCGTTCTTGTAGGATCTTTATACGGCCGTAGCGATATCTGATTTCTGATATTACTTGTAAAATGGTCATACAGGAAAATTCCCACTCCATCGCCGCCTCGGAGATGCTGTGTCCTATCTTTCGTGCGGCGACTGTAACACCACGTTCAATCTCTCTTAGATCTTGATAACCGACCATTGTAGCAGCTGTAACCTATGTAACTGCACCAGACACTTGTTGTCTTATAAAGGCGTTGCCGACTGCAGCGCCGTATTTTGTCTGTTTTCATATCTCTGTATTTGAATACAGTTTCTTTGGTACTTCAGTGTATAAACAGAATGAGATAATTAAATCAGGACTAATAGATGTACGAAACGAAATTGAATCCTCATCAAATTTCTGAGGACACACTGCAGCGTATGCACTAGTCCTATACGACCGTGTGATTAACTGTCGTTCACTTATTGGTACTGAGCAGCGTGCTGTATAAAAGACCGAGTACTGTGGCATATCCAGAGCTTTTCAGTGTGAACGTCGTTGCCGACATTCAAGGTGAATAGCATACATAATTCATACTTAAAGATGTTGCACTCATAGTACACACAGAAAATGCTGGTACAACAAACATTCTCAGTAAGAATGGCATCACCGAGGCCTTTCAAGGATGTGAATTGTACTAAAACACGGAAGAGTGCATAGTGGCTAATACGTTTCTTTCATGGAGTCTACTGGCACGATCCTGGAATAGCTTATAAAGAAACGATGACGTCACTTCAAATGGTTCAAATGGCTCTGAGCACTATGGGACGCAACATCTGAGGTCGTCAGTCCCCTAAAACTTAGAACTACTTAAACCTAAGTAACCTACGGACATCACACACGTCCATGCCCAAGGCAGGATTCGAACCTGCGACCGTAGCGGTCGCTCGGTTCCGGACTGAAGCGCGTAGAACCGCTCGGCCACAATAGCCGGCGTCACTTCGAATATTTGATCACCCTGAGACCACCATGAACGTCAAAGGCGACGAGGAGATTACATGGATTCAGTGAATCTTTAAGTTTGCATCTGTTCAAGACCTGGAATTCTATGGGCGCCCTGATATCCACCAGTTCAAGAAGAAGATGTGTGACAATAGTGTTGTGTCTGCTTATGAAAATATAAAATTACTTTTAAGCTGGATTAATGAAAATAAACTAATTTTGCACCTGACATTCTACGTGTGCAACATGACAGGCGAAATCCCATACAATCACTGCGTATACTTTGTTAGCCTCCATCGTAAACGTCTCCTCCCTCATGCTTAAAACTAATATCTTGCGCATCTTGCACAGCCTTTATACAGGGTGTGATTCACAAGTTTCAAGACTGATTCATTTCTGAGTAGCGGAGCGCGCACAGACCGGTTCCACCGGCTGGGGGAAGTAGTGGGAGGTCTCAGGGAACGAACTGACGCTGCGGCAGTTGCCTCCGGAACCCTGAAAAGTGCGCATCGCTTGTAGTGTGAGTGTGTGTCATTAACCTCGGTCGAAAAGTGGGAGAGACGAAAATAGAGCAGCACTTGGAGCAGCGTCATGAGATTAAGTTTTGTGTGAAACTGAACAAAACCGCTATGGAGACTCTCAGTATGATTCAAGAGGCCTTTAAGGAAGAAGCCATGTCCCGTGCAATAGTTTTCATGTGGCATAAACGTTTCAAAGACGGCCGCAGAAATGTTGAAGACGACGACCGCTCTGGGAGGCCATCATCAAGCCGAACGGATCAAAATATGGAGAGAGTGTGGGAACTTTTAAACAATGACCATCGTCTTATTACTAGATTAATTGCCGAAGAGCTGGGATTCAGTCAGAGTACGGTGTGGAGGATTGTGACACAGAATTTGATGATGCAAAAAGTGTGTGCCAAACTGATGCCAAAAGTTTTGTTGGTGGATCAGAATAAACAGAGCATGGCTGCTATGCAAGAAATGCTCCAACGGTTGAATGTTGATCCAAACCTTCTGGAGAAAGTGGTTACTGGTGATGAGCCCTGGGTCTACAAGTACGATCCTAAGACGAAGCATCAAAGCTCAGAACGGCATACTGCTTTCTCGCCAAAGCCCAGGAAAGCTTGCATGAGCAAGCCGTGTGTGAAGTGCATGCTGATTTTTTTTTATGGTAAAGCAGTGATTCACAAGGAGTTTGTTACTCGTGGGCAGACTGTCACAGGTGACTTTTACGCTGGAGTGCTCCGCCACTTGAGGGATCGAGTTCGCCGCCTCCGCCTGGCGATCGAGGGCGATTGGATTCTCCACCACGACAACGCGCCCGCTCACACGTCGCACGCCGCCGTCAAGTTCAACATGACAACACTGCCACAGCCATCCTACAGCCCCAACTTGGCTCCAAGTCACTTTTTCATTTTCCCCGAATCAAGACAGGCCTAAATGGCAAGCGATTCGACTCTATCGACGCCATCCAGCAGGCTTCGACGAGAGTCCTTGACAGCATGACGCCCAAGGCCTTCCAGAAGGGCTACGAACAGTGGAAGGCGCGCTGGCAGCGCTGTGTTGATGCTGAAGGATCATATTTTGAAGAATTTTAGTCCGCTGTACTTAAATCTCCCATAAATTTCTAGTTCTGAATTAAGTCTTGAAACTTTGGAATCACACGCTGTATACAGTTGTAAGGGAAGGGATTTGTGAAGTAAAAACAAAGACATAACAATTTTTTATTCAGACATAAATATTCACAGTACTAATACAGCGTTACAACCACAAATCTTGCTGTTTTTACAATACACGGAGTAAAACTGCTTTTAACTCCACAGTACTCGTTATTCTTCGAAATTTTTTTTCACTCACAGGTCTCGGTTTTACAAATAAGAAATTTTTTACTGTACTTTGCAGTACTGATTACAGCTATCGCAGAGGTATAGTTTCCCTTCCACTAATACTATTCTAGTGAAATTCCACCCAAACAGAAGACTTAATTTATATGTTGAACTGGATGGTTCTAAGCGTTTTCCATCTCAAGCAGCTGATAAAACAGCTGCACTGACATGTACTGGGTAAAGCTCACTTAAAGCTAGTACGACCTGGACAGCTAATGGTAGTTAAAATTTAAAACCTAATCGATTTTAACAAGCATTCACACAACCACACATGCACATTAAGCGTAAAAGAGAGAAATACAGTAAACTATTTTTTCCGTTTACAATTTTTTAACTTTTTTGATGATTTTAGTTCAATTTTTAAACTTTTTTATACGTTACACATTTTTAACATTTTTTATGATTGGATTCCGTAGAAATGTTGGAACACGTGAGGCAATACTGACCCTACGACTTATCTTAGAAGCTAGATTAAGGAAGGGCAAACCTACGTTTCTAGTATTTGTAGACTTAGGGAAAACTTTTGACAATGTTGACTGGAATACTCTCTTTCAAATTCTGAAGGTGGCAGGGATAAAATACAAGGAGCGAAAGGCTATTTACAATTTGTACAGAAACCAGATGTCAGTTATAAGGGTCGAGGGACATTAAAGGGAAGCAGTGGTTGGGAAAGGAGTGAGACGGGGTTGTAGTCTCTCCCCGATGTTATTCAATCCGTATATTGAGCAAGCAGTAAAGGAAACAAAAGAAAAATTCGGAGTAGGTATTAAAATCCATGGAGAAGAAATAAAAACGTTGAGGTTCGCCGATGACATCGTAATTCTGTCAGAGACAGCAAAGGACTTGGAAGAGCAGTTGAACGGAATGGATAGTGTCTTGAAAGGAGGACATAAGATGAACATCAACAAAAGCAAAACGAGGATAATGGAATGTAGTCGAATTAACTCGGGTGATGCTGAGGGAATTAGATTAGGAAATGAGACACTTAAAGTAGTAAAGGAGTTTTGCTATTTGGGAAGCAAAATAACTGATGATGGTCGAAGTAGAGATGATATAAAATGGAGACTGGCAATGGCAAGAAAAGCGTTTCTGAAGAAGAGAAATTTGTTAACATCGAGTATAGATTTAAGTGTCAGGAAGTCATTTCTGAAAGCATTTGTATGGAGTGTAGCCATGTATGGAAGTGAAACATGGACAATAAATAGTTTGGACAAGAAGTGAATAGAAGCTTTCGAAATGTGGTGCTACAGAAGAATGCTGAAGATTAAATGGGTAGATCACATAACTAATGAGGAAGTATTGAATAGGATTGGGGAGAAGAGTAGTTTGTGGCACAACTTGACCAGAAGAAGGGATCGGTTGGTAGGACATGTTCTGAGGCATCAAGGGGTCACCAATTTAGTATTGGAGGGCAGCGTGGAGGGTAAAAATCGTAGAGGGAGACCAAGAGATGAATACACTAAGCAGATTCAGAAGGATGTAGGTTGCAGTAGGTACTGGGAGATGAAGAAGCTTGCACAGGATAGCGTAGCATGGAGAGCTGCATCAAACCAGTCTCAGGACTGAAGACCACAACAACAACAACATGATTTCTATATTTTTTTTCAGTTCATGCTGCTTACATATTCATGCATAGATATTATGCTGCTTATTCAGAAAAAAATTCAACAGAATATATTTACACACAGGAATAGATATTTACACAGACATCCACACTCAAATGCAGTGACAACCATACACACAGACGTACAGAAGCACTCACAGAGGCAATAGTTACTCTATGATAAAAGAGCCATACTAATCGGCACAAGCAGTCACTCAGCCAGAACACCACCGTTCAGACACTGCAAGTAGTCTTCGACCGTGAGGACACGTGATGCCGCACGTCGCACACCCTTAGATCGCCTCAGGGTGGCTCCATCTATTGTACGATATGCATACATTTCGGATCTTAGACCCACAGACTCCACAATCGGCAATCCATCTGCCTCATCTTTCTTTAATGCCGATAACCTTCTAGTTCTGAAGAACATTACCGGAACGATTATCGGCTAAGTATCCCATTGACTAGAATTCATTACCGTGACACCTAGCTGCTTCATATGGATAGCAGTTCTTCATCCAATAGACGAAGCCATCTGTATCCATATAAAGCAACTTTGGTTCCACGAAAAAAGGTTTAGCAAATTCGTAAGCGAAACGCTACATAGGGAGTTGGAGATATCCAGTATACACACACCCAAATAGACTGGTTTCGTAAGCTCTACTGAAACCTTCGACATCTCCACAGCAACGAAATTCTCATTGAAAATAGTGACCTGCTCAAATTTTGGTCTGGTGATGTACTTTCTTACGACCCATGGCTCTTTCCTTTTGGTCATAATCAAAACAACGCGTCCGTTTCTTATATTCTGCCTCGTTTTACCGAAAATGGAATTATTCATCAGTTTATAAAAATCTTTTTCAAAAGCACTAGTCGCACACGCCCTATTTTCGGTATTTAATTCAATATACCCCTTCAGCCAGGAGGACTGATTGAAGGAGATAGCCCAGGTGATTCTACCTATCTCCATCCCTAAGCTAGGACACTGCTTTAGATTATGATAAAGAATTACATACCTCTGCTTGTGTCCAACAGTGTTCATCAATTTAGGGATTGTGCTTCCACACGGAATTTGTTGCTCTGGACATGAAGGCAAGTTACTTATCATTTCATACAAACTAACAGGATATATGAGGTCTGTCTCCACATCAGAATCAGCCGCCAGACCCAATATTTTTCCACCTAATCCTTCTAATTCGTTTTCGAGCATCCATTGAAACCCACCAACCGGCAGTGGATGCATCATGGCCTGCCCGAATAACTTATTCACATCCAAATATAGAATATAACTTGAAAAGAGGGATGCATTTGAAAAATCATCCTGGCAGGGTCGCCAAAATGAAAGATGATCCTGGCAGGGGATGCCAAAATGAAAGTGATCCTGGTAGGGAACACCAAAATGAAAGTGAACCCGTTTGTGGACTATATAAACAAAATGTTTGATTGAGAACATGGAAGAGTCATACACAATGAATGTTATCCTGTCGTGGTCGTAATGAAAGTTAACACTTTGAGTGACTGTATAATAGTGATGAGTTCATTAAGATTGTAAGCAAAGTTTAGTTAATGACAACATTTATTTTCCCAAAAACAAACAAAGGCAGACGTAATTAAAGTTATATAAATTATGTTAGAATATCGTAAACAACTAAAAGACGAGAATGATATTTTCACTTTGCAGCGGAGTGTGCGCTTATATGAAACTTCCTGGCAGATGAAAACTGTGTGCCGGACCGAGACTCGACCTCGGGACCTTTGCCTTTCGCGGGCAGCGCACATTCCGCTGCAGATTGAAAATATCATTCTGGAAACATCCCCCAGGCTGTGGCTAAGCCATGTCTCCACAATATCCTTTCTTTCAAGAGTGCTAGTTCTGTAAGGTTCCCAGCAGAGCTTATGTAAAGTTTGGAAGGTAGGAGACGAGGTACTGGCAGAAGTAAAGCTGTGCGGACGGGGCGTGAGTCGTGCTTGGGTAGCTCAGTTGGTAGAGCACTTGCCCGTGAAAGGCAAAGGTCCCGAGTTCGAGTCTCGGTCCGGCACACAGTTTTAATCTGCCAGGAAGTTTCAACTAACAGACGGTTTAAGACCACGATGGTCAAGGATCCTGGGTGGCAAAAGTGAGTCAAGTACTTTGGCCCTAAAAATGTGTATGACACAATCTGAATTGTTGTGACACTCAGCAGACTTTGATTGATGATCTACAGAATTCTATATGGGTGCAGCTGAGAGCTAATGGCGATTGGGATTTATATGCCCAGACAAGGTCGGAGCAGCAGTATGTTACCCTGTTTGCTTCATGCAGCGATGTAACTTGCAGCTGGCAGGATGTGTGCGGCAGAGATGAGACGTAAGGCGGCACCTGTGAATCGATCGCGGCCACAACAGAAATGCAAAATCTGAAGATCAAGCGATCAGACAGACGGATCGCGATTTACTCTTTACCAGAGCCCTGAAGTCATGGTAGATTTCAATTTGCCACACACCCATTCACTGGTCGTACCAAGGACCAATCTGGGTCACTTATATGGCAGAGCACACTACGATGCCAAACGTCAAGACTGGTGAACAAAAAACCAGTAAGTGTGCTCTCGGCAAACGAGTAGTCAGCGACGTTTGAAGTTACACTATTGGTACATGATGCGGCGGTTTTTCACTCATTTCATTGTTATATCTCCTGAAATATGTGTCGCACAGTAATATTATTTTCCTGGTACATTTAGTAGTATATGTGAATACTGCCTGCAAAATGTCTCCCAAATACAGTTAGTAATAAAGATGTACTAAATTAAAGCGTCTTGCTATATGCGTGAGTTTTACTGCATGAACAGCGAAGAAGCAGTAAGCAATAATTTTTTTCCTTTCACCATTCTGACGCAGTCGTCAGCGAGAAAAACTTTCATAAGGGTTTGAAAATAATGGTAAAGTTTTTTTCAAGCCTCTAAGTGCTTCATCTGGATGATGACCGAGCGAGGATTTGAAGTGCCATCCACTCGAAATATGGTAAAGAGTTTCCAGCACATTTGGGCGAGTTGAGATAATGATCATTAAAACTAAAGGGTACAAAAGCAGGAATGGGAGTGACGATAAAATAAGAGCAGTCAAACCTTGCACAGAAATAGAGAGTATTTAAAAATTTACGTACTATTCTCCAGTTAAACATTTGATTAGGCATTATAAGCAACATGAAGATACATTTGAAACATTTATTAATACAAATTTAGTGCATTTCATTGTGATTACCCTTCAAATGTAAGCATATGTCACATCGCTCCTCCGCAGCGATCAACATAGCATTGTAGCATAGCTGGCGTTACTTGTCTCATAGCTGCAAAACCGCAGTTGTTTAGCTGTTAAAGGTTACTGATTTCCACTTGATTCACCTACATTTGATAAATACCCAGATGAAATAGTCCATCTTCATTTGCCAAATCCTACAGTTATTTCCGTTTACAGATGAGAAACGTTGCCTCATCGCTGAACAAAATGTGCAGCATTAAATCTTCATTTCTAACGGCATCCGTATACCCTGTCTGGCGGCATAGTCATCAGCTTTAAGTTTATAGCCTATTTCAATACGGTGTGTGTGTGTGTGTTTGTGTGTGTGTGTGGGCGATTACCTAGCTAGCTATTTATTTAGTCTTCTGGTTGATGCTTCGTGGCTGCTACTAAGTTTCGTCCGCCACATCCGACCGTCCTGAATGCTGCTCGTAAGTAGTACGACCAGTTCGCATGAATTTCTTGACCACGTAGTTAATGGCACGTTTCGTAGGAAACGGTTTGTGAAATTTAAACTTGAAACTGTTTCATGCCTCCTCGTACGGCTATCTATGCAGCTATTGTTCCTTCTGTTGTGAAAATTTTTTAGATTACCTGCAGTAAACTTAAAATTTTTAAGGTTAAGACAGAAACGGCAAGGGGCTGTATTAACGAGTCATTTTCCTACGCGCTACTCAACGTAAGTAGTTTAGAAGTGGTCACTTGAAGCTCTTTCTAGGAGCTTAAGTTTCATTTGCGGACTGATCATGTAGGTGTAGAGGTACGAATGTTTCTGTTTCCAGCAATGGAATCCTGATGAACACAGCAGTGTCGACGAAGAAATAGATTTAAGGTTCAGGAGGACGGTTGGCGGGGGGGGGGGGGGGGGGGGAGGATTTTATGCATATTAAACTTTTTTCATCCGTTACTGACAAGCTGAATGTTAAAAATTTGCCTAGCTAGTCCTGACAAAACAGCGGTAATATTAACTAATTTATTTCTCTTCTAGGCACTGTGAACATTAAGTTTTATCTGTGTTCCACGTTTGCGGTCCCACGTGTGCCCTATAAAGCGGAAGTAAAAGCCGTACACTTTATGTCACTGTGTGATAGGGAATTAGTGTGAGGCTGATACACGGCGACCGTGTGTAAGCGTAACTGGTAAGTGGTATTGTTACCAGAAACAAAATCACAGTGAACTGGTCTTCGCCTGCGAAACGTACGAAGCGAGCCGGCAAAAGCTATTTCACGTCTACGAACGAATTTTTATTCTTTTCGGTGAAGGAAGACAGAAAACTTGACGTGTCCGGGCGAAAAAACAGTGAGTGACGGGGCGAATTACGGCGAACGTGGTCCGGAAAATTAGGAGGGGAACCCCCTCCCCCCCCCCACATAGCTTTCCCTTACCGCCGCTCTGATAAATCGCCCAGCAGGGAGAGGGGGAGCGATTTTGTGTGTGTGTGTGTGTGTGTGTGTGTGTGAGTGTGAGAGAGAGAGAGAGAGAGAGAGAGGGAGAGAGAGAGATAGAGAAAAAGAGAGAGAGAGAGAGAGAGAGAGAGAGAAAGAGAGATGGGACATTCGCACACTCACTGAAGGCAAAGGTGCACTTGCCTCTTACCTCTTACCTGAAGCCCACAGTGACAGAACCTCTAGTTTTTGATAAGGTTTTCATTTTTTCATTTAATTTATTGCATTTTTAAAGACGCTTTACGTATAAGGTGCAGTCAAATTAAAACGAGACAGATGGAAAAAAATAAGTGAACCGTTTTTTATTTCAAAACTAATCGTCATAGCTGTTAATACCGTTCCAAAAATATGGAACATGTGGGCAGGCCCACATGTTACCAATGTTGTTTCCATCGCTCTCCATAAATTTCGCTGGGAAGCTGTTACACATCTTCCATGCGCACCCATGCGATTTCCATACTTTTTGAGTCATGGAGAAAGACATTCGTGATCGTCGATTTGCTTCGGACGAAACGGTGGACACCTGTGTACAAATCATGGATTCGTAGGCAACCGCAAACTTTTTCCATGAGGGCGTGGACCGTCTTGTCAAAAATGTTCAAATGTGTATGAAATCTTATGGGACTTAACTGCCAAGGTCATCAGTCCCTAAGCTTACACACTACTTAACCTAAACAATCCTAAGGACAAACACACACACCCATGCCCGAGGGAGGACTCGAACCTCCGCCGGGACCAGCCGCACAGTCTATGACTGCAGCGCCTTCAGACCGCTCGGCTAATCCTGCGCGGTGGACCGTCTTGTCTCACAGTAGCATAAATATGTTAACAGTTACGGCGACTGCTTTTGAATAACAAACACTTTACATACTTTTCAGTCACGTTTTCATCTGACTACCCCTTATAGCGCTTTAAAACAGGTCATACATTTTACAGTTGTCATCATGTAATATGATAATTGACAAACTGCCTATTGGCTTCTGTCTCGGGTTCTTCGGCCGACGTTCATCTAATGATTTTTCTGACGTTTCGCCAGCACGAGTGGCTGGCATTGTCAAAGCTTCACCCTCCATTGCCGGTGGTGAACTGGAGCCGAGCTCGCGGGCGCAGACTATATGTACCTGGCGTGCCAACGTCCGAGGGCTTCTCCGCGGTCATTTCCGGTGCGGTTCTCCTCTTGCTACCTGCGACGGTCGTTCGCTGCAGTACGGGAAGCCAGGATCCGTTGACCTTAAGGCTTTCCTCTTTCTTGTTCAAACTGTTCGCGTGTTTTTGTATTTCTACAGCTTCTCTGAACAAGCGCGTGTGATAGTGCTTCTCTACAGCCAGAACTTCCGTGTCGGCGAATTTTATTACGTGGTCGGTCTCATTGAGTGCGTGCTCTGCCACGGCCGATTTCTCCACCTGCCCCAACCTACAATGTCGCTTATGCTCGTTGATCCTGGTGTTGATGGATCGTCCAGTCATTCCGACATAAACTTTTCCGCATGTGCATGGTATACGGTATATTCCCGACATTGCAAGTGGGTCTCTTTTCTCCTTCGCCGATCTAAGACACTCTTTGATCTTCCTTGTCGGTTTGAAAACCATCTTTACGCCATGTTTGCGCATTATACGGCCGGTTCTGTCCGTCACTCTGGGAATGTATGGCAGAAAGGCCGTACCCGACATTTCTTTTTCTGGTTCCTTACTTCACCGAGTGTTTGGCTCTGTTACACTTCTAATATAATTTTTAGAGTACCCATTGCTCCTCAGGACAGTTTCCAGGTGTTGCATTTCTCGTTTGAGGTGTTGCGGCTCACATATTCGTCCTGCTCTCGTTACGAGCGTACTAATCATGCCTCTTTTCTGGCTCGGGTATAACAGAGCCAAACACTCGGCGAAGTAAGGAACCAGAAAAAGAAATGTCGGGTACGGCCTTTTGCTACAGAAACTTTGTGTGCTACAGATCTTGAGTGCACAGACGCTGTGAAAATGAGATTAATTCACGAATACTATGCCGTGACCTCCCAACTGCTGTCTCCAGCTAGAGGAAGCCAACCAACACAACGCTCCATCCTCTCACCTAAGCCCTCCAGCAGGAACTGAGCGTCCACTCCCTAGGCGGTCCGACGAGTGGTCGCCACATCCCTTGGCGGATTCGCTCTCGTCATACTGATGTATAAGTCACGGTCAGTGATCAGCAGAGTTTCCATATTAAGGTCCCAGAAAGTGGGACCACACATTGATTGCTGGGGGCATTCCCAGGTATTCGCTTGATACCTCAGATCCAGAGTCCATTATCCTTTTAAGTATTCCATCACAGTAGGCCTCCAGACACCCATATAGCAGCTGTGGACACCCAATCTCCCTTAAACGAGAGAAGAGAGGTGGTCACCACAGGTTGTCAAAGGCCCCTGAAAGGTGCACCGTGACAGCCAAGACATACTTTGATCGGGCTGAGTGGGCAGTGCGACACACCTCCTCGATCGTATCCTGAGTGGAGCGACCTTATGGAAGCCGAACTGCCGCTGTAGCTCGAGATTTTATGTAGTACTCTGGTGTGGCATTCCTCGGTCGGTACGACATTGACAGAACGGTGGTTTCCCTTCGCTATTTCTCTAGTACCGCGCGCCACGGAATTTGAATCCGCGCCAGACGTCATGGACGCCATCGCGCCGTAAGCTGTGGCTGTGCGCGCCTCCTGGCCCGCTTCTAGTGTGGGGGCGCCACAGTGGAACACGTGGTCCCAGCGGCCAATAGCGCCGCCCCCGATAGCGTCCTTAAGCGCCGGCCACTCGCTCAGCCAGCGTTCTCCGAGTACCGCCCTTCGATTTGTGTTTTCGTGCACCAATCGAAGCGTTAGGGTTGCAGGTGCCAGCCAGCCAGCCAGCCAGCCAGCCAGTAGCGGTCCAACCGAGCAGCAGTGGTCCAGCCGAGCAGGAGTAGCAGCAACAGTCGCAGCAGTCCAGCCAGCCAGCAGCAGCAGCGGCCCCCGCCCCGTCCGCGGCAGCAGCAGCTGCAGCGTACCTGCCGGCCGTCGCCAGTGCCAGCAGCGTGGGACTCTGTTCCTTGTCTTCGTCCGTCCCCAGTTTTTTCCTCTTCTTTTCGTCCTGTACTGTTTTAGTTCTTCCCTGTTGTCATGTCAGCTCCCACCACCACTGCCACTACTACCTCCACTGCCATAGTGTATACTTCGCCCTCTGCCGCCACCTCCACTGTTACATGGTGTGCCCAGTCGCCCCCTCCTGCTTCCATCCCTCCTCTTCTAACTCTTCCTTCTCCCTCACTCTTTGTCGCCCCCTCCCCAGCTTCTTCCTCCCGCTCCTCTACCTCTGATCCTTTACCCTCACTCCCCCAGCCTATCACTGCCGCTCCAGCTAGGGTGGTGGCCCGACGAGCCACTGCCCGTGCCCAGCTCTCCCCATCGCTTTCGCCATCACCGTCATCGCCATCGCCGTCGCCGTCGCCGTCACCTTCACCATTGCCATCTCCGGCGCCGACTACTGCGTCCACGCCAGGACCTGCCACTTCCCGCCACCTCCCTGTAGCTCCCGTCCCTCATGTCACCACTCACCCTTCCGCCGCCCTTAAACGCCCTAGTGGCACCACCACCTCCTCCGCTCCCAAAAAGGCCCTGCCCCGTCCTCCTTCCTCCCCACAGGATGCCATGGATGTCTCCCCGCCTGGCCCTGCTCCCTCCGCCTCCTCCTCCTCCTCCTCCTCCTCCTCCTCCTCCTCCTCCCCTCCCTCTTCCTACAAATACCTCCTCTCTCATCCCAAGCCTTCCCTCCTCGAGGCCCGGAACCTCTCCCTCCTTCTCCGCCAACACTTTCCTCGAGGCCCCATCTCCCTCCTCACTCCCAGAAGAGACTCAGTTCTCATTTCCTCCCCCAGCCCCA
This sequence comes from Schistocerca piceifrons, assembly GCF_021461385.2. NCBI lineage: Eukaryota > Metazoa > Arthropoda > Insecta > Orthoptera > Acrididae > Schistocerca > Schistocerca piceifrons. The sequence continues at coordinate 867,445,413 of NC_060149.1, read as the reverse complement.
CCCTCCATACTGATATCCTCTCCCGCATCCCCATCACCCGGTTTGGCCCCAATGCCTCCCTCACCCCTGCTCCTTCCCCATCTCCTACCCGTCAATCCCAACCCCTGCGTCGCCTGCCGACCCTCACTGCCATGATCACTCGACGTAGTCCGACGATCAAGGAGGAGAAGGTGTTGGCGGAGTTCAAGGCGCATCCCTCGCTGGAGGTGCGGGCGGTCCGCCGCAATTTCAACTCCGCCGGCCCCACCCACCTTATGCGGGTTTTCTCAGAGGAAACCCCCTCCATTTACTGCCTCCTGAAGGAGCATGCCGTCCTCTTCAACCAGCTCTATGAGGTCGACCCCTCCCATTCCCCACCTCAATCCCTCCGCTGCCAGAGGTGTCTGCACTACAATGCACACACAACAGCTGAGTGCCACGAGGCCCCCACCTGCCTGCATTGTAAGCAAGCGCACTTCCTCCGGCAGTGCCCTAACCTTCAGTCCCCTCCCTCCTGTAATACCTGCAGTATCCCACATCCCACCTACTCCCAAAAATGTAAAGCCTGGCGCCCTCCGACCACTCCTGAACTCACCGTCCCTGTTCTCCCTCTGGACGCCCCCACCCCTCCTGGAAATTCCCATTGTCCCCACCCCCCCCCCACCGCTGAGGACATCATCAGGTTCCTCACTATTGTTCTGCAAAACGTCCACCCTTTCCAGCACCCTCACACCCTCCAACAGATCTCCCTTGCCACCTGTTCGTCTTCCACCTAAACATGTATGCAACCTACTCCCACAACCAGGCCAATTTCACCTTCTTCCATCTCGACACCCTCGTCTAATTCCCTGTCATGGCACAACAGCACCGTATCCTTTGCAACAACATCCGTTCCTTTGCCGCCAACAAGAATCTCTTCATGCACACCCTCACCACCCACCGTGTGGATGCCTTCCTCCTTAATGAAACCTTTCTTCAGCCCCACCACACCATTCACACCTCGCCCTACCTCCTTCACTGCTCCGACAATCCCTTCCAGATAGTGCGTGGCGGAGTTGCCATTGGTCACCACCGCCAGATCCCAGTTCAGCTCCAACCTCTCCTCCCCGACCCCACCGGACACCTGAATCTAAGTCTCTTCTTCCCTGGCCTTACCATCACCTGCGCCACCATCTATGTCCGCCATAACACCCCTATTCCCTTTGAATTCCTCTACCACAATGATCGTACCTTCTCCTCCTCCGTGAATCCCGCCATCTCTACCATGCCTTCCTTCGCACACATGACCTGGACACACTACAACGCCACCGGTAACTCCAGAGACACATCCGTATCTTGCTCGCGGCTAAGAAACGCAGGACTGGCGACAGACATGCAACCGCTTAAACACTACCCTTCCTATCAGCTCGTCCAAGTACTGGTCAGCCATCCGCCGCCTTACCGGATCTAAACCGCCCCCCCTCTACTATCCTCTGCTTCATGACATCCAACCGTTCCCTGACGCCATTAGTAAGGCCAATCACTTTGCCTCCTACCTCTCTGATGTCTTTACCATCCCTGATGATCCCCAGTTCAATTACTCCCTCTTCCCAGATGTCCGCAATCAAACTGACACCTCTGTCCCCCCCTTCGCACCTGGTTTCCAGTACTTGGACAACATTGCACACACAGAACTCAATGCCCCTATCACTACACAGGATCTCATTGCTACACTCCGCACGAAACGCAACACCGCTCCTGATCATGATCGTGTCACCTATCGCCACCTCCGTGAAGCTCCTGCCTCTCCTCTCCACCCTGGCCGGGCTCTACAATGTAGTCCTGTCCACCGGCTACTACCCAGACCTGTGGAAAACCTCCCGTATCCTGATGTTCCTCAAACCCAGTCAACCGCCATCCGCTATCTCCTCCTACCATCCCATCAGCCTTAAGTTGGTCTTCAGCAAGGTCCTGGAATCCATCCTCACCCAACGCATCCACCAACATCTCCACCAGCACCGACTCCTTCCCGTTACCCAGTGTGGCTTTCGGCCGTCCTTCTCTTCCAATGACCTTCTCCTTCACCTCACTCATCTCCTCTCTGAACAGCTTAATTCCCGTCGTTCTGCTATCTTCCTCTCCCTTGACCTTGAACGAGCCTATGATCGCGAGTGGCATTCTGGTCTCCTCTTCAAGCTCCAAACCTTCGCCCTTTCTATCAACTATGTCCATCTCATTGGCTCCTTTCTTTTCCAATGTCCTTTTCCAGCGTCCACCGATTCCTACACCTTTTTCCCCTCCGCCGGTGTGCCCCAGGGTTCCATCCTCTCCCCTCTTCTGTACCTCTTGTATACGGCGGACATTCCGCCACCTTCAACCCCCATCCACCTCCTCCAGTACGCCGATGAAACCGCCTTCCTTGCCCTTGCCCCCACCCTGCAGTGCTCCCAACACCTTTTCCAATCCCATATTGACCGGTTCACCGCTTGGTGCAACCAGTGGTTGCTTAAGGTCAATCCTTCCAAATCCCAGGCGATCATTGTAGGCAAAACCACCCCTTCCTTCTGTCTCCTCGATTTCTACATCACCATCTGTGGCCGTCCTATCACCCTCACCTCCAACCTTAAGTACCTTGGTGTCACCCTCGACCACCACCTCTCCTGGACCCACCACCTCCAGACGATCCAAGCCAAGGCACGCTCCCGACTCTGTCTCCTCAAGCTCCTTTGCAGCCGTACTTGGGGTCTGGACCCCTCCACCATCCTCCATATCTATAAATCCCTCATTCGCCCTATCCTTTGCTATGCCCACCCTGCCTGGATCTCTGCCTCCTCCTACCTTTTACAAATCCCTTCAGATCCTAGAACGCCATGTTCTTCACCTCGCATGTTGCATCTGTCTCCCCTCCCCCATACGGATCCTGTATGACTTAATTCCCTTCCCCCACCTCCTCCTCTTCCTCGAACGGATACGGATCCTCTACACCTCCCGCAAGCTTGATCCTCCTCACCCGCTTGTCCCTCCCATCCTCTCCCAACCTCGTCCGCTGCCGCGCCTGTACTTCCACGTCCCATCTGCTCTCCATCTCTCCAGTCTCCACACCCTCTCCCAAGGTGGCTTCCGCCAGCTCACCCTCCCTGATGATGCCCTCCTCTCCTCCATCTACCCCTCATATCAACTTTGATCCTCCCTCCCTCTTCCTGTGTTTGTTCTTTGGGCACCCTCTCTCCCTTCCCTCCCCCTTCCCTCCCTCCTCCCTTTCTCCCCACTCCTCCCCCAGGCTTCCCCTACCCACGTCCCTCTACTCCTCCTCCTATCTCCTCTGCCATTGGCATCTTTACTCTCCCCTCTCCCTCCCCCTCACCCCTATTCCCCTCTTGGCAGGTCCCCGGACTCGCACACGTTACGTGGACATTCGCGCGCCGGAGATCATCGGCATCAGTTTCTCGCGTGTGTTAGTGTTCACCGTCACACTCCTACGTTCACCTGTGCCGCCGAATCATCAATGCTTGTGCGCCGTTCCAACGTGTTTCAGTGTAATTTTCGTCGAGTGTGAACGGCTCCGTGTTTTGTATTTTTGTGTGTCTACTGTTTTTTACCCATCACTCTATCTATTCTGTATCTTCTTAATGTTTTTTCTCATTGGAAAATCGAAGGCTGAAGAGCAGCGTACGATGCTGCTGCCAGCCTACCTATGTATCTGTATAGGTATGAAAATTACAATAAATAAAAAAAGAAAAAAGCTCAGCGAGTCAGTATAATCTCGCGTTCGTCGGTTTACACCTCGCTTCGCGCTAGACAGCTAACTTCCTTGTACTGTGTACGAGTGGACGTGTTTGTTTCCTTGTGACTCCGTTGTTTGGTTTGGTTGTATTCGTTCTGTCAATCGTTGGTCGTGTCCGTCCTCTCCCGTTGTATTGTTGTTCCCGGGCCTCTCCACGGGTCCCGCCGCGCTTTCCGTCATTGCTACCCAGCGACCGTCCTGGTCGCAGTTACAACAATTTCTTCGAGGTATGAGGACGTTCACTGGCTCAATGTCTGTTGGCACAAATACAGGCTGTATAGCAATCTATCCATACAAGCCTTTAAAAATGAATGTGAATGACAGAAGTGAGGGATGAACATTCTCAGTATCTGTTATGCAGAGCATGACCGACGTGTTCTGCAAATTTGCTATGAAACAACATTACAACACCATGTAGAAAGGATTTAAAGACTTATTTGACAATGTAAGAGCAACGAGTTGCAACGCTCGACAGACGGTGTTCATTTCTCTGCACACCGAGAAGCACTTCGTTCTTGTTTGCAAGCGTAGAGCACGTGAATAAATTAAACTGAATTTTTGAAGTCGCACACACTATTTCACAGCCTTTTGCAACTGCTTTCGATGGAACTAACGCAGAGTATAAAGACTTTACATATCACTGCAAAGTACATTGTTTGCATCAAGGGGGATCCCTGAAACGATTTTTAGATTTAAAACTCGCTGTTGTTGAATTTATGAAGGAAAAGGAGCGCAGAAAAAAAATTAGAACATCCGGAATGGATTCGTGACACCGCATTTTAAGTGCGCTTGACTTCACACTGCCCACAGTAAGACACTGTAAGGTGAGAAACAGCCTCTTTCTCATTTTATGGGGATTAATTTAAAAATAAAATCGCCTCATAGGAGGGACGCATTCTGACAAACACAGTCTAGTTCCTTAGCCGTTTAAGGAAACGCGAAGCTTTAAGAATTCGTTGTGATCTTGGAAGAATTACGAGGATAGCCATGTTAACATTTTGAGGACGTTGCCTATCTCATATCTGTTTTCTGGCCGTTTTCGAGATCCTCTGTCGTTTCAGCTGAAAGAGGTCCTGTGTACATGCAAATGAAACTGATTGATCTGCAGTGTAATTCCCGCCTTAAAGACAACACCTTTTGATTTTAAACTGTGCAGGACATTGTTTTCCTCAGGAAGGGTTTCCACGTCACAATAATGAGTCTGCAAACGTGATAAAATATTTCGATCAGTGAAGGCGTGTGGAACACTTTTCTCCGGTTAGGGAACTAAATGAGTGAACGATCACGTGGCAACCTGAATGCAAATATCTGTCTTACTGACTCCGTCTGTCCGTATGCCGACAATTTGTACCAGACAAATTTACGATACTTACGTTTTCAGCGCGCCAGAAATAGATAACACTGAAAATGTGTTTCGTTTGTGATCTATGTTGTTGAAAAATATGAAACAAGAAAGCAAGTCAAATGCAGTGCCACTGCATTGCCATCAAAATACGGCGCGTTTGCCGTTTAGCCCTCTTCCCCCTCCTCCCGCGTGGCGTAGCAGTGGGGGAAGTACGCAGTCAAGGCATAGCGCTGTGGCATGTGTGCCGCGTCACGGCTCGTGAGCCAAATTCTTGGCCACCTCTGGATTAAGATTTACGTTGTTGGAAACCCTTTTCACTGGACGATTTCTTCTTTGTTTTGGTACATACTACCTCCTCCCAAAATATGGATAGCAAAGACCTTGCAGTAGAAGAGATCCGCTGTCAGATGTATCAGGAGAATCTTCGCTTGTAACTTAGCTTTCGACTCGGTCGTTTCAGGACTGACGTCCATTACCTTAAATCGATGCATTTGCCATTCTCCAGCATCCCTCAAAGTCCGTAACATCATCACAGAATCACCTCGTACAATGCGAATTAGACCGTACTGAAATGCGGTAGGGAGCCGGTGTTGAGTGGAAAGGTACTGAGCCATAAAGAATTTACTAATTGTTGTGGACTGGCAAGACAGCCAAGCCACAATGAGGAAGCCGAAAGGCAAGCGTTTAAGCTCACGCAGGCTGGCGTGAGGTCTGGAACAGGTCAGGGATAAGAGACTAGCAAAAATAGTACGTATCTGTTGGAATAATTAACTTTAATCCATAATTGGTGAACATCGCTCTTGACGGTACATGTTTTACAGCATCAATAGTAACTGGTAATGGCGCCTTGCTAGGACGTAGCAAATGACGTAGCTGAAGGCTATGCTAACTATCGTCTCGGCAAATGAGAGCGTAATTTGTCAGTGAACCATCGCTAGCAAAGTCGACTGTACAACTGGGGCGAGTGCTAGGAAGTCTCTCTAGACCTGCCGTGTGGCGGCGCTCGGTCTGCAATCACTGATAGTGGCGACACGCGGGTCCGACGTATACTAACGGACCGCGGCCGATTTAAAGGCTACCACCTAGCAAGTGTGGTGTCTGGCGGTGACACCACACTAATGTTCCTAAAAACAATAATGAATTTATTTTTAAAAAGCAAATATTCAAGAATAACATTAACAAATTGCCTCCTGAAATGAAAAGACTGAATTTGAATAACAAACACCTCAAGACGGCCACAGTATAAAATCACTTCATTTTAGTAAAGAATATTAAATGAAGTAAAAAAATTCATTTACGTTACAAACAGCAAAACATATGATGAAATGAATATGTGACAAGTATCAACCATCGGCAACTCCCAGTAATTATCAAAACGTTATTGCCTTCGAAGTAGCCAAAATGACTGACACATGTAGTTCAAATTTAAGATGATAGAGGCGGTGCCAGAGGCAACGCCATTAGCAATAATTCCTCCTTCTCTACTAACATAGAACGGAGGTTGCCGCTACCACAGTACTAGAAACCCTCATTAAAAATTTCAGTCATGGTACACAGGAATCTTTAACTAGACCACAGTTAACAAGGGATACAATCACCTATCCTGTAACACAGAGACAACTCTTTAATTACAGTAAAAAGTAAACATACTGCAAATGCAGAAAAGTATAAAAGTTATCCAGGAAACTTTGACTTGACTACTGAAGCATAACATTTTCCATTAGTTGTTTCTTTTTTTTATGCAAACAATTTAGTAAATGTATCGAGTTCGTGATGCCAGCCAATAGGTAACTATAGCCATGCCTCAGAACTAAGGTAGATACAGTCATGCTCATAATTAAGGATAGTGCTGATACATGGTGAAACAACGCTCAGGTGGGCGGTTTGCAGGTTTAAATCACCTCGGGGTGTGACCATGCGGTGCATTTGGCCTGCGGTCGTCGCACGGTGGCGCTGGCAGCAGTCCACATACGCAGAGGTGTGTTGGTGCATGTCAGAGTACGGTGCAGCGAGTAAGTGTGCAGACTTTTTCAGACGTGATAATGGTAATTGTGTGTTGAAAATGGCTCAAAGAACACATATTGATGACATTATGAGGGGTAGAATACTAGGGCGACTGCAGGCTGGTCAAACACAGCAGGTTGTGGCACGGGCCCTCCGTGTACCACTTGTGTGATCTCAGGATTATGGCAACGATTCCAGCAGATAGGAAACGTTCCCAGACGCTACAATATGGAACGTCCACAGTGTACAACACCACAAGAAGACAGATATCTCGCCATCAGTGCCCGCAGACGCCGTCGGAGTACTGCAGGTAGCCTTGCTCGGGACCTTACCGCAACCACTGGAACAGTTGTCTCCAGACACACAGTCAACAGACGAATGAACAGACATGGTTTATTCGCCCGAAGACCTCCAATGTGCATTTCACTGACCTCTGGTCACAAGAGAGCCCGTAAAGTCTGGTGTCAAGAACACATTACATTGTCATTCGAACAGTGGTCCCAGGTTATGTTCACGGACGAGTTCAAGTATAGTCTGAACAGTGATTCTCGCCGGGTTTTCATCTGGCGTGAACCAGGAACAAGTTACAAACCTTTTAATGTCCTTTAAAGGGACCTGTATGGAGGTCGTGGTTTGATGGTGTGGGGTGGGATTGTGATTGGTGCACGTACACCCCTGCATGTCTTTGACAGAGGAACTGTAACAGGTCAGATGCATCGGGACGTCATTTTGCACCAGTATATCCGCCTTTTCAAGGGTGCATTGGGTCCCAACTTCCTCATGATGGATGATAACGAATGGCCCCACCGAGCTGCCATCGTGAAGGAGTACCTTGAAACAGCCGAATGGAGTGGCCTGCCTGTTCTCCAGACCTAAACCCCATCGAGCACGTCTGGGATGCTCTCGGTCGACATATCGCTGCACGTCTTCAAACCCCTACGACACTTCAGGAGCTCCGACAGGCACTGGTGCAAGAATGAGAGGCTGTACCCCAGCAGCTGCTCGACCATTTGATCCAGAGTATGCTAACCCGGTTGTGCGGCCTGTGTACGTGTGCATGGTGATCATATCCCATATTGATGTAGGGGTACATGCGCAGGAAACAGTGTCGTTTTGTAGCACATGTGTTTCGGACGGTTTTCTCAACTTATCACCAATACCGTGAACTTACAGATCTGTGCCATGTGTGTTCCCTATGTGCCTATGCTATTAGCTCCAGTTTTCTGTAGTGCCACGTTGTGGAACCACATTCTGCAATTATCCTTAATTTATGAGCATGAGTGTAGATTAAACAGTTTCCACTGACTATAAAGAACAATTCGTAAATCAGAAGAATTACATCTGCATTCTGTACCCTTAGATTATAAAGTGAGTTTGGAATAGTGACAGCGACAAGCCCACACACATTGACAGAACTGAACTCAAGTAGTACCAGGCAAAACCTTCATAAATAACACACACACACACACACACACACACACACACACACACACACACACAAAACAACAACAACAACAACAACGGGCAACCAGTATTCGGAATCAAAATAGCCACTACACGACACCAAGCGACGTGCACTGTAATGGGATGCTCACCGTGATTTCTCGTAAAATGCAGTTCCCATTGGCAAACGCTTGCTTAGAGAGGGGCGAGAGAAGGCTGTAACGAAGATTACTCGTAGTCGGAAACCCACGGGTATCATCCAGCCGACGCCACCGCATTCAGTACTTGCGAAGGCCAGACCGGACTCCAACCCGACATCGCAATGGACGCAAACTGTTTACATCTTTAACAGCAGAGGACATGACAAATTCTGTGCGTCCTGCCGAAGTAACTTTTAACGGGAAATGTTCGCGGTTGCGACCAACAGCCGGCCCGTGAAACGCGCAGTGAACAAAGGCACAACTCTTGCCGGCGGACCACTGCAGACGCTTAGCCACAACAACACGCCCCCCCCCCCCCCCCCCACTTGCGCTCTTCGCCGCCCGTGTCACACTCTACTTTTCTCCAGGTCGCCGCAGCTCGTAACTAGATTCTGCTCCGACCTGCCCTCTACCGGCGACAGTAACGCTCCACGCGCTCTCACGCGCTCTTGCGGCCGGAGGGATTCCAAATCCGCGGCCGGCCGGAGTGGCTGAGCGGTTCTAGGCGCTACAGTCTGGAACCGCGCGACCGCTACGGTCGCAGGTTCGATCCTGCCTCGGGCATGGATGTGTGTGATGTCCTTAGGGTAGTAGTTCTAAGTTCTAGGGGACTGGTGACCTCAGAAGTAGAGTATCATAGCGGTCAGAGCCATTTGAACCAAATCCGCGGAAATTTCGCGAAATTAAACGCGGACGCACGGCATATCATGAGAGACGGATATGGCAGCATAAAAGAGGAAGGGGGCTATCATGTTGTCAGTAGAGAAGCGCTAACAGCAGAATGGGTCGGTTAGGAGACCCCAGTGACTACGAACGTGGAACAGTCATTGTATGTCACCCGTGTAACAAATTCTTCACACACACTACAACCATTCTAATGCCGGCCAACTCCACTGTTAGTGATGTGGCTGTGAAGTGGAACCATGAGGAAACATGCATATCTAAACTAAAAGCAGACGGACGACTTGACCTGATGGACAGAGACTGTCCAGCCTTTCGGAGGGTGATTGCAAAAAAACGCGTCATATCAGCAGAAGGAATCACTTTTGAAATGAGAAGTGCTGCCAGAAGTCCATCTGACGCAGTGACTGTGCGTAGGGAGTTAAGAAGAACGGGGTACAACGGTCGAGCGTCTCTTCGTGAGCCACACACTTCTACAATCAGTGCTGAGCGACACTTGAGGAGGTGTAAAGAGCGAACGTCACTGGACAGTGGAGGAGTGGAAACGAGTGGTTTGGAGTGAAGAAGAATCAGGCTGTACCCAGAGGCAAGAGACTGGGTTTGGCAAATGGCTGTAGAATGTTAGCTCCCATCGTGTGTAGTGCCAAATGGTTCAAATGGCTCTGAGCACTATGCGACTTAACTTCTGAGGTCATCAGTCGCCTAGAACTTAAAACTAATTAAACCTAACTAACCTAAGGACATCACACACATCCATGCCCGAGGCAGGATTCGAACCTGCGACCGTAGCGGTCGGTCGGTTCCAGACTGTAGCGCCTAGAACCGCACGGCCACTCCGGCTGGCGTGTAGTGCCACCAGCAACATACTTGCGAGTTGGTGTTTCGGTATTGGGCTATTTTTCGTGGTTGCCGTGTCGTCGCTTACGAAAACGCTAAATTCGGAAAGATCAGAATACGTTTCACAGCACTCTGTACTGTGTACAATAGACGAATAGATTGGAGGCGTTGACTGTATCAGAGTTTCACCAAGTCATAAAGCAGCTTCTTTGCGGCAACAGTTTCTGTACAGTATCATTGTTGAAATGGACTTCATTGACTAGAACCCGGACGTGAACTCAACGTAGCACCTTTGGGATGATTTAGAAAGTCGACTTCTCACAGCATCACTACCATCTCCGGTGTCGGCTCTTGAGGAAGAATGTACTGCCTTCCCTCCGCAGACATTCAGGTACGTCACTGGAAGTAACAGAAATTGAAAATACCGCTACAGTTCTAAGGCTCTTTTATTTAGAACACGACCGGTTTCGGGCTCTTATACGACCATCTTCACGTGTCATCCTTAAAACAGCAAGAGACGGGAGATAATTTTTACACGCAGCAATCCCCATAAATTTAAAAAAAAAGAAAGATCCCATAAAAAAATTTTAAAATACGATCTGTCGGACTATGTGCTGTAAAGCCTAAGTCAGTACCAAAGGCCGGCCGCTGTGGCCGAGCGGTTCTAGGCGCTTCAGTCCGGAGCCGAAGCCTGCTACGATCGTAGGTTCGAATCCTGCCTCGGGCGTGGATGTGTGTGATGTCCTTAGGTTAGTTAGGTTTAAGTAGTTCTAAGTTCTAGGGGACTGATGACCTCAGATGTTAAGTCCCATAGTGCTTAGAGCCATTTGAACCAATACCAAAGTGACACCAGACCGTACTACAAACGACTGCCTGAGTAAAGAAATATGCAAAGAATACCAGAATACCAGGACACTTATACTTATTGCTGTGACCCCAAGCGCCGCAGCGGACGAGCACAAGCCGCAGTATGCTACCAGCGAGCGCAGAGCATGGAAGAGAGTACGCGAAAGAGGAAGCAAACTAGTAAACCAGAGTGACAAAAGTACTGACATCTGTTGACGGTAAGAGGAACGTGGGGCTACTAGCCCAGCTGTTCACAATTTGAATTCGTGATTTACATTTAAAGTCAAAAATAAAAAAAGACACGTTATATAAGAAGTTACGTGAAAAACGTTAAAAGTGCATTATGCGTGGTAAAAAAAGAAACATTATATAGAAAGTTACACGAAAAACGTTAAAAGTGCATTATGCGTGGTAAAGAAACATGTTTAACAGGGTAGTACACAAGTGTGGTAAACCTGAGTGGAAGCTGGCGACATAATTTTTTTTTCTAAATTCTTTATTAACAAACCATTATAATTATACAAAGTTAACCCACTTCCTTATTTAATTAGTGGGTCATAATACTTATACATTTATACTTAGTTCGCAGCTGGTTTCAGTTTTTGAGTGAGCTACAGTTGATTTTAACATACAATGGGCATCTAATTTCTAATATCTACAGTTTATATCTAATTCCTATAACTAATTCCTGTATTCTGCAGCGTCACATGTGTGCCAGTGAAACATATAAACCTACTTTTAAATTGCCTTGCTCTTCGAGCCAATCCCGAAGAGCGTGCCCCTCGCACTGGGCAGGCCTCGATGTTAATTCGCTGCAGTTCCTAACGTAGTTTCCTAAAAACTATGTCCTACAAACTAACTTATCCTACGTCATTTCAGGTGCGTGTCATTATCGGTGGTGTTCACCCCTACTCCCCCTAATCCTGCGCCTGGCGGATTCCAACTGAGATGAAAAGTCGGCCAATCCACGCACAGGCGGCATGAGAATAGGGCTATGGACGCTATCAGTGGTTGTTGTCTCGGTTATTTAGTTTATCTCTCTCTCAAGTATTCAGTTAAAACTTTTCGCGATACCTCGTTAGCCAATGTGTTTAAGGTCTGAAAAGTTTCCTCTCGTCTAAGTAGTTGATATGTGTCATAGTTTGGTAGTCTGTCTCGTAGTGTGTTCGCAACATCATTGAAGAGGGGGCATTCGTAAACTGCATGTTCGGGTGTACCCTCCGGATCGCCACAGTCACACGCTGGTGTAGCCCTCTTCCCAAATCGACATAAGTATGTCGGGTAGGGTCCATGGCCAGTGAGAAAATGGATCAGTCCTCGTGTGAGCTCAAAGCATTTCAATTCCAAGCGTTTCCTTACATCAGGTATGAACTGGAAAGTTCTGCGTCCAGCCTCTTCTACCTCCCAAGAATCCTGCCAGAGTTCCTCACCTCTTTTCCTTATTTTCCTTTTATCTCCCACTCTAATACCCATGATGTCTGCAATCTTCTCATAATTTCCATTTTTGGCCCAGTACCAAGCCGCTTGTTCTCTTGTTTTTATGTCCAGAGGGCGGAGCCCCATTATGACTAATAGCCCCCCCCCCCCCCCCTGGAGATGTTCTGTAGGCCCCTACAGATCTTAATATCATGCTTCTCTGGACCCTTCTCACTGCCGTGGCGGACACAACCCTCGTGAGCCTGTGCGCCCGGACTCCCGAGCCGTAACCCACAACTGAGTTTAGGATGCTATTGTGGTAGAGTTTAATTAGATGTGGTGGGAGATGGAATCTTTTATGACCTATTGACATGAGGTTATTTAATATCTGGAGAGCTCTCTGGGTTACGGTGTGAATGTGTTTCCCGAAGCTCCACCTCTCATCAATGATAACTCCTAGATAGCGTGTCTCACGCCGCCGGAGAACTGGTGAGCCCTCAATTCTGACAGTCGGATTTTTGATAAGATGTCCTTTTAGCAACAGGTATGTGGATTTGCTAAGTGATATCGTCATTTTAGTCGTATGGCACCACTGTTGGAGTTTGTCTATGTCTCTGTCTATTTTTAGTTCAATGTCTTCCCGGCTACGGCCGCCGACCAACAGGAGGAGCTCATCCGCGTAGCCTATCACCTCTAGCACCTCATCACTTTGTTGTAACCTGTCTAATAGTGGCTCCATGTGGATGTCCCAGAAGAGGGGCCCGAAAACGGATCCTTGGGGACATCCTTTGGTGATTGTTTTTCCAACTCTTTCGCTAGGGGATGATAGCCAGACCTCCCGATCCTTACAATAGCTCCTTAGGCAACCGTATAGCGGCCCTGGACACTCTTTCTCCCGCAAGCAGGAGAAGAGCGAAGGCCACCACAGGTTGTCGAAGGCGCCACTGACATCCACCATGATGCCTACCACGTATTTGTGCGGGGTCGAGCCGCAGACCTCAGCCGCCAGGGCGATTGCATCAGATGCCGACCGCCCCGGCCTGAAGCCGAACTGCCTGTTGCTCATCCCGCACAACACTTGGTGTGCCCCCAATCTGTCAGCTAGCAGTTTCTCCAGTATCTTTCCGAATAGATCCAGAAGGCAAATCGGCCTGTATGACTTCACTTCCACGGGGTCCTTGTCAGGTCCTTTCTTTAATATGACTACGTTTGCCGTTTTCCATTTCTTCGGAAACTTTCTTTGCCTAAGGCATTCATTGTAAAGATGAGTAAGTGGCGCAGTCAGCTGGGCCGCAGGAACTGCACCACCTCCGCCACAATGCCGTCTGGCCCAGGTGCTCTTCCTCTTTGCAACGATCTTATATGGGCTGCTACCTCCTCCTCAGAGAAGGGGTAGACAGCCGTCTCATTATTGTATGCTTCTTGATCTTCGTTTCTCAGTTCCTTCTGCCTTCAGTCTCCCCATTCGCATTGTCGTCAGGCAGCAGGGACCGGATGAGGACCTCCGCAGTCTCCTGCCAAGACTTGTCATCCTGTCCCCGTGTCTGACTGTTGGTAGCTCCAGAGGAGAGCTGATTTTTTCTCTTACCAGCTTATAGGGAAGCCCCCATGGGTCCACGACTAGCTGGTTTAGCACGAAGTTTTCCCAGCTTCGCGTCCTTACATCGCGTAGTTCCTTTTGGAACCTCTGCTTTTCCTCACTATATAGCAACTGCCACCTTTGTCGTTCCTGCCAGACGACACTGTGCTGGTAGTGCTTCCTCAGCCTTCTGACAGATTGACGCAGTTCTCCTAGTTCGGCAGACCCTGGTGACGGAGAGGCCGCCATGGCCTTCCTCCTAGTCGGTACCGCTGCCCTCACCGCTCTGGTCACTGCACTCAACAGTTCCTCCGCTCTCTGGTCTACGTCCATGTCCCGATGCATGTCACCTCCCGGTAATGGAGGAATGTCGCACTCCCTTGCTAGGCGTTCCCCGTCAGTTCTTTTATAATTTAGTTGTACCTCCCATCCCATGGCCCAGCGGCACTGTCTTTCTCCTAAGGTGAAAGTTATCAAGTTGTGGTCGCTTGTGGTGGCGTTTCCTACAACTCTCCAGTGTTGAATAATATTAGTTGTGTTTGGTGTTACAAGAGTGACATCTATATTTGTTCCTTGTCCTCCTCCTGCAGCGTAGGTAGGAGGATTGCCAGGCCTGTTGGCCACCACAAGTTGTGACGCCATTATGAGTTCTTCTACTTTTTCACCGTTCGCATCTCTTGTGCCACTGTACCACAGGGGGGATTTAGCGTTGATGTCAGCTGTTATCACGACTTTTCTTCCCTGTAACGCCGTGGTTACTCTCGCTACATGATCTATGTGCTGTTCTATGTTGTCACCATATTGAAAATACATGTTTATGAGAGTAATAATACCCACAGGGGATTGCAGCTCCACGACGTTACAGTGGATAGTTGTAAACTGTGAAAGTGTGGTGACCCTCAAAAGTTTGTTTGTAATTATAATTGCCGCCTTCGGGCCATCCCCTCTGCTGACTATTTGCCAGCTAGCGGCAGCAAATGCAATTTTCCCAGCTTGGGAGTACGGCTCCTCCATTCGGAGCTCCTGCATCACGAGTCGACTGTTATGAGTGTTAAGTTGTCCAAAATTTATTTTTGTTGTTAAAGGAAGTACGTATGTATTCGGTCATTCGGCCAGGTCTTACTCCAGTCGAACGCAATTCCTCCATGTGCTAGTACTGATTGTTGGTAAATGTCGTCGAAATCGAATTTCTCACCTCGTCTTTCGAACACTTTCTTCAGCAGGTCTCGCAAGGCTCCGAAGTCAGTGGGGAGATTCACTGATTTTAGTTGGATTCTGTCAACAGCCTCCATAACCGAGAAGGTTATCTTCCTACCCTCTTCATGTCCTACACGGACCACATGTCGTAAGGCAGTGGTCAGGGTAGCCGGCTGCTCCAATCTTGATAGTTACATGGTGTACTCTAAGTCGGGGGAACACCCTTACCGGATCGACCGGTGGTAGTCTCACTACTGGTGTGCCTTGTGTGGTAGAGCTCGTGCTTGAGTTTGTCACTGTGTTTTCCTGAATTGGTTGTTTATTTGTATGTTCGTCTTTAGAAACTGCCACAGCCACAGGATGCCCTTGCCGTTGTTGGTGTATTATCGGCTTTGTTCCCCGGCTTTCAGAGGGGGGAGTTGCGGCTATGAGGGGGAAGTCAGTTTGTATGCCTACGTCCATCGTTGGGAATTCAGTCTGTATGGCTTTGTCTACTGTTTAGATTTTAGCGGCGCCCGAAAGCAACCTCAAAAAATCCTTGAATATTGTTTGCCCTCATAACGTCCCTCCTCCTTTTGCTTGGGGACTTTCGCTTTGGCATCCTGTTCGGTATGCCGGGCTCAACCATAATCAGTTCTAGAGATTAATCTCTGTTCAAGCATTCGATATGTCGGGCAGTTCCTTCCTGTGGCTCCACAAGACTTTTTCCCTCGATTTTTACGTGGTATGCAAATTGCCGCCGCCTTACAATCTTTGCGGTTATGACCATTTTCACCACACTTGGTGCATGCTGACTCCCTGGTACACAGCCATAGGATGTGGCCCAAGTCACCACAGTTGTGGCAACGAGGTACCACGACATAATCTCTTGTATTGATGGCATGAAAGCCAACATATAATCTGCCCAATGTTGCTATATTTTTCCACATTGGCGCAGTTACTTCGGCGACGCGATGATCATCACGACCCCGTGGCCCAGTCTTAAATTTTAATTTAAAACAATTCTTAAATTCTTCTTCGTTCATTTCATCAAAGTTTTGTTGTCTGATTGTTTCAGAGAGTTCATTATTGGTCATAATCGTGGGTACGTCACATAATACACTCCTGGAAATGGAAAAAAAAAACATTGACACCGGTGTGTCAGACCCACCATACTTGCTCCGGACACTGCGAGAGGGCTGTACAAGCAATGATCACACGCACGGCACAGCGGACACACCAGGAACCGCGGTGTTGGCCGTCGAATGGCGCTAACTGCGCAGCATTTGTGCACCGCCGCCGTCAGTGTCAGCCAGTTTGCCGTGGCATACGGAGCTCCATCGCAGTCTTTAACACTGGTAGCATGCCGCGACAGCGTGGACGTGAACCGTATGTGCAGTTGACGGACTTTGAGCGAGGGCGTATAGTGGGCATGCGGGAGGCCGGGTGGACGTACCGCCGAATTGCTCAACACGTGGGGCGTGAGGTCTCCACAGTACATCGATGTTGTCGCCAGTGGTCGGCGGAAGGTGCACGTGCCCGTCGACCTGGGACCGGACCGCAGCGACGCACGGATGCACGCCAAGACCGTAGGATCCTACGCAGTGCCGTAGGGGACCGCACCACCACTTCCCAGCAAATTAAGGACACTGTTGCTCCTGGGGTATCGGCGAGGACCATTCGCAACCGTCTCCATGAAGCTGGGCTACGGTCCCGCACACCGTTAGGCCGTCTTCCGCTCACGCCCCAACATCGTGCAGCCCGCCTCCAGTGGTGTCGCGACAGGCGTGAATGGAGGGACGAATGGAGACGTGTCGTCTTCAGCGATGAGAGTCGCTTCTGCCTTGGTGCCAATGATGGTCGTATGCGTGTTTGGCGCCGTGCAGGTGAGCGCCACAATCAGGACTGCATACGACCGAGGCACACAGGGCCAACACCCGGCATCATGGTGTGGGGAGCGATCTCCTACACTGGCCGTACACCACTGGTGATCGTCGAGGGGACACTGAATAGTGCACGGTACATCCAAACCGTCATCGAACCCATCGTTCTACCATTCCTAGACCGGCAAGGGAACTTGCTGTTCCAACAGGACAATGCACGTCCGCATGTATCCCGTGCCACCCAACGTGCTCTAGAAGGTGTAAGTCAACTACCCTGGCCAGCAAGATCTCCGGATCTGTCCCCCATTGAGCATGTTTGGGACTGGATGAAGCGTCGTCTCACGCGGTCTGCACGTCCAGCACGAACGCTGGTCCAACTGAGGCGCCAGGTGGAAATGGCATGGCAAGCCGTTCCACAGGACTACATCCAGCATCTCTATGATCGTCTCCATGGGAGAATAGCAGCCTGCATTGCTGCGAAAGGTGGATATACACTGTACTAGTGCCGACATTGTGCATGCTCTGTTGCCTGTGTCTATGCGCCTGTGGTTCTGTCAGTGTGATCATGTGATGTATCCGACCCCAGGAATGTGTCAATAAAGTTTCCCCTTCCTGGGACAATGAATTCACGGTGTTCTTATTTCAATTTCCAGGAGTGTATTACAAGAGGGTTTCTTTTCCTCGGTGGTTCGCATTTGACCACCGAGTTCAGCTTCTGATTGTTCAGCAGTTTGTCTTTGTCCTGTTCAGAGGCAACAACTTCGACAATGACAGAGTTTCTACTTGGTTTTATTTTTTTTATTTTAATTTTGTCTTTGACGGGATCTATGTTTTTTTTTGTGAAAAGTTCCTGAATTTTCCTTACGCTGGTGTCCTGACCAGGCAGTGTCCTAAGGAAGACTGCTGTGTCTGGTCTCTTTGTCACTTTATCGATTGTGTCTCTCGTCGTGTTTGGCTTTGTGGGCGCTTGCGCCGCCACGGCCGGCCACGTCTTTGCCGGTTGCCTCCTTAGTCTATCATTTTCTTTTTCCAACTCTTCTATTCTGCCTTCAAGTTTAGCGTGGGCAATGGCCCATGCTGCCAATTCGTTTTTAATGACGGCAAGTCCAACTTGACTTATTTTCCCGTTCTTTACGTGTTGCTCCATGAGCAACGTGATTCTTTAATGTCTTTGTAGCACATACTCATTCTCTACCTGTCCCAGCTCGTCCTGGGGAGAGGGATCCGGCGCAGCAGAAGCCCGTTGAGGCGCACACGATTCACTCGTTTCGTTTGTAGCCATGATTGTAACGAGTGATAAAAAAGGTGGGAGCCCGTCTCTTGCCCCGGACCGGCTCCTCTGGCAGGGGGGAGGGGTGGGGGGGGGGACTTCTGCAGCTGCACTGGTCCCCCACGGTGACCCCGTCATCGACGATTTCACGCGACGCTCCTCGGCAAGTGCACCCCGCACTCCGGAGAGGCGGATGCACCTCTCGGCCTTCGCCGCCTACTTGCCCGAGTTTCTACCTCTCGACCAAGGACCCACTCCTACTCAGGTGGCGGGCCGGTCTCCCAGACGTTCGGCGGTCTGGACCCATCTAACCTAGCCCAGGCGATGTCACCACCTCCTGGGTTTGGCAGAACACGCCCCGGTTACCCAGGGGCGCGGCGAAGCACCCTTGCCGACTCGCGCCGCGATCCCACGCCGACAAACGAGATCGCCGGCGTGCAGAGCACCTGCTGGTCTGTGCCCTGCGAACAGAAAGGGACTGGTGTTTGGTCCCACGACACAGCTCCCCCTGTGGCACGCACCCTTCGCTTTCGCATCGGGTTGGGTCGCAGCTCTCCCTTTTGTCGCAAGGCAGAATGCCGAGCTTAACATCTGGCACCACGGGAAGGCGGAAAGAGCCACTTGGGAAGGAGAGGCTATAAGACACACATCACTTCCCCTGTGAGGACTGCCGTGGCACGCCCGACTAGAAGCGATACGCCCCAGTACGAGCCTCCGTGCCTTACAGCGCGCCGGCAACGGGCAGGGCCGCTCCGAACTCGCCGTCAAGCGACCGATCTCACGCCAGACCGACACAAAATTTATGTATAAACGGTAAAACTCAATGAAACTTTACTCTTTACACGAGTGGCACGCGAATTTTTAATTTATTGGGGCTCTATATGTGGCGACGAGGAACAACAAGCCACAGTCATCAGTTAAAAGAACATACAGTATATGCTACTCCTGCCGGCCGCTGTGGCTGAGCGGTTCTAGGCGCTTCAGTCCAGAACAGCGTGACCGCTACGGTCGCAGGTTCGAATCCTGCCCCGGGGATGGATGTATGTGATGTCCTTAGGTTGGTTAGGTTTAAGTAGTTCTAAGTTCTAGGGTTCTGATGACCTCAGATGTTAAGTCCCATAGTGCTCAGAACCATTTTGTGCCACTCCTATTTACAAGCACCTCGCTGCTGACCAAAAGGGAGGTAGCAAACCTTACACTCCACACTGTCAGAAACTATTACGCCAATCAAAAGCTAGAAGCAATAGCACTAAATGGACACATTAAAGGTTTTTCAGTTTAAAACATGCTAATTAAAAATCTACATCTAATCGAGGCTTACATGAGATAAGACCGAGACGAATTTTACATCATGAAAGACAGGTAAATTTAAAAATTAGTGAGGACACAGATAATGACGCAGCACAATAATGTGCCATAGTTATAGGATAAAAAAACGAAAAACATGCAAAATTCTATTAAAAAAAGGACTGGGTGGATCTTGCATTCCTCACTATAGGAAACAGGCATATGCCGTACATTTGTCAAGCCTAATTACGGGCCACAGACCCAGTTAAGAAATATACATGTGTGGTGTACAACAATCAGAAACCAGAGAGAGAAGGAAATGAGGCCGGACGCCGCTTCAAAAAAGGAAAGTTATTCAGCAGGACTGCGTGCTTAAGAGCAGTTTGCTCGTTCAGGAAGCGTCCCCATCATAGCTTAAGTCTTCATAAAGGCGAAACACACTGACAGGTGTGCGGACACGTTTGATCGGGAAGAGTAACAGCTGTCCCCACTACTCTTTTCTGCAAGAAGTGCAGCTCCGTTGTCTCGAAGCTTCGACACCTGTTTCCATGCTTTGCTGAGGTCCGTTTCATGTGTCTGCTCACGTCTGTCCACCGGCCATATCACAAAACCCGAAGGAGAGCTCACTGCTGGGGTATTACAGATAACTTCGCAATCGTAACACATTATTTCCCTCACTAAGGCGAGCAAAATTCGCAACGTATCAATTTCCAGTGAACAAAAAGAGAAGCAGACACCTAATAAAAACAGTAATTTCGCATTGTGTTCCGGCTCAAAGCTAGCGTACACCACTTGTTGGTAGGAAAGATCGACTTTTCGTTTGGCGCCTTGTTGACGTCACAGCGGAAAAACAAAACTAACACGCAGCGCATTCGACAAAACAATTTAGACAGCCAAACCGAAGGGGAGATGTCGCTCTGACCACGCTATTTGCAAAATCAACGCAAATATTGCCAATGTGTCTTTATTGCTCGCTAAATGGGGTAACATTTTGGTTTTATTTCCGTTGGAACAGAACTGCCTTTTGTTATCATAACACTGAAATCCAGATAATTTTCCGAAGAGAATTTTCGCGGCACGCTTGGAACCTCAGCTGAAATTTTTACAGTCCATAGATGATTAAACGCTTCAATAGTCTCAAGAAGGACACATATTTCCTCGCAGAATTTGCCAACAGAAATTTATCTCCGTTTAATGTGAATTTTTCGATCGAGGCCTTTATTGAGGTAGTGCAACAGTCTAAGGGGCTGTCCACTCAGCTGTAGCGGGCCGTTCTTCTACTAATTACAAAAGGAATTCGTGATGTTACGCTTGCTAATTGTGTGACAACGTATCCGAGGATCCATATCCACTTTTTACTCTACTGAGTAGCTTACGGTGTTAAACAGAAAGTACACTTGACAGCACAAAAAGTGGCGATGTCTGAAATTTGATTTTCCCCGCCGTATTACACAGGAGTCAATCACATCGCAGTGTCTAGCGTACTGCCGGCAGTTGTAAATGTTAGTTTTTGCTTTCCGTAAATTGTGGTCTTCCAATGTACCTAACTACTGCTATTCGTATTCCTGTTTCACATAGGTGTTGACCATGTGGAAAATCTCCGAGCACCTTTCTAGACATATGAAGATATTGATTTACAGTATGTTGTGGTACATAACACAGGTGGGGACTGTGCTCCATGTTTCCGCAATGCTTTTCTGAGTGTACTCCTGTTTTTGCATCAGATATAAGGCTTAGATTTCTCTCTTCAGACCATTTTACATGTTTATCTCCGCTTTAATCACTGCGTTGTTAGGACTTCTTCAGACAACTTAAGAAGATTCACATACATCATTGTTACTGACAGCCTTTCAATGTTTATGGAGATACTATTGATGTCGGTTTCGGTGCAAGTATTCACTTAACAGACGTCTTCTATGTTACTGAAAATATGTCACACACCCATAAATGTGATGATGTGGCTTCTAATAGTTCATGTCCTGGTGTTCTCGCCCTGACTTCAGTTTGGCCTCGCTATCCAAATGGGCTCTTGGATAGCGACTACGTCAGTCTTGTTGCCTACAAGGATTTTTGATACATTGTTACATTTTGATCTGTTATACTCATACTTAGCTGTCAAAGTCTGATTTTTCTCGTCTCATGGTTCTGATAGGACCATTTCGTTGCCCTAATGTATGTGTATAATAGACAAGAGCTAACACCCACACCCACACCCACACCCACACTCACACCCACACTCACACTCACAGACAGAGAGAGAGAGGTAACACATACACATTTCACAATTGGTAATACTATTCAGTAGTTGGAAATAACATTTTAAACATAACTTGAAGTAAACTAATGCTGATATTCAAAGCGCTCATATTCAAAGTTCTCATATTCAAAGCGGCTTGCAGAAAACAGAAGAGCAGTTCTAAAACCAAAATAACGAGGAAGAACACGTGCAGGGCAGCATCAACATAAATTTTTCAGTAGAAATTAGAGCTACTGATGCGTTATAGAAAATCAGGAAGGTGCCGTAACTGTCTATAACCTCAATGTACAGCGTCTAACGTCTAAAAATAAATAACGTGAACATAAATACGTATATAGACTAAGACAAAAGAACACGCATGACGAACAAAATGTCCGAATGGAACGCGAATCGGTAAATCAGTAGATTTGATGTACATGTACGGACAAACAAATGACTGCAGTTTCAGAAAAATTGGATGATTTAGTCAAGAGAACGATTTTCACAAATTGAGCAAGTCAACAACGCGTCGGTCCTCCTCCGACCCTTACAGAAGCAGTAGTTCGCCTTGCTGTTGATTGATAGAGTAGTTAGCCGTCCTCTCAAGGGATATGATCCCAAATTCTGCCCGGTTGGCGGGTTAGGTCGTCAAAATCCCGAGCTCGTTAGAGAGCGCTGCCCATTTTTCTCCAAATGTTCTCAGATAGGGAGAGATACGAAAACGTTTCCGGCCAAGGTAGGGTTTGAGAGCATGAACACAAGTGCTAGAAACTCTAGTCGTGTGCAGGCAGGTGTTATCTAGCTGAAATGTTACCCCAGGATGGCTTACCACGAAGGTTAACAAAACGGGCGTAGAATATAGTCAACGTACCGCTGTGCTGTAAGGGTACCGCGGATGACAACCAGAGAATCCTGCTATGAAAGGGAAAAACACCCCAGACCATGACTTCTGGTTGTCGCGCCGTATGGCGGGCCACAGTCAGGGTGGTATCCCAGCGCCGTCCGTGGCGTCGCCAGACAAGTACTCGGCTTGCATCGTCATTCACTATCGTAGAATTGTCATCAGTGTTGAGTTCCGATACGAATTAAGCCCCGGTGACAATCGAAGGCGTGTCTAGAGACACCCCGGACAGTGATGGGGTACCAGCCCACTTTCGCCCGCCGTACGGCCCGACAACCAGAAGTGAGGGTCTGGGGTGGCATTTCCTTTCATAGCAGGACCGCTTTGGCTGTCCTCCGCGGCATCCTTTCAGCACAGCGGTACTGTCGACGATACTCTACGCTCCGTTTTGTTAAATGTTAAATGTGTGTGAAATCTTGTGGCACTTAACTGCTAAAGTCATCAGTCCCTAAGCTTACACACTACTTCACCTAAATTATCCTAAGGACAAACACACACACCCATGCCCGGGAGAGGACTCAACCTCCGCCGGGATCAGCCGCACAGTCCATGACTACAGCGCCTTAGACGGCTCGGCCAACCCCGCGCGGCTCCGTTTTGTTGCCCTTCGTGGCAAGACATCCAGGGCTTACATTTCAGCAAGACAATGTCCGCCCGCGCAGGTCGTGAGTTTCCAGTGCTTGTCTTCGTGCTGCATAAATCCTACCTTGGCCAACAAGGTCGCCGGATCTCTCCCCATCTGAGAACGTTTGGAGCACAATGGGCAAGGCCCTCTAACCATCTTCTTATTTTAACTATCTAACGGACTAACTGGACAGAATTTGTCACAATATCCCTCATGAGAACATCCAACAACTCTATCAATCAACTCGAAGGCGAATAATTGCTTGCATAAGGGCCAGAGGTGGACCAACGCGTTATTGACTTGCTGAATTTGTGAAGCTCTTTGTCTTGAATAAATACCAATTTTCCTTAAATTGCAATCATTCGTTTGTCTATACGAGTACTTCATATCTACCGATTTCCTTTCCGTTAGAATAATGTCTTCCTGATACTTAGATTAAGTTTTTAGTGTATTTCAGGTCATTTCAAAAAATAAAGGGGAAGCTTGTATCTCAGAAAAATTTTCGATTTAGGCATATTATATAGGTGGATTTGGTTCAAATGGCTCTGAGCACTATGGGACTTAACTTCTAAGGTCATCAGTCCCCTAGAACTTAGAACTACATAAACCTAACCAACCTGAGGACATCACACACATCCATGGCCGAGGCAGGATTCGAACCTGCGACCGTAGCGATCGCGAGGTTCCAGACTGAAGCGCCTACAACCGCTCGGCCACACTGGCCGGCTAGGTGGATTTAACGGGAAAATTATTAACATAGTATTATTAAAAGTATTTACATCCGTGTTTCTAACGGTTAAATAATGCATATTTGCTTTACTACACGCGTTTCGTTTACTTCATTTAATCGTCAGTGGTATGATTTTTGTGTGACTTCCGCTTACATCTTAAGTGTTGTTAGCTCACATTCTCCAGGTATTCCACCGTCGGCGCATACTGTATGTCCGTAGACTACATATTTCTTAATGTGAACTATGAATAAATATCGCGCTACAGGTGTTTCTTTGCGTTATCCTGGCTAATAAATCTTCGATAATGCTGAAGGGTAAGTTTGTGATTCACATATTACTTTCAGTTCATTTCGCAATCTTAAAGGACACCACCATTTTTAATTCAGTCAACGTTCCAGGTAATCAGATTATAGCAAAACGATAGTTATACACTGATACGCCAAAATATTATTACCACTGCCCACTGCGGTGTTGTATGCCGTCTAGTAACGTTGCGGCCACGTGAGGCGCTATGAAAACTATGTAAGTGCAGCAGAGACGCATGGGGGATCACTCCAGCGAATATATGGGCCGCAAATGAGGAAATCCACTGAGATAAGAGAATCGTCGAAGGACATATTATTATTACGCAAAGTCTGTGAACGAGGATCTCGTAAACGGCGAAGCTGGTCGATTGTTCGCGTCCTACTGTCGTGAGCATCCACAGAACGAGGTATAAGGACGGTGAAACTACCACTAGGTGCTAAATGGTTGAACGTTCACGAATCTTCGCAGAACGTGGGGTTCGGAAGCTTGTCTGCTCTGTAAAGTAGGATAGATGGTGATCTGTGGCATCTCTGCCGAAGCAGCACAATGCTGGTACAAGCGTAAGGGCTTCGCAGCACACCGTTCATCGAACATTGTTGAACAAGGAGCTCTGCAGCAGACCACGCCTACGTGTTCGCATACTGACCAAACGACACCGTCAATTACGATTGCAGTGGGCACAGGACCATCGGGATTCGGCCGTCTATCAAAGAAAACATGTCGGTTCTTCGGGTGAATCACGTTTTTTCTACATTCGGTCGATGGTCTTCTCCAGAAACGCTATCATCGACGTGAAAGGTGGCTCGAAACTTGCAGCGAGATACGGAGGCAGGCTGGTGGAGGCAGTATTACACTACCCGAGACATTCTCTTGCCCTTGCATGGGACCTTTGGTAGCAATCGAAGACACGCTGACAGCTGCGAACCACCTCCTCCCCTTCATTCTTGATGTCTTCCGCGACGGCGATGTAATGTTTCATCAGTATAATTGTCAGTGTCCCGCAGCTAGAACTGTGCAAAAATGGTTTGAGGAGTATTATAGTGAACTCACGTTGATGTCACGGCGACCAAATTCGCCTGATGTAAATCCTACGGAACCCATCTGGGCCGCTGTCGGGCGCCATCAACGCGTACACAGAGCAGCGGCCCGTTATTTACGCGAATTACACGGCCGGTGCGTAGACATCTAAAGCCACATACCTCTACAAACCTATCAACAAAGTGGCGGATCGTGTTATGCAGGATCAGTGATGTATTTCGATCCGAAGCCGGACAAACAAGCTATTAATCAGGTGGTCATAATGTTTTGGCTCATCAGGGTACATCTGTTGAGTTTTGGGCACTACTTCAGTAATATTACATGAGGAAACTAAAGACAGTTTCTTTACTAACACTGTGACTTATGAAAAGCAGCCCGGGGCGGTCGAGCGGCTCTAGGCGCTTCAGTCTGGAACCGCGCGACCGCTACAGTCGCAGGTTCAAATCCTGCCTCGGGCATGGATGTGTGTGATGTCCTTAGGTTAGTTAGGTTTAAGCAATTCTAAGCTCTAGGGGACTGACGACCTCAGAAGTTAAGTCCCATAGTGCTCAGAGCCATTTGAACCATTTGAACTTACGAAGTGCTGTCAAAAACCCAGATGGAGTAGGCTCCAAAATATCCATTTGCTTATTGAATGCAGACTAAGCTTGACATACTGTGCGATGGGACGATAGTGAAACGAGAAGTAGAGCGGAACGTTACGTTGGAGTTCTGGTTTTGTGGTTTTCACTTTATGCTTACTATTCGTTCCCTTAAATTCATATCAGTTAGTTCTCGCTTCCACCTTCACAACAAGGGTCTGAAGCTCACATAAATAGGTGACTTGAAAACAGTCTAAAACCGTCACTTATAATCGTAAGCCGACGTATTGTCATTTCAGCTCAACTTCATGAGAAATTATGTACTTAATGCTTTACTGTTTTGATCACTAGACGATTACGGTATGATTCTGAGTCTAAATTACTATCCTTCAATAGCTGTTTTTCTATTCCACTTACTACACTGCCTTACTAATATTTTTCCTCTATTTTACTTTGATTCGGTGGCAAAACTGCATTGTAAACAGACATACAACTGCTCGGATACACAGCATCGACGCCCGTTGATTTTTCATAATTTTGATCGGTTTCCGTAGCACAACTACTGTGATACACGTCGTAAACAATTTTGTTGCAAGTATTAAAGTCTACGTCTGACTGTTACTTTTCACGCACCTGTATTTCAGAAAATAACGAATAAATATATTAATTGTTCAGCTAACTACCATTGCAAATTTGCTTCTAAATACGTACTTATTTTGCTTCATGAGAGGAGGGAGTCCTTAAACAGTATATTGTTTGTTGCTATGTACATGTAAGTCTGTTCCTTCTTTCAATTTTGCTTTTAACGTTTTCAGTCTCCAAAAATATATGGGAAGAAGTTCCTCCTACTTATTGACGTGTGAAGACAGCGTGTGATGTTGCAATCTGTAACTTCGTTGATTTTGTTAAAGTGACGTGGGACCTTTATTGATTTTAAGCGAATGTTTTTCAATGTAATTATTGACCCCATTGTGCGGCAAAGCGATTTGAATCAAACAGCTTTTCTGAAAACCGCATTTAAATTCGGAGCAGTACATGAAGAAATATCCAAATGCGAATAATATTTTGAAATTGTTCACAATTGTCGATTTTCGACCATATTTGATCAAACCCCGATATATAATTGTAACCGCGTGATCTTTCATTAAACAGAAAAAAACGTGTTCAGCAACTGGAGAGCGCTATTGTTTCACAAAAATGTGGTTTAGCAGTCTATCATAGTGGACTGTGTTACATTAAAGGCCATGTTTACCATCGTTTAGAGATCACACATTAGCTCACATCGTTGCAGAATGTTAATGACTTTCATCACTTGGAATCACACATTCTTAACTCCAACTTTATACCCATTTTCCAATGACTTTTAGTGCTTGGGTCGTTCAGATCGTCACTTTTCATAATTAAACCTCCAGAAAACGTCACGCGACAGTCTCCCCTTACTCACAGTCCTTCAACTGCCTGTTCCTCAGATTTTATACATAGCAGAAATTGCGGATGTAAAAGATTTGTTGTAGTTTTCTTCAGTCCGAAGACTGGTTTGACGCAGCTGTCCATGCTAATACATACTGTACAAGCTTCTTCATCTCTGAATGACTACTGCCACCAAAAATTGGTTCAAATGGCTCTGAGCACTATGGGACTTAACATCTGAGGTCATCAGTCCCCTAGAACTTAGAACTACTTAAAGCTAACGAACCTAAGGACATCACACACATCCATGCCCGAGGCAGGATTCGAACCTGCGACCGTAGCAGTCGCGCGGTTCCGGACTGAAGCGCCTAGAACCGCTTGGCCACCGCGGCCGGCTACTGCCACCCACATCCATTTGATTCAGCTTACCGAACTCGTCCCTTGGTCTCCCTCTGCTATTACTAGCCCCCACACTTCCCCCAACAGTAAACTGACGATTCATTGTATCCTGTCAATTGACCACTTCTGTTAGTTAGGTTATGCTACAATTTTTTTTCTCCCCGATTCTATTCAGTAGCGCACCACATTTCAAAACTTTCTACTGTCTTCTTGTCTCAAGTGCTTATCGAGAACACCTCTCTTGAAAACATCAAAAGGTGAAATAACTGAAAACAAATAAGTCGCCAGGTGCGGATGGAACACCGCTTCGCTTTTACAGAGAGCACATTGCTGCAATGGCCCGTTGCCTAGCTTGCTTTTCCAAGGGACTGCGAAGACGCGCAGGTGACTCCTGTATACATTGATCAGCCTGAACATTACGTCCACCGACCTACTATCGACATAAACCCATCCAGGCGAAAGCAGCGTCACCTGGCGAGGAATGACTGCTAGTCAGACACACGCACGGTGCATATAGTACCAGTGGGCATCCTGTCCGTGTAAAGAATGCAGAAATAGCGGGGTCTATCTCAGCTTTACCGTAATGGCACGGTGCGTCGTAATGAGCGTTTGGGAAACTGCACGACTTGTCCGGTGTTCGAGGAGTGCTGTAGTGACTGCCTTCAACACACGGAGAAACCAAGGAGACACCACGTCCAGACGTTGGGGGGTTTGGCGGCCACTCCTCATTACTGACGTCATACGTCGTAGGCTGAGCAGACTGGTAAAACAGGACAGACGGCAAACTGCGGCTGAACTAACATCAGACTTTAATGCTGGGCAAAGTGTATCTGAACACACAGTGCACCGAACACTCCTAACGATAGGCCTCCGCAGCCGACGACCCACGCATGTGACAATGCTAACACCGCGACTACGGCTGAAATGGGCACGTGACCATCGTCACTGGACGTTGGCGCAGTGGAAGAGCGTTTCATAGTCTGATGAATCCTGATACCTTCTTCATCATGCCTACAGGAGGGCGCGAATCCGTCGCCTATCAGTGGAGCAGCTCCTTGACACTTGCACTGCGAGACGGAGGCAAGCTGGCAGCGACTCCATTATGCTATGGGGAACATTCACGTGGGCATTCATGGGTCCAATGGAGATCGTATAAGGCACCATGACGCCTAAGGAGTGTCGCACACTGGTTTGCAGACAACGTACATCCCTTCATGATGATCAAGTTTCCCAATGGCAGTGCCGTTTTTGAACAAGATAATGCTCCATGTCACACGGCCAGGACTGTGATAGAATGGTTCGAGGAACACAGCAGCGAGTTCCAATTAATGTGCTGACCCTCCAGCTCGTCAGATCTGAATGCCATCGAACTCACCTGAACGTGGTATCAGTGGTCGCCGACCCCTCCCCGGAATTTACGGGAATTTGATGACTTGTGTGTGTAGATGTGGAACCAGCTCCCTCCAGCAAGCTGCCAAGGCCTCATTGCTTCCATGCCACGTCGCTTCGCCGCTGTTATCAGCGCCAAAGTTGAAAATACCAGCGATTAGGTAGGTGGTTATTATGTTCTGGCGAATCGCTGTATAAGGGAGATAAGAGAAGAGACTCGCATAATTACAGACCAGTATCCTTACCATAGGTATGCTGCAAAGTTCTTGAACATATTATGGTTCCGAATAGAATAAATTTCCTTGAGACAGAAAACCTTTTGTCCACAAATCTGCACGGATTTAAAAGGCATACGAAACTTAGCTTGCCCTTCTCTTGCATGACATTCTTCGAACTGTGGATGAAGGGCAACATAAAAGTTTCATATTCCTAGATTTCCGAAAAGCATTTGACACGGTGCTCCATTGCAGACTGTTAACGAAGAAATGAGCATACGGAATAGGTTCCCAGCTTTGCAAGTGGCTCGAAGGAACTCAGTACGTTGTCCTCAGTACGTTGTCCTCGACGGCGGGTGTTCTTCAGAGAAAAGGAAACCGTCAGGAGTGCTCCAGGGAAGTGTGATAAAACCGTTCTTATTCTCTATATACGTAAATGATCTGATGGACGAAGTGAGCGGCAATCAATGGCTGTTTGCTGATGATGTCGTGTTGTACGGGAAAGTATTGTCGTTGAGTGACTGTAGAAGGATACAAGTTGAATTAGACAAAATTTCTGGTCCGTGTGATAGGTGATAACTTGTTCTAAACGTAGAAAAATGTAATTTAATGCAGATGAGTAGGAAAAGCAACCCTGCAATGTTCGAATACTGCATTAGCAGCGTGTTGATTAACACAGTAGCATCGATTAAATATCTACACTGTGTGATCAAAAGTATCCTCCAAAAACATACGTTTTTCATATTAGGTGCATTGTGCTGCCACCTACTGCGAGGTGCTCCATATCAGCGATCTCAGTAGTCGTTAGACATCGTGAGAGAGCAGAAAGAGGCGTTCCGCGGAACTCACGGACCTCGAACGTGGTCTGGAGATTGAGTGTCACTTGTGTGATATGTCTGTACGCGAGATTTCCTCTCTCTTAAACATCCCTAGGTTCACTGTTTCCGATGTGATAGTGAAGTGGAAACGTGAAGGGATACGTACAGCACAAAAGCGTACAGACAGACATCGTCTGTTCACTGACAGAGACCACCGACAGTTGAAAAGGGTCGTAATGTGTAATAGGCAGACATCTATCCAGACCATCACATAGGAATTCCAAACTGCATCAGGATCCACTGCAAGTACTACGACAGTTAGGCAAGAGGTGAGAAAACTTGGAGCAGCTGCTCATAAGCGACACATCACGCCGGTAAATGCCAAACGACACCTCACTTGGTGTAAGGAGCGTAAACATTGGACGATTGAGCAGTGGAAAAACTTTGTGTGGAGTGATGAATCGCTATGCATAATGTGGCGATACGATGGCAGGGTGTGGGTATGGCGAATGCCCGGTGAACGCCATCTGCCAGCGTGTTTAGTGGCAAAAGTAAAATTCGGAGACGGTGGTGTTATGGTGCGGTCGTGTTTTTCATGAACGGGGCTTGCACTCCTTGTTGTTTTGAGCGGCACTTGTTGTGGACTGACAAGACAGCCAATCCACAATGACGGGTAGCCGAAGGGCACGCGTTTAAGCTCACGCAGGCTGGCGTGAGGTCTGGAACAGTTAAGGGAATTTATAGTAGCAAAGAACGTAACTACTGGAATACTTAACTTTAATTCATAATTGGTGAACATCGCTCTGACGGTACATGCATCACAAGATAAATAGCAAATGATAACGGCGCCTTGCTAGGTCGTAGCAAATGACGTAGCTGAAGGCTATGCTAACTATCGTCTCGGCAAATGAGAGCGTAATTTGTCAGTGAACCATCGCTAGCAAAGTCGGCTGTACAACTGGGGCGAGTACTAGGACGTCTCTCTAGACCTGCCGTGTGGCGGCGCTCGGTCTGTAATCACTGATAGTGGCGACACGCGGGTCTGACGTATACTACCGGACCGCGGCCGATTTAAAGGCTACCACCTAGCAAGTGTGGTGTCTGGCGGTGACACCACAGTACTATCACAGCACAGGCCTGTACTGATGTTTTGATAGCAATTCGGGGATGGCGATGCATCTTTCAACACCATCGAGAACCTGTTCGTAGTGCACGACCTGTGGTGGAGTGTTTACACGACCATAAGATCCCTGCAATGGACTGGCCTGCACGAAGTCCTGATCTGAATCCTATAGAACACCTTTGGGATCTTTTGGAACGCCGACTTCGTACCAGTCCTCACTGACCGACATCGATACCTCTCCTCAGGGAAGCACTCCGTGAAAAATTGTCTGCCATTCCCGAAGAAACCTTCCAGCACATGACTGAACGTATGCCTGCGTGAGTGGAAGCTGTCATCAAGGCTAAGGGTGGGCCAACGCCGTACTGAATACCGACATCTACATCTACATATATACTCCGCTAGCCACCAAGTGGCGTGACGTGGAGGGCGCAATTCACGCCAAAGTCATATTCCCCCCCTCTGTTCCACTCGCGGACCGCGCGAGGGAAACCGACGGTTTGAATGCCTCAGTACGAGCTCTAATTTGCCTTATCTTTGAATGGTGGTCACAGCGCGATTTGAAAGTTGATGATAATAATATAAGCTCTACATCCTAGGCGAAGATCGGATTTCGGAATTTAGTGAGCAGCCCCTACCATTTAGAGCGTCGCATATTTGCAAGTTATGTCCCACTTCAAACTTTCGATGAGATTTGTAACACTCTCGCGATGGCTAAACGTACCAGTCACGAATCTTGCTTGTTTCTGTTGAAGTCACCTCATTCAGGGCGACATAATGCTCTCTGTCTGCTACAAAACTTTCTATCCAACCACATATGTCATCGGATATACCGTAAGCGCGCACTTTTTGGAGCAAGCGACAGTGCGGAACTGAGTCGAACGCCTTTCGAAAGTCGAGAAATATAACATAAACCTGGGAGCCGGTATCTAGAGCCTGTTGTATATCATGCACAAAGAGGGCCAGCTATGTCTCGCATGATCGCTGTTTTCTAAAACCGTGCTGGTTTCGGGAGATGAGCTTCTCAGAGTCTACAAACGTCATTATGTCTGAACACAAAGTATTTCCCATGATTCTGCAACAAGTCGACATCAGTGAAATTGGCCGGCAATAATTTTTATGGATTGCTCTGACCTGGGCCTTCTTCCAGTCCCGTGGAACTTCCTGCTGTTCCATGATCTCCGATAGATGATGGATAAGAATGGTGCTATATTTGTAGCATAGTCAACATAATATTTCGGAGATACCGCGTGGGTCAGATGCCTTCCTGGCGTCTAAGGATCTTAACTGTTTTACAGTCCCAGATGCACAAACCACTAAGTCAGACATCCTTGCGTTTGTTCGATAATTGAAAGTGGGAATGGTGCTGCAGTCCTCTACCGTAAACGAGTATTTGAAAGCTAGGTGTAGAATTTCGGCCTTCTGTTTATCATTATCCGTTACCTCACCCGTACTGTCAGCACGAGAAGGTACTGAATTATTTGTAGCGTTCATAGATTTTACGTACGACCAAAAATTTTTTGGGGTTATTTTTAGAATATGCAGATAATATACCGCTTTCAAATTCGTTAAAAGAATCTCTCATTGACCTTTTGACAGCTACTTTCATTTCGCATAATTTCTGTTTGTCAGCGGGGCAGTGACTACGTTTAAAACGACTGTGCAGAATTCTCTGCTTTTTCAACAACTTCCTAATATTTTTGTTGTGGCGTATCCTTTCCCTCCCCTATATTTTTGCTAGGCACATACTTCTCTAGCACGTGGTGGGAAATACCTTTAAATTCCTACCAAAGATGCTCAATATCTTTGTGTCCCGCGATGAATGCATGGAGCTGACTATGAAGATATTCATTAATTCATTACCGATGGAGGGTGCCACGAACTTGTAAGTCATTTTCAGCCATGTGTCCGAATACGTTTGATTACGGAGTGTAAGTGTAACGTTGCAAAGCGATAGGCAGAGGAACGAGCATGTAAGGACGGTAGTAGAGAAGGCGAGTGGTCGATTTCGGTTTATTGAGAGAATTTTAGGAAAGAGTGATTCATCTATAAAGGAGGCAGCTTATATAACATCATTGTGACCCGTTCTTGAGTACCTTTCGAGTGTTTGGGATCTGGCAAAGTCGGATTAAGCGAAAACATAGAAGCAATTCAAAGCCGTGCTGTTAGATTTGCTACCGGTTGGTTCGACCATCACGCAAGTATTACGGAGATACGTCGTAAAGTCAAATGGAGTGTAAGACGTCGTTGTTTTCGCGAGACACTATTGAGATAATTTAGAGAATTTCATGCTGGCTGCAAACCTATTCTACTTCTGCCAACGTACATTTCGCACAAGGATCACAAAGATAAGAGAAATTAGACATACGCAGGGTGTTTCTGTATTGACGTGCCAAAATTTAGCAGGACGTAGAGGATGCTCCAATGAACAATATGAGATAGGAACCTGGGGTTGGAGAAGCCAGCTTAAAGAGATAACAGGAATAAAATCACATTACTTTTTATTTACATTAATTAACTGCAAATAGCATGGTTGACACAATGAAGTACCGTTTGTAATGTATCTTAAGAATGTGTTGAAATTGACGACCATCAACCTCAACGAGTGCATGACAGCGGCGAACAAGATTGTGACGCACCTTGACAAATATCCCTGGTGTGTTTCGAATCACACATCACAGTCACCTACAATTCTGGCAACTATTCCCATCTCCGTATGCACCGAGGTGTCAAGCACAAGTGACTTTAGGTTCCCCATAGGAAATCATCAAAGGGATTCAGGTCAGGTGAGCTCGCAGGCCATGGAATATGACCTTTCTTTCCAATCCAGCGACCAGGAAATATTTTACCGGTGCTGCTGCATCATATTGTATTATACGTCTCTGAATAGCACTGAGTAATGAATGAGACTGTCGTTGATTCATAGCACGTTGTGTCATGGGATATAACAGTGCCACCGTATGGACAAGAAAAGTAAACAAAACTTGCATCATGACTTCCTGGTAATCGGCTAGTCCTCCTTGTTTCCTTGCAGGATATAAAGAATGTACATGTAAGGAAACAGCACAGTAAGTGTAATCTTCTACTCATGTTATAAATAAGCTGGAAAACAGTAATGCTACACGAGGTAGTAAACAAGTTTACTTCCATATCTCCTTAAGCTGGTTTCTCCGACCCCAGGTCCCCTACCTCAAATTGTTCAGTGGAGCATTATCTATGTCCTGTTACAATTTTGCGCTCTTACGAATACATTCTGAAGACGGTAGTTTTACCCTCGCTCTATTTGCGAGTGGAACGAGAAGAAAATTGCGGAGTGAGTATGTGGATGTAGATGTAGATTTCAAGTTTTGAGGAAGAAATAGATTGGCATGAACACTGGCGCAGAAAATGGTTCAAATGGCTCTGAGCACTATGAGACTTAACATCTGTGGTCATCAGTCCCCTAGAACTTAGAACTACTTAAACCTAACTAACCTAAGGACATCACACACATCCATGCCCGAGGCAGGATTCGAACCTGCGACCGTAGCAGTCGCGCGGTTAAGGACTGAGCGCCTAGAACCGCTCGGCCACCTGGCCGGCTGGGGCAGAAACATCCAGCAAAAATGATCCCTCATTTCTGAAGTGACCAACAAGTTCCTGGCTTTAACCTGCCAAGAAGACTCCGCACGAGATTAAACAAAATAAGATTCAGAACGAGTCAAATGACTACGTGGGATCTGTTGTGACCAAACGAAACTACCTTCGTCTGGCCATAACTTTGGGTTCGTTGCTTGCACTGGAAGAAGGCTCATCGTACTAGCACCCATAAAATATTAGTTTACTTAGATGAATAAAAGATATCCTTAACTTTGACAGAGTTCTTTAGCACAGTATGGCTTGATAGTCTTAACAGTCATTGACTTTGAAAGCATCACTTGATGCGCTAATTAGCAAATTGTTCTTTTGCAGCACAAAATTTACGAAAGTATATTTCATCAGGAACCTAAACACCTGTCACTGTCCTGCACGATGGTGTTCACTGCTGTAGCTGAGCCCTCGAACTGGGCATGCGCGACACCCTATTGACGTCAGCGTGAGGGCGCTGCTGTGCCGAGATAGAGGGCGTGTCTTCTGGAGTGTCTCCGATTAGTTGTTGCGGATTGCAGCAAGTTCTCCCTGATATCTGTGGTATCGAGCCGCTCTCTGGTTTAGCACCACGATCTCTGGACGATACCATACGTCCCTTTCTGTGAGTGCAGTGAACTTCTGACTGTGGATCCCGTTTTAAATAGTGTAATTTACGGTTTCAAAGGAGGAATTAAAGACACCCACTATGTCTCTGGAGAAGTCCACCAGTGGCTGAGCAATCTTCAGTGTGCTATTTGACTATAATGTGTATGGTGTATATCTTATCTCATCCACAAACCCTTTTCAAAATAAATCTTTTAAATTCCCGAGGTCTTGTGGTCTTCAGTCAGGATGTGCTACATGTTGGCTGTGTGTATAATGTATTTTCCTATCTACATAACATTTTTTTTTCTCATATGATATCATGATTAGCTTTTTCTTTCTTATTTTTCTTTTGTTCCTTAATATAAGTCTATATTTCATGTTAACAAATACATCTTTTTCGAAAACGCTTTTCTTGCCATTGCCATTCTACATTTTATATCCTACACCTCGGCTATCATCATTAACTTTGCTACCTAAATAACAGAACTCATCTATTACATTTATTGTCTCATTTCCTAATCGAATTACCTGAGCATAGCCTGAGTTAATGATTTGATACTACTACATTACGTCATCCTTCTTTTGATTTTGTTAACGTTCGCGTTATATCCTCCTTTCAAGACACTGACATTCCGTCCACCTGCACTCCCAAGTCCATTGCTGTCTCTGACAGAGTAACAATATCATCGGTAAACCTCAGAATTTATATTTCTTCTCCCTGAACTGTAATTCCCCTTCCAAATTTCTTCTTGATTTTCTTCACATCTTTCTCAATGTCCGGATAGAATAACTTTGTCAGCAGACTGCAACCCTATCTCACTCCCTTCTGAAGCAGTACTACCCTCTGATACCCTTCGAAGCTTGTAACCATAGTCTGGTTTCTGTATAGGTGACAAATAATCTTCCGCTCCCCGTGTTTTATCCCTGTCACCTTCAGAAATTTAAGGGGTGCTTTCCAGTCAACATTGCCTTTAAACTATCTTCTAAGGTAAATCGAATGGTCGGTATTCCAACATTTCTCTGGAATGCAAACTGATATTCCCCTAGGTCAGCTTCTACTAGTATTTCTATTCTTCTCAAACATTCGTGTCATCATTTTGCAGCAATGACTTATTAAACTGATACTTCTGTAACATTCACACCTGTCAGTACTTACTTTCCTTGGGGTTAAATTATTACATTCTTCTTCAGGTCTGAGAATGTTTCGCCTGTCTCATGTACACTTAACAGCCAAAGAAACTGGTACACGTGCCTAATATCGTGTAGAGCCCCCGCGAGCAGGCAGAAGTGCCGCAACGTGACGTGGCATGGACGGAAGTAGTGCTGGAGGGAACTGACAACATTAATCCAGCAGAGCTGTCCATAAATCCGTAAGGGTACGAGGAGTTGGAGATCTCTTCTCAACAGGACGTTGCTAGGCATCCCAGATTTGATCAATAATGTTCACGTCTGGGGAGTTTGGTGGACAGCGGAAGTGTTTAAACTCAGAAGAGTGTTCCTGGGGCCACTCTGTAGCAATTCTGGACGTGTGGGATTTCGCATTGTCCTGCTGGAATTGCCCAAGTCCGTCTGAATTCACAATGGACATGAATGGATACAGGTGATCAGACAGGATGCTTACGTGCGTGTCACATGTCAGAGTCGTATATAAACATATCAGGGGTCCCATATCACTCCAACTGCACACGCCCCACACCATTACAGAGCCTCCACAAACTTGAACAGTCGCCTGCAGATATGTAAGGCTCATGTATTCATGTGCATGACCAGGCAATATGTTTTCAGTCATCAACAGTCCAATGTCGGTGTTGAGGCGTCAGGCGAGGCGTCAAGCTTTTTGTCGTGCAGTCATCAACGGTACACGAGTGGGCCTTCGGCTCCGAAAGCCCATATCGGTGATGTTTCGTTGAATGGTTCGCTCGCTAACACTTGGTGATGGCCCTGCATTGAAATCTGCAGCAATCTGCGAAAGCGTTGCACTTCTGTCACATTGAATGATTATCTTCAGCCATCGTTGGTCCCGTTCTTGCATACACTTTTTCGGACGCAGTGATGACGGAGATTTGATCTTTTTCTGGATTCCTCACGTTACGGTACACTCGTGAAATGGTCGTACGGGATAATCCCCTCTTCGTCGCTACCTCGGAGATGCTGTGTCCCATCGCTCAGGCAGCGGCTATAACAACACTTTCAAACTCCAATAAATCTTGATAACCTGCCATTTTAGCAGCAGTAACCGATCTAATACCTGCCCCAGACGCTTATAGGCTTGTATAGGTTTTCCCACCGCAGTGCAGTCTTCTGTCTGTTTACATATGTCGGTATTTGAATACGCATACCTAAACCAGTTTGTTTGGCCCTTCAGTGTATCTTTCACACCAGGTCGAATTAATCAGTCATGACTTGCTCTTTCGAAGATATCAGCAATTCTGAGGGAATGTCGTCTACTCCAGGCCCTTGTTTCGGCTTAGGTGTTCCAGGGCCCTGCAGATTCCTCTCGCAGTATCGTATCTCCCATCTCGAGTTTACCCACTTTCTCTTCCCTTTCCATAACATCGCCTTCAAGTTCACTTCCCGTGTATAGCGACTTTATATATTCCTTTCACTTCTCAGCTTTCCTTCCTTTGCTTAGTACTTCTATATATTCAAGTTTACTTACTTGTGATAACATAGATAATGTTAATTAAAGAAAAAATATAAATAAATACGTCGGGAAAATTCCGCCACATATTCAATAAATGCCCAGAGGCGTACAAAGTAGCCAGCGCTCGTTTTTACTCGTATCATAGGGCTCACTCGACTAGAGGCTAACAAAAGTCTCCAGCTTAATCTAAAATTACACATGTCTTTCTCAGATGGGAGTTCATAAACAGTATTCAAATTTTTTCCATAGTTTTATGAGAACATCCAGAGAAGCTGGTATGAGTTTATGCCTCTAGTTTCATAAATATATATTTCGCAACACAATTAAAGGATGATTTTTTGGACCCCAATAAATATTCCCCAATGCGGCGTATAAGTTTGACATGTGGCTCAAAGACGCCTAGAGCCTTCTTCGTAATGCAGCAAAGGCGTGGCGCCATGTGACGTCGCTCTCGAGCTTGGCGACGCTTCGAACAGCAAGGTGTCGATACATGCGAAAAGGCCAGACATCAGAAGTTCACGTGAGGTGAAAGGAGTGTTAATGATCCCACGTTGGCATCGAATTGCACTCCAATTCTGCGGGACGCCACCGTGGACACGTCACACGGTGTGAAGGTCGTCTCACCCCCTCTTACCCACACTTTTCCCCCCTTGCTTTGACGCCTCCGCAAAGGATGTGAGAATAGTGACGTCCAGCAACGAAATTACGAGGTTTTCTTCCGTGTGGCCGAGGAAATCATTTCACACACACCATCGCCCAGAACCGTCAAGAAAAGGCCTCAGGGAGTGACAAGAAGGATGCCAATGAAACCACTCCTTTCCTCGAAGCGTTGATTCCCACACATTTACCGAGCGAGGTGGCGCAGTGGTTAGCACACTGGACTCGCATTCGGGAGGACGACGGTTCAATCCCGTCTCCAGCCATCCTGATTTAGGTTTTCCGTGATTTCCCTAAATCGCTTCAGGCAAATGCCGGGATGGTTCCTTTGAAAGGGCACGGCCGATTGCCTTCCCCATCCTTCCCTAACCCGAGCATGAGCTCCGTCTCTAATAACCTCGTTGTCGACGGGACGTTAAACACTAGCCACCACCACCACCCACACATTTTGCGGTCGAAAGTGACAATTCGCAGATCTAGGAGCAACAGTATGACATTCTTGACAATCTCTGACACACAAAGGATGCTTCAACCCTTCCCTAAGGACCTCGTGGGACAGCAAGCCAACTGAATGTAACCAAAACCCTTTGCCGTGCAGTGTGACTGCGAATTTTGCTCTGGTGTACAATGTGGAACCACAAGAGATCGTTCAAAACCATCCGACGAAATCTGAACGTAACCGAAAGCAGCAAAGGGTGTTTATGCTTTTTTAGTTCTCTGTTTTGCGCCCACCAGTGGTATGATCACGGTAAAAATGTACCTGCACAGACAAACTCTGATAGAGTCCTGGCCACCTGCTACTCTGAAAAGCCAAAGAAACTTGTACATCTGTCTAATATCGTGTAGGGACCCCGCGAACGCGCAGCACGACGTGGCATGGACTGGACTAATGTCGGAAGTAGTGCGGGAGGGAATTGACACCGTGAATCCTGCAAGGCTGTCCTCAAGTTCGTAAGAGTACTAAGGGTTGGAGATCTCTTCTGAACGGCACGTTTCAAGGCATCCCAGATATGCTCAATAATGTTTATGTCTGGGGAGTTTGGCAGTCAGTGGAAGTGTTTAAACTCAGAAGAGTGTTCCTGGACACACTCTGTAGCAACCCTGGACGTGTGGGGTGTCGCATTGTCCTGCGGGAATTGCCGTTCGAATGTACAATGGACATGAATAGATGCAGGTAATCAGACAGGATGTTTATGTACGTGTCACTTGTCAGAGTCATATACAGATCCCATTTCGCTCCAACTGCACACGCTTCGCACCATTACAGAGCCTCCACCAGCTTGAACAGTCCCCAGCTGACATGCAGGGTTCATACATTCATGAGGTTGTCTCCATAACCGTACACGTTCATCCGCTCTATAGAATTTGAAGCGAGACTCGTCTTATGAGGCATCGACAGTCAAATGTCGATGTTGATGGGTCCAGGCGAGGCGTAAAGCTCTATATCGGGTACACGAGTGGGCCTTCGGCTCCGAATGCTCATATCGATGATGTCTCGTTGAATGGTCCGGCCGCTGACATATGTTGATGGCCCAGCAATGAAATCTGCAGCAATTTGAGGAAGGGTTCCACTTCACTCATGTTGAATGATTCTCTTCAGTCATCGTTGGTCCAGTTCTTGCAGAATCTTTTTCGGGTGCAGCGATGTCGGAGATTTGATGTTTTAACGGATTCCTGATATTCGCGGTACACTCGTGGAATGGTCGGACGGGAAAATCCCCACTTCATCGCTACCTCTAAGACGTGTCCCATCGCTTGTGCGCCGATTGTACCACCACGTTCATACTCACTTTAATCTTGATAACCTGCCATTGTAGCAACTGCGCCAGACACTTATTGTCTTGTACAAGCGTTGCCGACCTCATCGCCATATTTTCTCTGCCTCGTGATGACTGGGTGTTGTGTTTTGTCCTTAGGTTACTTAGGTTTAAGTAGTTCTAAGTTCTAGGGGACTGATGACCATAGATGTTAAGTCCCATAGTGCTCAGAGCCATTTGAACCATCATCGCCATATTCTACCTATTTACATATATGTGTCAAGGTCGAATCCGTCTGCATCACGCCACAGGAGGATGCAGAGAGGTGGTCTTGAAAAGCATAAGCATCCTTTGCTGCTTCCCATCGCGTTCCCATTTCATCGGATGGTTTTGAACGGTCCCGTGTGGTTCCGCGCTGTACAACAAAGCAGTAATTGCAGCTGCACTGCACTGCAAAATGGTCCGCTCACATTCGGTTCGGTTGCAGGCCCATGATGTTGAAGCGGTCTGGGGGTTTTAGCAGTGTCAAATATTGTCTAGAACGCCGTCCTGTTGTTCAGAGCACTATGAGTTGTCGTTTTCGGCTGCAAAATATTTGGGAACCACCCCTCACAGGGAAGGTGTGGTTTTACTGATGCCCTTCATGCCACTCCCCGAGCCCTTTTCGTGTCGATTCTGAGCGGCGCTGTGTCTGATATGTTTTCCTCCATCATTCATGAGAAATTCTCATGATTTCAACGCTGAACGCTGCGGTTCTAACCTCCGTCGCGAAGAGGTCAAACTAAGGGGTAAAATGAATAAAAGATGAGGTGCGACGACATCCGAGATATGTGGGACGTCCACGGTGGCGCTGGACAGAATTGTGGTATAATTCGGTGCCAATGTGAGATCGTTAACCCATCTTGCACCTCACACGAACTTTTGAGCTCTGGCCTTTTTTCGGATGCGTCGGCGTCTCGCTGTTTGCCGCGTAGCCTAACCAGGTGACGTCGCAGCGCGGCACGCAATTGCACCGTTAGAGAGGAAGCCAAATTTCAAACTTAGAGGTCGCAACTGGAAATAATTACGGGGTTTCGAAAAAGTGGTCTTTTATTTCTGTTGGGCAGTGTAGATAAATGGTTTTCTAAGGGAGCTGGTAGTGTTCTCTCTTCTGCAAACTGGCCTAGTCAAAGCGTAGTGTATCTAAGAGTGCAATAGTTACTAAGTTAATGGTAGAACAGCTTCATTAATTTACTTCTTAAACAAGTTGCCGAAAATCATAAACTTGCTGTTAATCTAATGGGACAGTTAATCTATGTTTAAATTTCCGTTAATAATTTTGAAATTAAAAAACATGCCTTGGAATGACTTACATGGCAGGGTTTCTACAGTTAATTACACCTACAGTGTAAATTTTAAGTTTGTAGCTGCTGGTGCCAGCTAACTTCAAAACTACGAAAATAGTTGAATTACGAGTGCCTTATGTGCGGAGCCCGTACCAAATAAAATAAACATGGGATACTGAATGTATACAAAGATGTTCTCCTATGAGAGAATGTCACAGAGATGTTGAAGAAACTGAGCTGGCTGACATTTCAAGACAGACGTAAATTTTGCCACGTACAAGATGACACAACTAATTTAGAAGGTGAAAAAAGAATAGCAAACCATACGTGCAAGATTTCAGCCCTAACACTCGATCCTGCACGAAAATTTAGGCCATAAGTCTGATAAGACTGAGTTATGACCTACTAATAGTGCAGTTTTAAATTTTTGCGCATACCATTTGCTTATCACTCGCTC
Source organism: Schistocerca piceifrons (assembly GCF_021461385.2). Classification (NCBI taxonomy): domain Eukaryota; kingdom Metazoa; phylum Arthropoda; class Insecta; order Orthoptera; family Acrididae; genus Schistocerca; species Schistocerca piceifrons. Next base: position 867,402,880 of record NC_060149.1, on the reverse strand, counting down.
CGCGCTGCTCCAGCCGCCTAATGCACGAGCAAGAAGTACTGTACAGCGTAGTAATAAACAGAGCCACGTATTCGCGGGATGTTGAAGTCGAGGGAATACGAGGCGGGTGACGGACATATCTGCCCAATGTGCTTTGAAATCTTGTTGGAGAGCAGGTTATTTTACACGGAAAATAATAAGTAATATGAGCACATAATAGATCAGCCTCACACACAAATATCTTCAATATTATTTCGAAGGTATTCTCGTACTGATATTCTGGAACTATATACAGCGTGTCCCATAAATGTTGCGACAAACTTTGAGGGTTGTAGATGGTGTCTCAAGGAACAACTCGAGGATAGGAATCGTTGTCCAGAGACGTAATCCAACGATGCTACAGAGCGTCGAAATATCAGGTAGCTGCGCCTGCCACTAGCCCTCCCCTTCTGCAGAAACAGAGACTTTGTACACCGACAGACTGTACGCGGAACTCCTCGCAATGTTGTTTGTTATTCAGTGATCGCGACTGATTATCACGATCGCCGGTAGAGAGACTTTGTTTCCTATGAATGGTTCAAATGGCTCCGAGCACTATGGGACTAAACATCTGTGGTCATCAGTCCCCTAGAACTTAGAACTACTTAAACCTAACTAACCTAAGGACATCACACACATCCAAGCCCGAGGCAGAATTCGAACCTGCGACCGTAGCAGTCGCGCGGTTCCGGACTGCGCACCTAGAACCGCTAGACCACCGCGGCCGGCTCCTATGAATGAGATGCTCTGATACCTTGGTGGATGACGGTTTTGGACATGGGTTTCCATATGCAGTTCGTTTTCTCCAGTACACTGAGAGACACTGGAGATTTTAGAAGGTTCCATGAGAAAAATAAACTGAATATGGAAACCTTTGTCTGAAACCAATATCCACCGATGCAACAGAGCATCAGATTCACAGGAGACAAGGCGTTTTTACGTAGTACCTAGTTCCATCTCCTCCACCGGCAACAGTGGCAATCAATCGCGATCACTGAGTAACAAAGAACGTTGCGAGATATACACCCTGTATACACTTCAAAATCAAAATGAATAACTCTAAGCAACTTTAGAATCAATATGAAATGAAGTTAATGATTTTCTATTTACAATTTAATGACCCATATTTTCTGCAAATTCACTTCACTTTAACAGTGATAGATTTAAAATTCAAAAAAATTGCGGCACAACTGCGTTGTTAATGGCTGAACAGCGGTGGCGCTACATCACTTCTTTAATGAAACACTTTTTCATTCATTTACACTGCATTTGTGAAACGCAACACAAAAATGTTCAAAACATGGTACTAGCACAAACAGGCAGCCTGGGTGGCTGACTAGAGGGATAAGAATATCTTGTAGAACAAAGTGGCAATTATATCAAAACGTTAGAAACAGGCAAAATCTAAATGCAGCAGCCCATTACAAACAGTATTGTAAGGTGCTTCAAATGTTATTAGGAAGGCAAAAAGTATGTGGTATGCAGATAGAATAGCTAAGTCTCAGGATAAAATTAAAACCATATGGTCAGTCGTAAAGGAAGTGGCTGGTCTGCAGAGACAGGTCGAGGGTATAGAATCAGTGCGTAGTGGGAATGTCCGTGTTACTGATAAGTCGCGTATATGTACAGTATTTAATAATCACTTTCTGAATATAGCAGGTGAATTAAATAGAAACCTTGTCCCAACAGGGAATCATATAGCGCTCTTAGAAAAAAGTGTTCCGAGACTGTTACCAGAAATGCTCCTCCATGATACTGACAAGAAGGAGATTAAGTTAATAATCAAGTCACTAAAGACCAGGAACTCTCATGGATATGACGGGGTATCTAGCAGAATACTGAAGTATTGTTCTACGTATGTTAGACCAGTACTTAGCCATATCTGTAGCTTTTCCTTTAGGAGTGATCGGTTTCATGACCGACTAAAGTACTCGATAGTGAAGCCACTTTATAAAAAGGGAGACAGGGATAATGTTAACAATTTTAGACCTATTTCTATGCCATCGGTGTTTGCTAAAGTTATCGAGAAGATTGTATATACAAGGTTATTGGAGCATTTAAATTCGCATAACTTGCTGTCAAATGTACAGTTTGGTTTTAGAAATGGTTTAACAACTGAAAATGCTATATTCTCTTTTCTCTGTGAGGATTTGGACGAATTAAATAAAAGGTTGCGAACGCTAGGTGTTTTCTTTGATTTAACGAAGGCTTTTGACTGTGTTGACCACAAAATATTACTGCAGAAGTTGGACCATTATGGTTAAGGGGAGTAGCTTACAATTAGTTCGCCTCTTACTTTAAGAACAGAAAGCAGAAGGTAATTCTCCGCAATATTGAGAGTGGTAGTGATGCTCAGTCCCAATGGAGCTAAGTGTGGCGTTCCCAAGGATCGGTGCTGGGGCCACTGCTGTTTCTTATATATACACTCCTGGAAATGGAGAAAAGAACACATTGACACCGATGTGTCAGACCCACCATACTTGCTCCGGACGCTGCGAGAGGGTTGTACAAGCAATGATCACACGCACGGCACAGCGGACACACCAGGAACCGCGGTGTTGGCCGTCGAATGGCGCTAGCTGCGCAGCATTTGTGCACCGCCGCCGTCAGTGTCAGCCAGTTTGCCGTGGCATACGGAGCTCCATCGCAGTCTTTAACACTGGTAGCATGCCGCGACAGTGTTGACGTGAACCGTATGTGCAGTTGACGGACTTTGAGCGAGGGCGTATAGTGGGCATGCGGGTGGCCGGGTGGACGTACCGCCGAATTGCTCAACACGTGGTGCGTGAGGTCTCCACAGTACATCGATGTTGTCGCCAGTGGTCGGCGGAAGGTGCACGTGCCCGTCGACCTGGGACAGGACCGCAGCGACGCACGGATGCACGCCAAGACCGTAGGATCCTACGCAGTGCCGTAGGGGACCGCACCGCCACTTCCCAGCAAATTAGGGACACTGTTGCTCCTGGGGTATCGGCGAGGACCATTCGCAACCGTCTCCATGAAGCTGGGCTACGGTCCCGCACACCGTTAGGCCGTCTTCCGCTCACGCCCCAACATCGTGCAGCCCGCCTCCAGTGGTGTCGCGACAGGCGTGAATGGAGGGACGAATGGAGACGTGTCGTCTTCAGCGATGAGAGTCGCTTCTGCCTTGGTGCCAATGATGGTCGTATGCGTGTTTGGCGCCGTGCAGGTGAGCGCCACAATCAGGACTGCATACGACCGAGGCACACAGGGCCAACACCCGGCATCATGGTGTGGGGAGCGATCTCCTACACTGGCCGTACACCACTGGTGATCGTCGAGGGGACACTGAATAGTGCACGGTACATCCAAACCGTCATCGAACCCATCGTTCTACCATTCCTAGACCGGCAAGGGAACTTGCTGTTCCAACAGGACAATGCACGTCCGCATGTATCCCGTGCCACCCAACGTGCTCTAGAAGGTGTAAGTCAACTACCCTGGCCAGCAAGATCTCCGGATCTGTCCCCCATTGAGCATGTTTGGGACTGGATGAAGCGTCGTCTCACGCGGTCTGCACGTCCAGCACGAACGCTGGTCCAACTGAGGCGCCAGGTGGAAATGGCATGGCAAGCCGTTCCACAGGACTACATCCAGCATCTCTATGATCGTCTCCATGGGAGAATAGCAGCCTGCATTGCTGCGAAAGGTGGATATACACTGTACGAGTGCCGACATTGTGCATGCTCTGTTGCCTGTGTCTATGTGCCTGTGGTTCTGTCAGTGTGATCATGTGATGTATCTGACCCCAGGAATGTGTCAATAAAGTTTCCCCTTCCTGGGACAATGAATTCACGGTGTTCTTATTTCAATTTCCAGGAGTGTATAAATGATATGCGTTCTAGTATTACAGGTGATTCAAAAATATTTCTGTTTTCTGATGACACCAGCTTGGTAGTGAAGGATCTTGTGTGTAATATTGAAACATTATCAAATGATGTAGTTCTTGAAATAAGTTCATGGCTTGTGGAAAATAATTTGATGCCAAATCACAGTAAGACTCAGTTTTTACAGTTTCTAACTCACAATTCAAGAAGAACTGATATTTTGATCAGACAGAATGGGCATATTATAAACGAGACGGAAGAGTTCAAGTTCCTGGGCGTTCGGATAGATAGTAAGCTGTTGTGGAAAGCACATGTCCAGGATCTTGTTCAGAAACTAAATGCTGCTTTATTTACCATTAGAACAGTATCTGAAATAAGTGACAGTTCAACACTAAAAGTAGTCTACTTCGCATATTTTCATTCCCTTATGTCGTATGGTATTATTTTTTGGGGTAATTCTTCTGATTCAAAAAGGGCATTTTTGGCTCAAAAACGGGCTGTTCGAGCTATATGTGGTGTAAGTTCGAGAACCTCTTGTCGACCCCTATTCAATAGTCTGGGAATTCTGACATTGCCCTCACAGTATATATTTTCTTTAATGTCGTTTGTTGTTAGCAATATTAGCCTATTCCCAAGAGTTAGCAGCTTTCACTCAGTTAATACTAGGCAGAAATCAAATCTGCATGTGGAATGCACTTCCTTGACTCTTGTGCAGAAAGGAGCGCAGTATTCTGCTGTAGCCATTTTCAATAAGTTTCCACAAGAACTCAAAAATCTTAGCAGTAGCCCAAACTCTTTTAAGTCTAAACTGAAGAGTTTCCTCATGGCTCACTCCTTCTATTCTATCGAGGAGCTCCGGGAAGAGCTGAAAAATTAAGCAAATTCCAGTGTTACATTGTTGATTTTCTTTATTTAAACTTACGACTTGTCGCCTGAATATATTTTTTATATTTCATTTTATCTGTTTCTACTATCGTGTTATAATTTCATGTATTGACTCGTTCCATGACCATGGAGACTTCTCCTTAATTTGGTCTCACGGAACAATAAATAAATAAAAAGCTAACAAAGCAAGGTGCAGGTTAGAAACTGCGCACTTTCACACATTGAAGAAAGCACATTAACACTGGGTAAACAGCAGTTCACAAACCTCGTATTTACTCGACTGTACAGTACTTCGTATTCGGGCAGCTGCAGTGGAGAGGAGCGAGTGACAAATACCCGCTGCGCTCTAAGGTTCAAAAGCAGTACTAGCTCTTTACTCACACGAAGTGTTGACTGCTATCGACAAGGGATTTCAAATTGTTGTGTATTTCTAGATTTCCAGAAGGCTTTTCACACCGTAACTCACAAGCGGCGTACAATAAAATTGCATGCTTACGGAATACCGTTTCAGTTATGCGACTGTAGTCGTGTTTTCCTGTCAGAGAGATAAAAGTTCGTAGTAATTGACGGAAAGTCATAGAGTTCCCCAAAGTAGTGTTATAGGCCCTCTGCTGTTACTTATTTATATAAACGATTTGTGAGACAATCTGAGCAGCCCTTTAAGGTTGTTTGCAGTTGATGCTGTCGTTTATCGTCTATTAAAGTCACCAGAAGATCAGAATCAATTGCAAAGTGATTTGGATACGATATCTCTATGGCGCGAAATTTGGCAATTGACTCTAAACAATGAAAAGTGTGCCGCCATCCACATGAGTGGTAAAATGAATCCGTTAAAATTCCGTTACACGTTAAAATACTCAAATTTAAAAGACGTAAATTAAACAAAATACACATAATAAATGTTGTAGGGAAGGAAAACCAAAGACTGCGTTTTATTGGCAGAACACTTAGAAGATACAACAGATCTAGTAAAGAGACTGCCTACACTACGCTTGTCCGTCCTATTTTGGAGCACTGCTGCGCAGTGTGGGATCCGTACCGAATAGGATTGACGGAGTACATCGAGAAAGTTCAAAGAAGGGCAGCGCGTTTTGTATTATAGCGAAACAGGGGACAGAGCGTTACAGACATGAGACAGGATTTTGGGTGGACATCATTAAAACGAAGGCGTTTTTCGTTGCCGCGGACTCTCCTCACCAAATTTCAATCACCAAATTTCTCCTCCGAATGCGAAAATATGTTGTTGACATCGACCTACATGGGAAAAAAGCATCATCATAGTAAAATAAGGGAAATCATACCTCACACGGAAAGATATAGAAGTTCGTTTTATTCCGTGCGCTTTTCGAGAGTCGAATATTAGAGAATTATAGTGAAGGTGGTTCGGTGAACCCTCTGCCAGGCACTTAAGTGTGAGTAACCACGTAGGTGTAGACAAACTTTCAGAAGGTCATAACTGCGTACTAGCAGAATTATGGCCAAGTTTCTCAAGTGGGATCAATTACTGCTGTTGACGTCTTCCAAGTGTGCTGTTTTCTCCTTAAAATATGGGGTAAAGCTAGTGATGTTCCCTTGTTTGAAAGTTTCGAGACTGAACATTATCCGTAGAATATACCCACATCAAAAATGTTTTGCATCACCCCGGTTCCCAGGACTCCTGAAGACAGACGTTGACTGTGGATAGTGTATCACAGACACAGTCCCTTTGACTGTTCAGAGATGTCACTAAACCCGCCCAAAGATGTAAACAACCACGCATGAGCAACGCCTATTAGACGAAGGGGACCGACAGCCGATCAGTTCCAATAATTGCAGCAGGAAGGAGATGCACGGCTCGTGTTGTCTGTAGACGGTCAATACCGCGGTTCGATCGTGTCCGCATTGTTATGTTGTGTCAGGAAGGGCTCTCAACAAGGGAAGTGTCCAGGCGTCTCGGAGTGAATAAAAGCGTTGTTGTTCGGACATGGAGGCGATACAGAGAGACAGGAACTGTCGATGACATGAATCTCTCAGGCTACCCAAGGCCTATTACTGCAGTGGATGACCGCTACCTACGGATTAGTTCTCGGAGGAACCTTAATAGCAACGCCACCAGGTTGAATAATGCTTTTCGTGCAGCCACAAGACGTCGTGTTACAACTCAAACTGTGCGCAATAGGCTGCATGATGCGCAACTTCACTCCCGACGGCCATGGCGAGGTCCATCTTTGCAACCACGACACCATGCAGCGCGATACAGATGGGCCCAACATCATGCCGAAAGGACCGCTCATGGTTGGCATCACGTTCTCTTCACCGATGAGTGTCGCATATGCCTTCAACTAAACAATCGTCGGAGACGTGTTTGGAGGCAATCTGGTCAGGCTGAACGCCTTAGACACACTGTCCGGCGAGTGCAGCAAGGTGGAGGTTCGTTGCTGTTTGCGGGTGGCATTATGTGTGGCCGGCGTACGCCGCTGGTGGTCCTGGAAGGCTCCGTAACGGCTGTACGATACGTGAATGCCATCCTCCTACCGACAGTGCTACCATATCGGCAGCATATTGGCTAGACATTCGTCTTCATGGACGACAATACGCGCCCCCATCGTGCACATCTTGTGAATAACTTCCATCAGGATAACGACATCGCTCGACTGGAGTGACCAGCATTTTCTCCGGACATGAACCCTATCGAACATGTCTGGGATGGATTGAAAAGGGCTGTTTATGGACGACGTGACCCCACAATTACTCTGAGGAATGGGACAATCTGGACCATCAGTGCCTTGATGAACTAGTTGATAGTATTCCACGACGAATACAGGCATGCATCAGTGCAAGAGGACGTGTGCTGCTGGCTATTAGAGGTACCGGTGTGTACGGCAGTCTAGACCACCACCTCTGAAGGTCTCGTTGTATGATGGTACAACATGCAATGTGTGGTTTTCATGAGGAATAAAAAGGGCGGAAATGATGTTTATGTTGATCTGTATTCCAATTTTCTGTACAGGTTCCAGAACTCTTGGAGCCGAGGTGATGCAAACCTTTTTTGATGTGTGTATTATAACCCCGTCCGTAGCGCTCCAGCACGGCTCTCCTGACCCCACCAACTTGTATGTTTGCACGACAGTCGTGCTACCCACACGTGGCCAGCAGGGCCGCGCTGCGCTGGGCTGCAGCCTCAGGAGGCCCTGTCCTGTCACTGTCAGATTCAGACGCGTTCTGGTTGGTATTTCTTCTTGTTGCACCAGTCATAATACTATCTTCTCCCAGAAGAAACAACACCGAAATTCGATTTCTGAATGAGAAATCCGTTGCGTAATAATTTCTCTCATAGACAATGTTCGCTGCTCCGCAAAACTTAGGACGAGCTAGACAAAGTAACATATCATGTTAACTATTGAGCGTAAAGGAATGAAAGTACGAGTGGGGTAGCGTGCTGTTCTCGGATGAGAGTAGGTTCAGACTGAGTAGTTATTCTGGACGTATCCTCATATGTCGAGCGGTGGGAACACGTAATGCAGCCGGGAACATTGTCGAACGAGATCGCATTTGGTGTTAACGTATGATGCATGAGCGTACTTACCCCTAAGTCTTTCAGCGGGGAACATTCACGGTTCAACGTTAGCGAATGGAGTATTCCTCCCTCAGAATACTTCCACAAGATCAGAAGGTGTAGTTAAACTTTGTTTATTTGAACAAGAAAACTTCGAACACAAACAGTCTACTGTTCCTGATGCAGTACTACAAACAGAAATAAACTGTCTCCAGAAATTCTTGTTACCAATTTGAAGGAAAAGTCCGTCACAAGCAGCTGTTCTTCAACGAAAGGAAAACTGATTCTTGAGAGCGTAGATTACGTTCCCTTGACCAGTGAAATGTCTGTCTTCAAGCAAAATACGGTTTGTCCACGGTGCAGAACACCAAGGCTCGGAGTACGGGTTGCGAAAGCGCAGCCGTCTGGATGGCGAAGGCGACGTCCGACTCGAGGCGGTGTGCAAACGGTGATGGTACATCAGTCGCTGGCAGGAAAAGACAAACTTGCTCTAGCCGGCTCCACGCGGGCAGAAATACTTGCGCAGCGGAAGGTTACAATTTTCCACCGTAGATGCAACCACAATGGAGAGGTATCTGTTGAGACGTCAGATAAACGTTTTTCGATGAATTTTGCACAGCATACTTAACAGATGTATGAAACTGTAGAATTTTCCAAATCTATTAAAAACTGTGGTAAAATTGAGATAATTAACTATACTATTTGAGAATGAGATTTTTCACTCTGCAGCGGAGTGTGCGCTGATATGAAACTTCCTGGCAGATTAAAACGGTGTGCCCGACCGAGACTCGAACTCGGGACCTTTGCCTTCCGCGGGCAAGTGCTCTACCATCTGAGCTACCGAAGCACGACTCACGCCCGGTACTCACAGCTTTACTTCTGCCAGTACCTCGTCTCCTACCTTCCAAACTTTACAGAAGCTCTCCTGGGAACCTTGCAGAACTAGCACTCCTGAAAGAAAGGATATTGCGGAGACATGGCTTAGCCACAGCCTGAGGGATGTTTCCAGAATGAGATTTTTCACTCTGCAGCGGAGTGTGCGCTGATATGAAACTTCCTGGCAGATTAAAACTGTGTGCCCGACCGAGACTCGATCTCGGGACCTTTGCCTTTCGCGGGCAAGTGCTCTACCATCTGAGCTACCGAAGCACGACTCACGCCCGGTACTCACAGCTTTACTTCTGCCAGTACCTCGTCTCCTACCTTCCAAACTTTACAGAAGCTCTCCTGGGAACCTTGCAGAACTAACACTCCTGAAAGAAAGGATATTGCGGAGACATGGCTTAGCCACAGCCTGGGGGATGTTCCCAGAATGAGAATTTCACTCTGCAGCAGAGTGTGCGCTGATATGTAACTTCCTAGCAGATTAAAACTGTGTGCCGGACCGAGACTCAAACTCGGGACCTTTGCCTTTCGCGGGCAAGTTCTGTACCAACTGAGCTACCGAAGCACGACTCACGCCCCAACCTCGTCTCCTACCTTCCAAACTTTACATAAGCTCTCCTGCGAAACTTGCAGAGCTAACACTCCTGAAAGACGGGATATTACGAGTACATGGCTTAGACACAGCCTTGGGGATGTTTCCAGAATGAGAATTTCACTCCGTAGCGGAGTGTGCACTGATATGAAACTTCCTGGCAGATTAAAACTGTGTGCCGGAGTTTCTTCTAAAATGTAACGGCTCCTTCATTTTTTCATCAATTAAATAAATTCTAGAGGTTCATACACATGTAAGTATGGTTTCTATGCTGTGCAAAAGTCATCGAAGGATCTCTGTTACTTATGAAGAAAATTGTACCTATAGCAACAAATGCAGCCAATAGTAAGTGAAAAAATGATGAAATTTCACATGTAAAAAAAATTATTTAGTTTTGTTTTCGAGCTTCCACTGCTATGAGTGTAAATCCTGAATCCTTCCTGGCTATGCTAACAAAGTTCTATGAATTTATGTGTAAAAGTATAGACAGTAGAAATTAAAATGTCCTGTGGTACCTCTCCTGCCCCAAGTCGGCCCATGTGACGTTCAATCCCCCTAAAATGATGATAGCATCCTCTTGGGTAAAATTTTCCGGAGGTAAAACAGATCCCCATTCAGATCTACGGGCGGGGACTACACAGGGGGACGTTGTAGGCCAACTACCTCTGCAGATGATGAAGAGATTGAAGAAATGTATGATGAGATAAAAGAAATTATTCATATAGTTATGGGAGCCGAAAATTTAATAGTCATGGCAGACTGGAATTCAATAGTAGGAACAGGAAGAGAAGGAAAAGTCGTACGTAAATATGGATTGGGGGAAAGGAATGAAATAGGAAGCCGTCTGGTAGATGGTTCAAATGGCTCTGAGCACTATGGGACTTAACTTCAGAGGTCATCAGTCCCCTGGAACTTAAAACTACTTAAACCTAACTAACCTAAGCAAATCACACACATCCATGCCCGAGGCACGATTCGAACCTGCGACCGTATCGGTCGCGCGGTTCCAGACTGTAGCGCCTAGAACCGATCGGCCACAACGGTCGGCCGTCTGGTAGAATTTTGTATCATAGCTAGCACTTGGTTTAAAAATCATGAGAGAAGGTTGTATACGTGGAAGAGACCTGGAGACACCGGAAGTTTTCAGACTGATTATATAATGGTTAGACAGAGATTTAGGAACCAGGTTTTAAACTGTAAGACATTTCCAAGGGTGGTTGTGGACTCTGACCGGAATTTATTGGTTATAAACTGCAGATTAATACTGAAGAAACTGCAAAAATCTGGGTATTTAAGGAAATGTGATCTGGATAAACTGAAAGAATCAGAGGTTGTAGAGTGTTTCTGAGGGAGCATTAGGAAACGATTGAGAATAATAGAGGAAAGGAACACAATAGAAGAAGAATGGGGAGCTTTGCGAGATGAAACACTGAAGGCAGCAGAGGATCAAGTAGGTAAAATGACGAGGGCCTTTATAAATACTTTGGTAAAACAAAAGACATTTAATTTAATTGGTGATAGGAGAAAATATAAAAATGCAGTAAATGAAGCAGGTAAAAGGGAATTCAAACGTCTCAAAAATGAGATCGACAGAAAGAGCAAAATAGCTAAGCAGGAATGGCTACAGGACAAACGTAAGGATGTGGAAGCATATATCGCTAGGGGGAAGATAGATGATGCTGCCTACAGGAAAATTAAAGAGACCTTTGGAGAAAAGAGAACCACCTGTATGGATATCAAGAACTCAGATGGAAAACCAGTCCTAAGCAAATGGTAATCCAGAAAGGTGGAAGGAATATATAGATAGTCTATACATGGGAGATGTATTTTGAGGGCAATATTATGGAAATGATAGAGGACGTATCACGTAGACGAAGATGAATGGGAGATATGATACTGCGTGAAGAATTTTGACAGAGCACTGTAAGATCTAAGTTGAAACAAGGCTCCGTTAGACCTACTGATAGCTTTGAGAGGACCACCCACGACAAAGATATGTGAGATACGTCAAATACCTCTAACTTCAAGAAGAATATAATAATATAGATTAAAAAGAAAGCAGATGCTGAAATGTGTCACAATTACAGAACCATTAGTTTAATGAGTCACGGTTGCAAAATACTAACACGAATTCTTTATAGACGAGTGGTAAAACTGGTAGAAGCTGACCTCATGAAATATCAGTTTGGATTTTGGAGAAATGTAGGAACACGCGAGGTAATACTAACCCTATGACTCCTCACAGAAAATAGGGTAAGGAAGTGCAAACCAACTTTTATAACATTTGTAGACTTAGAGAAAGGTTTTGACAACCCTCCAGGTTAGCCGAGAGCGCTAATGCGCTGCTTCCTGGAGTCGGGTAGGCGCGCCGACCCCGAATGGAATCCGCCCGCCGGATTAACGACGAGGGCCAGTGTGCCGGCCAGCCTGGATGTGGTTTTTAGGCGGTTTTCCACATCCGGCTAGATGAATGCCGGGCTGTTCCCACATTCCGCCTCAGTTACACGACTCACAGACATTTGAAGCACGTCCGCATTTTTCCATGACTTACACTAGACGCAGACAGATGGGGTACTCTGATTCCGTCCCGGGGGGTACAGTGTGGCGGCAGGAAGGGCATCCAGCCACCCCTTCACATTAACATGCCAAATCCAAATTAACTACGCTAACTCCGCTCACAATGAGGGACTCAGGCGCAAGCGATAGGATAGAGAAAGCTTTTGACAATGTTGAGTGGAATATTCTCTAGAGAAAGGCTATTTACAATTTGTACAGAAACCAGATGACAGTTAAAAGAGTCGAGGAGTACAAAAAGGAAACAGTGGCTGAGAAGGGAGTGTGCTAAGATTGTAGCCTATACCCTATGTTATTCTACCTGTATGTTGAGCAAGCAGTAAAGGAAAGATAAAAATTGGAGTAGGAATTAAAGCCCAGGGAGAAGAAATAAAAACTTTTAGGTTTGACGACGACATTGTAATTCTGTCAGAGACAGCAAAGGACTTCGAAGAGCAGCTGAACGGAATGGAGAGTGTCTTGAAAGGAGGATATAAGATGAACATCAACAAAAGCAAAACGAGGATAATGAAATATAGTTAAATTAAATCAGGTGATGCTGAGCGAATAAGATTAGGAGATGAGACATTTAAAACAGTAAATGAGTTTTGCTATTTGAGCAGTAAAATAACTGATGATGGTCGAAGTAAAAGAGGATACAAAATGTAGACTGGCGATGGCAAGAAAAGCGTTTCTGAAGACGAAAAATTTGTTAACATCGAGCATAGATGTAAGCATCAGGAAGTCTTTTCTGAAAGTATTTGTATGGGATGTAGTCATGTTTGGAAGTGAAACATGGACAATAAACAGTTTAGACAAGAAGAGACTAGATGCTTTTGAAATGTGGTGCTACTGACGAATGCTGAAGATTAGATGGGTAGACCACGTAACTAAAGCGGAGGTACTGAGTAGAATTGACGAGAAGAGGAATTTGTGGCACAGCTTGAGTAGAAGAAGGGATTTGTTGGTAGGACATATTCTGAGGCACCAAGAGTAAAAATCATAGAGGGAGGCCAAGAGATGATTACAGTAAGCAGATTCAGAAGGATATAGGTTGCAGTGGCTACCCGGAGATGAAGAGGCTTGCACAGGATACATTAGCGTGGAGATCTGCATCAGACCAGTCTTTCGACTGATGACCACAACAACTACGAAATCGAAGTTGGGGCAGATGCTGCAAGAGGTGCATGTCTGTTGCTATCTTCTGCTCCCTCTGGCTGGTTACAGGCCCAGCCGCATACCGCGGAAACCAGCCTGAACGCAGGAGTCGAAGTGACGGTAACCCGCTAAGAACAGGTGCGTTTCAGCGGTTGGCGGCGTCGAAGGCGACGCCGAGAGACACTCAAGTGTGACACTGTGCCCCTTCCCGTCGTGCGTATTTTCAGAGGCGCATTTTGCCTCTGACTTCATTTTTACGGATGACAACGCGCGACCGCATCAAACAGCACAGGCGGAGGAGCTCTTGGAACGAACGGATATTTGGCGAATGAACCGGCCTGCCCGTTGGCCCCACTTAAATCGCAACGAACACTTCTGGGATGCGTCGGGGAGACGTTCTGCAGTACATCCACATGGACCAACGAGTGTCGAGCATTTGTGAACACCGCTGATGGAGGGAAGTAACACCCTACCACAAGAACTCCTTACCAACCTTGTGGCCACTGCTGGAGCACCTTGCAGTGCATGCAGTGTCGTCCGTGGTAATCATACACCTTTATAAAAATTATGGCCAGCCTTTTGTCCAGGGGACCATCGTAAATCACCATGACGTCAGTGTAATTATTTTCTTCGAATGAGTCATTTCTTTTCGTCTCATTGCGCAATTTTTTCAATTACTTTCTGTGCAATACGACAGCAATTCTTTCTGTGTATGGTGCAAGTTTCATTGAGCTATGTTACTTGATAGCAACACACTTCGCGAAAGCTACTTCGTCCTTGAGTTTAGAACACCATGTAGACAGCGTTATGCCTAGGTACTTTCTGCGGTGGAGTTGCAACGCTTATCATTTGCGTATCCAAACTTGTAGCACACTCGTTGCCAATTTGACATTTTTTTCACTGTACCTTCATAGTTCCTTAATGCTCAGCAATTACAGATTCTAGCTGACGACGTCGTAGATGACTTCAGTTCATGAGCCAAAACATTTTGACCTCCTGCTTGGCGGCGTGTTCGTCCTCATTCAGGACGCCACATAGTAGCGACCTGCAGAGCGTGGAGTCGAAGAGTGCCTGGCAGGTTTCCACAGATACGTGGCCCCAGGTGTCCCACCCACAGTTATCCTACGTTACAGGCCTGTAGTTTGCAGTCACGGAAGTGGACTCAAAAAATCCTCGGTAGGTTTCCAGATGAATGTGACACCAGAGCTACATTCGAACTTAAGTGCCTGGCAGAGGGTTCATCGAAAGACTTTCAAACTATTTCTCTACCACAAAATTGGTAAGGCTTTCGTGGCCACTTGTTGACAAACTGCCTATTGGCTTCTGTCTCGGTTCTTCAGTCGACGTTTGTCTGATGATTTTACTGACGTTTTGCCAGCACGAGTGACTGCCACTGTCAATCAAAGCTTCACCCTCCATTGCTGGTGGTGAACTGGAGCCGAGTCGCGGCCGCCGACTGTGTGTACGTGGCGCGCCAACGTCCGAGAGCTTCTCCGCGGTCATTTCCGGTGCGGTTCTCCTCTTGCTACCTGCAACGGTCGTTCGCTGCAGCACGGGAAGCCAGTATTCGCTCACCTCAAGCCTTTCTTTTTTCTTGTTGAAACTATTCCCGTGTTTTTGTATTTCTGTAGCTTCTCTGAACAAGCAGTTGTGATATCGCTTCTCTGCAGCCAGAACTTCCGTGTCGGCGAATTTTACTATGTGGTCGGTCTCACATTCTGCCACAGTCGATTTCTCCCCCTGCCCCAACCTGTAATTTCGCTTATGTTCTTTGGTCCTGGTGTTGGTAGATCGTCCAGTCATTCCGACATTAACTTTTCCGCGTGTGCATGATATGCGGTATATTCCTGCCATTACAAGTGGTTCCCCTTTTCTCCTTGGCCGATCTAAGAGTGCTGGTGAAACGTCCGTAAAATCAGCAGACGAACGTTGACTAAAGAACGCTACACAGAAGTCAATATTTCTCTACCATTCCACTATGGAGCTGCGCGCGAAAAAAACGAATACCTAAATACTTTCGTGCGAGCTCTCATCTCTCATATTTTATTACGATGATCATTTCTCCCTACGTACGCCGGCGTCCATGAAATACTTCCGGAACTGGATGAGATGACTGGTGACAGAAATTTCTTGAAAAGATCTCACTGTAACGAAAAAAATATTTGTTTTAATGATTACCATCTGAACTAGCGTATCATATCCGTGGCACTCTCTTCCCTACTTCGTGGTAATACTCAAGTACCTGCAGTTCTCTGAAATTATCCGATGTCGTCCGTCAATTTTATCTGGTAAGCATAGCATACAGCGTGGTAGTATTCTTTTTAGTGGAGTTATTGTATCTACTAAGTGTTCCGCCAATAAAACGCACTCTTTGGTTCGCCTATGCACTATGGAACTTAACATCTGAGGTCATCAGTCCCCGAGACTTAGAACTACTTAAACCTAACTAACCTAAGGACACCACACACATCCATGCCTGGGGCAGGATTCGAACCTGCGACCGTAGTAGCAGCGCGGTTCCGGACTGAAGCGCCTAGAATCACTCGGCCACAGCGGCCGGCGGTTCACCTTCCCCACAATATTATCTGTGGTGTCACCGCCAGACACCAAACTTGCTAGGTGGTAGCCTTTAAATCGGCCGCGGTCCGTTAGTATACGTCGGACCCGCGTGTCGGCACTATCAGTGATTGCAGACCGAGCGCCGCCACACGGCAGGTCTAGAGAGACTTCCTAGCACTCGCCCCAGTTGGACAACCGACTTTGCTAGCGATGGTTCAGTGACAAAATACGCTCTCAGTTGCCGAGACGATAGTTAGCATAGCCTTAAGCTACGTCATTTGCTACGACCTAGCAAGGCGCCATTACCAGTTACTATTGATACTGTAAAACATTTACCGTCAAGAGCGACGCTCATCATTAATGGATTAAAGTTAAGTATTCCACCAGCTACGTCCGTTTTTCTAAAGTCTAATTTCCTTGTCCTGTTCCAGACCTCACGCCAGCCTGCGTGAGCTAAAACGTGCGCCTTTCGGCTTCCTCTAGTTCCCGGTGTTGGCTCTCCTGCCAACCCACAACATTATCCATATTACCGTTCCAACATAAGGTGCTCGTAATTGTATTTAGTTGAGTTTACAGCCTTGAGATTCGCGTATTTATCGTGTAACCGATATTTAATGAATTATTTTTAGTACTCACATATTTTTTTATTATTTAGGGTGAATTGCTACTTTTTACACCATACAGACATCTTGATTAAATCGTTTTGCAGTTTGTTTTGATCTTCTGACAACTTTAATGGCTGCTAAGATTGTCTTCTAAATCATTTGTGTAGGCCAGCAACAGCCGACTGCCTAAGTATTTCCTTGGGGAACGCCAGATATCACTTACGTTTTACACCATGACCTTCTCTCTGTTAGTACGAACTGTGACGTTTCTGGCAGGAAATCTCAAATCTATCTGCACAAGTGAGATGGTACTCCATAAGCACGCAGTTTGATTAGAATGATATCAAAAGCCTTCATGGAAATCTAGAAATATGGTATGAATTTGAGATTTCCTGCTCATAGCACTCAATTCGTGCGAATAAAGAGCTAGATGTGTTGCACAAGAATGTTACTTTCTCAATACGTGGTGACGATGTGTCAATAAAAATTTTTCTCCGAGGTAATTCATAATGTTCTAACACAATATATCTTCCAAAACCATGCTGAAAATTACTGTCAGTTATTTGGGTCTGTAATTCACCAGGCTATTCTGATCAGATGAAGCGCCATCCATTTTTTGAACTTTTGTCTTTTTTTGGTTCTGATAAAATCCCCATGTCATTCCAAGCATGTGTGTCAATTTGTACCTCTCTATCTACATTATTCCGTGATTTATTCAGTTTTCAAATTTATACTGACTTTTTGATCACCCGTTATTTCGCTTTTAATTTTAATGCTTTTGGATCTTACGGCACTCAGTCCCGCTACAGCGCTGTGGTCATTCGCCGGCTGTTGTGACCGAGCGGTTCTAGGCGCTTCAGTCCGGATCCGCACGCCCGCTATGGTCGCAGGTTCGAATCCTGCCTCGGGCATGGATGACTGTGATGACCTTAGGTTAGTTAGGTTTAAGTAGTTCTAAGTCTAGGGGACTGATGACCTCAGATGTTAAGTCCTATAGTGCTTAGAGCCATTTGAACCATTTGTGGTCGTTCACAGTTCACGCACTTCCCGTAAAATACGGGAGAGTGATTTGTGGGCAGAGAGGTGGCGCCTGATAGCATGGCACATGTGTTCCATGGGTTCCAGATCAGCTGAATTTGGAGGTCAAGACACGAATCTGAGTTCATAGTCGTGTAACTGAAACAACTGTATCATGATTCTTGCCTCGTGACATGGGCAGTTAGACTGCTGGAAGATACCATTTCTGTCAGGGAAGATAACAAGCATAAGGGATACAGATGGTCCGCCACGATGATGACGTAGCACACAGCTGCCACGATGCCTCAGATGACAACGACAGGACCATTGAGAACTCAGATGCCCCCGTCAGTCTACGTCCGTGGCACGGTGCCTGTGTTGAGCAGATATTCCAGACACGGCATCCACCTGGCAGAATAAAAAATTTGATTCCGTGGATCCATGGTTCACACTGGATGATCGTTCTGCCCACTCTAATCGTAACTGATTATTTCGTTGGGTCAATATGGCACACATAGTGGTCGTCTGCTGTGGGCAGCGCTGAATTTTGGGCTCAGAAATGCATGTTCCTACAACAGCATTGTATTCTATCGCTGATGTGCCCCATACCACTGTCTATCCTGCTTTACACAGCGGGCAGGCCTACAAGCAGATGTTGAAGGAAAAGGAGTCGACGTCCAGCACTTTCTCACCTGCTGGTGGTTTCACCATTCAGGAGCCATTTTCTCTAAGTGCTCACGACAGCAGCACTCGAACAGCCGACCAGCTTTCGGAGGTGCTCGTCCCAAGACACTGAGCAGTAGCAGTTTTAGCAGTGTGTCCTTCACAAACTCAAATGTGTAATTTGATTTCCCCGTAGCATAGCTGGAATGACGCCCCATTTGCCTCTGCTCCTCCTGTATACTTTCCTTACTTCGTCTTATGCCGACGACGCCACCAGGCAGCATTCAAGGGCGCGGTGCGCTGTGCCCATAATGCTTCAGCTCATCAGTGTAAGCAGGGCGAATCAACTAAAACTTGCACCGCAAATGTTGCGGAAATGGGTGGTGCTGCTGATGTGCAGTTTTCACAGAATAGATTCGTAGTCAGGGGCTTGCATTGTTAGCCAATAAACAGATTGTAATAATATTTAGAAAGCGTATTTTTGCGCAAACTTGCACTTTTAAACTGAACAATGCCTATTGGTATTAACAAACTAAAAGCGGGGTAAATTAGAATGCCGATGGTGTTTCCTGCAGGATTCTAGTGCGAGTCGTTTACGAGATATCGTATTTTGAAACATTCCCACACCGACACTTGTAGAATACCTGCGGTAGCACACAATAAAAAACAACATAACTGCTTACATTACTTATATTGATTCTGACCAGTAACAACACCATTGGCTATCACAGGTTGTATACAAAATGACCACCGGTAGTGGCAATACACCCTTCCAGTCTGGTATGGAACTACTCCAGTCTGGTATGGAACGACTGTTGCACACATGCTAGCATTTCAGCGGAGATGTTGGAGCAGGCTGCAGTAACACATCGTTGCGTATTATAGGGTGTAGTTGGTATGTTCTTGTAGACAGCGTCGCTCCGCTTTCCCTGCAGAAAAAAGTTTACAGGCGAACTTGCAAATAATTCATGAAGACAAGGCGTACTACTTCGTGATACAGGCTGGACAACCATCATGCTTGTATCACATGTTCCTCCTATTCTGCAGAGAACGTCTTCTAGGATCAGTGGGAGATGGTCTGTTAGGAGGCTGCGATACTCGTGTGTGTTCAGTGTCTTGTCTATAAAAAATGGGCCTATGAGCTGATGGTTCACTATACCACACCACAAGTTCACACTCCATGGATGCTGACAGTCCACAAGACGAAGCCAATAGGGATTGTCAACAGACCAATAGTGCATGTTTCGGCGGTTTACCTGGGCATGACTGGTAAATTTGGCTTCATCACGAAACAAGATGCATGATTCATCTGTACTATCCTGTCTTAATGCCTACGTACAGAAATTAACACAATTCTGACAACCGTTTCTACGCAGCTGTTAATGGAAAGAGATGTGACAGGCATGTAACCTATGTAGATAGAGAGTGTGTAGGACCCTTGCTTGACCCGTGCTAGTTTCTAGTGCGATTCCAAACGAGCTAACCTGCGGATCAGCTGCAGCACCAGCTAGAACATTAATTTCCCCATCTTGTGTCGTGATTTGCTTCCTTCTACTACGTTGCTTATATGTTACACTACCACATTCACCTGGCTGGTTGAAGAGGTTGATAAATAATTGCCGAGATCGTTGACGTCTATAGGGGTATCTTGCCGCATTAACTGTACAAGAAGGAACCGCATTCTCCCTATACTCTCCATACAAGATGAGCACGTGCTGGTTTTTCTGCATTGCTAAATCCTATCGTCCATTCACGACCTACTGCTTCGAATGTCACACGCAAACTGACTAGCAGATCGCAGTGCGCTCAAGGAACACTCGAGCACACTCCAAGTAAATATAAGATCACGGTACCTAGCAACTACACAGGTTGACTGGCACAGATAAGTGTCAGTGTGGAAAATTTTCAATGCAGGAGGAACCTGTGGTACCAACACGGTGGCTGTGCAGCCTGCAGTGCACGTAATACTGCAGCATGTCCTCACGAACTGTTTCCATATCGATGAATTGGATATAGAGGGCCTGTGCCTCGGTAGGCCCATTCCCCAGATCTGACGTCTATAAACTTTTTTCTATGGGGAAAGCTGAAAGACGATTTCTACAACGTCATACCAACTGTACCCAGCTCCGACATCAGAAATGGTGGTGCGTCTGCAGCAGTCGTTCCATACCAGACTGGAAGCGTATATTGCCGATGCCAGTGATCACTTTGAACAACATCTGTGATGGTCAGTTGTCTCGTTACTGGTCAAACTCCACATAGCTAGTGTATACAGCTGTTGTGTTCTTTAGTGTATGCTACCAAAGGCATTTGACAAATGCCTGTGTGTGAAGCTCTCAAAATGTCTCGTAAACGACTCGCACTCGAATCCTGCAACAAACACCACTGACATTCTGATTGATTTATCGTACTTTTAATTTGTCAGCGTCAGTATTAATTTTTCTATTTAAAAAAGTGTAAGTTTTCACAAACAATACACTTTCTAAATGTTATTACAATCTGTTTATTGTTTAACAGTACGAGCCCCTGACTGCGAGTCCAATCAATACCACTTTCCATTTCCGCAACATACATGCAACAAGTTTTAGGTGATTTGCCCTGTGTACGACAGTGTGGCGACCGCTTTACGCGTTACCTGTTTGGTGATTGGTTCAAATGGCTCTGAGTACTATGGGTTAAAAAAATGGTTCTAATGGCTCTGAGCACTATGGGACTTAACATCTGAGGTCATCAGCCCCGTAGAACTTAGAACTACTTAAACCTAACTAACCTAAGAAAATCACACACATCCATGCCCGAGGCAGGATTCGAACCTGCGACCGTAGTAGTCGCGTGGTTCCGGACTGAAGCGCCTAGAACCGTTCGGCCAGGCCGGGCGGCACCTGTTTGGTGAGGGATTTCCCGTTAGTGTTTGCATTACTTGCATCCCAGTAAGAAGTTTCCAGTATTGCGCTGCCTGAAACAGTGGCCTACGACGTCAGTGGGCTGAGTCCCCGCCTGCTCTTGCGTGCAGGTGGTTCCGTAGCGTGCGCGGGCGGAGCGCGGCCGTGCCGCCGCCGGGCCAGAGCCGCGTGCGGCAGGTGGGCGGCAGCCTGTACGTGGGCGGCGCCCTGCTGGGAGACTCGGGCCGCTACGTCTGCGTAGTCAACAACTCGGTGGGCGCCGAGCGCGCTTCCACCGCGCTGCTCATCACCAGTGAGTAGACGTGCAGTCGCCCGCTGCGCAGCGCCGCGCCTCCACCTGCTGCGCCACGAGTTTCTAGTTTCTTTCTTTAGTGTTCCAGTCGTCTCGGAGCCTGATGTGGCCCGCCACGACAACTTGTGCTGTGCCAACCTCTCCGTCTCAAACTAGACTCATGACACTAAAGAACTAAAATGGCAACATATATGTAATTTGTATCTGTTCTTTCGGACATGTCCGAAAGGACAAAGCGAGACAGCCAATGATCTCTTCAGTGCAGATGCACTCCAGGCTCGACCTCTTACGGGACTCGGTGAAATGGCACGAGTAATGTAGGTTAATGGGCAAAGGACACTACATTTTGTGCGGATAAGTTGAGAATTTGGGCCTGAGGGGAGCCGTGCTAGAGCAGTCGGTGCCACTGCAATGAGCACTGTGCACAGATGGCACAGTGATCAAAGCATCTGCCTAGTAACCAGGAGATACGGGTTGGAGTCGCGGTCCTGCAGAAAGTTTCAACTTTGCCCCATTGATTTCGATCAGTGACCACTCGCAGCCAATGTCTGTGAGTCCTTTGTGTAAACCAGCAACGTATTTAACCCGCGAGCATCCGTGCCTTTAAAAGTTCCACGACCGCTGGGCGTCGAGCATTTTGCTCACACTCAACAGGCACCCTGAAACGTACCTAAACCTTGTATATTAATATATTTTTTGTTATTTTTATAATAAAACACTCATATTTTACTATTTAAAATATTTATTTGCAATACGAAACAATCGGTATACTTATATTGTTGGTAATAATCACGGGACAATTAAAATCGCCAGACTTCACTAAGAAAAAAATTACAAAAAACAACTACTTCTCATTATTCAACTTTTGTCACTTAATCTTCGTCATTCAGGGTGAAGAAAAGTTCGTGCACTCGGACTTCGCGGTACGATTTCTCGCGTACTAGCAATACAAAAATGTCTGTCACAAAATTTCGTGCTGCGTATATGTCGGGCGGTAAACGGACGTCAAAGATTGGAAATCTGGCGACACTGTCATCACGTGTACGATAACTATCGCTGCCAGCAGTCCTGCGCAGTTGGCGCAATAGATTGCGTTTTGGGTTATCATGCAGGAGATTCAGAGTTCGATTCTGGGTCATGGCTTATTTGCTTTTATTTGCTGAATGTAGTCTGAGTGGTATGGTATCTGGGTCTTCTACAAAACATTTGCTGTTATGCATTATGAACACAGAAATGGATCTACAATCGTTTTCATTGGTCAGCTTTAGAGAAGCCTTTTGCACGTCGTGGACGCGAATTGTTTCCCGCCACAGCATCTACCAGGTCCCAATCCGTTTTCTGTTTATCCTCCCCCAGTGGTCCCATCGAGGTTATTTGCAAAGCACACTGTTAGTCCCGCTGGAGACATAAGACCCTAACGGAATGCAATGGACCTGAACGTGGCAAGAATAATAGTTGGTATTAATCGATGAGCCGACGGGGGAGGCTAAACACAAAACAAGTTTGGAATCTAGTAGATGCAGTGGTGCAAAACAATTCATGGCCACGACATCCAAAAGGTTTCTTAAAAGCTGACCAATGAAACCGATTGTATTTCCGTTTCTGTGTTCGTAATACATAACTGCAAATGTTTTGTAGAAGACCCACTGTAGCTGCTGAATGACTATCAAGACGCCAGATACCGTACCACCCATAGTACTTTTAGCAAATACGAACCAATAAACCTCGATCCAGAATCGAAACCTCGACCTCCTGCATGCTAACGCACAACACTATCCACTGCACTAACTGCGCTGCACTGTATTACGTGCTGACAGAGGTAGTTTCCGTACACGTGATTACAGTGTTGTTCTAGGCGCTCAGTCCGGAACTGCGCGACTGCTACGGTCGCAGGTTCGAATCCTGCCTCGGGCATGGATGTGTGTGATGTCCTTAGGTTAGTTAGGTTTAAGTAGTTCTAAGTTCTAGGGGACTGATGACCACAGATGTTTAGTCCCATAGTGCTCAGAGCCATATGAACCATTTGATTACAGTGTTGCCAGGTTGCCAATCTTTAACGTCCATTTCCTGCCAGAAATACGCGCAGTACAAAAGTCTGTGAGAGACATTTTTGCATTGCCAGTACGTGAGGAAGTGCGCTGTGAAGTCAGAGTGGGCGAATTTTTATTCACCCTGTGTATCTGTTGCCTTGCACAATGTCACTTAATGTTGCAGTATGTTCATTACACAAATTTTTTTGACAATGAAGGTTTGCATTTTTTGTCTTCCAATATTTTCATCTTGGACAGATTTGTGACATATGCCAGTGGGTTTTCCAGCGTCTGAAACTTCACTTTCATTGGTAAATCGTTTTATAACTTACTGTAGAGGATAAGGCAGATTTTGGATTATACTCCTATGCATATCTCCTTCCAGGCACGCCATTTCTTTTTCCTTCTTGCCTATCCACCTATAAAAATACATAATAATGTTGGTTTACTCATTTCACGTAATTATACTTTGTCATCGTAATTAATAGAAAACACAATAAACAAAGAGCAATAGACATAAAATTACATTTTAAAGAATATGAATAGCGAAATATACAGGGTGTTACAAAAAGGTACGGCCAAACTTTCAGGAAACATTCCTCACACACAAATAAAAAAAAGATATGTGGACATGTGTCCGGAAACGCTTGATATCCTTGTTAGAGCTCATTTTAGTATCGTCAGTGTGTACTGTACTTCCTCGATTCACCGCCAGTTGAAGGAAGGTAATGTTGACTTCGGTGCTTGTGTTGACATGCGACTCATTGCTCTACAAAAAAATGGTTCAAATGACTCTGAGCACTATGCGACTGAGCTGCTTAGGTCATCAGTCGCCTAGAACTTAGAACTAATTAAACCTAACTAACCTAAGGACATCACACACGTCCATGCCCGAGGCAGGATTCGAACCTGCGACCGTAGCGGTCGCGCGGTTCCTGACAGTAGCGCCTAGAGCTGCTCGGACACTTCGGCCGGCCATTGCTCTACAGTACTAGCATCAAGCACATCAGTATGTAGTATCAACAGGTTAGTGTTCATCACGAACGTGGTTTTGCAGTCAGTGCAATGTTTACAATTGCGGAGTTGGCAGATGCCCATTTGATGTATGGATTAGCACGGGGCAATAGCCGTGGCGCGGTGCTTTTGTATCGAGACAGATTTCCAGAACGAAGGTGCCCCTACAGGAAGACTTTCTAAGCAATTGATCGGCGTCTTATGGAGCACGGAACATTCAAGCGTATGACTCGTGACTGGGGAATACCTAGAACGACGAGGACACCTGCAATGGACGAGGCAATTCTTCGTGCAGTTGACGATAACCCTAATGTCAGCGTCAGAGAAGTTGCTGCTGCACAAGGCAACGTTGACCACGTCACTGTATGGAGAGTGCTACGGGAGAACCAGTTGTTTCCATACCATGTACAGCGTGTGCAGGCACTATCAGCAGCTGATTGGCCTCCACGGGTACACTTCTGCGAATGGTTCATCCAACAATGTATCAATCCTCATTTCAGTGCAAATGTTCTCTTTACGGATGACGCTTCATTCCAACGTGATCAAATTGTAAATTTTCACAATCAACATGTGTGGGCTGACGAGAATCCGCACGCAATTGTGCGATCACGTCATCAACACAGATTTTCTGTGAACGTTTGGGCAGGCATTGTTGGTGATGTCTTGATTGGGCCCCATGTTCTTCCACCTACGCTCAATGGAGCACGCTATCATGATTTCATACGGGATACTCTACCTGTGCTGCTAGAACATGTGCCTTTACAAGTACGACACAACATGTCGTTCATGCACGATGGAGCTCCTGCACATTTCAGTCGAAGTGTTCGTACGCTTCTCAACAACAGATTCGGTGACCGATGGATTGGTAGAGGCGGACCAATTCCATGGCCTCCACGCTCTCCTGACCTCAACCCTCTTGACTTTCATTTATGGGGGCATTTGAAAGCATTTGACTACGCAGCCCTGGTACCAAATGTAGAGACTCTTCGTGCTCGTATTGTGGACGGCTGTGATACAATACGCCATTCTCCAGGGCTGCATCAGGGCATCAGGGATTCCATGCGACGGAGGGAGGATGAATGTATCCTCGGTAACGGAGGACATTTTGAACATTGCCTGTAACAAAGTGTTTGAAGTCACGCTGGTACGTTCTGTTGCTGTGTGTTTCCATTCCATAATTAATGTGATTTGAAGAGAAGTAATAAAATGAGGTCTAACATGGAAAGTAAGCGTTTCCGGACACATGTCCACATAACATATTTTCTTTCTTTGTGTGTGAGGAATGTTTCCTGAAAGTTTGGCAGTACCTTTTTGTAACACCCTGTATACTTACGCCCGGACTCGCGGATGAGCTAAATGCCGCACGGCCAGGATCGGACCAACGGACTGACCTGTGACTGCTTACACAACAACAGTTTGTGCAGGCCAGGGGGCGTATAAAACCCAGCTACCGACCGAACGAGAACCTTGTGGGCGTTACTGATAAAATTTCAAGTGTATTAAAATTTCTGTGAGCAAAATGCTCGTAGTACGAGTGCTCGCGGGTTGATTACACTGACTGACAAAAAAAAGTGAACACCCTGAATGAGAAGAGGATATTCAATGAAATTTCATGTATTGAGAGAGCATGGCGAAGTTAATTCAGTTTCTATAAAATCGAGTCAAATTTACAAAGAAGTTAGCAGTATGAGCCCACTTACCAGTGTGACGTTCCACCATCTCTGGCCTGGATGCACGAACTGACAGTGGCGGGCTGTTATCGCGTGCTAACGTTCTCCACCACCCTGTAAATATCGCACTAAAATTACGACACTTCTTTTCGAATGCGAGACGAAAATCGGACTAAAATTAAGCCATCTTTCTTCAAATGCGAACCGAAAATTGCACTAAAATTACGCTATTGCTCTTATAATGCGCGCTGGTATGCAAATGAAATGGACATAATGTGTTTTGTAATGCTCTCTTGACGATAACTAGCAAAGCCAAAAGACTATGGCTCTATACTGAAAAAATGAATATATGAGGGACTGAGGGAATTTAGTATTAAGTGTTTTCCGTAGATGATCTGCTAAGGAGGCCCTTTGGCTGTAGACCCATTGAGGAGAAAACGAAAATTAAAGAGGTACTTACAAGTATTTCTAATGTAAATCTAATATCAAACAGATGTGGCTTAAGGCTCGCCGATTTGGCATATGTAAAAGTTAAAATTTCGAAATAGTTGCAGAATATTTTGATCAGCTTATTAATTGTTCAGAACCAATCTAGAAACTTGAACGCTCAAGCACTCTTGAAAATCTAGAAGAATATCTATCAAATGAATTGAAAAGTTATTAAAACCTTATAAAGCTAGTGTGGAAGACTCTGTTGTCTTCTACCAAATGTAAAAAAATTAGCTAAAATTAATCTTTCAGAAAACTTGCAAAATAGAAAAACTGCCAGGAGAGTGAAAGGTGATCTTGACACAGGGTGACAATTATTGAACTATGTTTAAAAAAAGAAAACGTAAATTTGTTACAAACTACGGTGTGCACACACTTTATTCAACATGTAAACTACAGATATTAGGATTTAGGTTATGACATGTTCGATATGCCTGCAATCATTGGCGATGATGAAGTGGCGCAAAGGAATTGCAAAATTCTACATGACCCGCTGAAGTGTTCGAAAATCGATACTGTCGATGACCCCCTGAATGGCTGTTCCCAACTCAGCAATCGATTGGCGTTACTCTTCTTCACCTTTTCTTTAATATAGCCTCAGAAAAAGGAGTCGCAGGTGTTCAGATCCGGAGAATACGGCGGTCAATCGAGGCCTATGGCAGTGGCCTCTGGCTACCCCAAATCCAGAATGCGTTCCCCAAAGTGCTCGTCCAGGACATAAACACTCTCCTGCTTCGATGGGGTCGAGCTCCGTCTTGCATGAACCACACCTTGTCGAAATCATGGTCACTTTTTATAATGGGGATGAAATAATCTTCCAAAACCTTTATGTACCATTCGGTAGTCACCGTGCCATCCAGAAATATCGCACCGATTATTCTGTGACTGGACACAGCATACAACATACTCACCTGTTTAGGATGAAGAGACTTCTCGATCGCGAAATGCGGATTTTCAGTCCTCCAAATACACTCGTTTTACTTATTGACGAACCCATGAAAATGAAAGTGGGCTTCGTCGCTGAACCAAACCAAGCATGCACGTACTAATTCCCATCACGCTCCGCGGCCAACCGTGAGTTAGAACGTCCTAACGCAAACCGTTCAGAAGTTATGCCAATTTTATTTCATATAGTTCAATAACTCTCACCCTGTACATCCACTATATAAGAAAGGCAATAAACGAGGTTTTAACGACAACAGAGGAATTTCTTTGGAACCAGTTGCATGTAACATATTTTCCAAATTTGTTTTAAAGAGAGTAGAAACAAAAAGTGGTGAATGATGATGATGGTGCCGTGTGGCTAGGGCCTCTCGTCGGGTAGACCGTTCGCCTGGTGCAAGTCTTTCGAGTTGACGCAACTTCGGTGACTTGCGTGGCGATGAGGATAAGGATGATGATAAGGACAACACAACACCCAGTCCCTGAGCGGAGAAAATCCCCAACTCAGCCGGAAATCTAACCCGGGCCGTTAGGCATGACATTCCGATGCGCTGACCATTCAGTTACCAGGGACGGACATTTAGGTGAAAATCAAGGTGGAATTCAGAAGGTCATATTCTAAAAGCGTGTCCAGAACAAATATTTAATCTTAAGCCAGTCATTTTAACAGATTACTGAATCCAAAAGGTCATACTCTAAAGGCTCCATTAACATGACTGCACTGGTGGCGACTGGCCTGACACGGGCACCTCGTCGAAGGCGATGAGCATCATGAACAGCTTCGTGAACGACATTTTCGAGCGCATTGCGGCCGAGGCGTCTCGCCTGGCGCACTACAACAAGCGCTCGACCATCACGTCTCGCGAGATCCAGACCGCTGTGCGACTTTTGCTGCCTGGCGAGCTGGCCAAACACGCTGTGAGCGAGGGCACGAAGGCGGTGACCAAGTACACGAGCTACAAGTAAGGAGGTGGCTCTGGAAGGAAGGAGAAGGCTCCTCCGTTGCCGCTGGAGCGTTATGGCGTAGGCGGGGAGGAGGCGAGAGCGGCAAAACGTGTGTGCTCACAGCTGTCTCGCCACCAGTGGCGTAGCGTGAGGGGAGACTTTGAGACTTGGTCTCCCCTGTATTCGTGCTTAAAAAAGATCCAACAGTAATTCATAACAAAAATATTAACAACTTTCTACTAAGAGCACTAAATGTGCGAAGACATCAGTTTTGTAGCCCGCGCCGCCGCACCCTGAGTATTGGTGTGTCTGCCTGCTTGAGACTCGACTGCTCTCAGTCTCTGCCTCCCTTCCCTTACCTGGATGTGTGCACCTGAGTGTTAGTGGCATTCTCGGCTCCCCTCCACTTTCCCTCTTCCACGAAGTCTGGTGCGCTGCACTTGCTAGCAGGTTCGATTCCTGTAGATACCAATGATTTTTATTTTTATTTTGGTTTATTCTTCGGGATGTTAAACCATTAATTATAAATGTATATATTTAAACAATTCGATTTACATATGTAAAATTAATACATTCTATTTAGTTAGGTTACTGTCATTGCAAGTCAAAGGGCTATAGGCCACCACATTGTAGATATTGGTATAATTACGCATGATTCGATTGGGAAGTGTGTCCCAAAGGCGTTGTATCCTCTACTGAAGCAACCCGGAACACAACTGCCATAAATGGTCCTACACAGTCTGGACACAGGTACCAGGATGCAGCTGACATCCGAGCTGGTGCCACACATGGGCTGTTGGGGACAGATTTGGAGACCATGCTGGTCACAGAAGTAATTTACAGCATGCAAACCGTTCACAGACAGTAGTGCCATGTGTGGACGAGAGTTGACCTACGGAAATGTGACACCATGCCTGTGTCATACGAGTGGTAACATGTGAGGACACAGGATGCTTCCGAAATACTGTTGTTCAGAGTTCCTTCAGTCATTACCAGGCATAACATGAAGTAATACCCAATGACTTTCTACACTATGACACCAGGAGTAAAGCCGTTGTTCCTCTCCAAAACCTAGGATCTCACAACCAGGTCACCGACATATGCACCGTCGATGGAGAACCGTGATTCGTCACTGAACACAATGCGATGAGATTTGTCAGCAGTCTGTTCTTCCCAGTCACACACCACTCCAAACGCAGCTAATTCTCTAATCTGGGTGCTGCAATCTCTGACCAACGGTACAGGATGACACAGAATGTTGCAGGGAGTCTATTATTTGCTCCCAGATACCAGTCGCAGATGTGAAGGGTTTACGATGTGTTTGGTGCACCAACACAGCGATACTTTCTTTTGGTGGTAACATGTTGTCCATCTGAGTTTTGACTACGAGTATACATGTCGTCGCATTCCCATGCAATCCAATGTGGAACCAATGTCACACTCGATTGTACCATAAATCCAGATATTGCACTATTTGGCCAGCTGGTCTATAGGCGACCCACAATGAGGCCCCTATCACTGTCAGGTGCTGGTAAAGTGGTCTCTCAAGAGTAAATGGCATCTCTGCATCCTTCAAAGTGATTACCAACAATCTGTCTGTGATCATATTCCTTACATTCCCTTACTAGAGCTGATAACAACAGTAAACACTAACAATGCTATTGCACACTGATTGCTGTTCAACCTGCTACAGAAAACTGCAACTATAATCATTCACATACCCACTGTTAGTTTGTATGTGTCCGAAGTTACATTTACATCTAACCATGTCTTCTGGATGCTTCACTTTTATGCAGTGTATTTATTGGTTCACATGAAGTTTTTGGGAAGTACTGAAAACGGAAGATGTGTCATGTATATGTGGAGGGGATTAGAGGAAAGAGGTGGGCAGATCCTTAAGTTCGTATGGGATTCGAGAGTATGGTGATGAAAAGACAGACAAGGAGAGAAGAAGTGATTGCCGCCTGAGGATTTGAGAGTAGTGATAGGATTTTGAATTTCAAACAGTTATTGCTGGAATACAATGCAGCACACCCTCGAGTTTGGATTTATACAACCGTTCTCGTCAGGTGTTTCAGTTCTTGACTGTGATTGGTGCATTTTATTTCACTTGACAATTTCCTTTTTTAGGATTTTTACCTGTGAACATAGAGTGAGAGCATTTCTTTTCAGCACTGAATAAAGTGCAGAGACCCATAAGTGTAATACACGTACTTTCTGTGTGGTGGCAGCGCCGCTATCAGCATATGTGGTGCCACAGCAGCAGACGGTGGATGTGGGCCAGACTACAGAGCTTAATTGCTCCACAGAGGGCTATCCTCAGCTGGCCATCTCTTGGCTCAAGGATGGCCAGCCACTGCACACCTCCAGCAGAGTGGAGCTGGTCACCCCACAGGTAAGGACGAGTGGACCTCTGGCATGACCTTCCCCACTTACCTCCAGGCTATACCTGCATTCTGAAAGTCGCTCTAATATGGATATTATGTCCAGTCCTCCTGCACTAAATATCCATTACAAGCACAGCCACATCCTGTCACACTACTTATACCGTAGGATTGGAATACGACAGAATACCCAACATAAACTGTATACATTAGCTCCCCACCTACACAATCCGATCAAAAGTATCCACACACCTAGTACAGGACGTTAATATAAGATGTTTCTACCCTTAACCTTCATGGCAGCCTGAACTCTTCTTTTTTAGATAAATTTGGTTCTTGTAATTTTTCTTCAGATTCCATGTATTTCTAAGGATAAACTCTTTCGTAATTATTAAATGTAATTGTTCACCTTTAAAAAAATTTGCTGTTTCTCTAAACTGTTCTTTTATAAGATTAGAAGACAATTTATCAGTACTAAAACCCATAAATTTACTTTTTTCTGATTTAGTAAATTCTTTTTCACAAATAAAACAAGTTTTGGAATTTTTATAATTTGTTCTGTCGTCATTATCATTGGAACATTTCGATCACATATTTCAGCATTTTCTCTACATTCTTGTTTTAGCACTTCAATGAATTTTTCGCTGCATCTTTACCAACATATATTACAGGTTAGGCATAATAACTAAATGAAAGTGTATATGTATTTGATATTTATTAATATAACCTTTTTCAGGATTTGGTTGACAGGTGTTAACATCTTTCAAAAGACATTCAAAATTAGCATAAATTACAAAATGTCCCCTTAATGAATTTTTATAATTTTGAAATTTAATTTTTTCACCTTCTACAGGAAGATCTGTTTTTCATTCTTGATGTTCTTTACAATCGCTTTCGAGATTGTCTAACTTTTCTTAAGAATAACAGTATTTTAAATATCCATAATTACGGTGAATTTGATGTTAATTTTAGTTGATTGTGAACTAATTAACCTTGATAGATGTTTTGTCTATCAATAATGATATTTATTTTCTTTTTGGTTTAAAATAAGTTTGACCAGTTTTTATATTTTACTTTCTGTATGGGTAAGAAGATATACAACGAAATTTAATAGAAATATTTGACTTCTTTTCAAATTTTGGCATATGTGTTAACTGAACAGAAAATCAGAATTTTTTCTTTTTGAAAAGTTTTATCTAATTCTAAAACAATGTTGAATAAAGAAAATAATTTTCATCTTCATTTTTAACATTTATTACAGCTTTCATTGTCTTTCATTTCTTTTGATAGATTGTCATAAGAAGAACCAGAAATTGGATAGTGTCTATTAACACCTTATTCTAAACTATTTATATAAAATAAGGATCAACCAGATTTTTTCTTTGGCATTTGTTCAATTTAGTTAACTGTTTATTCATTTATTTTTGATAATAACCTTCTAAAACATTTGTTCTAAATAAAAGTAAAGTAAAACTTCATTACTTATTTTCAAATTAAATTCTTGTATTTCATATCGTCTTTTAAAATTACATTAAAATTTCACATTAGCTCTAATCTGCCTTTTGTTTTAAAATATCCCTAAATTTAGTGACTACTTCTTTAATTTGTTTAAAGGTTCTTGTGGTTCAGTAATATTATCGACAGTATTAATTTTATAAATTATTATTCTAGATATAAATGCTGATGCTTTTCTCTTCATTCTTTTAGGTGAACTTAAAAGAACCATCATCATCTAGAAAATTGTAAACAGGAAAATTTTTCTGATAGTTTTTTAATTTAATTTCTTGCTATTTATCTACTAGAATATTTTGAAAAGACTTGTCATTGTAAATATTACCCTCAGATCTTTTGATCAGATCGATTAATTGGTGTTTATTAAGTTTAGAATAATTTTTCAAATTTATCATTTTAAAATTTATCGATGTCCATGTACAGATTTTTCATTCAATTGATTATCGTTATTATTAATGTTGTCCTCAGATCTGTCAATAAGTGTGATTAATTGTTTGTTTAGGTTGGGATAATTTTTTAATTTTACATATTTCATGAATTTTTCTTAAAGATTATTTTAGTCTTCATTATCAATATTCTCAATACTATCGAACGAAGTTACAATAACATTGATTAATTTTTCTTTGCTAAGTTTGGTATATTTCTTTAAATTTTTGTTTTACAAATTGATCGAAGTTCTTTTATATTTTCTATCTTCGTTCTCTCTTGTTTCTTCCACATTAAAATAATCATTTAATCCTAAGACCTCTTGTCTAGTTACATCTGAAGAACTATTTTTTTCAATAATTCTCTATGTCAGAATAGCTTCATACACGTTTTTCTTTACAATAGATTTCTAAGTTATGAAATAGTTCAGCTTTGGAGTACATTTTGTTTCGCTGTTATTTACATACAAAAAATTTCAGATTTTTAAAAATTAAAATGTTTATATTAGAGATGGACCTTTGAGTTTTTAAATGAAAATTTCAATCTTTTGTATAGATGGACGACATTTGGCAGAATTCATTTACAAAGAAAAATTTATTAGGTTTTTTAAATTCTTTTAAATAAATGAGAATTTTGTTTATGGGTATAGATACACACAACCTTGGACAACTTCTTTATAAAGAAAAAATTTACTACATTTTTTAATAAAATGGAAATATCACTATAAAGGAACGAATTTTATTAGATTTTTTATTTTTTAAATAAAATGAAAATCTCATTCTTGAATATACATAGACGACATTTTGTAGAATAAGTTCATCAAGAAAAAATTTATCTGATTTTTTTAGTTTTTAAGAAAAATGGAAACTCAATTCATGATTATCGATAAATTTTTAGTTGGTGGATACAGCAAAACTAAAATTTTGGTTTATATTAGAGAATTTTTAATGAACACGATCCATGCGCCAGAAATGGCATACATATACTACTCCATTGCTCTGACACTAGCATTAGCCAGACAAGCGAATTATGATCCCATGCGTAGGCTGCCACTAACACCATCGCACAAATGGCTTCGTTTGCGGTGGTGGTATAAATAGCTGATGGAGGGCGACACATTGTGGTCAGCGGTTGTGCACTTCTGTAGATGACCATCATTGTCAAGTATGACGGCGTCCTTTGGGGAGGTCCCATTCTTCCAATGTGTTAGTGAGGGACAGCAGTAGGGGTACAACCTTCGTGTCAGGCCACGTTGCATTGTTGCCAAATTTATTCATGATGGCGGCGATTACGTCATCCAAGATGGCGGCATGTAGACTTGGCAACATCGTATGACGTCATCCAAGACGGCGGATTCTGGGGGGAGAATAGTCCAATTGTGCTACGTCCACTATCCTAACCTCATGAAAAAATGGCGGGGAGTTTGAATTTTGGCGGGAAAATAGCCCAATTGTGCTACGTCCACTAATCTAAGCCACCAGAACGTCCGCGCTCCAACTGAATTAGTTCAAATCCTCGCCACCCTCTGGTCAGCGAGCGGAGACACTGCCTACGCCTGTCACATGAGGAGGCCAGCCACTAGCGCGGGGGGCGAGCCCAGCGATCGCTCCCACATTGTAAACATGTTTTCGCTGCACGCTGGAACTTGTCGAGTTTGACATCACAGCACACCCCTTGTCTTCTCACCACGTGCATTCGTCACCTCCACACGTTTTCACGCCAAAATTGACTCCCTCAGAGCTGAATCACACAGCGGTCGGCTGTTTCCCTGCAACACTTCCGGCACCATGTTCAAACCGACCTCACACAGCTGTTCGCCACGTGTCCCTGTGCGAGCGAGAACGCAGTGCTACACTTTTGGCGGCATAGTTTGCTCGACACTGGAATCCGCCATGTCTATATAACAGCACCTTTGACCGCACTTTGACTCGCTCTTGCGTACGCATAATACCTGTACAACTGCTGCACCACCGCCCCGCTCACGTCACACATCCTCCATACACTCGACGGACATAGCCTTCTGTAAATACCTGGAAAATGACTCTTTATTTCAGACATTACGGTCATGCAGGTGTGTCCCAACTGACTTCTCCATGCTCACACAGCGAAACTCCAGAGCGCAGCTGACGTACGTGCGGCCGGCTAAGCCCTCTCCCTGGCCGGCTGACGTCAAGCGGTTTACGGAGCCCGCATAGCACCCACGGCCAGCGCGCCAGGTAGCGGCGGCGAGCGGCGCCACAAACGGTCGGCCACGCCCACGAGCACTTAACACCGGACACGATGTTTCCTGTCGACCGCGTGCCATACAAAGGATACGTTTTGGCACCAGAGTTTGACCGACAGTGGAATCCACCATGACCGTATAACAGCGCGTTTGCTCGTCGCGAGAACGCTCGCTAATTCACTCTCACCACCCCGCTATATTAAATAATTGAATTTACAATTTCATATACATATGCAAACGTGTTCATCTCCCTAATATCAACTACTTTTCGAGGACCAGAACGCCACCTCCTCCTCCTAGGAACCAGCGCCAAGTTTGAAATCTGCCAGTAAACAAAGTTCAATTGCACTTCCAAGTTGGAAACTTCCTTGACATCACATTGCATGATCGACCACTTGGCTCTGTCAGACAAAGAACGCTCTCATTAAGTTAACTGATCACCTGATTCTCATTATTCAGCCCACATGCTTCGATTATCTAATCCAGGATCTTGGCGAAAACGCACATCCGTACACATGAGCCATCACGCGCACCTAGCTTAGTACCTCCGCAAGTGAATGTAACAAAGTCTGCATGACTATTTAATTAATCTGATCAATTAATTAACCTCTCTGATGCGGAAAACTGCCACGTCCACCTAGACTTGGAATCAATTTTCGCCACTGCCACACCCACCTGGACTTGAAATGAAATAGTTAAAGTCCCTACCGACCACCACATTCTTTTACCGACCCATGTTCGTTGGCTAACATGTACTAGTGCTTGATTACGTTTACTAATGTGCACTAACGTGTAATAACCCACATTAACTTATATCACATTCTGTCTATACAAATAAGCCAAGTTTCAATTCTGATGGTCAGTTCGTGTTTCGCTACCAAACGCAAGAAAATTGTGGCAAACGAAGCCACTAACCTAAGTCACCTGTGATGACTCAAAATCGTCTGCTTTGCCTCTCTCACACACCACGAGCGCGAGACCGCCCACATCACAGTCTGGACCTTTACACTAGCGTCGGACATACTCCTGTATAAATATTCTAGCTAAACTATGACCCTAATACTGTTGTTCAATCCACATGGTCTAGCACATGGCCAGAGCACACCCCCAGTACCTAAGCCAAGAACATTGCTCGCCCCATCTTTAGTTAACCCCTGAGAGAGACGGAGATATGCTGCAATCACATCCCTCGCGCTCTCGTAGCTACTCACCTCAGCAATTCGATCTAACAAACCCTCCAAGTACAAAAAATAACAACCAACTCGAACTCTCTCATATTCTATATAGTCCACAAATACTGAACGTACATTTTATTTACGCATCGAGTATACCTATCACTCTCATACAAAAAACACTCTTCCTGTTATACCTGGTGTCATGTTGCACAGTCGGCAGACACGCAAACAGCTCCTAATTTCAGTGCAGAATATCAAACTGCTCCTAATTAATGCAGTACACATAACTGTAAGTCCGCAGCTCGTGGTCATGCGGTAGCGTTCTCGCTTCCCACGCCCAGGTTCTCGGGTTCGATTCCCGGTGGGGTCAGGGATTTTCTCTGCCTCGTGATGACGGGGCGTTGTGTGCTGTCCTTAGGTTTAGTTAGGTTTAAGTAGTTCTAAGTTCTAGGGGACTGATGACCATAGATGTTAAGTCCCATAGTGCTCGGAGCCATTTGAACCATTTGAACATAACTGTAAACACCACCAGTACTCGTAATCTGTCCAAATAACGCACAGCAAAGTAACTCAACACACGCGCGCAATCAACTTATCCCACATTAAGTCACACGTCCGACAGCTCTCAATTCGCTCAAAGGCCTCTGTTCGACCCTTCAAACATGATGACAGCCTCATTCACACCTAACACCTGAGAAATTCATATCACCTACACGCCGAACATGACTATCCAAGGCAGGCCACGCTAGTCGTCTGTCACCGTCCTAACTCAGTGCGGTCCAACACACATGTTAATGCCGCATTCCATTGCTTGCCGGCCAATATGCGACACATCTCCACCTTCACGTCTGTTGTCAGAATAGACGAGAGCGTGTTCACACACACACCGTCCGCACACATCCCAGCGCTTCTCTCCACTCTCAATCTAAAACGATCATTTGAAAATTAAAAAAAAAAAATAAGAGCCCAGTCAACCTCTCCGAAATTGTATAGTGCTCCAAAAATACTTAACGCTCGCTTTCGTGATTTCTAAGCTTATTTGTAAATTCAAATTCTTACCCTAACAGAAAATAATACTGAATGCGCTCCCCACCTCCTACCTTTCCAACTCTCAACATACGCAAATGTTCTCAACCCTCCTATATCTCAGCACAACCGATTAATCATCCTTCTTCCTTCTTATCGAATTTACTGGCCTAATTTCCTAAGGACCTGTTATCGAAGTACCATCCCGCTTTTCTTTCTGATGCTTCCTGTGCTTACTTTTACAGAGATCGCTAAATTACCTCCACAGCCCCCCTGAATCTACACACACACACACACACACACACACACACATACGGTCATCCTCTCTACTCATCCCATAACATAAGCAATAGTAACTTTACAATCCATTCTATACAATGCAAGCCACATTAACTTTACAATACCCACTAAATGCCCCAATTTTCTCAATTCCTAAGGAAGCACTGTGAACCTGGTCTTCCTTTCTACACACGCCCCACTCAGTGGTAATCAGCCCTTCTGCATCAGCAGACGGAAGTCCCTCTCAGAACTGTTCCACAAATTCGGCGATCGCTTTCCCTCAACACAAATGCATTACTCTCTCTTCTTCTTCTTTGCTTGCTCGCTTTTTTTTCTACAAACTTATCCAGACTCATAGACTACAAGAACACACCATTTTTTTTCTAAGTACAGCATCCTTTAAACCACTGAATAACCAGAAACAAACAGACCAAAAAAATTATATTCGCACTCTCGAATACCGAAGTCGTTGATCTCATTATACTTATAAAGTCAAGTCTTACGATCGCGGTCTCATTTGATTGGCATTCCACAATGAGCTAAGTATCGGAAATACACTCTCTTGACCGCTGTTACTCTGGAAATATCTCTACCGTCCTTACGACTTCCTCTCTACTCGTCACATAACATAATCAATATTAACTTTACAGTGCAGTATATACAAACGCTACACAACGTAAACCACATTAACTTCACAATACAGTATATACACATTTGACACAAAACAGTGCACTTATCCAGTATATCTCTACAGCATGCGAAAAAAAAATATCCTATCCCTACAGCATCATTATACAGCAATGCTCCCCAATCCTAGGAAAGCACCGTCAACCTGTTCTCTCTACAGACCCGACACTCAGAGCTAATCTTCCCTCTTACATCAGCGGACCTAAGTCACCCTCAGACCTCTTTTTTACAAATTCGGTATCGTCCCCTCCTCAGCACAAACGCCTTACTTTCTCTCCTTCCTTATCTGTTGGCTTTTCTACAAACATCCTCAGACTCATAGACTGCAAGAACACATGTACTTTCTCCATAATATTACACCATTTTAGCTGTACTTCTCAATATCATGCACTAGGCTACACCCTCCCTATCACTAGTTCATCATAATTCCCAAGATATAGACTTCAAATTAATTTTCTACAAGCGCCGAACTTTATCTATGTGCAGCATGCAGTAAACCACTGACTAACTAGAAACAAACATACGCAAAATGATATTTCCACTCTTGAATACCGGTCTCCGTCATGTAACATTTTCGAGATCTTGGCTATAATTTACACTTCAACTAAGGTCTGTCCTAGGTCTAGAGAACAGACAAGCATGTATCCAACACACCAGAATCGATCTTCACTCAGCTAAATAAAGGAAGCAAATGTGCAGAAGTAGTCAACGGAACAATCTACATCCCATCTAATAACACTCCAACCCAAATCAATCATCTTCTCAAATTCTGACTTGATCACCAAAGCCGCCCAACACCTAATATTACTTCGCTATTCGATCATCTAGAGGACATAACACATAATATTACTTCGCTATTCGGTCGTCTAGAGGACATCAAAGTTCGCTCTTACGGATCCATACACCCCAACAGGTATCTGCATTCGGACAGCTGCTCCAGTTATTTGTTATCATTTATGATCATTTATTATTATTTATTATGATTTATTATTTATTGTTATTTATATCATGTTACCTAACAAAAATGGCTCCAAATTCAACTGTGTTTAGCTCCTATGACAACCACCAGAGCGCTCTGTCATCATGTCAGTTGATTACGCAATTACCATTATTCAAGACGGCTGCACCCAGTGTGAAACGTGTCACCTTTCCTGAACCTGCATGCTACATTAAAATTCCAACTTGGCATTAGTCACACCCTACACATCGTACAGCTGATCCCATCTTTGCGCATCTGATATATGGAATTTAAGTCAGAGAAAGACATATCAGTTACCTTCTGCAGCCTGTCTACAAGCAGAATGACCTCAGTTACTGCAACAGGACCTTGTTCTTACCATTCGACTGAAATTCAAGCGCCACTGGCGGCATGTCGAAGCCACATATCAGTCCATCTAAACAGCTGTCCAAAAATCAAATGGCTCTGAGCACTATGGGACTCAACTGCTGTGGTCATCAGTCCCCTAGAACTTAGAACTACTTAAACCTAACTAACCTAAGGACATCACACACATCCATGCCCGAGGCAGGATTCGAACCTGCGACCGTAGCGGTCGCACGGTTCCGGACTGCGCGCCTAGAACCGCGAGACCACCGCGGCCGGCAAAACAGCTGTCCACTAAGCTGCAGGACCAGCATGCTGTAGTGAGCTCTCTCTCTATACCTGCGTTCTCAGTGAGAGCGTTCTTTGTCTGACAGAGTCATGTGGTCGATCGTGCGTTGTGACGTCAAGGAAGTTTCCAATTCGGTAGAAAAAACATTCCGTTTACCAGAAACGTGTAGGAAGAGGTTGAGTGCTAGTGGCTTAAAAAATGGCTCTGAGCACTATGCGACTTAACTTCTGTGGTCATCAGTCCCCTAGAACTTACAACTACTTAAACCTAACCAACCTAAGGACATCACACACATCCATGCCCGAGGCAGGATTCGAACCTGCGACCGTAGCAGTCCCGCGGTTCCGGACTGCGCGCCTAGAACCACTAGACCACCGCGGCCGGCACTGGTGGCTTAGTTTGAAACAATTTTCTTAGGTTGGTGGCGGAAGCGCAAGTGAGCTTTGTTTACTGGCAGATTTAAAACTTGGCGCTGGTTCCCAGGAGTAGGAGGTGGCGTTCTGATCCTTGAAAAGTAGTTGATATTAGGGAGTTGAACACGTTTGATATGTATATGAAATTGTAAATTCAATTATTTAATATAGCGGGGTGGTGAGAGTGAATTAGCGAGCGTTGTCGCGACAAGCAAACGCGCTGTTATATGGTCAAGGTGGATTCCACTGTCGGTCAAACTCTGGCGCCAAAACGTATCCTTTGTATGGCACGCGGTCGACAGGAAACATCGTGTCTGGGGTTAAGTGCTCGTGGGCGCGGCCGACCGTTTGTGGCGCCGCTCGCCGCCGCTACCTGGCGCGCTGGCTGTGGGAGCTGTGCGGGCACCGTAAACCGCTTGACGTCAGCCGGCCAGGGAGCGGGCTCAGCCGTCCGCACGTACGTCGGCTGCGCTCTGGAGTTTCCCTGTGTGAGCATGGAGAAGTCAGTTGGGACACACCTGCATGACTGTAATGTCTGAAATAAAGAGTCATTTTCCAGGTATTTACAGAAGGCTATGTCCGTCGCATGTATGGAGGGTGTGTGACGTGAGCGGGGTGGTGGTGCAGTGATTGTACAGTTATTACACGCGCACGAGAGTGAGTCAATTAGCGGGCGTTCTAGTGTGGTCCAAAGGTGCTGTTATATAGTCATGGCGGATTCCACTGTCGAGCAAACTGATCGCTGGGCTCGCCATCCGCGCTAGTGGCCGGCCGCCTCACGTGACAGGCGTAGGCAGTGTCTCCGCACACTGGCCAGGGGGTGGCGAGGATTTGAACTAATTCAGTTGGAGTGCGGACGTCGTAGTGACTGCACTGCGACATCAAAGATGTGTGTGCTGACTGTGTTGGAGAAGAAGTGGTGACCGTACTGCTTGAAATAGAGTCTTCAGTCTCTTCCCCCCTGCAAAATCAAAGGACGTGAATTACGTTACTATAAGTGCAGTTCATTATTTGACGCGATTATGATAGGCTACCAGTGAAAAAAAAGATAAGTGACGGAGAAAGCTCGTACATGTGATCAATTATGGTGTTGTGGATTTGAACTTGTGATAGATTTTTGTTATGGGTGTAAGGAGAATGGCTTTCTCACCGAGAAAATCGGACATCTCGAATAAATAATAAATGATAATAATACATAGAAGTACAGTTTTCGAGAGAATATCGTGTTGGAATTTGAATTCGGCGCAATATTCTAGTGGAGGTAGCCCTATAATAATAAATCATAATGAATGATAATAAATGATAATGAATGATAATGAAGATAATGAATGACAATGAATGATAATGAATGTTAATAAATGATAATGAATGATAAAGAATGATACTGAATGTTAATGAATGATAATCACTAATAATAATAGAGACAAGTACGGTCTTTGCATGCATTATCCTGTTGGAATTCAAACTTCCCGACATTTTTTTTGTTCTGGTGGCTTAGATTAGTGGACGTAGCACAATTGGGCTATTTTCCCGCCAAAATTCAAACTCCCCGCCATTTTTTCATGAGGTTAGGATAGTGAACGTAGCACAATTGGACTATTCTCCCGCCAGAATCCGCCGTCTTGGATGACGTCATACGATGTTGCCAAGTCTACATGCCGCCATCTTGGATGACATCATCGCCGCCATCGTGAATAAATTTGGCAACAATGCAACGTGGCCTGACACGAAGGTTGTCCCCCTACTGACAGCTGTGTGGGGAGCCCGTGTCCACCCCTGGTAGCTGTGTGGTCAGTGCGACGTAATGTCATACCTAACGGTTCGGGTTCGATTCTCGGATGGGTCAGATATTTTGTCCGCTCAGGGAATGGGTGTTGTGTTGTCCTTATCATCATCATTTCATCTCCAGTGACACGCAAGTCGCTGAAGTGGTGTCAAATTGCACCAGGCGAACAGTCTACCCGTCATGAGACCCTAGCCAGGCTGGGTTTATTAACAGGACCGCGCTCATCCAGACATGGAACGCCTCTCTGTGTACTGTCTGTT
Source organism: Schistocerca piceifrons (assembly GCF_021461385.2). Lineage (NCBI taxonomy): Eukaryota > Metazoa > Arthropoda > Insecta > Orthoptera > Acrididae > Schistocerca > Schistocerca piceifrons. Next base: position 867,360,492 of record NC_060149.1, on the reverse strand, counting down.
TGATGGTGAAGTACTCCTGCGGCCGGGTCCCAGATCGGTCCCAGTGTTGGACCATCTTGGCACATCAACTTCGCCCCTGTACCAGTATCAAGGGTATCTAGGACCAGTTCCAACAGCTGTTCGCCATATTGCCACAGTAGAGGATACAATGGCTTTATGACACTCTTCCCAATCGAAACAGTGCACCCATTATAGCGACCCTTTTTTCTATCCCGACTTCCGTAATTTGCATGAAAGTAGAAATGTTAATTTATCTATACATTGATTGGTATTGAGGGGTTTTGTTTTATCCCGGCTAGTTCTTAAATTAACCCCAGTGAGTCACTACACGTATTGTCTTCCCAGTTCTGAAGGAAAAAACCATAAGTAAATTAACACTAGTGTTTTCAATAGATTCTCGTTCACTTGTTTCAGTTACTAGTCTGCAGTTTATTCTTGGTGAAAATCACGTAACCTAATTATTTATGAACCTAAATCGAAATAAAGTTCAAGACGAATAGTCAGTTTCAGATTAACACGTTATTTTATTTAACAATAATTATTAATAAATCAGTTCATTCACACGATCGCATTCAAAGGGGTTCTTTGAATAAGTATCTAATCTGGAATCCCGTCAATATAAGAGATACTAAACAATGTTTTGTCACTTTCGATAAAAAGATTGTTCCCGTTTTATATCCGTAAACTGTCACGAACTATGATTACTAGTCGCGTGAAGTAAAGCTTTTCCACTCTCACAATACAGAGTCCGAATCTGTGCAAAATCGTTAATTCCGTAAAATATTTAAATCTTCACACGAAGTGACGTTAAAGTCAGAGAGATTATTGATCACCTCCCAGTTCCTCTAATATGACAAAAGTTCTAATTCTGATCTGAAATTAATGCTTCCCAAAAAACAATCTCGTCGCGATTTGTTCTTGCGCCCTGGTTTAATAAAGCTCCTATTGTTGCTTCCTAAAGCTGTACGTCCTAATTGACTTCGAACAGACTAGAGGATAGAGACTGGAGTATCATAACTGCATTGTATGTCTATTTATACTTTAGTAAACGCTCTCTTTGGTGTTCAAGACCTACGTTCTGTGACTGTAATACTGATTTTCTCATATATAAGAATAACTAATAATTTAACCATTTCTATCATTTTTCCCCTCTCCCACGCTTCCAAAATTTATGATTAAAATTTTTTTTTCTATTATTTTTCTACTATGTATTTCCCTCTATTTTTCTCTTATTTCTATTTCGTAAACTGCTACTTGTGGAGGGACTTGGGACATTTTCTGAATATATATTTCGAGGGCATGTCAGCTAATTTGGGAGCTATTTTGGTTTATTAACTCCGAGAGGCATTTTAGGTGCTACACCATCCAGTCCAGAGAGGTGTCCAATGTGATACTGACAAGTGAATTCACACCGCCAAGTTTGTTGTAAATTTGACTCGACTTTGCAATTGTTGAAATGACATGGAATTCCTCCTAAACCAGTGAAGTTTCATTTTGTTTCCACCTTGAAATTTTGAGTGTTTCACTTTTTTGTCAATCAGTGTTCATAAAATTTGTTACCTGTCCCACTATTTTATTACTGATTGAAAGTTTTACTCCTAAAGGTTTATTTTCCAGTTTCTGTATTTGTTTTAGTTTAGGAAATGACCACATTGTACTTGGTCAGAGTTTTTGAAGATCTTCACATATGATCTTATCTTTCAGCCATTAGTCTGATCGTCTGAATAGGGGAAAACAAACTATGTGTTCTTCACCTTATCCTCAACGGTGGCATCTAGCGTAAGCTTTAGAGTGACAGCACGTAAAGCCTTTTGCCTTCCTGTTTATGCAAAGATAAATGTTGTAATAGAAAGAACTCGTGAGTTTCGACAGAAATTTAACAGTATGAAGACTTTTTGGTGCCTGTGAGCTTGTGGCACTGTGCTTGTTGCAGACGCTGCGCATAGTGCAGGTGGAGCACTCGGACAGGGGCATGTACCAGTGCATCGTGTCCAACAACGAGGAGACGGCCCAGGGCACCGCGGAGATCAGTCTGGGAGGTGAGTGCAGGCCTGTGTAGTACTGAAGCGCGCTATGGCGGCAGCACTGTCTCAACGGCGCGCCATTCTGGCTGTCATGATTCGATAAGTCGATAGTTGTTACAGGTCGATGGGACACAGAAGTTATAACACGGAGTGCTCCACGATACATGTCCATATTGTTAAACATTATTATCAAAATAATCCAAGTTTGGTTCCCACCATTTACAAAGTGTGTCCAATTTTCGGTAGACATAATGTTCCAAATTCATCAGATGTGAAAATAATGTAAAATCTGAAGTACGACACCAAACAGCCAAGGTCGCTATTGTAGAGCAATTATTTTGATGACTGGTTTCAGTAAACTATATTACCATCACGAAACCTTTAAAGCATAGATCAACATACTCTAGCACACTGGGATCAGATGTAAAGAGGCGTAATATAATTTTACATAAGTGTGGACTATACCATGGAATATAACATACATTTTACCCAATCTTGGTCAAATGCATATTGTACCCTGTCATAACACAGGACGATACTTCATGAACATCAGAACAGAGATACATCAGTAAGTCAAGCATAAAATAACTGTGACATAAAACAATGTACATATTGCACTGATTATATAAGCACATGTTCGTACATTAACAGAATGTAGAGTTAGATTCTCAGATCAACACCATACGTGTTACAGCCAGTCAGCATGTAGCGCTGTGGTAGTAATTACAAACATACGTCGTCTCATATAAAGACAAACTGTGTCCACCTCCACCTTCCACCTCTCTGTCTGTCCATCTCTTCCTTCCACCATCTCTCACGACATTATAATCACCCTACAAGGAGAGTGATAATTCTTACCCCTACAGTACGTCTTTCCAGACAGTAACTGATATGTGTACCAATTTTCGTCGACATTGATTCATTGGTTTAAGATGAATGGTTCAAGTGGCTCTGAGCACTATGGGACTTAACTTCTAAGGTCATCAGTCCCCTAGAACTTAGAACTACTTAAACCTAACTAACCTAAGGACATCACACACATCCATGCCCGAGGCAGGATTCGAACCTGCGACCGTAGCGGTCGCGCGGTTCCAGACTGTAGCGCCTAGAACCACTAGGCCACCCCAGCCGGCGTTTAAGATGAGATGTGGAACATGCATACATATGTAATACATATATACACATTTATAATATACCAGCTGAGTAACCGATGTTGTCAGGTATGTATTTTTTCCAGTCTCCCATTAGTCCATCTCCTCCTTCCCTACCGAGCGAGGTGGCGCAGTGGTTAGCACACTGGACTCGCATTCGGGAGGACGACGGTTCAATCCCGCGTCCGGCCATCCTGATTTAAGTTTTCCGTGATTTCCCTAAATCACTCCGGGCAAATGCCGGGATGGTTCCCTTGAAAGGGCACGGCCGACTTGCCTCCACGTCGTTCCCTAATCCGATGAGACCGACGACCTCGCGGTTTGGTCTCTTCTCCCCAAACAATCCAATCCAATCCTCCTTCCCCCTCTGCCTATCTCCACAACCCCATCTCTCTGTCCACCTTTTGCACCCTCCACTCTCTGTCAATCTCCTTCTGCCCCTCTCTCTGTCCAGCTTCTTATCCATCTCTCTATGTCAATCCGCTCCTCCCACTTGTGTCCATCTGTCCGTTGCCCTTCTGTCTGTCCCTTCCTCCCCCTTTGTTTGTCAGTCTCCCACTTTCCCACTGTCTGTCTCAATCTTATTCTCACCTCTTTCTCTGTCCATCTCTTCCTCCCCTGTCTTTTCGTTTATCTCCTCCCCTTTCCTTTCTGTGCCCAACTCTTTCTCTCCTCTCTCACTGTCCACCTCCTCCTCTTCCTCATCACTGTCCATTTCTTCCTTCCCTTTACCTTTTCATCTCCTCCTCCCTCCCCCTCTGCTTACCTCCTCCTCCTACTCTATCTGTGTGTCTCCTCCTCTCTTCTCTCTCTGTCTATTTCCTCCTCACCTACCGCTGTCCATGTCCTCTTCCTACTATCTGTGCCTATCTCCTCTACCTCCTCTTTCCCTCCTGATGTCTGTCCATCTCCTCGTCCCCCCTCCCTTCCCTCTCCTTCTTATCACACACACGCCAGTAGGAGGCTAGTGGTTCTTACTTCTACAGTATTTCTTTCTACATTGTAATTAATACATATACCAAATTTCGTTCCAATCATTGCAGAGGTTATGATGATTTTTTTTTATCTGTGGCTTTGCCCACATATGCACGTGTAAAATATATATCACACATATTTAACATACTTGGGATGTAAATGAACACATATTTTATTCATCTCTAAGTCTAGTGAATTTCGCCTACAGTTACTTTTCACGCATCTCAATGTTTCTTATGTCGTATCTCCTGAAATATGAGCTGTACAGTTATATATTTTTTCTGATACATTCAGTAGTACATGTGAATATTTCTGCAAAATTTGTCACGAATACAGGTAGTGGTAAAGAGATAATAAATTAAAACGTCGTGCTTTATGTGGCACTTCTATTGTATGAACAGCAAAATGTAGTAAGAGATAAAGATGTTCTTTTCACGTTTTTGCATGTGTCAACAGCGAGAAAAAGTTTCGTAAAGGTTTAAAATGTTCTTTAAAGCTTTTTGCAATTCTCTAAGTGCTCTGGTTCTCAGATACTGGATTAGTATAGTATGAGTATTCTCGCGTCACAGGTTACACTGGATTTTCACCCCCGTACCACCCCTTTGAAGGTGAGTGGTTCTTACCCCAACAGTAATTCTTCGCAGACTGTAAATGATATGCGTATCAAGTTTTGTTGAAATTGGTCCAGTGGTTTAGGAGGAAATCCATTTTTATATATGATATGGGTGTGGATTGAATTCTTGCGCTCTTGTTGTAACACCCTATGATTTGCAGGAGATGAAACGGTACAAGAAACGACTTTTCAGGGCTTGATTAAAATTAACAGTGGAAACTGACGTATTAATTTTGAGCAATTGTGTACTCTCTTCTTTGTAATTGTTGTCCAACGACTCTTTGCCCCAAAGGTATTAGAACCAGTAACGAGGACGACGATCACCGTTCTATTGCCGGTGTAGTTGTCTGATCTGTGTTGTCTGTTCTACGTGCAATCCGGCACAGAGTTGTCTCGCATTTAAAAGAGGCGTTGTCTCTCCTTGTAAAACCAATTTAATGACCGTAGTAGCGGAAGACGTACATCTGATCACGACGGTGAGATAAGCCTCCAGAGTCTGGGGTAAAGACGCCAACAGCAGCATCACAGATGTCGCACATCGCCTAACGCACAGCAGCGTGCTTTCCATCTTCAGTGTCGGCAACAGCCTTTCAACTACTCATCACACATTTTTGTAAAGGAGTCTCTGCATCTGATAACTCGAAACATGCGACCTTGCTAGAACAATTAAATGATTGATTTTGTTCGTTTTGGACATGAAAACTGTAACAAAAGGATTTGCTCGACCCAGCTTATAAAATCTGAAATGACTGAGTGACGTTTATCATGTTCCCTGGTGCTGCTGTGCTTCGTCGTGCCTAACACCAGATGTAGCTCCGCCTTCTCTTTGGCTGGTTGAACGTACGATGTATTTACACGGATTGACGATCGCATGTAATAATAGTTATGAGCTGCACGGCTAGTCAGTTCCAAACTGACTTCTTGCCGTGCTCGGTAACTTCTTATCCGAAACGCGAGTGCCCCACTGAAAGAGGGCGGGGTTTCTGCTATCTTTAGCTGTGTAAATTATTTTCGACAGTGACTCTGGTTTAAGCACTATACAGGGTTATTACAAATGATTGAAGCGATTTCACAGCTCTACAATAACTTTATTATTTGAGATATTTTTACAATGCTTTGCACACACATACAAAAACTCAAAAAGTTTTTTTAGGCATTCACAAATGTTCGGTATGTGCCCCTTTAGTGATTCGGCAGACATCAAGCCGATAATCAAGTTCCTCCCACACTCGGTGCAGCATGTCCCCATCAATGAGTTCGAAAGCATTGTTGATGCGAGCTCGCAGTTCTGGCACGTTTCTTGGTAGAGGAGGTTTAAACACTGAATCTTTCACATCACTATCACTATGCGTGAAACTTGCCTGCACGCATTCAACCGTTTCTTCGCTCACTGCAGGCCGACCCGTTGATTTCCCCTTACAGAGGCATCCAGAAGCTTTAAACTGCGCATACCATCGCCGAATGGAGTTAGCAGTTGGTGGATCTTTGTTGAACTTCGTCCTGAAGTGTCGTTGCACTGTTATGACTGACTGATGTGAGTGCATTTCAAGCACGACATATGCTTTCTCGGCTCCAGTCGCCATTTTGTCTCACTGCGCTCTCGAGCGCTCTGGCGGCAGAAACCTGAAGTGCGGCTTCAGCCGAACAAAACTTTATGAGTTTTTCTACGTATCTGTAGTGTGTCGTGACCATATGTCAATGAATGGAGGTACAGTGAATTTATGAAATCGCTTCAATCATTTGTAATAGCCCTGTATTTTCTTCCATAAACTTACACAACTACAATTTACAACCGTGCGACACTAACTCTTAATCTGGATATTCACACAGAATCAGCCAGTCTCTCTCATGTCTTTAGTAATTCTATTGACACTGTTGGAGTGGTCTGCTTGCATATTGTATGACGGCCCCTCCAAAGCATCCTCAGCTAGCGACATCGTGGAAAGTGCACACCATCAGCAAGTGGAGTACCCGTTCTCTGCTCACGTTGCACACACAGGTAGCGCCTTCTCACTTGACTCTGTACAAAGAGACGATTCCCATTGATGTATTGTTTCTACAAAGTCCATCTAAGCTGAATATAATATTTTGTATTTCGCTCACATGGCTGTCCTCCACACTTTGAGGAGCCTAACGGTATAGCATGCCCTTTTTCTGAGAAATGTTGTCGAGCACTACAACTGGGTGTGCAAGTGACGACCATTTCTCGTCTGGATTGGAATATTCGTATTTAAATGTTAGTTGAAAAGATATATAAATATCAAATGTGAAGTAAACAACAAAATTGAATTAATTCACTAATATTAATTTACTAATATACTGGCCTTGTATTTTTTCAAATATTTAGAACACTTCATTAACCCGAAAATGAAAACCAAAATTTATGGGCGATAAATTGTTACCTATCGATATTTAGCTCGGTTAGTGAGAAATAAATGTTTTCAGACACACACAAGTTCAGGAGCATACGAGGCAATACTCATGTAAACAATAAGAAGTTACAAGCAAACGTGAAAGTATCAGCATGAAAGACATGTTCATTATCTGTCAAGTTTGTGTGCTATGACGACTGTAGTTGTTAGCCAATGAGAAGCAAGTCAGAGGTTATTGGTAGGTTCGTGCGCATATTGCATAATGCTTGACACCAAGTTTTATCCATCATATTAAGAGTAGTGCATTAAACGTTATTTAGTGTATTATTGTAAAATTTACTAGCAGAGATGTAATAAATGATGCAAGGAGAGTTTTGATTATATTTTTGGAATGTTTATGTAATATAGCAGTATCAACTTTGCAGTTGTTTACAAAACTTTGATCAGTTTTAAAAAAGAATTTTATGCAATCTGACTTCAACAGAAAGTATTATATGGTCTGTATTAATGACGGAAATTTGTAAGTGCACTTTGGAGTTAGCATATGTCAATCTTGATTTACGAAATGAAACAGAATTTAGGGGAACTGTTACGGTGAATCATTATTTTCAGTTATTCGGTGGTAAATTAAATCAGCTGCAGTTATAAACTTACTGAAGAGAGGATGGGAATGGTAAATGGAAGTTATTTAATTACTGAATGAACAGTGGTTGTACATATTACTTACATATTACTTTATATTTATTACGAAAGAATTTGTACATAATTTGGCAAGAGAGTGCCTGCTTTTCATATTAGTACATCACAAAACTCTCTGAATAGGCTGCTGTATATGTGGTGGGTGCATTCCAAAGCACATGGCAACGATGTCTGCCACCGGCATGATGGAATTCGAGTTTGATGTCTTATTATTTTATATTAGCTGATGTTCAGACTGTTTTCCTGTTTTGTCGAAACTTGATATTATAGCATTCTATTATCCAGATATATATGTGAAAAGGAGACGTCCCCCGTAATTTCTCAATGAGTATAACCTGACGTGCACTGCCACATTTCGTACTAATTTCGGTACTGCAATGGTTTATTTAGTTACATAACAATACCACAGTTCACAGACACTCACATTACTCAGAGCCTCACAGCAGAGGCCTTCAGCCGCTGATGATGCGGAATTCAAGCACTTGTGATGTTCTCTCTCTCTACTTGCTTTGCTTGATAAGATTGCCTCTGCCATCTTTTTGTCCTCCTTCCGGCACTGGCAGCTGTGGCTGGATAACCAGCATGCTTCAGTGGTCCCAGTGCAAGTGCTGTGTCCTTCCTGCAGCAAACCACACACTCACGTCTCATGGATGGCCACGTTTCAGGCATCGTCCACCGCAACAGGCACAAGCATCTGTTGCCAAACATTGGTCCACGTTCACCTCGTATGTTGGTAAACGTTCTCGACAAAAACGTGCCGACTTGCTGTCCATGCAGTTTTTGGCATCCGCTGCCATACTGGGAGTGCTTCTATGTCCACAGTGCTGTGATCGTGGGCACTATTTTCCTACACAACGTCATGTGCCCAGTAACAGCTAGTGATGCATCCTCATGTGGCGACAGCATCTAGTGTTGTGGCGTCCGAACAAGACACAGCCAGGGAAAAAGCACAGCAGGCGCAAATATGCGAGCTGGTGCCAGTGCCATAGAGACTCACCACTTGCGTGAGTTCCGCCAACGCCATGGGCGGCGCTGAGAATGAAGATATCGACTTCGCCTTGGCCAATTGCCGGTCGAGTACAATCCGCCAATGATCGGACGACCACGGTCAGAAGCCTGCTCGGAAGATAGAAGAGCAGCTCTCGCCCACTTGGTTATAGATCACCGTCCAGGGCTGACTTAGACAGGGAACGTTGTTTAGTGAACTTTTAGAAGTGAACAGACAGTTGTTGTGAATTGCATGTGCAACAATGTACTGAGAAGTTTACCTATTATTATTTGCACTTAGTCACTGAGGGCCTTTCTTATGTATTAAAAAACTAAATACCCGCCTCGATTGCGAAAAAAGCACCTAGTGTTAACCCAGGTTTCGGCGTAGATAACTACACCTTCTTCAGAACAACAATAAAACCCACAAGTGCCTAAGAAGACCTTTGTCATTGATTAAAAGAACACTATAGCTACACATTTATAAACGAAAAAGAAAAGGAAAACACAAACAGTACATATGTACAAAGTCAAAACCACTACTTAACTTAATAGTGTACACTCCACCTCACACCAGCCTATGTTCGATGGGCCATGACCCGCCATAAACTGCAGCTACAAATGGTCGCTCACTTACAAGCCCGACCCGCTACCTATGCACATGCGCAATACAAGGGAAGTTACTTGAATGCGCATGCGCATACGAATACGAGAAAGTTTATACATGGGTCGGGGCTAAATAGCCCATATACTCCCAACCGTGGAATAACGTATATCAAAATAGGGAATGGATAGAATAATTGACGAGCTAAATAGGAGATGAAACCTAAAAATAACCGCACACGGTTGCTTATGCTAGGAAAGAAACATATGTGAAGCTACCTATGACAACAGGAGGAACTCTTAAAAACTGTACCTAAAGCCAGTAGTTAGCCTGGGGGGGGGGGGGGGGGGGGCTGAGGGGACGTAATCTAAAGACGTCGTGGTAATAAAGATATAGGGATAAAACGTGAGGTGTTCAACGGGCTAAAATCACCTTCACCGTAAAAGGAAAATGTATAGCTATGGTGTTCTTTTAATCAATGACAAAGGTCTTCTTAGGCACTTGTGGGTTTTATTGTTGTTCTGAAGAAGGTGTAGTTATCTACGTCGAAACCTGGGTTAACACTAGGTGCTTTTCAGGCAATCAAGGCGGGTTTTTAGTTTTTTAAATATATTAACCAACGAGTGCTGACGTGCTGCGATGTTGAAGGTCCTTTTTTATGTGTTATATTACATGTAGTGTTGCAGACTTCCTTATTCAACTAGTCAAATGGCTGGCTCTGAGCACTATGCGACTTAACTTCTGAGGTCATCAGTCGCCTAGAACTTAGAATAAATTAAACCTAACTAACCTAAGAACATCACACACATCCATGTCCGAAGCAGGATTCGAACCTGCGACCGTAGCGGTCTCTCGGTTCCAGACTGTAACACCTAGAACCGCACGGCCACTCCGGCCAGTACAACTAGTCACAATGATAAGTAAACCTTTTATCTCATTTGTGTGATTTTGTTGCCAATTTGTTGGAGTGTTCGTTCTCCTGTCCTGTTACCCGACCCTGGGGCATAGCTGTGAAATAATGCAGGGAGAAATCGTCTTAGCGGTGTACTGGACCAGAAGCCGTTTCACGAACCCACCAACTCGGCCTCCACAGCAGTAACGACGAGGTCTTTACAAAATTGGCGACGAGAGTTTACAAAACTAGCCAAGAGCACAACATCGGAACAACAGTTAGTTCATTCGTGTGTGCGATGTCAGACCGGGCAAATGTGTCTACCTGCACTGCCGAGGTAGCTGCCCCAGCCTCGCAGGAGGAGGCTGATCGCTGTGCAGTGGGACTTGCCCATCTGGTAGCCCCATTAGCCGTCCACCCAACAATGGCCTGGCAACAGCAAGAGGAATCTGAATGGCGGCCGACCCAGCAAATGGATACGTACAAAGACTGGTATTACAAAACAGATTTGTTTGATAAAAGCATGGACCTCAACGCGACTTCTGTACAATGGGGCCGGCCGCTGTGGTCGGGCGGTTCTAGGCGCTTCAGTCTGGAACCGCGCGACCGCAACGGTCGCAGGTTCGAATCCTGCCTCGGGCATGGATGTGTGTGATGTCCTTAGGTTAGTTAGGTTTAAGTAGTTCTAAGTTCTAGGGGACTGATGACCTCAGATGTTAAGTCTCATAGTGCTCAGAGCCGTTTGAACCATTTTTGTACAATGGGGATAAAAGAGCAGTGCCTCAGATGGCTAGTGATACACATTACGCATATGCTCGTGCAAGTGGGCATAGGGTCAATGGTAACGCCAAGTTACTTTGCATCATTGGTACATTGTATAAGCTCGTTGAGAAGTTGCATTTGTGGCCTCACTGGACGCCATCTCTTATCAAACAGTATAGCTTGACTCTTAGTCACATTGAAGCCTATTCTCTACTTCCGTGTCCAGTCCTCTAGGTCAGAACACGCTTCATGTAAGCGTCAGTGGATGACATGCAGCCATCAAATTCTCATAATGAGGGTGGTGGCGTTTGCATAAACCACCTGAGTAACTTGAAGCATCATGGATAAATCTGAGGTCCCTGGAGATAACTTTCCATCAGCTGAATGTTTTGGTCATGAAATCAAAAAGCGAAAATTTTGGGCAGTAGGCCTGGGTGAAAAACGCTATCACTCACTTCACTTCCAGAAAGAGGGCACCACAGTATTCCCTAAGCTGAAGGCAGTCACGATCTCTTAACCACATGAAGAGCTTGAAGGGTGTTTGAGTGTCCTCTGAACCCAAATTGTTCCAGAGATAGAAGTATGTAATCTGTAATTTTCTGAGAGATCTGTATCAGGAGGATTCGTTCAAAACCTTGCTCAGAATGGGGAAGGAGGCTGATAGTCCAATAGCTCTTGCGATCAGCTCTATTTTCGCCTACCTTCAGAACTGCAGAAATGAGAGTGTGTTCCCATATTTGAGGATGTTTCTTGCTGAGAATGAAGTGAATGAACATATCGCAACTACGGCGTCAGCCTCTCTCGGCAGCGCCCTCAGGGCCTGACTTGGTACTGCATCAACTCCTGGTGCCTTGGAGATGAACATAAGTCAAAGACAGGAGCGAACTTCCTGCAGAGTAAGAGGTGGGATGGGGTTATCAGGAACCATTGATATAATAGTTGTAAATTGTCGTAGCTGTGTTGGGAAAGTACCAGAGCTCCAAGCGCTAATAGAAAGTACTGATGCTCAAATCGTTATAGGCACTGAAAGCTGGCTAAAGCCGAATATAAGCTCAACCGAAATTTTTGCGAAGAACCTAACGGTGTTCCGAAAAGATAGGCTTAACACGGTTGGTGGTGGCGTGTTTGTTGCTGTCACAAGTAGTTTACCTTGTTGCGAAATTGAAGTAGATACTTCCTGTGAGTTAGTATGGACAGAGTTCATTGTTGGCAACCGGAATAAAATGATAATTGGATCCTTTTACCTACCTCCCAATTCAGATGATACATTTGCTGAAAGGCTCAAAGAAAACTTGACTTTGATTTCAAACACGTACCCCACTCATCCGATAATAGTTGGTGGTGACTTTAATTTACCCTCGATATGTTGGCGAAAATACATGTTTAATTCCGGAGGTACGCATAAAATATCATCCGAAATTGTGCTAAACGCATTCTCTGAAAATTATTTCGAGCAGTTAGTTCATGAGACCACGCGAATACTAAACGGTTGTGAAAACAAACTTGACTTCTTAGCAACAAATAATCCTGAGTTAATAACAAGCATCGAAACCGATACAGGGATTAGTGAACACAGGGTTGTCGTAGCGGTAATGAATTTTGTAATCCCCAAATCCTCGAAAAATAAGCGAAAATATACCTATTCAAAACAACAAATAAAAATTCACTTGACGCCTTCCTTAGAGACAATCTCCACTCATTCTAAATTAATAATATAAGTGAAGACCAGATTTGGCTTAAATTCAAAGAAATAGTATCGGCAGCAATTGAGAGATTTATACCAAATAAATTAACAAACGACGGAGCTGATCCTCCTTGGTGCACAAAACGGGTTAGAACACTGCTGCAGAAACAACGAAACAAACATGCCAAATTTAAACAGACGCAAAATCCCAAAGATTGGCGATCCTTTACAGAAGCTCGAAATTTAGCGTGGAGTTCAATGCGAGACGGCTAAAACAGTTTCCACAACGAAACTTTGTCTCGAAACCCGGCAGAAAATCCAAAGAGATTCTGGTCGTGTGTGAAGTATGTTAGCGGCAAGAAACAATCAACGCCTTTTCTGCGCGATAGCAATGGAGATACTATCGAAGACAGTGCTGTCAAAGCAGAGTTACTAAACACAGCCTTCCGAAATGCCTTCACAAAAGAAGATGAAGTAAATAGTCCAGAATTCGAATCGAGAACAACTGCCAACATGAGTAACGTAGAGGTAAATCCTCGGAGTAGTGAAGCAACTCAAATCACTTAATAAAAGCAAGTCTTCAAGCCGCATACTTAACAATCATATACAACCGTACGCTCGACGAAAGATCCGTACCCAAAGTCTGGAAAGTTGCATAGGTCGCATCAATATTCAAGAAAAGTAGTAGGAGTAATCCACTAACTTACGGGCCCATATCGTTAACGTCGATATGCAGCAGGATTTTAGAACATATATTGTGTTCAAACATTATGAATTACCTCGAAGAAAACTGTCTATTGACACACAGTCAACATGGGTTTAGAAAACATCGTTCCTGTGAAACACAACTAGTTCTTTATTCACATGAAGTGCTGAGTGCTATTGACAAGGGATTTCAGATCGATTTCATATTCCTGGATTTCCGGAAGGCTTTTGACACTGTACCACACAAGCGGCTGGTAGTGAAATTGCGTGCTAATGGAATATCGTCTTAGTTATGTGACTGGATTTGCGATTTCCTGTCAGAGCGGTCACAGTTCGTAGTAATTGACGGAAAATCATGAAGTAAAACAGAATTGATTTTTGGCATTTCCCAAGGTAGCGTTATAGGCCCATTGCTGTTCCTTATCTATATAAACGATATGGGAGACAATCTGAGCTGCCGTCTTCAGTTGTTTGCAGGTGACGCTGTCGTTTATCGACTAAGAAAGTCATCAGAAGATCAAAAAAATTGCAAGACGATTTAGAAAAATATCTGAATGGTACGAAAAGTGGCAGTTGACCCTAAATAACGAATAGCGTGAGGTCATCCACATGAGTGATAAAAGGAATTTGTTAAACTTCGATTACACGATAAATCAGCCTAATCTAAAACCCGTAAATTCAACTCAATACCTAGGTATTACAATTACGAACAACTTAAATTGGAAAGAACACATAGAAAATGTTGTGGGAAAGGCTAATCAAAGGCTGCTTAGAAAACGTAACAGATCTACTAAGGAGACTGCCTACACTACGCTTGACCGTCCTCTTTTATAATACTGCTGCGCGGTGTGGGATCCTTACCAGATAGGACTGACGGAGTACATCGAGAAAGTTCGAAGAAAGGCAGCACGTTTTGTATTATCGCGAATTATGGGAGAGAGTGTCATAGAAATGATACAGGATTTGGGCTGGAAATCATTAAAAGAAAGGCGTTTTTCGTTGCGACGGAATCTTCTTACGAAATTCGAATCACCAACATTCTTCTCAGAATGCGAAAATATTTTTTTGACACCGACATACATAGGGAGGAACGATCACAACGATAAAATAAGGGAAATCAAAGCTCGTACGGAATGATATACACTCCTGGAAATGAAAAAAAGAACACATTGACACCGGTGTGTCAGACCCACCATACTTGCTCCGGACACTGCGAGAGGGCTGTACAAGCAATGATCACACGCACGGCACAGCGGACACACCAGGAACCGCGGTGTGGGCCGTCGAATGGCGCTAGCTGCGCAGCATTTGTGCACCGCCGCCGTCAGTGTCAGCCAGTTTGCCGTGGCATACGGAGCTCCATCGCAGTCTTTAACACTGGTAGCATGCCGCGACAGCGTGGACGTGAACCGTATGTACAGTTGACGGACTTTGAGCGAGGGCGTATAGTGGGCATGCGGGAGGCCGGGTGGACGTACCGCCGAATTGCTCAACCCGTGGGGCGTGAGGTCTCCACAGTACATCGATGTTGTCGCCAGTGGTCGGCGGAAGGTGCACGTGCCCGTCGACCTGGGACAGGACCGCAGCGACGCACGGATGCACGCCAAGACCGTAGGATCCTACGCAGTGCCGTAGGGGACCGCACCGCCACTTCCCAGCAAATTAGGGACACTGTTGCTCCTGGGGTATCGGCGAGGACCATTCGCAACCGTCTCCATGAAGCTGGGCTACGGTCCCGCACACCGTTAGGCCGTCTTCCGCTCACGCCCCAACATCGTGCAGCCCGCCTCCAGTGGTGTCGCGACAGGCGTGAATGGAGGGACGAGTGGAGACGTGTCGTCTTCAGCGATGAGAGTCGCTTCTGCCTTGGTGCCAATGATGGTCGTATGCGTGTTTGGCGCCGTGCAGGTGAGCGCCACAATCAGGACTGCATACGACCAAGGCACACAGGGCCAACACCCGGCATCATGGTGTGGGGAGCGATCTCCTACACTGGCCGTACACCACTGGTGATCGTCGAGGGGACACTGAATAGTGCACGGTACATCCAAACCGTCATCGAACCCATCGTTCTACCATTCCTAGACCGGCAAGGGAACTTGCTGTTCCAACAGGACAATGCACGTCCGCATGTATCCCGTGCCACCCAACGTGCTCTAGAAGGTGTAAGTCAACTACCCTGGCCAGCAAGATCTCCGGGTCTGTCCCCCATTGAGCATGTTTGGGACTGGATGAAGCGTCGTCTCACGCGGTCTGCACGTCCAGCACGAACGCTGGTCCAACTGAGGCGCCAGGTGGAAATGGCATGGCAAGCCGTTCCACAGGACTACATCCAGCATCTCTACGATCGTCTCCATGGGAGAATAGCAGCCTGCATTGCTGCGAAAGGTGGATATACACTGTACTAGTGCCGACATTGTGCATGCTCTGTTGCCTGTGTCTATGTGCCTGTGGTTCTGTCAGTGTGATCATGTGATGTATCTGACCCCAGGAATGTGTCAATAAAGTTTCCCCTTCCTGGGACAATGAATTCACGGTGTTCTTATTTCAATTTCCAGGAGTGTAGGTGTTCATTCTTTCCGCGCGCTATACGAAATTGGAATAATAGAGAATTGCGAAGGTGGTTCGATGAACCCTCTGCCAGGCACTTAAATGTGATTTGCAGAGCATCTATGTAGATGTAGAGAGCTGGCGACGTCCACTGCAGTAAGATACGTGGTGAGCCTGCCCTCAACCATTTGTATGTGTCAGGCATCCTGTGGCTCATCCATAGCGCAGAAGTTGGCTTCAGATATGTCCACAAGAGCATTCGCTATGTCCTGTGGCTTGTAGACTGGGCCAGCCCATGACTGAAGAGGTGGGAGAGTGGCTGTGAGCGAAGAAAGTAGCGCACCATGTTCCAGGATGTGGCGTCAGGTTTCACTAACGACCTTGTGTCGGCATCGACGGTTCCTGTCATGGATGATAGCGATAACTTCCTGTGGCAGCAATGGAACCGTGCATTCTACTCTTCTGGGGGCTCCGTTGCACTTGTGCCAGTCGGTCCTCTTGAGATTGTGACTATGCCCCTGTAGTGCAGGCTCTTCAGCAACCCAGAAGACCTCTGGAAGAGGGTCTGAAGGCTGTTTTCATGGTTCACTTTGGAGGAGGTGAAGTAGTGAAAAACCTCTCGCAATACTGATATTAGGTACGTCTGGCTGTGTGTCACTTCTCAGGTAATGTGTGGGTTTTTCAGGACTAATGGATTGTCCACTGTGTTCTGCATCGTGAAAAAGATGGCGTCCATGGATGTTCTTAAGGTGGGAGTTCCATGTCATGTGTTTTGCATTGAAGTTGCCTGCAGCAAACAGTCAGCCCTGCTACCAGAATAGTGTTCATGCATCATTGACATTAAGTGGTCTTCCAGATGGCCTGAAGACAGATAGGAATGTCACTGTGCCTAAAGATCCACTGCTGTAGTTTCCATCGCTTGCAAGTCTGGTGGTGGTGCAGTGTTGCTTTGTAGCAAGGAGCTCACATAGCAAGCTGTGTCACTCACTCCCTTCCATGGGTATGTCGTTCCAATACAGGAGTAATTCGCAATGTTGAAACGGATCACTGGCTTGAGATGGGTTTCTGTCACCAATTACATGTTGACATCACGCTCTCATAGAAAGTTCCGAAACTCCAGTAGTGTGGATACCGAGACTTAGCGTTCTTCATAACTATGGTGAGCTCGTCCAGTTCTCTGTTTCTCAGCATTAGCTGATATGGTTCCTTTGTGGGTTGGGTGTGAGCAGCTGAATGCCACTCGAACAGCTAAGGGGATGGCTTCTGGAAGAGTCTGGAGGACATGGCTGATTTCCGAGACTGGGTTCATAAGGGGTTCGATCAGTGATGTAGCATCTGGGACATCTGTCTCAGAACGCAGTGGCGCCCACTGCATCTACCAAAGTGTAACTCGAGCCCAAATGGAGAGACACAATCTGTGTTGGAAGATGCACGCTGTCGCTGTGTGGGAGGAATTATCCATCTGTATGACGACTGAGAGCCTGCCTCTGATGGCGTCAGACATCAGAGCACTGGGCCAGATGGGGCCAGAATAATGGACCACTGGGATACTTCTGGCGAAGATGGTCTTAGGAGCCACAGACTGGCATCTCGTGGCAGTAGTTTCTCTCTTCTTCACCCACTTGCAGTTGTGAACGTCCTCGCATCAGGTGACTGTCATCCTCTTAGTGTTTGCACCACCTATACTTGGCAATGAAGGAGCCGCCACAGTTGCCACACTTTGGTGAGTTGGTCTTGGGATGAGGTCATTTTCGGTTGTTATGTCCGTTGCCGGATTTAATGCGCTGTGGCAGCATAGTACAGTGGCACATGAGAAAACTGCTGGCACTAGTAGCATTGCCTTGAGCCCCTTGTAACTTGGAGTTTCTCAGCTGTAACCGCAATGCGGCCAAGGTGCGTCACCATGAAGATCTTCTAGTGTGGCTCAGTGTTCAGCAGTATGGCTATTACCGTCAGAGTCCACTGCATCACACTAGCTGCGCTTCATGATGGTGGCAGTAACAAACACAATGTCTTCCAGGTACTCTGATTTCCTCATTGGTGACGGACATTCTAGTGCCATGGATGGCTGCTTTGATAAGCTTCGAGCGGACTATGGGGAAAGTGTGATTAGGTATGCCAGTTTCGTCCATCATGCACATGGCCTTCACATAGTCCACTATGGCGGTGAGGCTACGCTTCAAATTCTCGCCACTGGCTTGTTTCACCATAAAGGGGTGCGTAAAATTCTGGTTCACCCGCTCTCTGGCTTCTTGTAACCCTCTGGGTAGTGAATCACAATCAGGGATATTTTCCCTCATGGTGGTTGTTCGTCCAACTGCTTACAGTCGGAAGATCCATTCATGACCTTTGGATTAACCGCTGGATTGACGCTGGAAACGTTGCTGAGCTCTACTGGGTGTGGTGTAGTCGCCTTTTTTTGCTTAGAGACTTTCTTCTGATCTGTATGAAGGATCCATCCTGCCAGTCGACTATGGGCTTACACTGACCTGAGTTCATGCCTGGCCCACTGTGTGCTATGCGTGCAAGGCATGGGACACCATGGTTAACTGACACTTTCACTCTCTCCAGCAGCCACAGAATGTGGAACAATGCAGGGTTTTTAGTGCATCTAGACTGTTCCTGGCACAACCCCTGTACAATACGGCACAAGAAATGGAGATCCTCATCCGCTTCCAACAACATGCTGACAAGATGTATGAGAAGTCGATGGAATCTACCTCCCCACTCATACGCCAAGATGACGACAGAGGCTGCTTTCATTGCCCATGGCCTTACTCAACAGATAGTAAGATCACCTCACTATGACCCCGCAGTCTGTATCATTAATGCTCATGGGACAACACTCTGATATGCTGAAGAAATAAATGAACAGTAGTACTCACTGCTGTTCCAGTAAATGCCCAGAGGTAATCACTGCTTTACCTCCTTCATACCCAGAAAGAGAATATAACGACAGTCTTGAGTAATGGGCCAGTCATTCCTTCAAGTTCTCTGGGCAAGGTGCTGAGCACAGTAGTAATCCATCAATTAGAGCTCTAGCTAAGGAACCACCATCAGACAGTCCCCGTACTTTGTTTAACTTCTAACCGCTACTGAGCTTAGGTCAGTGACTTTCTTTACTGCTTCAGATTTGGCCTTACGCCAACTGAGTCCACACTGTCTGCCTTCGTCGAGATTGACTTACTGATTAAGAAGGCTACTTGTGTTACTAACTCCTAAACATTCCAGCTGATGAAGCTGGATTTCATTTTTTTTAAATTCCCTTTGGCCTTCGGTCACTGAATTATTATTTACCTTCCCCTGTATGTAGATTAAATCTCCACAGAGGAGATTCATGTTCCCAGATACTAACTAAACTTGTTCTGCATTGTTTATCCGGGAAGTGCTACCATTGCAACCCAACTGGCACACAACATATAGGCAACTCACAAGGATCAGCGTTTGTGGTGCCGTCTACTGCTTATCAGACAGCTCTTTTGGCTCTTTAGCCATCCTCATCGCCTCAGAAATTGTCTGCAGGAGCTTCTCCATCAGATCGTACGTTAGAAAGCGTGCAGCCAGGTCCACTGTGGGGCGGTCATAGCACTACTGCTTTCACCCATCGCCCACCCCGCACCAATCCCATGCGCCACTGCAGCCTCCGACGGCAGTATGTTTTGCTTACCCTGCTTCAACTCAGCCGAGTGGCCTTTCGTACGTCTACTGTTGTTTGCGAGTCGCCAGCTGTCGTCCCTGCGGTCGCCAGTGTCACCAGCTGCTGCTGGCTTGAATGGCAGACTGCGCGGACCAACTGTCGCAGCTCTGAATCGGTAGCTCGCTACTTGCGGATCAGTGCAGCTTTTTCACCGTGGACGGTGAGTGTTGGTGTGAACACTAGTGGCTAGAGTGGTTGTCTGTGTACTTGTTGCGTATGTACAGGAAAGATCAGTGTCAGCAGATCACTTGCAACGACAGTGACACTGGGCTGCTCCACATTTCAACATCGAGGTTTCCATGTTCCCAACTATCTTCATGACCTGGTAGATTTCACGGCTCTCGATGGTATCTGTACATTTCGTGAAGATAGCTGCAGAATCCTCTCAGGAAGTGGGGTACTTCAAATGCACCACTGTGCACAGGCAGAAACCCGTCTCTTACAATTCTCCTGCTAAATGGTCTGGCTGCTTTTGGCGAGCAAAACAGTCTAAAGATCTATAGATGTTATGAATCACTACTCACGTATACTGTTTATTTTCTAAAATTTATGGAGGCTTACAAGTTCTATGGACTACTGAGAATGACATAAATGTCTAAATTGGTATATAAAATAAATAATATATGTAAGCATTGACTGATAGTATCTGTAGGATTCACATTTGGTGTGATTGCTGACACTGTACGTCAATAACATGCCAAATTTGAACCCCTAAAGAGCGCCTGGGTTATTTTGTTTGGTGTAGCTAGGTACTTACGAAACAATTGTCGTGCAGCCACCCAACTTGACACTTTGTTGTAGTCTTCGGTGTTGCAAACTCAGATTCACATCAGATCATTCCCCACAGCAGATGCTGGGGACCTGGTGCCTTCCTCTCAAAAAGAGGAGTGTATTTCTGCTCATGGGCTCTGTTGTACTCGTATCTTCGACAGCTTTGGAGAAATCGTATTGACTTGCATGTTATGGTAGTAAGTGTTGTCATGAAATGGAATATTGAAGATTTATCACAAACATGTCAGTTGGTACATTAAACGTCAGTTAATGACAAATTTCAGTTAATGACGCAATGACAGTGAAGCTCTCAGGAGATCCAATATGAATGATAATATCGTTTGGAGTTGAGTGTATTCGCCATGATCTTGTGGTTAAAGTGGTCAAGTTAAGCTGTGGAACGAAGTAGGTTCGCATCCTGCTAATACTGAGAGAGGCCAAGTCATTCTATCACTATTTTTCATATTCAAATCTACTCTTTAATGTCGCTTTTACACCCAAGGCATTATTGTCGTGAGATGACAGAAAGTTATCAATGTGAGCACGCATTGGTGGGAGCATGTATGTTGTTAATGCATGTGGGCTCTTTATGGTGGTTCTCCTTCAAATAGTATTTTCTGGAGTTGAGAACAAGCAGGCAGTTTGGTCATTTAACAGTAAATCTTCCAGTGGACGTTTGGGCCTTGGAAGCCATGCGCATCTACTGGGGAAAGGAAAATCTCGAGGCACTTAGCAGGAACAGAATGCTATTCCCAAGAATTTCTCGTAACGCTGTGCAGGTAATGCTTTTAGCCGAAGAGGAAGAAAAACTGCCTACCAGGACGTACCTGTTAGGCACCTATAACCACGTCACGTGAGAGAAATTTAGGTCGGCTGGCCAAGGCTTTGCGACAGTGTTGTAAACGCCCTTTATGAACAGGGACGGTGACCATAAAAATTCGCGAGGCTCCATATTCACCATTGACTGGACGCTATCGAAGGGACTATTAGGTGGTGTTGTCCCTCAGCCTGCCGAGATTCTGGGAAGCCTCAGGCCTACGAAACAATTTTAGAATGGAACACAACATTTATTGCGGTTCTGAAACAGTCTGTATTGGGACACAAAAGAACTTCTCTTGCTTTAGCCGAGGTGCCTGGTCAGACACACTGTAACGTTTGGTCCATACAGATCTGCATGATAAATGTGTTGTTCACTTTACAGCTAAATGGAAACTCGAAACACACCGCCTAAAGTGGACGTGGAAAAAAAAAGAAACAAGTCAGGAGCACAGTGTCTTTTCCTCTCTGTGCGAATTTATAAGTCAGGGATTAGCTGTCCTTCCAGAAAAGAGAAGAATATTGCTAACGTTGATTGTAACTGGCTGACTGGTAGAGCAGATGAGTTAGAGGGGAGTCATGGAGCTCGTGTAGTCTTGTGATTGGCACAAAACCCTTGTAAGGATGGTTCAGGAGTGCTTTTGTGGAGTTTGATGGAAAGTGAGGAGAGGAGAAGCTGTGTCTTCTGATTCAGTCTCCGGCCTGGAGAGGATTCTTGTCTACTGATTCAGACTCCGTCTGGGGAGAATTCTTGTCTTGGCTCTTGTTATGAAAAGGTTGCATTTGGGACACTTGTCCTGCGTGTAACTTTGCAATAGCATTAGTCTTGACTGGGGAGCCTGTTGTGAACATTAGCTCTACCGACAGTTTAGACCTCAGTCATCTCGAACAATTCGTTGTGCTGAGGTCAACCTTATTCGTGTCAGGTCTGCTGTCTTGACGTTTGATCTCCTTGTGTACACTGTAGTATAAGTGAGTCAAATTGGTCCATCGTATGACCAGCGTAAAGGAGTGCCACACGCTACAATCTGCCAAGATTTAAGGGCTCCCATTAGAGAGTAATTGAGATCTCTCTAAGAAATCGTCAGCCGCAACTTTGCATATTTCTTGCATGCAACAACTAATCACAGGAGCCGGATATTGCTGCTCAGCAGATGCTTGAACCAAGACCTTCACTTGAGACAGCACTACACATCGAGAACAGAGTATAGTATTGCTACTCCGGTAAGTTAGCGGAAACAGAATCATATTCTCACCACTTGTTCTCAGCTGCACCAACGTAGTATAACTTCTGTCTAGAACAAATCCATCAAAGTCTCTTCAGCGTTAGATAATTTCAGACTGCGTTATCCATGTTTTGAGCCAGAGTAAATAGTTTAATCAGACAAACCTTAGTCTTTGCTGATCAATCGACACCTAGTGGAGTGTTAACTAATTGTTGCGGGTATTAGTGTTACCAACAGTTCTTGATTAATTTGTATTGTTTGTCCCCTTGTATGATCAATAAACGTATGCCATAATTTTTATAAAAGATGAATCCTCTGTTAACACATTTATCACCCATCGGGAATTCTCAGCAATAATGAAAAGACCACCATTTCATTAAGTTATTTCAGAAAGGAAACAAAAGAAAAATTCGGAGTAGGTATTAAAATTCATGGAGAAGAAGTAAAAACTTTGAGGTTCGCCGATGACATTGTAATTCTGTCAGAGACAGCAGAGGACTTGGAAGAGCAGTTGAACGGAATGGACAGTGTCTTGAAAGGAGGATATAAGATGAACATCAACAAAAGCAAAACGAGGATAATGGAATGTAGTCAAATTAAATCGGGTGATGCTGAGGGGATTAGATTAGGTAATGAGACACTTAAAGTAGTAAAGGAGTTTTGCTATTTAGGGAGTAAAATAACTGATGATGGTCGATGTAGAGAGGATATAAAATGTAGACTAGCAATGGCAAGGAAATCGTTTCTGAAGAAGAGAAATTTGTTAACATCGAGTATAGATTTAATTGTCAGGAAGTCGTTTCTGAAAGTATTTGTATGGAGTGTAGCCATGTATGGAAGTGAAACATGGACGATAACCAGTTTGGACAAGAAGAGAATAGAAGCTTTCGAAATGTGGTGCTACAGAAGAATGCTGAAGATAAGGTGGGTAGATCACGTAACTAATGAGGAGGTATTGAACAGGATTGGGGAGAAGAGAAGTTTGTGGCACAACTTGACTAGAAGAAGGGATCGATTGGTAGGACATGTTTTGAGGCATCAAGGGATCACAAATTTAGCATTGGAGGGCAGCGTGGAGGGTAAAAATCGTAGAGGGAGACCAAGAGATGAATACACTAAGCAGATTCAGAAGGATGTAGGTTGCAGTAGGTACTGGGAGATGAAGAAGCTTGCACAGGATAGAGTAGCATGGAGAGCTGCATCAAACCAGTCTCAGGACTGAAGACCACAACAACAACATTTCAGAAATCAAGTTAATTTAGATCCTGAAAAAGTGATAACCTCTAATGCAGGCTAACAACAACAACCATAGTCAAAGGGTAGAATCAATTTTGCAGACGCATGGGCCAGGTAGTTAAGTGGAACGCTTCCTAGTTAAGGTGACTGCTGTCAGGGCATAAACTGATAGCCACCTGCAGCCTTTCAAATCGAACCACAAGACCAGTACAGTCTTGCAACATATTTCTTCTTTTTTCATCTCTGCCTTTGTAACATATTCTGAGATGTTATTATTCATGTAATACAAGTCTTTTCTGGAATATTAGCCAGTTTTTCCCAATATGTGGTGATTTCCAAGTGCGTTGTTAGGCAGGAACCCGACAGGAGCACTTAAATTGCAATGAGTGAAACGAGTTCCAGTGAAATTAATATTCTTCCTTGTTACAAACAGTTGGCTGTTTATTTACGAATATGCTGCAGTTTCTCAGGTAGCACAAAGCACAGCCAACAGGATTGGTACAGTGAAGAGTATGAGTGGGAATATACTCCTCTTTCTGAGAAAACTGCATCAGGTCCCAACGTCTTCAGTCTGCACTACCCTCCTGCATAATCATGAGGTGGCCACTGCTTGAGCAGTTGTAGGAAGCTCGTATAGTCATCGTCACTTGGATAACCAGTGAGACCTGGGCTCACTCTTCTTTGTAGGTGCACAGAAGGGGCTCAGCACTCTGTCCTTCCCAACACCCTGTGTCGCCATTTCGTCTTCCGGCAACAGCTGGAGTGAGTCTTTGGGTGATGTTGGCATGGGTGTGGGACGTTGCGCAGGCGAGCTGCGTGTTTAGTTGCAGCAGGCAACGCCTACAGCACTTGTGCAACCAGCTATCACAGTCCTGTTTTTGGTGCATTCTCTACTCCAAAGAGGGGTCTGTCTGCGTCAATCACAGTCCATTAAAGACTCATAGCACTGTTCACTCAAACTGGTGGTGAGGCCAGAGTGGTTGTCAATTAGGAGTAAAATGGATGGGGTTCCCAGTTCCAGAGTTAGCAACACAACCAGGGAAAGCCTCCATAAAATGTTGACCAGAGCCTGGGGATAGGAACAATTTTTTGCTAAATTGTGGAAAAATATGCCCCTCGTAAAAGTTAACATCTCACCAAGATTGCGCTACACGTAAACCTATAACCAAGGACACTGGGCTACCGCCATCAAGTGCACCAAACACCAGCTCACCGTTATCGATAGTTAATCTCGACCAACTCGACACACGACCAACCCTCGTCACAAATTTATACATGGAAACACAGAGGAGACTTGTGTATTATGGAGTAGTCGAGTCATATGGAATACCGGCGTTCTCCTCTGTTACGTCCTGCTGCATCGTCGGAATATAGTAGATACTTGTGATGCACTCCATAATGCTCTGAACTGATTGTGCCCGATTGCTAACATTGCTTTGTTCATATACTATATGTACACTAAAGAGCCGAAGAAACTGGTACACATGTCTAACATCGTGTAGGGCCCATGCTAGCATGCAGAAGTGCAGTAACACGACGTACCATGGACTCGACTAATGTCTGAAGTAGTGCTGGAGGGAATTGACACTATGAATCCTGAAGGGCTGTCCATAAATCTGTAAGAGTGAGAGGGGTGGAGATCTCTTCTGAACAGCGTGTTGCAAGGCATCCTAGATATGCTCAATAATGTTCCTATCTGGGGAGTTTGGTGGCCAGCCAAAGTGTTTAAACCCGGCAGAATGTTCGTGGAGCCACTCTGTTGCAGTTCTGGACGTGTGGATTGTCTCATTGTCCTGCTGGAATTTCCCAAGTTCGTCGAAATGCACAATGGACATGAATGGATACAGGTGATTAGACGGGATGCTTACGTACATGTCACATGTTGGGGTTATATCTAGATGTATTGGGAGTCCCAACTGTACACGCCCCACACCATTACACAGCCTACACCAGCTTGAATAGTACCCTGCTGACACGCAGGGTCCATGGATTCATGAGGTTGTTTCCACATCCATACATGTCCATCCACTCGTTACAATTTGAAACGAGACTCGTCCGACCAGGCAACATGTTTCCAGGCATCAGCAGTCCAGTGTCAGTGTTGATGGGCCCAGGTGAGGCGTAAAGCTTTATGTCATGCAGTTATCAAAGGCATATGAGTGGGACTTCAGCTCCGAAAGCGCATATCGATGATGTTTCGTTGAATGGTTTGCAAGCTGACACTCGTTGATAGCTCAGCGTTGAAATCTGCACCATTTTGCGAAAGGACTGAACTTCTGTCACGTTGAACGATTCTCTTCAGTCGTCGTTGGTTCCATTCTTGCAGGATCTATTCCGGCTGCAGAATTGTCGGAGATTTGATGTTTTGCCGAATTCCTGATATTCACGGTACGAGCGTGAAATGCTCACACTAGGAAATCCCGTCTTCGTCGCCATCACGGGGATGTGGTGTCCCATAGCACGTGCGCCGGCTATAACACCTCGCTCAAACTCATTTAAATCTTGATAACCTGCAGTTGTAGCAGCAGTAACTGATCTAACAACTGCGCCAAGTTCTTGTTGTCTTATATCGCCGCAGCGACGTATTTTGCTTGTTTACATCGCTCTGTATCTGAATATGCATGCCTATACCAGTTTCTTTGGCGCTTCAGTGTATATAGGTGTGTTTCTGTGTACCAAGAGCATAGTGGTTGACTTGTTCAACATGGGCACATAAATATGCCTCACTTAGAGATTTATCAGCCTACTAAATTTATGTAGGCATGTTTGCATCTACCGAGAGCACAGCGGATGACTCGTTCACAATGTGTGCAGGATGCCACATAAAGGTATATCAGCCTGTTATGTGTATACAGGTATGTCTGCGAGTACCAAGAAGAGTATAGTGGATGCCTTGTTCAACATCATTGTGTGAAATATGCCCCACATAAGGATATATCGGCCTAGTGTATACATATGGGTATGTCGCATGGTAGATGCCTTCTTCAACATGTGCACTCAAAGCTAGCTTTAGCACTGGGTATTCGAGCCACTCGTATTAATCTCCCCCCCCCCCCCCCCTCACTCTTTCAACTGCAAGTAAACGTTTCACGTCCTTAGCCGTCCTTAGCACTGCCCAAAAACGTTGATTCCTTTAAACATAGCAGTTCCTTTACAGTTTATCCCTGATCAATGTCGTCCGATTGTCTGCATTAATTCAGTTCACACAGAAGTTCTCCACATCTCAGCAGGATCACGCCACATATAAATCCGTGACCAGGCACAACATGCTACCGCCATGTAAGTGCACCAGACGCTAGCACCCCATTATCGATAGTACATATCAGTCATCTCGACACACGATCAACTCCCTTTACAAAGATTTGAACGTAGGGGACATTTGTGTATTATGGAATAGTCGAGTCATATGGAACACCAGAGTTTCTCCTCTGTTAGGATGCATTATGTTAATATAGTTCACTACTTGTGACACATTCCATAACGTGGTCTGTACTGGTTGTGGGCTGCTTGCTAACATTTGTTTGTTCACTGTTCAAGAAAGTTTCTGTTACCATTTTTGAAACTGCTGCACGCAATTTTTCATCAATTTACTTTAATAACCATATGTGTAAGTTAGATATAGTGTAATACTTATATGTAGCCGGCCGTTGTGGACGAGCGGTTCCAGATGCTTCAGTCCAGAACCGCACGCCTGCTATGGTCGCAGGTTCGAATCATGCCTCGGGCATGGATGTGTGAGATGTCCTTAGGTTAGTTAGGTTTAAGTAGTTCTAAGTGTAGGGGACTGATAACCTCAGATGTTAAGTTCCATAGTGCTTAGAGCCATTTGAACCATTTTGAACTTATATGTAAACAGTCTGAACTTGTGTTGCTTTAAATTATCACAGTTCACAGTTTATCAACCTACAATGATACCTTATGGACTGTTATGCCCTCTTTGATCTTCGTCTTAGTAATAGGGTATCAAGGGTAGGGCCAAAAGATCAGTCTACTAAAGCAGCACGTCAGAATTTTCAAAAAAGTTGAGATATCACCTTTGGGAATTTGGTCTCTGAGCAGTATTAAGTGGAAAAATTTGCAAAATATAAAAACACAAGCTTGTAGCTGATTGTGTAATATGTAAGTCTTGTGTTTGGACGTCTTACGTTCGATTCTACCTATGAGATATTTTTCCTCTTATTTAGCAATGATAAATTTATTACAAGATGGAACTGCTAAACAACAAATATTGAATCACATTTTAAGATAAATTTAACTTTTTAAATTTTAATTACTAAATACATGAAACTGTGAGTACTAAAAATAAATTAAAATTTGGTGCAGAAATGCGAAACATCCAGTACTAAGTAAAACATTTTTCTCTACAAACTGAACAATATGACAGATGTATAAAAATTGTTGACGTAAGAGAAAGACATTTCGTATGTCTGCTTGAAAATATAAATGTTATTTTAACTAAAAAACACGATTTAATAATTGTTAATTATGATTTCACAGGTTGATTCAAAAGGTTGCGCACTAACTGAAGCAGTTGATAAGGCAGTCGAAATGCAGCTTTGGAATAGGACCTTACGGTTTCCGAAGTGAAAACTCTGCAATGTCAGCAACAAGGACTGTCAATGCATCCACGGTCTCAGTCAGAAAAGATAGTATATTGTTTACTCAGCAATATTGTGCACACAGAAAGTATTCAAACTGGCGAACAGCGCATTTAGTACAGGTATAATATCTTCATAGAAAATTCATACTCACTCTATCAAGTACACAAAACATCGCACAGACCTCATCAGATGCAGAAATTATTGTGGCAGAAATGGTAATAGGTTAGCAAGTAACATTTGTCGTCAGATGTGGATGGAGCAGATGGATTATTTTCTGTGTGAGTATACAGGGTGAGTCACCCAACATTACCGCTGGATATATTTCGTAAACCACATCAAATACTGACGAATCGATTGCACAGACCGAACGTGAGGAGAGGGGCTAGTGTAATTGGTTAATACAAACCATACAAAAATGCACGGAAGTATGTTTTTTAACACAAACCTACGTTTTTTTAAATGGAACCCCGTTAGTTTTGTTAGCACATCTGAACATGTAAACAAATACGTAATCAGTGCCGTTTGTTGCATTGTAAAATGTTAATTACATCCGGAGATATTGTAACCTAAAGCTGACGCTTGAGAACCACTCCTCCGCTGTCCGATCGTGTGTATCGGAGAGCACCGAATTACGTAGGGATTCAAAGGGAACGGTGATGGACCCCAGGTACAGAAGAGACTGGAACAGCACATTACATCCACATGCTAACACCTTTTTATTGCTCTTTTTCACTGACGCACATGTACATTACCATGAGGGGTGAGGTACACGTACACACGTGGTTTCCGTTTTCAATTACGGAGTGGAATAGAGTGTGTCCCGACATGTCAAGCCAATAGATGTTCAATGTGGTGGCCATCATTTGCTGCACACAATTGCAATCTCTGGCGTAATGAATGTCGTACACGCCGCAGTACATCTGGAGTAATGTCGCCGCAGGCTGCCACAATACGTTGTTTCATATCCTCTAGGGTTATAGGAACATCACGGTACACATTCTCCTTTAACGTACCTCACAGAAAGAAGTCCAGAGGTGTAGGATCAGGAGAACGTTCTGGCCAATTCATGCGTCCTCCACGTCATGGTAATGTACATGTGCGTCAGTGAAAAAGACCAATAAAAAGATGTTAGCATGTGGACGTAATGTGCTGTTCCAGTCTCTTCTGTACCTAAGGTCCATCACCGTTCCCTTTGGATCCCTACGTAATTCGGTGCTCTCCGATACACACGATCGAACAGCGGAGGAGTGGTACACAAGCGTCAGCTTTAGGTTACAACATCTCCGGATGTAATTAACACTTTACAATGCAACAAACGGCACTGATTACGTATTTGTTTATATGTTCAGATGTGCTAACAAAACTAACGTGGTTCCATTTAAAAAAACGTAGGTTTGTGTTAAAAAACATACTTCCGTGCATTTTTGTATGGTTTGTATTAAACAATTACACTAGCCCCTCTCCTCACGTTCGGTCTGTGGAATCGGTTCGTCAGTATTTGATGTGGTTTACGAAATATATCCAGCGGTAACGTTAGGTGACTCACCCTGTGTAACGTACTCGGTGCCACATATCCCAGATGAAGGGTCAGAAGGGAGGTCGAGGGAAGTCCAAACGTATGGCCTGTTCGCTCCCTTCATCTGACGCTTCTTTTTTTCTTTTTCTGTGTGGGCGCATATCAAAAGTTCCGTGTACATAACAGTAAAAGTGCTTGTCGGCAGGAGACAAGCAGCGTCTGACGAGGTTCGTGCCATCCCTGATGTACTAGTGGAAGGCGGCAGAATTTTTTATGAAGATGTTATGCTGTTATAGACTGTGGTGGTCATCTTCAACATCTTCTGTCATGTACAACATTATTGACTGAACAGCACCCTATCTTCGATGAACTAAAAGGGGCGTGGGCGTTCATGATCCTTGCTGTTCCTGACATTCCAAAGCTTTTACTGGCTCACGATTACTTCAAAGACCACCAGCTCCTGCACCAAAGTTGTTGCCAGCCGCGGTGGTCTCGCGGTTAAGGCGCTCAGTCCGGAACCGCGCGACTGCTACGGTCGCAGGTTCGAATCCTGCCTCGGGCATGGATGTGTGTGATGTCCTTAGGTTAGTTAGGTTTAAGTTCTAGGGGACTGATGACCACAGATGTTAAGTCCCATAGTGCTCAGAGCCATTTTTTTTTTTTTTTTTGCACCAAAGTTGTTGTATTTCGACTTCTCTCTGAGCTCCTTCAGTCAGTGCGCAGATTTTTTATCACTCTGTGATAAGTTAATTAACAATTAATCAATCGTTAAACATGTAAATCAATAATACTGTTCAGTCTCTAGAAAAAAAAATATTTTCTGTTTATCTTTCACAATTTTGTAGCAAACTTTTATTTTCTTTTGTTACTCACACTTTCCTATAATTAGTAATTCAAGTTAAAAGGATGACATTTCTGTTAAAATGTTACGATTTAGTATTAAAACAATGAAAAATCCACAACGGAATAATGACAGATTAAGGAAAGGGTAGTTGCTGCTCACCATATAGTAGAGACGCTAAGTCGCAGATAGGCACAACAAAAGGCGGTCAGTAAGTAAGCTTTTGGCCAAAAAGGCCTTCATCAGCATTAGACAACATACACACATACACACACACACACACACACACACACACACACACACACACACACACACACACACACACACACACAAACATGAATACAGTCTCTGGCTGCTGTGGCCAGCTGGGCTCGCCAGTCAGAGACTATGGTCAAGAGTTTGTGGGCAACGTTTGTATGACTTTGTGTGCGCATGATGAAGGCATTTTTGGCCAAGACTTTACTTACTGACAATCTTTTCATTGTGCTTATCTGCAACTCAGCGTCTCCGCAATATGATTTAATATTTGTCATTTAACGTTCCTATTTGATAATACATATAGGGTGACTGAGCTGCCCCTACCCAAGAGTTTTATGGAACTTAAACACCTTTAAATACCACCTGCCAGATTTTAATATTCTCTTGGTCACTACATACGAACTATTAATCCCACAGAAAAAAATGAGCAGATTATTTTTGTAGGAAATTTCATGTAGTTCAGTTGTTTACTGGGATATGTTTTCCCTAGACGTCACAGTTTTCAAATTGTTCAAGAAAAATGTACAAAAGTGGACTTCAAATGCGTTTTTTTTCAATAATTCGAAAACAGTGGCCCCATTGAAAACAGAGAACAGTACAAAATTTAGCTACACTGAATTTCCTACAAAAATGTGCTGTTCATTTTCACTGTAAGACTAACAGTTTGGACATATCAAACGAGATAATTCGAAAATCTCATGCAAGGTTTTTGAAGGCGTTGTGGATCGCATAAAACCTAAATTAATAAATAAAAGTAAAAGTTAATTTCTACTAGGGCTAAAGACCTCCGAACACAATAACTAGATGCTACACATTCACCTGTTGGAAATTCTTTAATCTTTTTTCGAGAATTGTGTCGTACTGCTTCAGGAAATCGAACTGATGTCCAGGCAGTGACCATGAAATGGTGTAAGTGAAAAGAAAAGTGTGGGAGGCTGAGTCCGTGAGGTGCGCCTGGCCTGTGTTGCAGACGCGGCGCCCGTGCTCGTGTCGACGTTCCGCAGTGCCGTGGTGCGCCCCGGCGATGCCTGGTCGGCGCAGTGCGAGGCGGCCGGCTCTCCGCTGCCCTCCGTGTCGTGGCTGTTCGACAGCCGTCCGCTCACCTCAGAGGACCACGTACAGGTGCGTGTGAATGCCAAACACAGGGAGGACCGGCGCGAGACGGCGTGACCCAGCACAGAAAATATCCTCTTGTTATCTAATGAGGCAGCATACAGTGGCAAGGTGGTGGCGCCGATTGGCGCGGCCTGGGGTTTACCTGCGAGCTGGAATGAATGAGACATTCTTTCGACCTAAAAGTTATCTGGGTACGGTACTGCGTCATGGCGTATAAAACTACAGCTGCTGGAGAAAAAAACCAACGTTTCAGTAACGGTTGCAGCGGCTTTCTTCTGGGTCTACTGTTGACCAGTAGACCCAGAAGAAAGCCGCTACAACCGTGGCCGAAACGTTAGTATTTTTCTCCAGCAGCAGTTGTTTTATATATTATGACGTGGTACCATACCCAGAAAATTTTTATGTCCACAGACTCTGGCAGTAGAATCCTACGCAATTATATAGTCTGATTTAAAGTAGTTGTCACTTGAAGTCTGCGCTGCGAAGTTGCGGCGTTGTCACGTCAAGCACTGGCTGGAGGCAGCCGCCTCAGCGCATCGCCACCCCAAGCGATAGAAAATCGTTTTAAAGCCTGTATCTTCTACAAAAAGTAAGTACAAACTTTCAAACCCACATATGATGTATATCTCTACAGTGTCTCTCAATCTGTCAAATATCTGTTCTTAATTTTAATTAGGACAAGAGTTACGTTAATTTGTTTGAAACCATTTAAATTCTCGGTTTCGCAGACAGCTTCTAACTTATCACGTCATTACTGAAAAACTATTGGTGTCACAGCAAAATATTTTTTTCCATTCATTACCAAAATAATGCACTCGGCAAAGAATCCTTAAAAGCTTTCGTAGTGCATTACGTTTCCTGTATAGAAATTTCTGAAAACAGCGTTTTAAGCAACCCTATCAGTACTGAACTCGAAGCAAGTATGACGTTTAAAATCTCTATCTCCTATAAATATTATGTAAATTTTTTGAAATTTACGTACAGTATCGGTCTCAGTGGCATATCAAATATCTTCTCTTAATTTTAATTAAGGCCGTTGTTACATTAACTATTGAAGTGTGAGAAATTTTCGCGTCCGGAAAAGGTTTCTTCTTTAGATTGCAAATCTCGAAAACTATTACACACATTGAATAACAGCTTGGTGTATATACAAAATGAAATAGAATTAAAATTCAGTCTAACGTACCGTAAGGAGATAACGAGAGCTGGCCAAACAGTATTTCTTAGCCTCACAACAGCAATAAGAATTAATCGAAATAAATTCACAAACACAATATTTAATGGCAGTAAGTACACTACTCACTAATCAAACAATGCGAAAACACCATTTAATTCAGAGTCAGAGGAACTATCCGTGTCGCTGCTCGTATTGACAGATATAATCAAGTCTTCGACACTTTGTTGTAAGATACCTTCATTGTTCCACGCGTCCTGTATCACTCCTTTCACGTGATGCACTACCTTCTGCCAGTCTTCCTGTGTCACAATTACAACTGCCTCTTTCAAAAGGCATTCCACTACGGTTAATGTGAATTTCTTATTTTCTGCAGCAATATGCCGTTTAACCTGAGCCCAAATCAGCTCTATTGCGTTTAAATGGCAATGATAAGGAGGCAATCTGAGCACTTTATGCCCGTATTTTTTTGCTACTTCATCCACAATGTAAATCGGGGTCTTTGGCTTGTGTTGCGATACAAGTTCTAATAATTCTGCCCTTGTCAAATTACTGTCGAACTGTACCTTATGTTTCTGTAACCAGCTAACAATGTTGTTTTTCCTCGTTGAATTGTGGGTGCTTTGTCTTGTATTACTGAGTGATAAGGAGCGTTATCAATCACAATGATTAAGTTCTGGAGCACACAGTCTTCAAACCATTTCACAAAAGTATTGTGGTTCATCTCTTCATGGTAGTCGGTCTTATTTGAACTGAATAGCAGCAGACAATTTGGAATGAAACCTTTTGAATTTCCGGCATGTGCTACAATTATCCTTTTTCCTCTGCCGATCGGAGCTGCCATACTACCGCTGATGGTACCGTCTGTCCAGCCTTTTTTTAAACTGTGTCCTGCATTCACCCACGTTTCATCAAGCCAAACGATATCATCAAAATTTGTCCCCACTAATTCTCTAAGAAAGCGGCATCGCCAGGCTGCATTATCTTGGCGTTCCATTAGTAACTTTCTGCCAGAGATGGATTTATAGCGGAATCCTAACATTTTCACGACTCGCAACAAAGACGATTTACTACCCTGAAACAGATCAGCCGCTGTGATGGTAGCATGTAGTTTTTTGACTGTTGGATAATCCTTCATCGAATAAAATGCGTATATTTGACGACGAATGGCATCTGCCTGAAAAGAGTCAAGTTTTGTGACCCTCTTCTCTAGTCGCCTCTTTTTCCCAGGTGTCTCCAATTTAGATGATTCACTTGAGCCTTCTTTCGTGAATTTCTCCTTGCAGATTCTTATTACTGATCGTCCGCTAACTTGCAGAGCAGCTGCAGTGCTCTCCACCACCTCATCCAAAGGAACGAGAGGCCCTCCTGCATCCCTCTCTCTCTCTCTCTCTCAAAATACTCCCTTAAGGAACACACGTATTCACGCGCCTGACTGCGTATAACGACGCCATGTCCGCCACTTTTTGGAGGTTTTCGAGGAGTGTGCAGTCTCGGCCTCCCTCTCTTGCTACTGCTTTCATCACACATCGTAAACACGCGAAGGTACAAGTCACTCAAATCTCTCACCCGCACGTCTATAACGGCTCGCTGAGGACTGTGAGGACTGGCTGGCTGGCACAATGCCTTAGTCAGCTCAGCAGTGCGAAGTGGCAACGCAGTGGCAGCCGACAGCGCCGGCTGTCATTGGTTTATCGGTGGCGGGAGCCCTGGAGCCCGTTGCCTGTCAAGTGACAACTACTTTAAATCAGACTTTTTTTTTATAGTAGACATTCTTTGTCCGCTTTCGGCGCGCCAGTTGGCTACATGTTCTACCGACAGAATCTAGGCGCACGCTCTGCAGTCTCTCTTAAACGATTGCACAGCAGGTAATCGATAAAAAAAATTGATTTTCACGTTACTTATACCTGTAGAAGTCAGCTTCATGGTGAAGTGCCCATCATCTCGCTAATAGTCATACTTATTGTGATATTCCCATTTAAGAAAGGTACTGCGCGAAATTCGAAAATGTTTGCAATGAAGAATATGGTTTTGCGTTTGGCACATGTTACACCATGTGTTTCTGTGAACGCAATTTATCTAAGATACTGAATTTTTCTTTAGACTGTTTGTCTCCAGTCTCAAGAAAAAGCAACTCATATAGCGCATTCACTTCTGACCTCATAGGTGATATACTGAAGTGTTCATAACATCCTTGATACATCCTAAAATGCTGAACATATCGATAAAAGCTTTTGGCAAGTGATAGCATGTAAAGAGAGAGTATCATGCGGTATAGTTAACATACAGAACTTTCTTATCCATAGCGATATAGCATATGCTATGGATTTTATTTTGTTTCTTCAGTCCGGTGTTCTTTAAGAGTCTTCGAAAGCTTTCGAAAAGCGAATTTGCTAATATGAAAATAAACATGAACTTTCTTCTCTTACTTTACTGAAAGCCAAAACAGTGAGGTTTACTGCAAGCTATTGGCCTCTCTGATCGCCAATTGCTTGTTTAATATGACATTGTTTCAGAATTACGTCGCAACAGCTACTGCAAGACCAGTATCCAAATTATACTCTGGTCTGCCAAAAGAAGCACAATTAAACCGGCCAACAAGAGAAGTAGCTATTACTCATAACTGATGATGCTTCTTCAAATGACAAAATGTTAACGATTCAGACAACAATAACTCAGTAAATCTACTGTAATTTTTGCAAAATCCTGTAACCCATCGTATTTTTAACAGTGAACGACTCGAGTGGAAACTTACCAAAGGATTTTCTCCCTGTTCTTCATCTGAGGAATATGAAAATAATTCGCAGCAAATAATTCGCCACCTTTTGTCCTTATTCCCATTTAGAGTGAAGTGGTGATCTTCACCTTCATGGTCTTTTGATGTGTCAAATATTTATTATATTTATTTATAATCTAGTTTAACCTTAATAAGTAGTCTCAAGCAATTCATAAAGTAATGACTATCATGTTTTTGTAACTTTGTTACTCACATGTACACAGGCACCAAATTTTTTATTTCTAATGGAACAATGCTGCCTTTTTGCTACAGAGTACAACTCACCCAATAAACCTTTCATAATTCTGATGCTGTGAACACACTGACAACTTGGAGAACCTGGCCAACTGTTCGTCAAAGTAACTATCACTGGCAATTTAAGAGATATATGTGATAAGAAGATTCACTTTCTCACTCTATGCAGGTTGAGAAACGTGGTAGAAGTTTGCTGAACTTTTCATAAGTCTAATACAACTGAGGTTAAAAAGAAAATCCTTTGGTAAGTTCCAGTCCCATCTGTTCATTATTAAAGAGACATGGGGTTACGAGAATCCCTTAACATAGCAACAGAAATCGAGATTTATTTTTGACTGAATTGTTAACCATTTCTCATTTGCAGAAGCATCATCAGTTATGAGGAATGACTGAATTTCTCTTATCGGCAGGTTTAATTTTGCTTTTTTGTCAAAACACAATATAAATTTTTTGT
Source organism: Schistocerca piceifrons (assembly GCF_021461385.2). NCBI lineage: Eukaryota > Metazoa > Arthropoda > Insecta > Orthoptera > Acrididae > Schistocerca > Schistocerca piceifrons. Next base: position 867,323,737 of record NC_060149.1, on the reverse strand, counting down.
CTGAGTTGTTAACCATTTCTCATTCGGAGAAGCATCATCAGTTATGAGGAACGGCTGCATTTCTCTAGTCGACAAGTTTAATTTTGCTTTTTTGCCAAAACACAGTATAAATTACACATACTCACCTTTCAATTGCTATCGCGACAGAATCTTGACACAAAGTGTCTTACTACGCAAGCAATGGGCGACCAGAGAGGTCAATTACCTTGCACAAAATCTCACTATGTAGGTTTGCTGTAACATAAGAGTAGAAATTTCACATCCATTTTTATACTATAAAATTCTCTTTTCACTAGCTATCAATGACTTTTTAATGACGGCAGTACTGGATTGAAAAAAAAAACTGCAGCTTCAGCTGTTTCGACGTAGATAAGAAATTTTTGTATGATTATCATGTGGCAGAATATTCTCCTCATCGTATGCTATCATTCTCCAAAATCTTGTTTCGATATCTCGAACGGTTTGGGAGATAAGTGGTATGTCAAGAACATTTTGTTCTCTCACGAGTGCGGTCGGATGTGAATGCGGTACATAAATTCCAGTTTCTCGAGACTGAAGACAGATAGAGACGTCCTCCCAAGTGTAAAGAAAAATTCTAAATCTTTGCTAAATTTCATTCCTAGCAACATACGTTGTAATAAGCACCAAACGTAAAATAATAGAGACCCATACTTTTCATTGCAAATTTTTTCGAATTTCTCGCAGTGTCTTACTTAAATGGAAATATTACAGAAAGTATGACCATTGGAGAGAGATGGGCACTTCTCCTTGAAGCTGACATATAAACTTATATGTAACATAAAAATCACAATTGTTTGATGAATAGTTTTTGTAAAATAGTATTTGACAGACTACGGAGCTAATGGAGCGCGCATGGCGTTCTACACATAATGGCACTGCTGCACGTTGACCAGCAGGCTAACCAGCGTTGTCTCTGTGCTCCAATAGGCGCATTTAGCTGCGCTGGACAACACGCCGAGTCGGTATCCAGACTACCAACTTTCCTTATTTCTTACTCTAATGCGCGACAATGTCCCTCAATGTGCGATCTAATTTCAAATGTGTTCAGATGATAAGCAGGAGATTACATTAAAGGCTCGATGCAGCTAAATCACAGCGTCAGAAATAATTTCAGTGCCTAGACACAAATCGGAATCGCAGTGTTAATCGCCCAGCAGTATCAGATTGGAATCCAATCAGTAACCACGTAGGCAGGAGAAAGTAGATAGTACTTGCTTATTTCGTATATGAACACATTAAGAAGCGCAACACGAGCTTTTGCACTCAACCAAAGGTTATCTCCCCGTTTCTGAAAGCAGCTTTCGTGACACTTTTTATAGGTTTAAGAGAAAAGTCTCAGCGCACTGTACGTGCAGGCCAAGTTCTTCACAATCCTTCACGTGTTACAATATGGGAAACATCTCAAAAGAGACAAACGAGGAAGCAGAAATATCTTTAAAAAGTGTACTTAAGAGATATTCAGGAACCATTAGCATCTCCCATCACACAATAAAAATATTAAAGGAAGAGGGGGAAACACTGCTACAAGTACCTCCCACGGCTTCATCATAGCAGCAGGGATGTGGAACGAGCAGTAGAAAATTTTGTGTTTAGTTCATACTGACGAACAGATTGTCAGGGTACCGGCACAAAATATTTCCAAACGAGACATTTTCTTTAGTTTACAATGTCAGTATCGTAGAAAGCAACTGTGTCCAGTGCACTACATTTTTCACATCTATTTTATTTAGTGGCTTTTCCTACTGCCATCCCATGAGCGGACGTGTTTCGTTTTCTTTGATCCTTTGATTTATTTTTTGGGACTCTAGTGAGAAACTGTTGACTTTGAACGTCGATATTTGGATAGGTACTGGTTACACTGACATAACCTGTTAATACAGTCATTTGCGCCAACGGCCTTGCCGCATTGGTAACGCCGGTTCCCGTCAGATCACCGAAGTTAAGCGCTGTCGGTCTGGACTAGCACTTGGATGGGTGACCGTCCGTCCTGCCGAGCGCTGTTGGCAAGCGGGGTGCACTCAACACTTGTGAGGCAAACTGAGGAGCTACTTGATTGAGAAATAGCGGGTCCTGTCTCGGAAACTGACATACGGCCGGAAGAGCGATGTGCTTACCACATGCCCCTCCATAATCGCATCCGGTAACGCCTGTGGTTGAGGATGACACGGCGGCCGGTCGGTACCGTTGGGTCCGCCAGGGCCTGTGGACGGAGTCTACAGTTTTTACAGTCATTTGCAGTTCCTCGTATCATTTTACGTTGCTACTGCTACGTATTTGCACTAGTTTGTCGCCATCTGGGTAATCCAGCTGCAGTGCGTTTCTGCGATAACCGACGCGCAGTCTGTTACGTTTGTTCATGTCGAGTGCCGGTCCCTCCGCCAGTCTTGCAGGTCTTCCCGCACTCTGCTACATTCTGCCGGCCGTTGTGGCCGAGCGGTTCTAGGCGCTTCAGTCTGGAACCGCGAGACCGCTACGGTCGCAGGTTCGAATCCTGCCTTGGGCATGGATGTGTGTGATTTCCTTACGTTAGTTAGGTTTAAGTAGTTCTACGCTCTAGGGGACTGATGACCTCAGATGTTAAGCCCCATGGTGCTCAGAGCCATTTGAACCATTTTTGCTACATTCTCCTGGAACTGCAGCCGTCCGTCCTACAGACACCGTCATCGTCTGCGAATAGCCGCACGTAACCGCCAACGTTTTATACTAGATCATTAACATAAATTATAAATAGTGGCGGCTCTATGCCACTGCCTTGGCGTATTCGCGAAATTGCCTTCACATGTTTCGATTTCGTACCGTCGGCAAAGACGTGTCGAGTTCGATTTGCAAACAAATCATATATCCGATCACAAATCTGCTCCAATACCCGGTAAGCTCACAGCTTCTTCACTAACGACATCTATATCGAATGCCTTCCGGGAATCCAGGAACACGCCATTAAGCTGAGTACCTTTGTCTGCGGCGCCCCGCGTCTCGTGGACGAACAGAGCGACTTTAGTTACGTTGTGTGTCAATGCGTGTCCTACGAATCACTATGTCGTAAATACCTACATTTTCTCTATTTATTAACCACTTCAGAAACATCGCCTTTAGAAAAGAGGCATTGTTATGAGAATGTGATGTCAGCAAACGCATACCGGAAGCCCTAACTTCCACCATATAAATACTCTCGTCATTTTAAACTTCGCTGCTACACTTACTGTGATACCCATACTTGACGGATCCATTTCTTGATGTAACAAAAGTCAAAAAAGTACTAGGCCACCGACTACTGGAAACCAGGAGCTCTTCTAGGAACAGTAAGATAAAAGCCGGCTGGGTACGCTACCCGTAGTTAGCCAAACACAGTCACACTGCACCGCCAAGTGATCGTGACTTATTGGGCATAGAACCTATGATCTCCGAGGGACTTTCCTGCACTTGAGTTGGGAAGTATAAAATTATGTAACTTTGTGTGGCGGTGCTCCGTGGAGATATTGTATGGCATGTTGCTATAAGTGCATTTAACTATGGTCTTATTTTGTTCAAGTATATTTTATTATGCATTAGAAAACTGAGTCTAAAACGTAGTAAAGTCTAACATATGTGACAGTGTGTTCAGTTAGTGATCAATAAAAGGGTTAAAGCAGTGGAGGCAATTCGAAACACCTGTCTTAATTAAACAGGTAGTCTTTCCCAATACTCAGGCAGCTTTACCGGACTACAAAATAAATAAAACAATGTGGCTGTGAGAGTAGTTGCTCAATGAGTATTCAGTGATATGATTTCATTATATGATTTGTGTATTTTCAGTAGCAATTCTGCAGTGTTTTATGTTTCTTACCTCTATATCTACTGGCTACTAAACGTTGCAAGATGTCTGATGATGACAAAATTTCTAAAGCTGTTGTCCTGAGTTCGATACAGATGTTTGTAGCTCTCTCACAGAGGAGGTAAAATGTTACTCTCGCGCCAGTTTGAAACTGAGAGCTATTGCCTCTTACTCTTTACAGTGCGTCGACATTTTTATGCAGCACGTGAACAACTGCAGCGATCGTCACCTCCTCATTGCCCGTGTGATAGCTGATTCATATAATTCGCAATGTAGACAACGAGATTACTTGTAGTGGCTGTGTGAAAGTAATATCTCCCGTCTGTAGACATATTTGTGATAAGTCGATGATGCACCAAAGTGGAAGTCATTTAGAATCTTTGATTGGTATACCATGAATAAATTAAGTTAAATATGCAAAATAATTCTCTGTCATTCCAGCAAGTAACAAAACTATCACAGCGTCACCAGACATCTTCCAGTGTGTTGTCATGAGCCTATAATAGTCGTAAAAGGACGATTACATTTCTACAGGCAATGTCATTCTTCAGTGTGGTAACAGTTTAGGAGTGCATCTTGTGCATCAACGATGCAGCGGCTTAAGTACTTATTCTACGACGTCATGAGGAATATTCCAGTATTTACACTACTGACAATTAAAAATGCTACACCACGAAGATGACTTGCTACAGGCGCGAAATTTATCCGACAGTAAGAAGATGCTGTGATATGCAAATGATTAGCTTTTCAGAGCATTCACACAAGGTTGGCGCCGGTGGCGACACCTATTACGTGCTGACATGAAGAAAGTTTCCAACCGATTTCACATACACAGACAGCAGTTGACCGGCGTTGTCTGGTGAAACGTTATTGTGATTCCTATCGCGATTGCGATTTATCGTATCGCGACATTGCTGCTCGCTTTGGCCTAGATCCAATGACTGTTAACAGAATATGGAATCGGTGGGTTCAGGAGGGTAATACGGAACGCCGTGCTAGGTCCCAACGGCTTCGTATCACTAGCAGTCGAGATGACAGGCATCTTATCCGCATGGTTGTAACGGATCGTGCAGCCACGTCTCGATCCCTGAGTCAACAGATGGGGACGTTTGCAAGATAATAACCATCTGCACGAACAGTTCGACAACGTTTGCAGCGGCATGGACTATCAGCTCGGAGACCATGGCTGCGGTTACCCTTCACGCTGCATCACAGACAGGAGCGCCTGCGATGGTGTATTAACGACGAACCTGGGTGCACGAATGGCAAAACGTCATTTTTTCGTATGAATCCAGGTTCTGTTTACAGCATCAGGATGGTCGCATCCGTGGTTGGCGACATCGCGGTGAACGCACATTGGAAGCGTGTATTCGCCACCGCCATACTGGCGTATCACCCGGCGTGGTATGGGGTGCCATTGGTTACACGTCTCGGTCACCTCTTGTTCGCATTGACGGCACTTTGAGCAGTGTACGTTACATTGCAAATATGTTACGGCCCGTGCCTCTACCCTTCATTCGATCCCTGCGAAACCGTACATTTCAGCAGGATAATGCACGACCGAATGTTGCAGGTCCTGTATGGGCCTTTCTAGATACAGAAAATGTTCGACTGCTGACCTGGCCAGCACATTCTCCAGATCTCTCACCAATTGAAAACGTCCACTCAATGGTGGCCGATCTACTGGCTCGTCGCAATACGCCAGTCACTACTCTTGATGAACTGTGGTATCATGTTGAAGCTGCGTGGGCAGCTGTACCTGTACACGCCATCCAAGCTCTGTTTGACTCAATGCCCAGGCGTATCAAGGCCGTTATTACGGCCAGAGGTGGTTGTTCTGGGTATTGATTTCTCATCATCTATGCACCCAAACTGCGTGAAAATGTAATCACATGTCAGTTCTAGTATAATATATTTGTCCAATGAATACCCGTTTATCATCTGCATTTCTTCTTGGTGTAGCAATTTTAATGGCCAGTAGTGTATGATGAGGGAGAAGAATGGAAGGTTGCATAGACTACAGCGATGTATACGAAACAAAATAAATGTAACCCACTGAGTTACTGGACTATTTCATTGACACCGACATGTAGCAAGGCATGTGAACAATTACTTTGTTCCATTGTTATTAATACCCCAAAATATATTACTTATGGACATCAAACCATCATGAATATGTAAAGCATCACTCTTGTGGGACACAGACGGCACTTTATTCGAATAACGTACTTTGCAAGGCTGCATACAGGGGCTCTCAAATTGATTCTGTATTTATAGATTTCCAAAAAGGGTTTTGATATCATTCCTCATAAGCGACTTCCATCAACATTGCCTTCGTATCGACTATCGTCTCAGTTTTGGAACTAGATTCGTGATTTCCTGTCTGAAAGGTCACAGTCTGCAGTAACTGACAGTACATCACCCAGTGAAACTAAAGGGATGTGTGTGATTCTTCAAGTGAAGTGATGTAGACCTTCTGCTTTTTCTAATATATATCAACTGTTTAGCAGACAATCAGCCTATTTCTCTCAGATTCGTGGCAGGGGATGCTCCTCAGAACAGCAAAGCGAATTGCAAAATTGTGTTGAAAATACACTGGTGTCCAAAATTAAAGCAACAAACCGCTATTTCCCGTCAGGCGTCTAATTCATGGTATAATCATACAAACTGTCAACAGATGTCCTCACGATCGTGTTGTGCACGGAAGGTGGGATTTCAGTCAATGGACAACCACTACAGTGAAGACGTCAGGGCATCTCTTAAATGGGGTAGCGTGTGCCGGGTAATTGCACATCTGCAGTCGCTATGTATACAGTCACAGAGGGTGTGGTATGGCACAAATAAGACGCCTACCTGAATCTCTGCCGTGGATGGCTATAAGAAGAATGGAAGCAGCACATTCACATACTTATGTGGCCCAATGGCTGAATGTGAATCGTTCTGTTGGTTCTCGGATGTGGTGACAATTTATAGAGACCGAAACAGTATCCTAGAGATCAGGGCAGAGCCGACCATGTGTGATATCAGAGAGAGGAGTGTTATTTGGCTGTATGGACCTGATGGTACCGCCTTAGTATTGCATGGCAACTGACATTTGACCTCACAACATCCACTAGACGTCTTGTATCGGGACAAACGGTGACAGAAGGCTTCGGCAGAGTGGTCTTTATTGTCAGACACCTAGTATATGTGTACCTCTGATGTGTCATCACAGAATGGAACGTCTAGACTGGAGTCGTCAACTTGCTACCTCGACGGTCGAACTGTGGCCGAATGTTCTTTTCACAGATGAGTCCCGATTTGATCTAGATGATTCTCCAAGCATTCGCATCTGTAGGGAACGTGGAAGACGATTTCGAGACCCAAATGTTGTGGAAAAGACCAATATCGAGGAGGATCTCGTATGCTGTTGGCAGTGAACGCCTCTTCGTGAGATTGTATGGGTGAATCGGCATGGGTTAACTGCTGTCAGGTATCCTGACAAGATCTTGGGACCTCATTCGCGGTTGTTACGAGGAGTTGTGGTGCCAGACTTCGTATTCATGGACGATAATGTTCAACCTCATAGAGAATGGGTGGTTGATGTTTTCCTGGGAACGGAAAATGTTGGTCGCATGGCGTGGTCTGCTCGCTCTTCCTGTTTGAATCCCACAGAGCATGTCTGGAATGCACTACGGAGATACCTGCATCATGTCTGCGTCCACCAATCACTCTCCAAGATTTGCAAGCAGCTCTGCAGGAAGAATGGGCATTATAGCCGCAACATGCGATTGATGACATCGTTCACAGCATGCCCCGTCGTTGTTGGGCCTATATTGCTTCCGGAAGTGGTCACACCCTATACTGAGCACATTAACCAGTTGTCGGAATATGCGTGCGAATCCGTTAAGTTGGAAAAAAACGAAGAACATTTTTGTCTGTTGTTATGTATCATCATCATCATTTAAGAGTGATTATGCCTTTCAGCGTTCAGTCTGGAGCATAGCCCCCTTATAAAATTCCTCCATGATCCCCTATTCAGTGCTAACATTGGTGCCTCTTCTGATGTTAAACCTATTATTTCAAAATCATTCTTAACCGAATCCAGGTACCTTCTCCTTGGTCTGCGCCGACTCCTCCTACCCTCTACTGCTGAACCCATGAGTCTCTTGGGTAACCTTGCTTCTCCCATGCGTGTAACGTGACCCCACCATCTAAGCCTGTTCGCCCTGACTGCTACATCTATAGAGTTCATTCCCAGTTTTTCTTTGATTTCCTCATTGTGGACACCCCCCTGCCATTGTTCCCATCTACTAGTACCTGCAATCATCCTAGCTACTTTCATATCCGTAACCTCAACCTTGTTGATAAGGTAACCTGAATCCACCCAGCTTTCGCTCCCATACAACAAAGTTGCTCGAAAGATTGAACGGTGCACAGATAACCTAGTCTTGGTACTGACTTCCTTTTTGCAGAAGAGAGTAGATCGTAGCTGAGCGCTCACTGCATTAGCTTTGCTACATCTCGCTTCCAGGTCTTTCACTATGTTACCATCCTGTGAGAATATGCATCCTAAGTACTTGAAACCGTCCACCTGTTCTAACTTTGTTCCTCCTATTTGGCACTCAATCCGTTTATATTTCTTTCCCACTGACATTACTTTCGGTTTGGAGATGCCAATCTTCATACCATAGTCCTAACATTTCTGATCTAGCTCTGAAATATTACTTTGCAAACTTTCAATCGAATCTGCCATCACAACTAAGTCATCCGCATATGCAAGACTGCTTATTTTGTGTTCACATATCTTAATCTCACCCAGCCAGTCTATTGTTTTCAACATATGATCCATAAATAATATGAACAACAGTGGAGACAGGTTGCAGCCTTGTCTTACCCCTGAAACTACTCTGAACCATGAACTCAATTTACCGTCAACTCTAACTGCTGCCTGACTATCCATGTAAAGACCTTTAATTGCTTGCAAAAGTTTGCCTCCTATTCTATAATCTCGTAGAACAGACAATAACTTCCTCCTAGGAACCCGGTCATATGCCTTTTCTAGATCTATAAAGCGTAGATACAATTCCCTGTTCCACTCATAATATTTCTCCATTATTTGCCGTAAGCTAAAGATCTGGGGGAGTAGCCATGTATGTGAAAAACGGTATCCCATTTGAGTCAATTGATGTTTCAAAGTACTGCACTGAAAAGGTGTTTGAATGTTGTGCGGGTGTGGTTAAATTTAGTGGAGCTAAACTTCTTACTGTTGTTATTTATAGATCCCCAGACTCCGATTTCACAACATTTTTGCTAAAGCTAGAGGTAGGTTCTTGGTTCACTTTATAGGAAATACAAAAAGTTAGTTATATGTGGTGACTTCAGTATTAATTGTATAAGTGATTGTGCAAGGAAAAGGATGCTGGTAGACCTCCTTAATTCATATAATCTTATGCAAACCGTATTCTTTCCAACCAGAGTGCAAGGGAACAGTAGAACAACCATAGACAATATTTTTGTTCATTCGTCATTATTAGAAGGGCATTCTGTTAGCAAAAATGTGAATGGCCTTTCAGATCATGCTGCACAAATTTTAAGTCTAAAAGATTTTTGTGCTGCAACACATGTTAAATATAGTTACCAACTTTTTAGGAAAGCTGATCCAGTTGCTGTACAGACTTTTGTAAACCTTATCAAGGAACAAGAGTGGCAAGATGTTTATAGTGCTGATACAGTAGACGATAAATATAATGCTTTCCTCAAGACTTTTCTCGTGCTCTTTGAAAGTTGCTTTCCGTTAGAACGTTCAAAACAGGGTACTAGCACAAACAGGCAGCCTGGGTGGCTGACTAAAGGGATAAGAATATCTTGTAGAACAAAGTGGCAATTATATCAAAACGTTAGAAACAGTCAAAATCTAAATGCAGCAGCCCATTACAAACAGTATTGTAAGGTGCTTAAAAAAGTTATTAGGAAGGCAAAAAGTATGTGGTATGCAGATAGAATAGCTAAGTCTCAGGATAAAATTAAAACCACATGGTCAGTCGTAAAGGAAGTGGCTGGTCTGCAGAGACAGGTCGAGAATATAGAATCAGTGCATAGTGGGGATGTCCGTGTTACTGATAAGTCGCATATATGTACAGTACTTAATAATCACTTTCTGAATATAGCAGGTGAACTAAATAGAAACCTAGTCCCAACAGGGAATCATATAGCGCTCTTAAAAAAAAGTGTTCCGAGAGTGTTACCTGAAATGCTCCTCCATGATACTGACAAGAGGGAGATTGAGTTAATAATTAAATCTCCAATGACCAAGAACTCTCACGGATATGACGGGGTATCTAGCAGAATACTGAAGTACTGTTCCACGTATGTTAGCTCAGTACTTAGCCATATCTGTAACTTTTCCTTTAGGAGTGGTCGGTTTCCTGACCGATTAAAGTACTCGGTAGTGAAGCCACTTTATAAAAAGGGAGACAGGGATAATATTGACAATTATAGACCTATTTCTATGCCATCGGTGTTTGCTAAAGTTATCGAGAGGGTTGTATATACAAGGTTACTGCAGCATTTAAATTCGCATAATTTGCTGTCAAATGTACAGTTTGGTTTTAGAAATGGCTTAACAACCGAAAATGCTCTAGTCTCTTTGCTCTGTGAGGTTTTGGACGGATTAAATAAAAGGTTGCGAACGTTAGGTGTTTTCTTTGATTTAACGAAGGCTTTTGACTGTGTTGACCACAAAATATTACTGCAGAAGTTGGAACATTATGGAGTAAGGGGAGCAGCTTACAATTGGTTCGCCTCCTACTTTAAGAACAGAAAGCAGAAGGTAATCCTCCGCAATATTGAGAGTGGTAATGATGTTCAGTCCCAATGGGGCACTGCTAAATGGGGCGTTCCCCAAGGGTCGGTGCTGGGGCCACTGCTGTTTCTTATTTATGTAAATGATATGCCTTCTAGTATGACAGGTGATTCAAAAATATTTCTGTTTGCTGATGACACCACCTTGGTAGTGAAGGATCTTGTGTGTAATATTGAAACATTATCAAATACTGTAGTTCATGATATAAGTTCGTGGCTTGTGGAAAATAATTTGATGCTAAATCACAGTAAGACTCAGTTTTTACAGTTTCTAACCCACAATTCAACAAGAACTGACATTTTAATCAGACAGAATGGGCATGTTATAAGCGAGACGGAACAGTTCAAGTTCCTAGGCGTACGGATAGATAGTAAGCTGTTGTGGAAAGCCCATGTTCAGGATCTTGTTCAGAAACTAAATGCCGCTTTATTTACCATTAGAACAGTATCTGAAATAAGTGACATTTCAACACGAAAAGTAGTATACTTCGCATATTTTCATACGCTTATGTCATATAGTATTATTTTTTGGGGTAATTCTTCTGATTCAAAAAGGGTATTTTTGGCTCAAAAACGGGCTGTTCGAGCTATGTATGGTGTAAGTTCGAAAACCTCTTGTCGACCCCTATTCAATAGTCTGGGAATTTTGACATTGCCCTCACAGTATGTATTTTCTTTAATGTCGTTTGTTGTTAGCAATATTAGCTTATTCCCAAGAGTTAGCAGCTTTCACTCAGTTAATACTAGGCAGAAATCAAATCTGCATGTGGAATGCACTTCCTTGACTCTTGTGCAGAAAGGAGTGCAGTATTCTGCTGCATCCATTTTCAATAAGCTACCACAAGAACTCAAAAATCTTAGCAGTAGCCCAAACACTTTTAAGTCTAAACTGAAGAATTTCCTCATGGCTCACTCCTTCTATTCTGTCGAGGAGCTCCTGGAAGAGCTAAAAAATTAAGCAAATTCCAGTGTTACATTCTTGATTTTCTTTATTTAAACTAACGACTTGTCGCCTGAATATGTTTCTTATATTTCATTTTATCTGTTTCTACAATCGTGTTATAATTTCATGTATTGACTCGTTCCATGAGCATGGAGACTTCTCCTAAATGTGGTCCCACGGAACAATAAATAAATAAATAAATAAAAAATAAACAACCTCTAAGAAGCCTAAACCCACACTGATTTTCATCCAATTGGTCCTCAACTAATACTCGCACTTTCCTTTCAACAATACCTGAGAAGATTTTACCAACAACGCTGATTAAAGAGATACCTCTGTAGTTGTTACAATCTTTTCTGTTTCCATGTTTAAAGATTGGTGTGATTACTGCTTTTGTCCAGTCTGATGGAACCTGTCCCGACTCCCAGGCCATTTCAATTATCCTGTGTAGCCATTTAAGACCTGACATTCCACTGTATTTGATGAGTTCCGACTTAATTTCATCCACCCCAGCTGCTTTATTGCACTGCAATCTATTGACCATTTTCTCCGCTTCCTCAAATGTGATCCTATTTCCATCAACTTTCCTATCCCATTCTACCTCGAAATTTGATACATTACTGATCGCATTTTCACCTACATTGAGCAACTCTTCAAAATATTCCCTCCATCTGCCCAATGCATCCACAGGATTCACGAGCAGTATTCCTGACCTGCCCAAAATACTTGTCATTTCCTTCTTACCTCCCTTTCGAAGACTGACCCATAGTCTCCAACCTGTTTCCAAAGTCTTCCCAAGATTTCTTCTTGGATGCTACAATTATCTGTTTGGCTTTGTTTCTTTCTTCAACATAACTTTCTCTGTCTACCTGAGTTCTAGTATGTAGCCATTTTTGATACGCCTTCTTTTTCCTTTTACAGGCTGCCTTGACTGTGTGATTCCACCAAGCTGTTTGCTTCATCCTACTTTTACACACTACTGTTCCAAGACATTCTTTAGCCACTTCTAGTACTGTGTCCCTGTACCTTGTCCATTCCTTTTCCAATGACTGTAACTGACTACATTCAACTAACTGGTACCTTTCTGAGATCACTGTTATGTACTTGTGCCTAATTTCCTTGTTATGTATATAGCAGTTATTTATGTTCCGTATAATTTACATTGTTTCTACTTCATTATCATCTGTTTATACCGTTTCCTGGCAAAATACACGCAACCTTGCAAAATTTCCGTTTGTTCCTGTAATTTTGGTCACCAGTGTACATATTCATGGTGCAAAACGTGACAATTGACCGTAAACCATAAAATTTTGAGCTTCTCCATATGATTACTAAGAAGATTTTGTCAAGCTTTGAGAAATCGGTAAGTAAAAAAATATTGCGATGAGATACCTATAAGATTCTATAAAGATTATGTGAAAGAGCTTGCTCCCCTTCTAGCAGTAATTTATCGTAGACTGCTTGAGAAACGAAAGGTACCTAACGACTGGAAAAGAGCGCAGGTCATTCGCGTTTTAAAGAAAGGCCGTAAGACAGATCCACACAATTATAGACCTTTATCGTTGACGCCAGTCTGTTGTAGGATTATGGAACATGGTTTATGCTCAAGAAATATGACGTTCTTCGAAAATGAACATCTTCTCTATAAAAATCAACATGGATTACGCAAACAGAGATCCTGCGAAACTCAGCTCGCTGTGTTCCTCCATGAGATCCACAGCGCAGTGGACAACGGCGCTCAGGTTGATGCCGTGTTCCTTGATTTCAGTAATGCATTTGACACCGTCCCGCATTGCCGTTTAATGAAAAAAAAATACGAGCTTACGGAGTATCGGAGCAGACCTGCGATTGGATTCAAGACTTGCTTGCAGGCAGAAATCACCACGTCGCTCTTAACGGAACTATATCGACAGTATCGGAGTACCACAGGGAAGTGTGATAGGACCGTTGCTGTTTACAATATATATAAATCATCTAGTAGAAAGCGTCGGATACTCAAAAAAAAATGGTTCAAATGGCTCTGAGCACTATGGGACTTAAAATCTGTGGTCATCAGTCACCTAGAACTTAGAACTACTTACACCTAACTAACCTAAGGACATCACACACATCCATGCCCGATGCAGGATTCTAACCTGCGACCATAGCGGTCACGCGGTTCCAGACTGAAGCGCCTAGAACCGGACGGCCACACCGGCCGACCCGTCGGATGCTCTTTAAGGCTATTCGCAGTTGGTACAATTGCTTATACCAAAGTAGCAACGCCAGAAGATAGTAATAATTTGCAGAACGACCTGCTGAGAATATATGAATGGTGCAGACTCTGGCAGTTCATCTTGAACATAAATAAAATGTAATATCCAAGAAGTCATTAAGGAGACTGCCAGCACCACAGTAATTCGGCCTCTTCTGAAATACTGCTGAGCACTGCGCAGTCAGTACCTGACGGAATTGACGGCGGACATCGGAAACGTTGAAAGAAGGCAGCTGATTTTGCAGTACAGTACAGATTTTGTGGTACTGCCAGCAGTCAAATATGTAAAAATGTCATACCTTGAAATAGTATCTGACAACTTAGCAAGACTATTCAAAAACACAGAAGTAAAAATCCGCTTCATCACCAACAACAACCTAAGTAGGAAGCTTATTCACAATATAAAACCTCCAGATACAAGTCTTGAAGCATCTGTCATTTAAAAAATTACCTGCACCCAATGTAATAAACACTATATCGCCCAAACAGGTAGAAATTTCAGAACCCGATTCAAAGAACATTTAGACTGCTACAGGCTTGACAAATGTAACAAATCAGCAGTAGCAACTCACATTAAAGACACAGACCACCCTTTGAAAATCGAAGACAACCTCGAAATTTTACACAAAATAGGAAAAAGTAAAAGGATGGATATCATGGAAGAAATGGAAATTTTCATACATAACACAAAGCATGAAGATAACATCCTTAATGAAATAACCGGATTCAAAAACTCAAAATTCTTCAACAGTCTTAAGCCACTTCTAACTCATTAGATTCAAGATATGATAAGGTAAATACACTCCTGGAAATTGAAATAAGCACACCGTGAATTCATTGTCCCAGGAAGGGGAAACTTTATTGACACATTCCTGGGGTCAGATACATCACATGATCACACTGACAGAACCACAGGCACATAGACACAGGCAACAGAGCATGCACAATGTCGGCACTAGTACAGTGTGTATCCACCTTTCGCAGCAATGCAGGCTGCTCTTCTCCCATGGATACGATCGTAGTGATGCTGGATGTAGTCCTGTGGAACGGCTTGCCATGCCATTTCCACCTGGCGCCTCAGTTGGACCAGCTTTCGTGCTGGACGTGCAGACCGCGTGAGACGACGCTTCATCCAGTCCCAAACATGCTCAAGGGGGGCAGATCCGGAGATCTTGCTGGCCAGGGTAGTTGACTTACACCTTCTAGAGCACGTTGGGTGGCACGGGATACATGCGGACGTGCATTGTCCTGTTGGAACAGCAAGTTCCCTTGCCGGTCTAGGAATGGTAGAACGATGGGTTCGATGACGGTTTGGATGTACCGTGCACTATTCAGTGTCCCCTCGACGATCACCAGTGGTGTACGGCCAGTGTAGGAGATCGCTCCCCACACCATGATGCCGGGTGTTGGCCCTGTGTGCCTCGGTCGTATGCAGTCCTGATTGTGGCGCTCACCTGCACGGCGCCAAACACGCATACGACCATCATTGGCACCAAGGCAGAAGCGACTCTCATCGCTGAAGATGACACGTCTCCATTCGTCCCTCCATTCACGCCTGTCGCGACACCACTGGAGGCGGGCTGCACGATGTTGGGGCGTGAGCGGAAGACGGCCTAACGGTGTGCGGGACCGTAGCCCAGCTTCACGGAGACGGTTGCGAATGGTCCTCGCCGATACCCCAGGAGCAACAGTGTCCCTAATTTGCTGGGAAGTGGCGGTGCGGTCCCCTACGGCACTGCGTAGGATCCTACGGTCTTGGCGTGCATCCGTGCGTCGCTGCGGTCCGGTCCCAGGTCGACGGGCACGTGCACCTTCCGCCGACCGCTGGCGACAACATCGATGTACTGTGGAGACCTCACGCCCCACGTGTAGAGCAATTCGGTGGTACGTCCACCCGGCCTCCCGCATGCCCACTATACGCCCTCGCTCAAAGTCCGTCAACTGCACATAGGGTTCACGTCCACGCTGTCGCGGCATGCTACCAGTGTTAAAGACTGCGATGGAGCTCCGTATGCCACGGCAAACTGGCTGACACTGACGGCGGCGGTGCACAAATGCTGCGAAGCTAGCGCCATTCGACGGCCAACACCGTGGTTCCTGGTGTGTCCGCTGTGCCATGCGTGTGATCATTGCTTGTACAGCCCTCTCGCAGTGTCCGGAGCAAGTATGGTGGGTCTGACACACCGGTGTCTATGTGTTCTTTTTTCCATTTCTAGGAGTGTAATTGACTACAAATCTGTCAGTACCAAGAATATCGATACAAAACCTCGATAATAGATACAGACTCACATGCTACAGTCCGCCATCCTGTGTTGTGTTTATAACATCGAAGCAATTTGTGCAGTGAATTACGTTGGCAATCAGTGACAAAATATAATTTGCAATAGTGTACAACCAACAGCTTCGCCATTACACCAGTTGTGCAAGTGAAGCAGCAAGATGATGAAATTGTAAGTGATCAACTGTCATATAAAAGCCTTTCACACTATTTTCGTAACATATAAATGATGCAAATCTATCTGCATCCTAAACAGGCTGTGATATCATACATAGTCAACCACAAGGAAGAAAACCAGCCGAAGACATCACTGATTTCGATTTCTAGCCATACACTGCCCCCCACCTTCCCCCTAAATGCCACAGCAACAGCTACAGTAAAAAACAATCGACAAAGTGTTCTATATTAATCTAGTTTAAGACTGTTTATTTTTAAGTAACATTTCTCTATGTATGTATGTATGTATAAACGCCTGAAGATGAACAGAACATGTTCGAAACGCGTTGCATTATGTTAAGTTAAGCATAAAATAAAAAGTAACTGGTAGCAGAAACTTAGAATAAATAATAGTGAAAGATGCTGTGTTCGAATACCTGCCAGGCAAAAGTGATTTTTATCGTCGTTCCCGGTACCTATATAACGCTGTTGGTGGAAGTATTTAATATATATGACATCTAATTGTGCTTAGTCAACAGTTCATGTAGCTTCTGGATTCTACCCCCCCCCCCTTCCCCCGCCCCTATCAAAATGGTTCAAATGGCTCTGAGGACTATGGGACTTAACAGCTGTGGTCATCAGTCCCCTAGAACTTAGAACTACTTAAACCTAACTAACCTAAGGACATCACACACATCCAGGCCCGAGGCAGGATTCGAACCTGCGACCGTAGCAGTCGCGCGGTTCCGGACTGCGCGCCTAGAACCGCGAGACCACCGCGGCCGGCCCCGCCCCCATCCATCACCACAACTTTACTTCATGGCGTTTCACACTTGTGCATTGCACTTTATTACATATCTTTCATGGTTACTTCTTAGGGGCAGTATAGGCTTCATTGGGTTTCCAGAGCAGATCTAAGAGTATCGTCATTTGTTTCCAGGTTTGGACATTCGGCCTTGTAAACTGATACTGGTAAACACTTCGATATTTTACGTCTCTTGGTTCCTAGTCGAGTCTCAATCAGACACGAAAGCTTTGTTTGGTTAATAGTGGATTCCAACCCGACGAATCACACTCAACAACTCGTCATGCCATTTAATGAATGTGATAAGACATCTGCAGTGAGACTTCTTGTAATGAAGTTTAATTTACAAGCGTTAAGTACTGTGTCATCTCTAATAACATGTTTTGTAATGTTTACTGCATGATGCCGTTGGGTTATATCGGTACTGACTGCCATAAAGAGCAGTGTTGTCTGGTAGTTTCTTGTGGTACTCATTCTGTATAGTCAAACGACTGTACTGTAAAGGCTTTAGAGGACCTGCGACACGGCTACGCTGTGTTGCTTAAATACAGTCAGGTATGGCCTACAATTGGAATTCAGGATTGGCTCGCTTTCAGGCCGTCGAGTGTACGTGTAACTTGTGTAGTTGAACAGTGGGCAACTCTGTTGGTAATGCGCCGTGTGCCCGTTTTTCTGACCTAACCTATCTTCGGGTAGTGATATAATACAGAACAACCGACTGTGGTAATAATGATACAGTATTGATTTGCTCAGTCTGCGGTTTTCCGGCTCTATGAAATTGTGTCAAGGTGCTAGGGCGACCGGTGTTAACTAGTAGTACAATCGCAAGAAGACATTTTGCGACACAAATGAAAGTTGGTAGGCATGGTTCTACATCTGAAAGATAGTTGTTCAACATTCACGCCAGTCGCATAACAGTGGCGCTAGTTGTGACATTATGATGATGCAAATCAGATTTGCCATAAATACACGCTATAACGGTCATGAGCGCTATTTACCGTTGAGATTGGACGTGGTGAGGTGATGTTAGACAAGAATGCCTTTAAGGCGACAAAGACGCCATTATCAACACTTCACCGATCTTGAACGAGGTCGTATAATAGGGCTACGAGCAACTAGATGTTCCTTCTGCGACACTGCACAAAGATTTGGCAGGAATGTAGCCACTGTACGTGATTGCTGACAGGGGTAGTCACGAGGATGTACGGCTGCAACAAGACCGCTCTCTTGGCAGCCATGTGGCTCAACTGAGAGGGAAGACCATCGTGTTCGACTTATGGCTCTGGCGCATGGTAATCCATCTTGCAGCAGCAGTCTGAACAGTAGCTGGCACCACAGTGACACAACGAACTGTTACATATCGGTTACCACAAGGACAGCTCCGAGCCAGAAGCCTGTAGCGTGCATTCAGCTGACATCAAACCACCGCAAATTGCGGCTTCAGTCCTGCAGTGGTGTCAAGCGAGAGTTCTTTGGAAGACAGGGCGAAGATCTGTTGTGTTTTCTGATGAAAGATGGTTCTGCCGTGGTGCGTGTGATAGACTTGTGTTACTTAGTAGGTGGCCCGTAGAAGACCTACAACCAACTTGTCTCTGTGCTAGACACGCTGGACCTACACTCTAGTCATGGTTTGGGGTGCTACTTCGTATGACAGCAGGAGCTATCCCATACACCCTGACTACAAATTTGTACGTTAGTCTGGTGTTTCGACGTGTTGTGCTGCCATTCATAAACAGCATTCTAGGATAACACTCGCCCACATACCGCTGTTGTAACCCAACATGCTCTACAGAGTGTCGACTTGCTGCCTTGGCCTGCACGATCACCAGATCTGTCTCCAATCGAGCAGATATGGTGCATCATCGGGCGACAACTGTAGCGTCATCCAGAAACAGCGTTACCGTCCCTGTATTGACCGACCAAGTCAACAGGCATGCAACTCCATCCCATAAACTGACGTCCGACACCTATACAACACAATGCGTGCACGCTTGCATGCCTTTTTCTGCGCATTCTTTATCAGAAAAGCATAAGGTCATTAAAATTTTAAAGCTACCACCAGAGCTACCGAACTAGGTTCAAAAGACCAATGATGCTACTAGACATTTTTAGAGTGGTATTTCACCAAATTTGATTAGTTAGCCAGTGACGGTGGCCTAAATGAGGCCGTTTACTGGTATTGTCTGATGTTTGGAAAGGGCTGAAATACTAGTTTTACCAAAACTTGATCCACGCATATGGGAAATTTAGTGAAGTCGGTAAACGAGCATGTACAGTCTGTTAACCTTCTGTGATCGTCTGTAGCTATAGCTGCTTTTGGGGAAAATAGAATACAAATGTTTTTGACGGCCAGCTTAAAAATAGAATATATATACGCAATAAAAAGTAAGGCGGAAAAGTAACATGCTTAAAAGACTTGTTAATACAGTGTGTTTTCTGGAAAAACAAGAATTGGGCTTTCGGTGACATGATTAATCTCCAAGTTTTGTTAAACAGGGGAATTATGCGGAATTGTTGAATACATTTCACAGTATAATCATCTTTTAGCGGAACACATAGAAACCTCTACTGTGATTGAAAGAATTCCTAATCTAATTGCAAATTATCTTATACAAGTCAGGTTCGGCCGTTTTATCAGCTACAAAGCGGGAAATTTGGGATGTGCTTTTTGTAGCCGTCATGGTTGACGAAACTTCAGATGTGGCAAATAAAGCACAGTTTTCTACTCTCCTGCGTTATTTATATGAAGGATTCTGTAATATAAGTAGTAACAAAGATGCTCCGGGTATAGCAGAACTTGCCGGCCGCGGTAGCCGAGCGGTTCTAGACGCTTCATTCCGGAATCACGCGGCAGCTACGGTCGCAGGTTCGAATTCTGCCTCGGGCATGAATGTGTGTGATGTCCTTAGGTTAGTTAGGTTTCCGTAGTTCTAGGTCTGGGGGACTGATGACCTCAGATGTTAAGTCCCATAGTGCTTAGAGCCATCTGAGCCATATAGCAGAACTTATCCGCCACTTCTTATGAGAATTCGGATGTAATGAAAAATTGACTGCACAGCAATTGAGCTGTGGCGACTATGGCGGAGGAGGAGGAGATTAGTGTTTAACGTCCCGTCGACAACGAGGTCATTAGAGACGGAGTGCAAGCTCGGGTGAGGGAAGGATGGGGAAGGAAATCGGCCGTGCCCTTTCAAAGGAACCATCCCGGCATTTGTCTGAAGCGATTTAGGGCAATCACGGAAAACCTAAATCAGGATGGCCGGAGACGGGATTGAACCGTCGTCCTCTCGAATGCGAGTCCAGTGTGCTAACCACTGCGCCACCTCGCTCAGTGACTATAACGGGATATCTGAATGGGGTTCACGCATTAATCAAAGTCACACATACTGAAGCCATATCTTTTCACTGTTATGTCCATGGACCAAACCTTGTTTTGTCTCAAAGCACCAGCCAAATAATGGAGCGTAAAATATTTTTTAATTTCGCTTAATTGACTGGCAGCTTTTTTTCCAAGATTTCCTAAACGTGTTAAATTTTTGGATAAACTTTTACATTGTCGTCTTCCACACGTCTGTCCAACGCGATAGAATTATTCGTCAGGATTGGTGATCGCTGAGTGCAGGAAAAGAACTGAACTTTGTGATTGGTTTAGTGCCATGCTAGAACAAACTTAAGAAATTGACTCAGATATTTTAGTAAAAGCTAACAGCTGTTTGGCAGTTTTACAAGATTTCAAAATTGTTTTTCTCTTGAACAGATTCGACAAAATATTTACCGTCAATCATATGTTGTACAACGTCCTGCAGAACGAAGCAAGAGACATTTTGTACCATGAACAAAAAATTCATGAAACTCGTCGCTCCATAGCCGCGCTACGTGACAACTATAAACAAGTTTTCCAAGAAACCGTGTCTCAAGTGGAGGAAACACCAACTATAAACACATCTACTGCGAAGTGTTTGATAACATTGACAGCTTAGATTTAAGATTATTCTAAAGTGAAATTTTTCAATTAACTATCACATTACAGCTCTGGACAATAATCTACTTCTTCGAGAGCAGCTTCCAAAGTCCCTTAAATTCATGTGGAAAGTTTTCTGACGCCATTCGGTTGGAAAACGATCTCATTATTGTACAGTACTGAAGAGCTTAGAAATATAACAGGACTGAACTGACAGAACTACTGAGCACTTATTCAGCGCTAAATAAAAATTTTTAGCAGTTAAATACATTAGGGTCACTACTGTATACAATTCCTGTGAGAACGTCTTCATTAGAAAGGTGAAGAAAATCAAAAGCTAATGTCGAAATTCTAATGGGGAAGAGACTGTCTCATCTTGGAATTATTTCAGTTAAAAGTCGCTTGCTAGGGGAACTGAGAAAGAATGAACGCTTCTTTGAGTAAGCGGTTACCAAATTTGCTTCCCCAGAGAGAAGAGTGAAACTTCATTTACACTGATATTGCAGAGTTGACCTAGCAAAAGTCAAGGGTGAGTTTAAAGCTAGAAATTAGTTACTTTTTATGAACTTTTGCACGTAGTAATATAAACTGCTAGTAGGCCTAATTATTTGAGCATCTACTACCAGATGCAATTTCAATATTTAAGATTGTACTTTTAATTTAAAATATTACCAGTTGTGGGTGTAATCGAGATGAGCCTGTCCCTTGATCTTTTATTTTTTCGTAAAACTGCAATATTGACAAGGTTAACTAATTACTTAATTATGTAATTATACTTAATACTTAATGAAATTAGTAATACGGCTATAATATCCAGTTCTTCGTCAGTCTGAATGGTCACTGCACGCCACTGCGTTTTAATCTATCACTTCTTTACTACTGCTCGCAACACATTGAGCAGACAGTATCCTCATATACCACTGGTTGTGCATGCTGAATTATATCATTGGTCGACACATAGTTCAAGAGATATGATGTCATAACCACTGAGTTGCGTGAAATTCACCAGAGATGAGAATGAAATATGTAAACAAACGTATGTTAAATATATGTGAAATATACGTGTCATGCATGTACAGAAGGGAAGCCATACCCTTGGAGTGTTGGGTGAGGGGTGATTGTGGTGTCACCGCCAGACACCACACTTGCTAGGTGGTAGCCTTTAAATCGGCCGCGGTCCGTTAGTATACGTCGGACCCGCGTGTCGCCACTATCAGTGATTGCAGACCGAGCGCCGCCACACGGCAGGTCTAGAGAGACTTCCTAGCACTCGCCCCAGTTGTACAGCCGACTTTGCTAGCGATGGTTCACTGACAAATTACGCTCTCATTTGCCGAGACGATAGTTAGCATAGCCTTCAGCTACGTCATTTGCTACGACCTAGCAAGGCGCCATTACCAGTTACTATTGATGCTGTAAAACATGTACCGTCAAGAGCGATGTTCACCAATTATGAATCAAAGTTAAGTATTCCAGTACTTACGTACGTTCTTTGCTACTATAAATTCCTTGTCCTGTTCCAGACCTCACGCCAGCCTGCGTGAGCTTAAACGCGTGCCTTTCGGCTTCCTGTCATAGTGGATTGGCTCTCTTGCCAGTCCACAACAGTGATAATGTTCAGCCGGCCGCTGTGACCGAGCGGTTCTAGGCGCTTCAGTCTGGAACCGCGCGACCGCTACGGTCGCAGGTTCGAATCCTACCGCGGGCGTGGATGTGGGTGATGTCCTTAGATTAGTTAGGTTTAAGTAGTTCTACGTTCTAGGGGCCTGATGATCACAGATGTTAAGTCCCATAGTGCTCAGAGCCATTTGAACCATTTGATTATGTTCAGAGAGAAGGGAGAGGATGAGGTGGACGGAAAAGGGCAAGGGGGGTGTGGACAAAGGTAAGGGAAGGAGGAGAGGTACAGAGAGAGAAGGAGAGGGAAACGGACAGAGACAGGGGGAGGAGGAGATGGGCTTAGAAGGAGAGGCAGGGATGGATAGAGGGGAAGGAGTAAACAGGCAGCAGGAGATGGACAGAGAGAGGAGGAGAGGGATTTTGTGGCGGTGTTCGTAGCGACAAACACTTGGCTGTAGAAATGGCTTACGAAGTCACCGCCACACTTTTAATAGCGGGCCGACCGGTCCGCTGGAACAGTAAACAGAAAGATGAAACCCCAAACACTCTGATTAAATAAAAGTCGGTACTTATCTTTATTGATGAAGATACAGAAACACAATAGTGAACTCGGTGTCTACAGAAATCTGTCTAGTTCGAGTCGGAGCGGCTAGGTCAGCGTCGGCTGACGACAAACAACAACTCTGCCGCGATGAACACACAACTGACTAGCAAGTACACAATTCGGTGGCGAGTATACAACTGAGCGGCGAATACAGAACTGTCCTAGCGCTCGCGACTCCAGCGCTTAAGAAGCCAGAAGCCAGCGGTGGCGCGCAGACTTGCGGCGATTTGCTGTCTCGCTGGCGCTGCTTATGCGCACGGCGTCCGGACTTTGATGCTGCCAACCTTTTGGCAGCGGGGTCGGGTGGCATTACTGGCTAGGACATAACAAGGGAAATGGAAAGAGACAGGGGAGGAGGACATGGACTGAGAAAGTGGAATAGCAGATAAGAGGGGGAGGAGGAGAAGGACCTAGAAGGGGAGGAAAAGATGGATAGAGGAGAAGGAGTAAAGAGTCAGGAGGAGATGGACAGAGAGTGGGAGGTGGAAAGAGAGAGGGGAGGAGGAGGAGGAGGAGAAGCACAGAGAGGGGGAGGGGGAGGGTTGGACTGGGCGAGGGCAAGAGAGAGATGAACTGATAGAAGGTTGGAATAAATACATACCAGGCAATGTCGAGTACTTAGCCAGTAACATAATAACAGTAGGCCTATTATCATAATATTAATTCGTGACCACGAAAATTGAAGCACTGATTTCTAATATTAATTGTACTACGAGACCAATGATCCTTATACACACGTCAAAAAAAGTTTTACATTACCTCGTTTCCGAGAGTTCTGGAACCTGTACAGAAAATTGGAATAGAGATCAACATAAACATCACTTCCGCCCTTTTTAGTGCTCATGAAAAGCACACATTGCTTGTTGTACCACCATACAGCGAGGCTAGACCTTCAGAGGTGATGATCCACATTTCTGTACACACCTGTACCTCTAATTCCCAGTAGCACGTTCTCTTCCATTGATGCATGCCTGTATTCGTCGTGGCATACTATCCACAAGTTCATCAAGGCACTGTTGGTCCAGATTGTCCCACTCCTCAACGGCGATTCGCCGTAGATCCCTCAGAGTCGTTGATCGGCCACGTTGTCTATAAACAGCCCTTTTCAATCTATCACAGGCATGTTCGATAGGGCTCATGTCTGAAGAACATTCTGGCCACTCTAGTCGAGCGATGTCGTTATCCTGAAGGAAGTCATTCACAAGATGTGCACGATGGAGGCGCGAATTGTCGTCCATGAAGATGAATTCCTCGCCAATATGCTGCCGATAAGGTTGCACTATCGGTCGGAGGATGGCATTCATAACCGTACAGCCGTTACGGCGCCTTCCATGACCACAAGCACGTAGGTCGGCCCCACATAATGCCACCCCAAAACAGCAGGGAACCTCGACCTTGCTGCACTTGCTGGAAAGTGTGTCTAAGGCATTCAGCCTGACCGGGTTGCCTCCAAACACGTCTCCGACGATTGTCTGGTTGAAGGCATATGCGACACTCGTAGGTGAAGAGAACGTGATGCCAATCCTGAGCGGTCCATTCGGCATGTTGTTGGGTCCATCTGTACCGCGCTGCATGATGTCGTGGTTGCGAAGATGGAACTCGCCATGGACGTCGGGAGTGAAGTTGCGCAACATGCAGCCTATTGCGCACAGTTTGAGTCGCAACACGACGTCCTGTGGCTGCACGAAAAGCATTACTCAAACTGGTCTCGTTGCTGTCAGGGTTCCTCCGAGAAATAATCCGTAGGTAGCGGTCATCCACTGCAGCAATAGGCCTTGGGCAGCCTGAGCGATGCATGTCATCGACAGTTCCTGTCTCTCTGTATCGCCTCCATGTCCGAACAACAGCGCTTTGGTTCACTCCGAGACGCCTTGACACTTCAAAAATTGCTCTGAGCACTATGGGACTTAACATCTAACCTAAGGACACTACACACATCCATGCCCGAGGCAGGATTCGAACCTGCGACCGTAGCGGTCGCGCGGTTCCGGATTGAAGCGCCTAGAACCGCTCGGCGAGACCGGCCGGCCTTGACATTTCCCTTGTTGAGAGCCCTTCCTGACACAAAGAAACAATGCGGACGCGATCGAACTGCGGTATTGACCGTAGAGGCATGGTTGAACTACAAGACAACACGAGCCGTGTACCTACTTCCTGGTGGAATGACTGGAACTGATCGGGTGTCGGGACTCCCTCCGTCTAATAGGCGCTTCTCATGCATGGTTGTTTACATCCTTGGGCGGGTTTGGCGACATCTCTGAACAGTCAAAGGTGCTGTGTCCGTGATACACTATCCGCAGTCAACGTCTATCTTCAGAAGTTATGGGAATCGGAGTGATACAAAAAATTTTGATGTTTGTATGAATCGAAATGTTCTTTGCCATAGATGTGCACAAGAAAAAAATTATGTGTGTATGTAGCCGTTAAGAGTGGTAAAAGGAAGCAGAAGGCTTCACATTCGTATCACAGATGTTTCATTCTCTTATCACGCATTAAAATCTCCAATATCTGAACATCGAAAACTGAAGAGCTACGAACCTCTGTCCTGCGGACCCATGAAGTGCTACGGTAGAAATGACACACGAAAGTAACAATATTTCCTGAAATAGCGTTCTAAAGGCTTTGATGTTTCTGTGGTTAATTTGCAGTGAAACATGCATACCGGGCAGCTACAATGCGACAGCTGCTTGGTCGATGTTGTTTTCAGCAGTAAAACTCAACCTGTCGTAGTAACGAAGTCTGTAAAATACGTTGTATATTGGCGTCGTTATTTCGCTTACTTATCTGTAAGAATAACTGGGTGGTCACTTTCTGCCATTTCGAGAAAATTTGAAGTAAGTTCCTAATTTTTAATTTCTTCATTTACAACAACTAAAACTTCCGAATTCCCTTATAATGCGGGACATGTATTTGTTTTGGGGTATGCCTAGAAGGAGTATGCTGATGGGGCAGAGAGAAAGACACAATTTTTGCGTAGAGAAATTAATAACAATGTGGACATTCACAATGATACAGTGTACGTTTTATTTAATGATCATTATAGTTGGGTATGTAGCTGAAATTAACAGCCTTTGGATTTGTGTGACTTATCATGTAACCGAAAGTTGATGGATTCCTTTTAGTGCTCACGAGGGTGATCTCACACTTTTGCTTATTTAGAGTCAACTGCCACTTTTCGCACCATACAGTTATCTAGTCTAAATTATTTTGTGATTGCTTTTGAGCATCTAAAATTAAAGTACCGATCTTTAAAATTAATTATATAGGGAGGCCAACTTTGCGTTGATGTTCACAAAATAAAAAATAATGCGTATAAACAGCCATTAGGAGAGGTAAAAGGAACTAGATACAGACGTGTGAAAAGTTCTCGTTTGTCTCTAGCAT
Source organism: Schistocerca piceifrons (assembly GCF_021461385.2). NCBI lineage: Eukaryota > Metazoa > Arthropoda > Insecta > Orthoptera > Acrididae > Schistocerca > Schistocerca piceifrons. The sequence continues at coordinate 867,297,057 of NC_060149.1, read as the reverse complement.
TGTTATCAACTTCTACCACGCGTAACGATCAGGTGCTATGGCAGAAAAGACTCATGAAAGTCACAACGTTTCGTGGAGTTGCATTCTAGGGAGTCCGTGTTTAAATGTTACATAGAGTTCATTAGCAGTAACACATGCATACGGCACAACTACAGTGCCGCAACTGCTACGTTGTTGATGTTGTCAACAGTGGAAAACGAACATAGTAACGAAGCCGTCGGGAACAACAAAAGTTGTTTACTAAAGTCCTTTTTTCACTTACTTTGGTCTAAGTGTAAACGGAACTAACTCTGTGTTCGTTTGCTGCCGTCACCACAAAATTTACAGTTCCTAATTTCCAGTATCTTTGTTTTGAGTAGCTGCAACGTCTCGCATTACAAGGAAGCAATATTTGTTTTAGGCTGTGCCTCGAAGAAGCACATTAACGGGTCTGACTGACAGACGAAGAGCTAGAGAGAGACAATTTTTGATAGAGAAAGTAATAGGAATAATTCTATTGTCGTTCTGAAAGATACATTGCACTGAACATAATTACAAGTAATTTTGAGAACTGTAGTTGCGGTTTGAGGAGTTTACAGTGCACTGTTTGTAATGCAGATCGTTTAACGTCTTCATGCGATACAACGGCATTCGCTATGTGTTGTCATAAGGGTAAAGTTAATTTGCCGCCGTAAACACAAAATTAATTTTTCAACGCAGTGTATCAAAGACTCCCATTAAATGATCGAACAATTAAAGAGACGTCAAAGAATTGTTTCAAGAATAACGTACAGGTAGCTACAATGCAGCATTTTCCAGGGATCAGTTCTGCGCCTAAAATTTCAAATACTTTTAAGACAAATGACTTTCCCATTAGAGATCAGGTCCATTGGCGCAACTGGTCGGACTCCGAGCACAGGCGATATTAGTGTTGATGAATGGCTGTCAGTGTCGTTACCAGGGATTTTAGTACTAGTTACTCAAAGACAAATGGAGCATTGACAGGCGGGCTACGGCGGGAGTTCATTCATACATGTCATTACCAGATTACCAGGCTGTGCGTACGTTGTGCTGGCGACGAAGCCTCCTTCATGAAGCTGCAGGCTTGGGAAGAGACAAAACGCTGCCATGCAGCGAATTTGCTGGCGATGGCGGCGGTGTGTTTGCTTGCGGCCCTGGCTGAAGAGTATATCTGGCGCTGGGGCGCACACACAGAGCAGGCTACTGCAGAGCACAGGACAGCAGAGGATGCGAGAAGCAGCGTGGTGGCAACTGGGTTGGCTCTGAGCACTATGGGACTTAACTGCTGTGGTCATCAGTCCCCTAGAACTTAGAACTACTTAAACCTAACTAACCTAAGGACATCACACACATCCACGCCCGAGGCAGGATTCGAACCTGCGACCGTAGCAGTCACGCGGTTCCAGACTGTAACGCCTAGAACCGCTCGTCCATTCCGGCCGGCGGTGGCAACTGGGGCAGCGCACAGTGGTAGACGGGGTTCTTATATCAATCAGGCGTGGAAGGATTTCTTCTGTCAGTTTCAATACCTGGCATTCGTTATTAAAAACACACTGTATTAGATGATTCCGCTGAACTTGCAAGAGAAGGAGCGATTTGTTTTCACCTGAATTGTTAACCATTTTTCTATCAGAGATGCGTCGTCAGTGGCGAGTTTTGAGTAACTACATCTCCCTTAGTGCCGTGTTGAACTTTGCTTCATTTTCCAAATAATACCCAGTTTCACACACCTTCATCTCACTTGGCAACGTAGTTGCAATTGTGACATGATCCTGAAACAGTGTGCTGTTACCAAGCGAGGACCTAACGTACAACTTTCATTGTGCCACTTACGTGCAGTTACTATGGTTAGCGAAGTGGCTATCGGCTCTAAGGGGCATAGGCAGTGTGCTAGCTTGTTGATGTACAGAATATCTGAAGATAAATCAGTACTTAAATATACAGCTCTGAAACCGGCGGTATATTTATAATGTGCAGCCGATATTTTTATAGGCTTGTACGTCGATATTTTTGCCGACACTCTCTTTCATAAACCAGAGCCGATAATAATATTTTTTTAAATGTCAGTATATCAGGTTCCCGATATGTTTAAAAAAAACATCAACAGCCCTAGTCGGAATCAATCGTTCGATTCCACGGCGATATAAATCCGCTCCTTCGTCACGGAGCCTTTTGAGACCCGCTGCGTGAACGTCCTCGTCGTTGGGAAATCTGCCAGTGCTGTGAATCAGTTCCTCGACTGCCTGGACGTTGCCGTCTGTGATCGATGTCGATGGCCTTCCTTTGCAGCCAGCATCAGCCACGTATGTGCGGCCTCAGGTTAATGGCAACATTGCACTGTGGCTGGACGCCACGTTGCAGTTTGTCATTATTCCAACAGAATTTGATGGTGAATTTGAGTGCAGTTTATACGTTGTGCTCACGAGAATCGTACTGACATGTATCCTTCAGTGAAAAAATGAAATGAAATGATCGTGTGGCACACTCGGCCAGAAGACCCCGTCCGGGAAGTTCGGCCGCCAGTGGCGAGTTTTATTTCAGGTGACGCCGCACTCGGCGACTTGCGCTTCGGTGACGATGAGGTGGTGATGACGAGACAACATAGAACTCCCAGGCGGAGTAAATCTCCAACTCGGCCGGGAGTCGAACTCAGGCCCTCTGCATTGTAGGCAAGCACGTCATCACTCAGCTAAGCAGGCGGATTATCCTTCAATAAATGTAGGAAGTTACGAGATGCGTCGCCGTTTCATTCACACACTCTGATACGACTGTTAACCGTGGCACAGTAGAACTGTACCGGCACCGCACTCAGAAAATGTACTCTCTTCTGACAGTGCGACGCTCTAGTTGTGCAATGGTTTTTGCATGGGGCTACACACGTAAGTTACTGTTTCGAGTCCCGTCGTAGAGGGACGAACAAGGGTGGTGCACATTTGAACAGTAGGCGGGTGTCACTTACAGACGGAGCTCGCACAAGTATCCCGGCATCTGTGCAGAAATGCGTTATCTCTTAATGGCTGGGCCGTACCAGACGAGGTGCCTCAGCTGACTGCCACCTGCAGATCTGCGCAATTTTAGCGTCCTCTTTGGGATATTGGGCTACAGCATGCCACAACAATCTACGTCCACCGTAAGTGCATCGAAAGTTGTTCGTATCTAGGCATCTGTGATTATGTGTAATGTCATTAAATTTTTATCGGAAGAGGCCTACGAGGAAACAATAAATCTCATTTAAAACTCCACTCGAGAGCGTTGAACGAACTGTTAGCTATTTAAATCGCAGACTTAAAGGAATTACGGAGGAGAAGGAAAATATAGCCACAAGTTCGAGGGATATTCGGAAAGTAAGGTCTGAATCGGCGTAGCTAGTCGAATGTGACGCCAACATTGTAATGTTCATGCGTACCATTTCCCGGCATGCCTTGATTTTGAAGCAAAGCCATTTGCATTGGTATTGTCGCAGTATTAATTCAAAACGTTTAAAACAATTGATCAGCCTGGACACTGTCAAATGCTGTCAGTGGTTTGGTTTTTGGCAGCAATGAACGTTGCAGCAGCAGAAATTCATCGACAGATAAGTGAGGCCTATCGCCCCAGCGCGATGAGTGACAGCAAAGTGCGGAAGAGAGTGAGATCTTTCGAGGATGGGCAGAAAAATGTCCGTGACGAGTCGCGATCAGGCCGACAATCAGTGGTCTCAGAACGTTTGGTCAAAGCCGTGGACGAAAAGATTCGTAAAGACAGGCGATTTACAATTTCAAATTTACCACTGTAATTTCGGATTGTGAATAGCAGAATTTTCGAAAAACTGTATCTGAAATTTTGCAGTTTCGCCAATTGTGGCCTCGTTGCGTTCTCAGGCTGCTCACAGAGAAACACCACATGGAAATAACTGCTTATTCCCTAGAATTTTTGGACGAGTATTTTAAGGAAGGTGATCAATTTTTAGATAACATTGTTACAGGAGACGAGATGCGGGTTTCTCAGACGACCAGAAAGTCTAAACGTCAGTCAATGGCATGGCGTCACACGACATCACCAGTCAAAGTCAAGGCTAAGCAGACGATCTCGAAACACCAGGTTATGGCACTCGTGTTTCGGGATGGATATGAAGTCCTGTTACTCGAGTTTATGCAGCAAGGGACAACAATAAATGCAGCCGTCAAACTTCCACGCGCAATACAGAACAAGCAACATGACCCCCGGAAGTCTGGAGTATTGTTGATCCGTGACAATTCCAGACCCCGTTCTTCCATTCACACCGAAAATCTGTTCAGATCTTTCGAATGGGAACACAGTGTCCACTCACCGTACAGTCCGGACTTTGCGCCGAGCGATTTCAGCTATTCACTTTCTTACTTGTCAGCAACAGACGAGAAGGTGAAAGAAACAGTTAAGAACTGGTTATTATCCCAGGCGACAGACGTCTATGACTTAGGGATATAAAAGCTTGTAGAATGTTATGTCAGATGTTTAAACTTTTACAGACACTAAGTAGCAAAATAGATAACATGTAAGAAATTACATAAAAACAGTTCTTTTAAATACCTGTTTTCATTTATGTTTTATAAGAAATCGGACCTTGCTTACAATATAACCCTCGAACATTCCAAGGTTTCACTACTTCAACAAAGGTGTGGAAGAAGTAGAAGGGAAAATTTATATTCGTACAATTATTGGTGAACAACTTCTCATGCGACTGACATAATTTCGATGAGGCACAAGATCTTTGCTTCACATTGTTACTACTGTAGTAAGCAACGATAATTTTTTAAACTTTTTTATGGCACTTCCTTGTGGCAATGGGTAGCCGAACTTCTTTTTCTTTTCCTTATCCATTGTAGGTGCGACTAATTCTTTTTCGGTACTCGAGTGATGAACTATTCGTCAGACTATCGTAGCCTGTCAACACGACTATTTGCAGATTAACTACCCTAGCTTACGAGTTATGTGAGATTTGCATTTGGCTTCAGTTGTGAAACTGCCGTTCGCACGACCCCCACTGCCGCTGTCTGCGCCGCGTGCACAGCGGCCTCCGTCTTCTCCTGTCCCTCTTCTTTTGTTCTCAGTCCGTGGATTGGCCAGCAGCAATCCTCGTTCTCCACTTTTCCCTACCTTTTGCAGGTATCTTCATTTCCGAGTTCGTTGTCAGTTACCCGATCTTCTTTCGTGTGACTAATGTTCTGGAGTCTTGATCTCCCTTGTGTGTTAGACGTTTATCCTTCTACTACTTATTTATCTGTTTATTTGTCGTGTAATAAATATAAATTATATAACTATACAACCAACAAAAGGAAATCGATCGTCGACATCAATTTATACATTCGTTGACCAGAAAATGACCACCTCGTGTGCGTTAGTTGCGGCACATCTCTCGTGGTGCGTGTGGTTGTAGATGAACACTGCAGTAGATGGCTGTTAACCTGCACAGCACCACACTTGCAAAAAGTCGACTCCTCAGGCAGGCCCCATTTCTGTAAGTCGGTCTCGCATCTCGCGGTATTACAGCGTAGTCCGTCGAGAGCCTACCGTGTCGTCCACCTCTCTGAATGGTCGTGTGTGAGCTCTACCCTCGAATCCAACCATTTGTTGAAATTCTGGCGCTTATCCCGCCTCTGTGAGATCCTTGCTTGCTGTGGTGTTCCTGCTAAGAGTTTTGGCAGTCACCCACGAGCTTTTCCTTGGTTTCAGCCAATGATTTGCTGACTCATGGCCATATAAAGAACGGGCTTCTGTACTCGTGCGTCCAACTTATCAGTGCCTCCACTTCTAGATAGTCCTCCATGATGATCTTTCTCTCCGTGCTGTTGAAAACCTTTTCATTGGTCATTCTGCGAGTCCATGAAATATTTAGGTTTCTCCTCCACCACAGTGCCTAAAAGTGTTGCATCCTGTCTCACCTACACTCCATGTCTCAGAGCTGTATAGGGCTACAGTTGAAACAAAACTACTCTATTTTACAGTACAGGTAATTGGTGACCCCACAGGTCCATTTCTTTAAAGAACTGAACTTGCATGTATAAAACAGCACCAAATGTCTGAGTGCTGTACAAACGACTTAATTTGTTAAATATTTGGCATTAAGCGTGAAAAACAGTTATTGTTCAAGGTTTAAAGTCCTAGTATTATGTTGGTTGCCTTTATTTTCAAATTATTCACCCACAGACAAATGAAAATGTCACAAACAAAGGTGTACGAGTATAGCCTGGGTAATTTGTCCTGCGTTTTTAGAATAGCTCCTTTCTCACACTATCTCCTGGACTGTGTGTCATAAAGAGTATAATTTTGCAGGTACATTCGGTGATATATTGGATATAGTTGCAAACTTTGTTGCGAATAGAATTTATAATAAGGAAGTAATAAATTATATATGGGCAACGAAAATGTAGCAAGCTAAAAATTTTGTATGTTTCATTACTTTGTGGGGGAGGGGATCAGTGAGAAAAAGTTTTGAAAAGTTTTTAAATTATATGAAAAGCTTGTTTGAAATGCCTAAATGCTTTCATTGTCAAATACTGGACTAATAATGTCTGGGTAATTTGTGTTGCATGAGTTATGGCGTCTCCAGTTATAAACAAGTTTTCTAACTGTAGCACTTGTCTTACTCTGCCTAACATGTAATGTAAGATTATACCACTTAATGGGGTGATTATGAAAGCATTTTAAATGTTTAAATTTGATCAATACAGAAAATTAAATTTTTTGTTGCTGCTGGAAGACATTGGAGAAAAGGATAGAGTTCACTAAGAACAAAACTGACTACCGTGCCTAACACAATATAGGATAAACGCTGGTATTCGAAACACCATCCAGTAGTCTTGTTACGGATAAATATATGTCCTGTCGGTTTTCATAGACGTCTTATATAATTCTTCGAGCAAAATTGAGGCAAGTTCTGGTAATGGTGAGTGACAGGACAAGGAAAATTAGTTAGTTGAGGTTGCCTACATTCAGGGGCAAGCATACATTCAGGTGCAAACGTTCTCTTTTGATTGAAAGCTCTGTAACCTATTGTATGCTAAGAGGATTATGACCCACTTCTGATTAAAACAGGTCCTTAACTTATTGTTACGCCACTTATTCCCCTCCTCCTACTCCTCCTCCTCCCCCTCCTCCACCCCCGCAACCCTCTGAAAACTGTTGTCGCTGATACAAGCACACTTTTGACGTCAGTTTGATTGACTAATTAATTAAATGGTTCAATTAATTAAATCTTCCTTCTCTGGTACACCCTCCATCTCCCAACCCCATCTCCCTACATGGAAATTGGTTGCTCTGTGCTGGAGAGAAAAGATCTCGTGACAGGAAAGTCAATTACATGGCAATGGTATATTGTTTATTTATAAGAAAACTCAATCTGCATGGGTTGGATATATCTTGCTCATCATTCTACGCTCTCTGAGAAGATGTAGGTTTCGCAAAATACATCACAAAGAAGTAATCAAATGGATCGCTTTTTTATCCTGATTGCACAAGGAATACCACCACGAAACATCCATCAGACGTAATTACACTGTTAAAAATCTTTCCATTGCGAAGCACTTACCGCCCGCCATAGCGCACCCAGCACCAGCTTGCGTCGCCATACACGCAGGTCGCTCGGCGCAAAGCGACGCTTGCATCAGCGGCCACGCCATGCGCCGGTGTCCAAGAGTGACCACTCGGGCCCCGCAACAGACAGGACAGACATCACTCTAATCCCCGAGAAAAGCCTCAGGTGGCGGCCACCCTTTGATATTGATACCTGAGAAACATGTGCTCTCTCTCTCTCTCTCTCTCTCTCTCTCTCCTGCTGTAGTCTGCCACTGCTGGACCTGCACTTTTCATCGGTCGTGGTCAGACCAAACTGCAAATGAAGCAGCATTTACCCACTGCAGAATACCGGCGCATGCGATAACTCCTTACAAGGCAAATGCTTAACGGGGAATCAATGCACAAATACTGCTGCAGGTTCGAATCCTGCATCGGGCATGGATTTGTGTGATGTCCTTAGGTTAGTTAGGTTTAAGTAGTTCTAAGGTCTAGGGGACTGATGACCTCAAAGTTAAGTCCCATACTGCTCAGAGCCATTTGAACCATATAATACATAACTATTTCCTAGTCAAATGATCGTGATGTAGTGATTATAAGGCCAACACAGAGACTACGTTACACACACACACAAATTGACGATGTCACAAAACTAGTAGCAGGCTTCTTCCAGTTACACTTAAAAAAAGTTTGTTGTACACACAGAGAGAAAGAGCTGTAGTTTGCTTTGCAGTTGACGTAGGAACCAGCATAGTATATTTCGTTCCACCATGGGCTCTAAGCTGCCTCAGCCTGCCTGCCGCACTTTCTTGTACTGCATTTCATGAACTGCTTCAGGAGTTATTAAAACTGGTGTGGAATATCATATGTTTATGATGTCTCAAATGGTGCTTCAGAAGATATGCCACAGGAATGATGAAATTTCAAATATCGACGTGAATTTATGCTGTCACAGTTATAGAATTCATGACCATTACAGGTCTGCTTAGTGTATTTTATTTTTTAAAACACTATAGAATTCCTAAATTGGTCCTCTCCACTACTTTCAGAAGGAGGAAGGCCTAACGCACGATAGGACAGAAAAAACAGAAAATACCACTGCAACACAGAGTCCAATGAGAAGCGCTAAACACAACACACTTAAACGATGACCCAGTCCATAACAGTAGCTGCAGTGGGTTGACGTCGGAGATCCCTGAAACACTCGTATTTCCCACATGCTCACCTCCCACACGTCCACACACAGCGCGCCCATCCCTTAGTACACCACAAGCACCGAATTTTAGTGACCGGATCCAGCCACAGTCGTGGACACGCATGTATGACAGAATGCACCACCCCCGATCTGGGGAAGACTGTAGTGGAAGGAATTTGGACGTTATCAGTATGTCGAGTGCAAACATTCATCATTTTGAATCTTTTGTCACGCAACAAACACACATCCGCCTCTGTCGCGCTCACCCACCACACTGGTCACTTCATCAGCCCTCACTGCTGTGCACAAACCCAGACAAATCGGCACATTCTTTGTACCCGACACAGGCTGAGCCGTCTGTTACACCCAGTTGCCGACTCCTCGTGACTGCCGCTGCTGCCAGCCATGGTGCACTGTGAAAAATGTAACTCCATATTGGATGTATACAGCAGTTCTAAACAGTTCCACAGTATGCCTCCTCACTTTCAGACTCTATCTTCAGTTAACAACACAGAGAAGTTGTAAATATAAGTTTTATACTATGTATCACTTTATAAATCTGGTAATACATCTGATTTTATTATGATGGTCGTCTATCCCTAAGTAGGTGAGAGATTCGAATATCGTTAAAAGATATAGCCGTGACGAATAAAGCGCCTAGTCAAGAATCGCATCCGTGGTGCCCTAGCCATCACCTACACCCACCAGGTGGCATGTCACTAATATCAAATTGTTAGGCTAACTAATTAAATTGATCACTAGAGCCGCTTTTCCAGCCGAGTAATTTTCCTTTTTTAGTAGTTGGATTACATTCACCAGGTAGTTTTCAAATCGGAATCCCTAGAGAGAAGACGATGTTCTTTTCCAAGAACGCTATTGTGAACTGACATTTGAAGCTGACCACAGGAGGACTCTAGTGCCGGCAACATACATTTCGCGTAAGGACCGCGCTATTAAAAACATGATCACGACTATGTGACCGTCACCATGCATAAACAGCGGTCTTGGCTCTATAAGCACACACAAGAGTTGACGATAGCGTTACGATTTCTGGTAGAATTGCTGTCTGCGATTTGGAATCAAGCCTATGCACTCAACCACATACTTGTGTTGGATCCTGTAGAGACGTCTTTTAATGATTATAGCCACTGGTGAATCATATTTATGCCACTCTCATATATCGAAACGTCATCTTTTTCGAACCCGTCTGGTACAGCAAAACTCCAACGTGGCTTTAGACATCTTGTAACTGTTCCTCAGTCTCTGCCCTGCCCTTCCTGCAGCTTCCTCTATCTGATCATCCCAGTTTAAGTCGAAACTGAACACAAGTTGCAGAGCGCTACTTCTGCCACCTTCTGCATCCCATGGAGAAACAGGATGAGCTGAGTTAATACGGCAAGACCGTCGTTTTTGACCACTCGGTGGAAATGGGGACACTTTGTCAAAGCTCCGCCAATGGTATACGATGTGTAAGGCCAGTGCCAAAACGAAGCTTTCTCCTGCAACATGTGGTAGTATAAAAGACAGTACAGGAACTAAAAGAAGGACAAGAATGTTGCTACTGCATTGCTGTGTGTCTTCAAACTACTTACAGATACTGCAGTCCGAAGGAGATCTTCATCCCTCAGGGTGCATCCATATTTGTCACCCAAACATTCTCTCTATCATCGTTATTTTGTACTATCCAACAGAGAAAAACTACAAACTATAAAATCTCCACTAACTTCATCCGACAGAGAACTCTATAAGATTTTACCGCAGCTCTCTCTTCCGATATATCGAAAACAAATAGCGTCTATGTGCTGGCATAGAGAATATGTGGTGATCCGATTAAATATGAAGGTATTGCTCCACTTGAGCAGGTGGCTTGCGCAGACCAGTGTACGTTTCGTTGCCTGTACTGCCGGAGAGCCATATTCCAAAAACTATCAGTCACAAGAGAGGGCCCCTTTTTTGGTGTCTGTTACACGGTTTTTTGTGCTGTAAAATGTCCAAGCAGTGTATTACCACAGATTTTACACAGCCAGAAATTTAGTTTTTCAACCAGCATTTCGAGGTCTCTGTCAGTTTCTAAACTGACATTAACATGTTTCGATCCACCGGCTCTCATAGAAAACTGGATAGCGTATGGTGTAAATTATGTTTCTACTGCTCCTGCAACACACACACACTAGTTGGTTGAAACAAAAGGCACTTGCAACAAAAGGAAAGTGGAAAAGTTTTGCGGGATTGTGGGGCGTTTCCGCACAGCTGGCTGAAGGGATTGATGATCTCTACATTTCAACTCATCTTTCAGAGTGACGGGGTAGCAGATGACTTCTTGTTCTGTTTCGAATGATTCCTCATATTGCAGTCACGTACTGGATCGCTGTTTCGGCGCTGGCTTTCCACAGTAGGTGTTGATACCCCAAGACTCTTTCTCCATCTCAAACAAGTGATGTGAGTCAATCCTACGCGGTATTCAACAGCATACCAGTGGACGGATGGTATGGAAAAGACATCACCGATGTACAGTAATAAGCAGCACAGTTGATAATGCGACTAATTTTTGCAATTTTTAAAGTTTATTCTGTATTTTCAACGCCAACCAATGACATGACAGCATGCTTCCCAATTTCTGTATCTTCACTATAGTGCCCCTCCACTACTTTGCGGCCGCGCGGGATTAGCCGAGCGGTCTGGGGCGCTGCAGTCATGGACTGTGCGGCTAGTCCCGGCAGAGGTTCGAGTCCTCCTTCGGGCATGGGTGTGTGTGTTTGTCCTTAGGATAATTTGGGTTAAGTAGTGTGTAAGCTTAGGGACTGATGACCTTAGCAGTTACGTCCCACAAGATTTCACACACACACTACTTTGCGACTACCAGTGCGAATGTAGATAGATAACTGTGCAATACATCCCCTCATTGTTAATTCTCGAACGTATATGCAAAAGTATACCAATCAGCAATCTACATGTTTGCAGCACTTCGATCATAGTGTGTAATTTATGGTTACGAATGGCTGTTTTTCCTATATGGATGGAAGTCACACATCATTAGGATCATTCTTAGGATAGAGTTAGATATTGGAAGATCTCCTCATATTGTCTTTAACCAACCCTCCCTGCAACACTGTTGCAGCTTTAATCTGCTGCTGATCAGAAGTAGACCACTACATTCCATGTCCCGTAAAGGAGCAGAGCAAGCCGAGTCCATAACTGCTGTTCCGCACCAATCTTACTCACGGCACCCATCCAAGTGTATAGTAGATCTGAAACTGTTGTGATGATGTAACAGGCGGTTAAGAGGAAGAAGAAACGTGTGGTTTTCAAGCATGATGGAACGCCAGACAGACAGAGTTTGAAGTATTTTGTGTAAATCATCTGCACTATCCATTCTAGAGTATTGTTCTAGTATTTGGGGTCAGTACCAATAAGGCATTCCTAAGAGAGAACATAAACACACGAATTACCAAAGCAACATGATTCTGTATGTAAAAAATGCGATAACACTAGAGCGATGCGGCTTCCGACCGATTAGTCGTGCGGAATGCAATGTTGTTAATATTCCAATGTAAGAAATATATCCTCAGCGCATGACATACGTTCTCCATGCATGTTTCTCCACGATAAACTATGGTGACAGAGTGAAAGTGATAAAACTATTACACAGCATGACAAACAAAACATCGATTCTTTGTAGCACAAACTCTACACAGGTCTCCAGAGATGCATGACACCTGCTCTTTACGAATTTCATGCCTGATTACACTAAGAAATTATATGTTCGCAACAGCCGAAAATGCATACAAAGAAACAGTGACATCTTAGGAGGAAATAACAGTATGATCAGTAGACAGAGGAGATGTAACAGTGTTACTGCAGTTTACCACTGCCCCTGGTAGTAATGCAACAGAGTATGTTCTACCCCACTCTCTACTGTTGCCAAATTTATTCAAGATGGCGGATCCAAGATGATGGCGATAGATTCGTCAACGTCATAATGACATCATGGCGTGAAGTTCAAATTTTGGCGGGAAGACAGGTCAATTAGGCTATCTCCGCTAACATAACCCACTCCCCTCCCCCTCCTCTCACCACCCCCAGAAAATGGCAGGAAGTTCAAAATCCATCAGGACAATGCAACACACTGTGGCTATCTCCACTAACCTAAGAAAATGGCGGGAAAATAGGTCACTTGGGCTACTTCCACTAACTAAGTCATCTGACTGCTACCTATTCCTGGGAATTGGTGGGAGAAGGAATCAGTGTATGCTGGATGGGATGGATGTAAGTCTTTATTTTAAGGCAGTTTTTATTTAAATAATTTGAGGCAGTACTGCAATGCGTTCATCATGAGGTCTGGTGTCCAACTAACCCAGTACACAGTACTGCCACCAGAGGGCGCTGTCATCCCTCCCTTGATGTAATCCAAGACGGTTGTTTGTGGGAAAAATGGCGGGAAAAAGACTTAGCCAGTTCTGGACTGCTGGAGAGAGGAAGGACTGTACTTTATTTATTTTGGAAATATTTATTCAGGGACGAATTTGATGTAGTTTATTTGTTATGCTGGCACGAAACACTCAACCTGGCATGCTTGGGATCTCAGTAAATAGTCAACAGACCTGCAAACTACTCGTAAATCACCGAAATAATGAAGTAAACTGATGTACAGACACGCAAACAACTCGTAAATTGTCAAAAAGTAATACATGTGTAAGGCTATGCAAACATGCTCACAGCGCTTAAACAGCCGAAAATAATGCAGTGCACAAACACTCTTTGCAAGTAAATTAGCTTTAGTACTATCATCAACCACGACGCATCAGCGAACAGCCCCCCTAAAGAACTCCAAGGAGCGCACGCCGGGCGGTGTGCTTACGCCAGTCCCATATGCGTGACGCCTCTGGCCCACACATGTGTGTTTACCATTGCTGGTGCATTACCTCTCTACGACATCACAGGTCGTGCTATAGAAATCTGTTCCAATGCTTCCCAGAATATCACTAGGTGCCTTGTTCCTATCATTCCTAAAAAGACTTGCGAGCTGCGTCTAGCCATGCACACATGCTTACCTGCCCAGGGTGGCTGACACATCGCCGCGAAATGTTTGCGCAGCGACCAGGACCTGTTTACGAAAATTGCCGAGAATAACAACGATTGCATCCTTCCCAATGGTCCTAATGTGATATAACATGTTCCCTTCTTGGAAATCGTGATGTTCTGCTGTCAACATATGTCTCAGAAACGTTAAACTTTCTCACCACTAAAAGCCTTCATCATGTCTGTGCACACTCACGAAAACACCGTTAATCATAAAAGCATTCTTGTTGTTTGGAAAGAGAGCACTGTCTAAGCACAGATGGGGGCAAATCATAACAATTACACAAACAGAATTCGAAGCAGTGTCCTACAGAAGAGAAAATTGGTGGGAATATTAGATATCGTACAGCTACTGGTCAGGAGACTTTCTAATGCCACAGTGAGGGATGAGTCACAGCATCCCCGCCAGAGATGGATGGTCTGCTTCAACTTGTCTTTGAAAACTTGCTTGCTCAAAGCTTTCCATAGATATATTACCTCCATCTTGTTCAAAACAGTTTGTAGACGCTCCTATGCTCCAGCATGAAGGATGTCTTGTGAATGAATGGAGCATTCTGATTGGATCTTTCTCAATTTTCTGTCCAAATTGCTGATGCTGCCAGTGTGGAAGCACTGTCCTCCTATTTTTTTCTTTCTGCAGACAGGACATTCAGCGGCAAAACTATTATGTAGAGATCACCATACTGCATTGACAATTAAACGCTGCAAAGTGCCTACAGATCGTCAAATATGGAAAGACTCTTACTCAGTTACTTTGCTCTGCCACTGAGAACGGTAGCTTATTAGAGCGTGGAACCGTTCTCCAATCCGACAACATATCACCGTGTACCATGTCGATGTAGTAAACATACAATTCGTATCCTGTGCCATACAAAATCGCCCCTTTTGCATCATGCATGCAGCTATCGACGAATAGACACTCAGACATATACCGCGAAGACAGACAGCATAAGCTCATGCACCATAGTTATACTCATTGCTGCACTAGACATTTCCCATGACATCGGGCGGTCATCCATCCCTGCAATGTGTGACCAGAGCACACTCTACCGACTGAAGTCACTCTCAGGCTGGGTCGGTTCCCCTGGGCACAAAGACATCACCATTCCAAGTCCCGACCTGCTTGCTTTTCTACACCAACCACCAGGCTCTGGGATTACAAGAACACATGTATTTTCACATGGTTTGCTTGTACATTGTACAATTTACGTGATACTTCTCGATATCAGTCACATAGCAATAAGGCTTGCCCAGCAGTACCACTCGCACAACATAACTCCTAACATATGGACTGGAAATTGTTTCTATAGAAACCTGAAACTTTAGCGAGGTGGAGTGTGCTGTTAACCACTGAGTAACTAGAAACTTATCCCGTCTGTGAAGACCTTTATGTGAAAACTCGAAAAAATAGAGGAATCTGATATTTCCATTCGCGAATACCGATGTTGGTGATGTAACAGATTCTAAATCATCCCTATAATTTACAAATTCAACTAAGGTATTTCTCATGCCTAGAGAACCAGCAAACGATCTTCCACCTCGCTTTCACCTGTTTGATGCACACACCACAAACAATGTTCCCTCGACTAAACAAAGTCGCAAAATGTGCAGAAGCAGTCAACTGGACAATTTACATGGGAGGGAATAATGTTCCAGCGCAAACACACATCCATATTGAATCTTCTCAAATTTCCTCGCGAACACGAAAGGTGTCCAGCACATACTAAATATTAGTTCCCTATTCGGCCGTCTAGAGGACGACATGTTTAAGTCAGCTGCATTCGTACACCCCAACAGGCCTCTCCATTCAGGCAGTTCCTACCATTAGCTGGAAACATGAATCATTCCCACCACAGGTCACTGGCGTTGCACGGCAAGCATGCATAGACAGAATCGTCCTAGGAAAACCGGCAACATATATATTTTATCCCTGTACTTACAATTAAATATTATGATTGTGATCTCAATTGAATGACATTCGACAATGAGCGAAGTATCAGAAATACATCCTGCTGATGGCTGTGGCTCTGGAAATGAAATATCTGTGGTGTCACCGCCTGACACCAAACTTGCTAAGTGGTAGCCTTTAAATCGGCCGCGGTTCGTTAGTATGCGTCGGACCCGCGTGTCGCCACTATCAGTGATTGCAGACCGAGCGAGGCCACACGGCAGGTCTAGAGACACTTTCTAGCACTCGCCCCAGTTGTACAACCGACTTTGCTAGCGATGGTTCACTGACAAAATACGCTCTCATTTGCCGAGACGATAGTTAGCATAGCATTCAGCTACGTCATTTGCTACGACCTAGCAAGGCGCCATGTTCAGTTAATATTGATATTGTAAATAATGTACAGACAAGAGCTACGTTCAACATTAATGGATTAAAGTTAAGTATTCCACCATCTGCGTCCGTTTTTCTAAGTTATAAAGTCCTTGTTCTGTTCCAGACCTCACGCCAGCCTGCGTGAGCTAAAACGCGTGCCTTTCGGCTTCCTCCAAACCCCGTGGGTTGGCTCCTGCCAATCCACAACAATATCTGTACCATTCATAAGACTCGATATACTCTTCCCCATGCTGTCACAGTATTCCTTACGACTGGACATCGTCATTTCCTTTGCACATCTCGGAACACAAACACATACCTTACAAGCCAGATGCTCAAGGCGAATCTATCATGCATCCCCTATTTCTGAGTATAATACTTGGCCAATAACTGGTTGCCTGAAATACGAAATAATACTGAGAGAAAATCAGGGATGGATGGACATGTCTGATAAGTTTTTCTTGCGAGTGCTACCACTGTGTCTTAGAAAGACGAGTGCTACCACTGTGTCTTAGAAAGAGAAGTGTAATAGTCTTACAAACCACCAGATGTTAAAAAAACACGACCGCAACAACTACTGTATGTTAACGTCACAAGAGGTTTTGGTTCTACAGGTGCACACAAGTGTCCATGTTAAAAGCTATACTGGCTTTATAAACCGAGGTATGGCATTACCTCTGAGTGATGCGGTTTTCTTAGACAATTACACCGACACTGAATATAGACGGTGATCATTGGTGTGTATATTATCAGATCAGCAGTGCACTAATAAAATTACCGAATTTTCAAAGTGATTTAGCTAAGGAGATTGGTATGAAACCAGTATTTACAACTCCTTCATACTGCCGCTAGATATTTCTCCAGTATTAGCAACACATTCTGTCTCCATGCCATGTCAGAGGTTCTGCGATACATCCACTGAGCTATAGGCGATGGTTGATTGACAAGGATCAAAAACAGTAGAAGATAGTGGGCTGATTGAGGTCATAAGTAATGTACACTAGCTTTTCAGATATCTAGTGCTATGCTCTCGGTAGAAATGATGTCTATGATGTGGAATCAAGTCCTTCCATTCAACCACATACTTGCTTTGTATCCGATGGAGAAGTCCTTTAATGATTACAGCCATTAGTGAATCATATTTCTGGCCTCTCATATCTCGAAACGAGTCACCTTTCTCGAACCTACCTGCTACAGTAAAATTCCAATGTGGTTTTAGATAGTACCTATGCATCTTGCAACTGCCCCTCATACTCTGTACTCTGTGATAGCATCCCTGCAGCTTTGCACATGTGATCGTTCCAATGTAAGTCGGAACTGTGTAGAAGTCGAAGAAAACTATATCTACCACCTTCTGCAACCCATGTAGAAAGAGGCTAAGCTGAGTTTCTGCGACAGGACTGTGTTCTGACCAATCGATGGAAACAGGAATATGTTGTTGTAGCTAAGCCAACTGTGCATGATGCCTAAGGTCAGCGCCAAACAAAGTCTGCTCCTGCAACATGAGGCAGTATAAAAGACAGTACAGGAACTGGAGGAAGGATGTGGATCTTGCAACTGCATTGTGGTGCTTCTTCAAACTACAAACAGGTACTACAGATCCACGTCCCTCAGGGGCTATTCACGTCTATCGCCCCACCATTCTATCATAGTTATTCTATACCATCCAATACAGAAAAATTACGAACTATAAAAGCTCCACTACCTTCATCAGATAGAGAACTCAATAAAATTTTTACCTCATCTCTCTCCTCCCATATATCGCAAACAAATACCACATGCATGCCAGCATCGAGCACATTTGACGATCCTATTAAATATACAGGTAATGATCCACTGCACAGACCAGTTTAAAGTTTCATCACCTGTACTGTAGGAGGATGACCGTATCCTACAGACTATACTGTAAGTCGCTAGAGACACTCCCTCTAACCATGTGCCATTGTTTGAAACATTGCTTTTTTCTGCTGTAACACACTGTTACACATTTTGTTTTTCTGCCACGACTTCGAGGTTTGTGTCAGGTTCTAAATTGACAATAATACATTCTGATCCATTGCCTCTTACAGAAAACTAGACATCGCACAGTGTAAATCATGTTGTTACTGCTGCTACCATAACACACCACAAACAATGCATGATTTTAAATAAAAGACAGTTACAACATAAGGGAGGTATTAGAGTTTGGCTGCGTTGTGGAGAGTTTGCAGACTACAGTCCGAAGGTGATTGACGACCTCTACGAGGTGCAGCTAAAAAAAAACCGGACTGATGCTGGAAAAAACATTTATTTACAATTATTTACAATTTCATGTTATCTCCTTCAATGTACTCTCCTCCTCGGTCTCTACACCGCTCCATACGAATTTTCCACTGTTCATAGCAATGCTGCAGATCATTTTTGGTAAGTCCATACATTACTTCCGTCGCTTTTTCTTTTACTGCTTTAACAGTCTCAAATCTAGTTCCTTTCAAAGCTGACTTGACTTTAGGGAAAAGAAAAAAGTCACAGGGAGCCAAATCAGGTGAGTAGGGTGGATGATCTAAGATGGGAATGTTGTGTTTTGCCAAAAACGTCTTCACTGACAACGCACTGTGAGCTGGGGCATTGTCTTGGTGAAGGATCCATGACTTTTTTCTCCACAAATCGTTTCGTTTTCTCCGTACTCGCTCACGTGGGGTAGCCAGGACGCTAATGTAGTAATGCTGATTCACTGTTTGTCCCTCTGGTACTCAATCAATGTGCACAATCCCTTTGATGTCAAAAAAAACAATCATCATTGCCTTGAATTTCGATTTTGACATTCGTGCTTTTTTTTGTCGTGGAGAACCAGGAGTTTTCCAAGGCATCAATTGGCATTTAGTTTCGGGATCGTAAGTAAAAAACCACGGTTCATCGCAAGTAATAACATTTTGTAAGAAGGTGGGATCACTTTCAATGTTTTCCAGGATGTCAGAACAAATCGTTCTTCGGCGTTCCTTCTGTTCAATTGTGAGACACTTTGGAACCATTTTTGAACACACTTTGTTCATGTTGAAACTTTCATGAAGAATCTGCCTAACACTTTCCTTGTCAACTCCTGTTAACTCAGACACTGCTCTGATTGTTAAACGGCGATCTTGTCGAACAAGTTTACCGATTTTTTCAATGTTTGCATCAGTTTTTGCTGACAATGGTCTGCCAGTGCGAGTGTCTTCACTGGTGTCTTCGCGGCCATCTTTAAATCGTTTAAACCACTCAAACACTTGTGTTCGCGATAAACAATCATCGCCGTACACTTGTTGTAACATTACAAACGTTTCACTTGCAGATTTTCCTAGTTTGAAACAAAATTTGATGTTAACACGCTGTTCTTTCTGTACACTCAACATTTTCCGACGCACAGACAAAACGTCAACTACTTAAAACAGACGCCACGGGCAGACTGAGTGCAGGAGGCAGATGAAACTCGAGCAGTAGGCGGAGCGAGAGTCACGTGACAGGCCACGCGACTTTCAGCCTTATTGCATTCGTTTTATTGTTTCACCAGTACTAGTCCGGTTTTTTTCTAGCCACACCTCGTACGTTTAAACTCATCTGTCACTTGACAAAATTGCTGATGGCTCTGCGTTGTGTTTCGCCTGATTTCTCATATTGCAGTCTTTGCATGCGATCACTGTTTTGGTGCTAGTTATCGACAGAAGGTGTTGCCCCTCCACCAAAACTCTTTGCCGGCCGAAGTGGCCGTGCGGTTAAAGGCGCTGCAGTCTGGAACCGCAAGACCGCTACGGTCGCAGGTTCGAATCCTGCCTCGGGCATGGATGTTTGTGATGTCCTTAGGTTAGTTAGGTTTAACTAGTTCTAAGTTCTAGGGGACTAATGACCTCAGCAGTTGAGTCCCATAGTGCTCAGAGCCATTTGAACCATTTGAACCAAAACTCTTTCCCGAACTCAAACAAGCGATTTCAGTCAATCATTATGTGGTAACCAAAAGTGCACCAGTGGATTGATGGATCGATGTACTGTAATAACAAGCATCACAGTTTGTAATGGTACTTGAATTACGTAACCATTACGGCACCTCACCTCAACCTCTCGATACCAGCAATATTCTACTGTGTTTCTGTTAGGTTAGGTTAGTGTTGTTTAACGTCCCATCGACAACGAGGTCATTAGAGACGGAGCGCAAGCTCGAGTTAGGGAAGGATGGGGAAGGAAATCGGCCGTGCCCTTTCAAAGGAACCATCCCGGCATTTGCCTGAAACGATTTAGGGAAATCACGGAAAACCTAAATCAGAATGGCTGGAGACGGGATTGAACCATCGTCCTCCCGAATGCGAGTCCAGTGTGCTAACCACTGCGCCACCTCGCTCGGTACTGTGTTTCTGTAAAATAGTTAACATATTTCTGTGACAACATTCAGATTTGATTTCATTAATGTAGAGGTACTTCGATACAACGATATGTATATATTGCAATGATATTATTCTTATGTGTATTCTTTCTTTTGTCACTACGATCTTTGACGTACTTGTAACTCTGATTTTTGGGCGCGTAAGCGCTTATTAGAGAGTCAAGTTTTGGTCGTCATGTTAAAAAGACGCAAATTGTAGTCAGTTTATGAAATGTGAACTTTAACAGTGAGGAACATATTTTCAAGTATGTTTTACATTGTGAAGTGATTTTTTGGAACGAGTTACATGATATTTCAACAAAAGTAATAAAAAAGAAGTGTAACTTAAATTCGGAGTGCTGATTACTTTTTTACATCACCATTGTCCTAACTTGCAAAAGTTTAATCTTCAAGAATGGTTTATGAAACACATTTATAAAACTTTTGAATATCGTAGAATAACACCTAGGCCTCTTTGCATCCGAGCTTGGAATCATCACTACCTAGATTTTCCACGATTGAGCCATGAGTTCACAACGAGACCAAAGTGGGAAACACGAAAATATGAGTGCCTAGTTTATCCATTATTTCGAGAAATTACTTTATTAACTGTGCTCTGATGACACCTGCCACATAACATAACTTTGTTGTTGCCCGAAAATGCAATATTTAGCAGCGTGAGCAACACTACAATCATAATTAATTTTTGACCTTTGTTGTGGTAGGGTTATTAGAAGCTGATAGTGTGAACAATTAGTCATTTTACAGTAATTTCAACAGCGACCAATGATGCGACAGCATGTTTCCCAATGTCAGTATCATAGCTAAAATGCCCCTTCTCTACTTTGCGGGAATCATTACGAATATAGAGAGGTGGCTGTGCAGTATGTGCATTCATTGTTAATTCTCGAACACATATATCATAAAAGTATACCAGACAGCACTCTACATATTTCTAGAACCTCGAGCATAGTGCATAATTTACAATCTATCTATATGCAGATGGGAGTCACTGAGTATTCTCGCAGTCTTAGGATAAAATTAGAGACTGAAACACCCCTTCGCACTGTCTTTGACCAGCTCGCCCTGCAGCACCATTACCGATTTAATCAGCAGCTGACGAGAAGTAGACCGCTACATTCCGCGTCTCGTGAATGAATGGACCTTCCGGAGACTTCACCTGTCCAAGTGCACAAGATTTCTCCAGATGCGTCCATGTCGAGGAGGTTAGCACTCCTTGTCGATTTATAGTAACAGATTTGAAAGTGTTGAGATGTAATAGTAGACGGTTGAGAAGAACAAGAAACAGGAGATTTTTATGTATGATGGAGCTCCAGACGGATGGACTTCGAAGCATTTTACGTAAATCAACTACGCCATCAATTTTAAAGTATTCTTCTAGTGTCTGAAATCAATACCGGGGGGATGCTGGTAAGAGAGAGCATAAACACATACACTCCTAAGGCCAGACGGTCCTGCTCTTAAAATAGGCTATAATGTTAGATCACTTGAGTTTCCGACCTATCGGTCGTGTGGAATGCAGCGCTGTTAATTTCCAGCGCGTAACAAACATCCTTCTTGCAGGTTTCTCTACGATAAACCATGCTAACAAACAGTAAAACGGAAAAACTACTTTCTTAAAACAGTGGCTTTGTGTGATACATGCACAATATAGCTCTCCAGAGATGTATAGCTTCCACTGTTCACATTCAATCACAGTTCAGGAGCTATAATATGCCCACATCAGTCCTATATAAAAAGATCGTTAGTAACGGAGAATACCTCTTACAAGGAAACAGATAAACGCATGGAATACTGTGACAGCAAAGAGAAGAATGTGTCAAGTCATAAGAATGGTACAGATATTTCTATTTCCAGAGTCACAGCCATCAGCAGGGTGTATTTCCGATACTTCGCTCATTGTCGAATGTCATACAATTGAGACCTCAATCATAATATTTAATTGTAAGTACAGGGATAAAACAGATATGAGGCTGGTTTTACTAGGATGATTCTGTCTATGCGTGCTTAGCGTGCAACGCCGGTGACCTGTGACGGGAATGATTCATGTTTCCGGCTAATGGTGGGATATGTCTGAATGGAGAGACCTGTTGGGATATAGCAATGCAGCTGACTTAAATGTGTCGTTCTCTAGACGGCCGAATAGCGAACTAATTCTTAGTATGTGTTGGACATCTTTCGGGATCGCGAGGAATTTTGAGAAGATTCAATTTGGATGTGTGTATGCGCTGGACCATTATTCCCTCCCATGTAAATTGTCCAGTTGACTGCTTCTGCACATTTTGCAACTTTGTTTAGTTGAGGGAACATCAATAGTAGTGTGTACATCTAACAGGTGAAAGACAGGTGGAAGGCTCGTTCGCTGATTCTTTAAACATGAGAAACACCTTAGTTGACTTTGTTAATTATAGGGATGATTTAGAATCTGTTACATCACCAACATCGGTATTCGCGAATGGAAATATCAGATTCCCCTATTTTTTCGAGTTTTCACATAAAGGTCTTCACAGACGGGATAAGTTTCTAGTTACTCAGTGGTTCACAGCATGCTCCACCTCGCTAAAGTTCGGGTTTCTAGAGAAGTAATTTCCAGTCTATATGTTCGGAATTATGTTGTGCGAGTTGTACTGCTATGCAACCGATACTGCTATGTGTTTGATATCGAGGAGTATCACGTAAATGGTACAATATACAGGCAAACCATGTGAAAATACATGTGTTCTTGTAATCCCAGAGCCTGGTGATTGGAGTAGAAAAGGAAGTAGGTCGGGACTAGAAACAGTGACGTCTTTGTGCCCCGGGGAACTGACCCAGCCTTTGTACAACAGTTCTGAGAGTGACTTCGGTCCTCTGAGTGCGCCCTGGTCATACGTCATGGGGGTGGATGATCGCCTGACCCCGTGCGAAATGTCTAGTGCAGTTAGGTGTATACCTATGGTGCATGTGCTTATGCTGTCTGTCTTCGCGGTATATGTCTGAGTGTCTATTCGTCGATAGCTGCATGCATGATGCAAAAGGGGCGATTTTGCATGGCACAAGATACGAATTGTATGTTTACTACATAGACACGGTACGCTGTGATATATTGTCGGATTATAGAACGGTTACATGCTCTAACATTCTAGCTTCCGTCCTCAGTGGAAGAGCAGTGTAATTGAGCAAGAGTCTTTCCATATTTGACGATGTGTAGGCCACTTTGATGGGTTTAATTGTCAATGCAATATGGTGATCTGTACATAAAAGTTTTGCCGATGAAAGCCTCGTCTGCAGAAAGAAAAAAATAGATGGACAGTGTTTCCACACTGGAAACATCAGTATTTTGGATGGTAAATTCAGAAAGATACAATCATAATGCTCCATTCATTCACAATACGTCATTCATGCTGGGGCGTAAGAGAGTCTACAAACCGATTCGAACAAGAGGGAGGCAAGGTATCTATGGAATGCTCTGAGAAAGCAAGTGTTCAAAGAGAAGTTGAAGCAGACCTTCCATCTCTGCGGGGATGCCGTCACTCATCCGCCACTGTGGCATTAGAATGTCTCCAGACCAGTAGCTGTAGGATGTCTAAAATTCCTGCCAATTTTCTCTTCTGTAGGACAGTGCTTCGAATTCTGTTTGTGTAATTGTTATGATTTGCCCCCAGCTGTGCTTAGACAGTGCTCTCTTTCCAAACAACAAGAATGCTTCTATGATTAACGGTGTTTTCGTGAGTGTGCACAGACATGATGAAGGCTTTTAGTGGTGAGAAAGTTTAACGTTTCTGAGACATATGTTGACAGCAGGACATCACGATTTCCAAGAAGAGATCATGTGATGTCTCATTAGGACCATTGTGAGGAATGCAATCGGTGTTAATATGGTCTCTTTTCGTAAACAGAACATGGTCGCTGCACGAACATTTCGTGGTGATGCGTCAGCCACGCTGGGCAGATATGCACATATGTTCAGCTAGACGCAGCTCAAATGTCCTATTAGGATCGTTAATAACAATGCACCCTTTGCTATTCTGGGAAGCATTGAAACAGATTTCTACAGCAATAGTAAACACTCGCACACGGGCCAGAGGCGTTTCGCATATGGGAGCAGCGTCAGTTCGCTACCTGCCATGCGAGCCTTGGAGTTCTGTTTGGGGCACAGTTAGCTGATATGTCGTGGTTGACCGTGGCTCTAAAGCAATTTTACATGCAAAGAGTGTCTGTGCACTACATTATTTTCGGTTGTTTAAGCATTGTGAGCGTGTTTGCATAGCCTTACACATGCATTATATTTTGACAATTTACGAGTTGTTTTCCTGTCTGTTGCATTATTCTGTGAGTACATGTGAGGCGGTGCAATACATTATTTCGACTGTTTACGAGTTGTTTTCGTGTCTGTACATCAGTGTACTGTATTATTTCGGTGATTTACGAGTAGTTTGCAGGTCTGTAAGCTGTGCCATGCATTATTTCGACAGTTTATAGTTAGCGAGCGTGTCAGCAGAGCGTTTTACATGCATTATTTTGACAGTTTACTAGTTGTTTTCGTGTCTGCACATCAGTGAACTGCATTATTTCGGTGATCCACGAGCAGTTTGCAAGTCTGTAGGCTATGCTATGCATTATTTCGGCAATTTACAAGTTCTTTGCATGTCGGTACATCAGTGTACTTCATTATTTGGGTGATTTACGAGTAGTTTTCAGGTCTGTAGACTATTTACTGAGACCACAAGCACACCAGGTTGAGTGTTTTCTATCAGTGTAACAAGTAAACTACGTGAAATCCGTCCCTAATTAAATTGTTCCAAAATAAATTAAGTGCAGTCCTTAGTCTCTCCAACAGGCCAGAACAGGCTGAGTCCTTTTTCCGCCATTTTTCCCACAAACAGTCATCTTGGATTACGTCACGGGAGGGACTGTGGTGCACTCTGGTGGCAGTACTGTGTACTAGGTCAGTTGGACTCCAGACCTCATGGTGAACACACTGGATGGCGGTACTGCCTCAAATTGCGTGAATAAAGACTGCCTGCAAAATAAGGACTTATGTGCATCCTGTCTAGCACAGGCTGAGTCCTTTTGCTGCGCATTCCTAGGAAGAGTTGGCGGTTGGATGACAGGTCAGTGGAGGTAGCCCAAGTGACCTACTTTCCCGCCATTTCCTTAGGTTAGTGGAGGTAGCCACGGTGTGTTCCATCATACTGATGGATTTTGAACTTCCCGCTATTTTCTGGGGAAAGTGAATGGAGGGGGATCCGAGGGGGTTAGGTTAGTGGACATAGCCCAATTGACCTATCTTCCCTTCAAAATTTTAACTTCCCACCAGGTTGTCATTACGACGTTGCCATATCTATCATCGCCATCTTGGATCCGCCATCTTGAATAAATTTGGCATCAGTGGAGAGTGGGGTAGACCATACTCTATTCCACTACTGCTGGTAACCTTTCTCTTCCACACAGAAGTCATGGTTCGATGTTTGGCTGTATTGCTCATGTGCGGGATAATGTAGGCATTTCCTTGGCGTTATATCTCCAGAATGCCTCCTCTCCCATCTATTAAGGCGTGTATGTGTAGCATCAGTCTGCTCTCCTCCTCCAGAAAAACCAATTTTGTTGATTTTTCTCGTCACTCTTTCAATGGAATTTGTCTCTAATTTTATATATTCTCAGTCGATACCCGTAATTTTACAATATTTCCGCGATTTTTCATATTTCATTATATTTACCCCAACTTTTACTTATCTCACATCAGTTATTCGTGATTATATCAGGTTTTCATGGAATTTTACCGATTTTATTCCATCTCCCATATTTTTGCCTGAATAAGTTATTCACATCCAAATATAGAATATAACTTGAATCGACAGATGCATAAACCCCGCAGCCATACGTGGATTATTTGCTTTGGCGTGTCTATGGACACACTGGCAAGGTTCTTCATGGATCCCACACTCAAAGAAATGCAGCATATCGACATCAGTCAAAGTTCGATGCTGTACCTCGTTTTCTGGAGCATTGCGACCCAGGATAAGACACGTGCCGTCTAGTATACGGCGGGGTCCAGAGAGCACGTGGCCATACATACACTCCGGAACTTTTCAAAAACATCCGCAAGCAAGCGCACGTCGGTATCCATGTATAGTCCTGCATATTCACCCAAATTTGGAATGTTCACTTCCCACCAGACATTCACAGTATGTTCATAATGTGCACTAGTTATGGCATCGCCTGTGAGAATCCTGGTAAATGCAGAAATGTCGGGTAACCTGGTTTCGTCGAGTTTCACCTTACTATCAAGATAGTCCTAAGGTTCTTGGCCGGCCGGAGGGGCCGTGCGGTTCTAGGCGCTACAGTCTGGAGCCGAACGACCGCTACGGTCGCAGGTTCGAATCCTGCCTCGGAAATGGATGTGTGTGATGTCCTTAGGTTAGTTAGGTTTAATTAGTTCTAAGTTCTAGGCGACTGATGACCTCAGAAGTTAAGTCGCATAGTGCTCAGAGCCATTTGAACCATACTCATAAGGGAAAACTCCTTTTCTAGTCACAAGCTGAAACTTTTCCTTGTCGGGATAAACAGATCGGGTGGTATGCATATCCTCCCAAGGTAGAGTGTCAACAAGTTTCGGGAGTGGCACCTGCATGAAACGTGGAGTGTCAAAGAAGCGGAGAGTAATTTTCGGCGTCATTCGTTTGGAGAATGAAATATACTTCTCAACACTCTCAAGCAGACACTGACCTGATTTTCCT
Organism: Schistocerca piceifrons; assembly: GCF_021461385.2. Lineage (NCBI taxonomy): Eukaryota > Metazoa > Arthropoda > Insecta > Orthoptera > Acrididae > Schistocerca > Schistocerca piceifrons. The sequence continues at coordinate 867,269,818 of NC_060149.1, read as the reverse complement.
CCCAACCAAAATTAATCAATTGCTCAACTAGAAAGTGAGCGTCATACCCACTTAAGTAATGGAAGAATATCGGTGTGTGTCGTAGTAACTGATACTTCAAATTGCATGCGTTGTGAGCTGCGCCGCGGAACTTCCCCGTAAGATGACAATAATTTCTACGTGGAGTTTCAGCATTTCTATCTAACGGCAGCAAAAAAATATGACAGTTAACCACATCATTGTATAATTTCTTATCCTCCTCCCATTCAGTCCTGGTGATATTGGTGCTGTAAAGCCTATCAACATACCATGAGAGTTTTTCAAGCAAGGGGTTCCCTTCACAACGGTTAATAGGGGTAAGGAGACATTCGAAGTCTGCGTATACAACAAACGAACATCATTCCTTGTGGTGAGCATTCTTGAATTTAATGAATTTATTTTGTTTTCTGTAGGCATAACAACACCTAGCGGTTCCTTGGATTCACAGTCCTCCAGATTCCTTCTTAAATACTTTTCTTCTGAAACTTTATCTAGACACCTGAAGCAAATGTGTTTTTTATGTTCATGTTTCGACAATTCACAGTAAAGGAGGAGGGACATGTCTTTGATCCACATGTAATGCTGATTATCACCTTTAGAGAAGAGCAGTATGTTTACACCGAAGTCACGGTCACCTGCATATTTCGAAAAATGGAATGGTCCAACTGTAGTATGCTTGTCTAGCTCATCTGGCTTACGTTTCTGCTTCTTCTTCAGATCATAACCATGAACCGATGTTCTGGGATTTTGTGCCTCAAATTTTGGTATGTCCTGAATCTTTACAGGGAACTCGATACCATCAAAGTTGTAACATCTACGAATGTTAAGACGTATTCCATATCGAGATGTGCACTCTGTATTTTGTTTAATTGTTCATTCACAAGCCAGGATTTACCATGCAAAAAAGTGTTATCTTTCTCATTTTGAACGTTAATGCAAGCCTGCTTCTTCTTAATATCCTCATGTAGTTTGATATAACTAGACCCTCCATTTAATGGATCATAGACATAAATATGGATGTCGAGGGGTGGTATCTGGCTGAGTGCTTTAGCTGACCCTCTTACTTCCATCTAGGAAAACCAGGCCAGTATAGCTCACAAGGTGGATTCACGATACCACTCGGCGATTGATGTACTCCGAGATATAACGCCATTATCACCCCAGATCTAATGTAAGCTTTTCTCCTCAGCAGCACCCTGCTGTTTGGACGGGCTGGTCAACTCGCGCCAGAGCACTGCATTACATTTAATGGCAATATATCTCGGATCGTCTAGGGCTTTCAGGAGCTTCGTCTCTAACACTGGGAGGCATGCTTCTACAAACCTGTCCGGGTCACGATACCCCCAGCTGGATTCTCTATTATATTAAATGAGATACGCCCCTCAAATGCCCTGGCAACCGCCGAGTATTCTAGAGGGGTCATGACGCCGCTAATCTGCTTTCCTTCACTACCAGGACGGGATAGAGCACCACTGCTAGCCACAGGTTCATTATCATTAATAATACTACAGCTAGGTGACGACTGCACCCAGCCTGTGGATAAGGGTGCTGGGGATGAGGCGCCGTCAAGGGGGATGGGTATGCGCAGAGGTACACATACCTTGCGCTGCCGACGACGGCGAGAAGTCGGAGCGTGAGTAGTAGTAGGTGGTGACTGCGACCTCCTGAGGAAACACCCAGGCTGCAGCGAGGGCGCTCCTTGATGCTCCTGCATAGTGGAGCATTCACCATCCCCAGCCTGGGGCTGGGATATCGTTCCTCCTACTGAACCACCCAAGGACGCCAGATGGTATGCCGTGGTTCGGGGGCAGGCACTGCAGCAGCCACGGCTGCCTCCCACGCAGCAACGAGCGGCGCTTTGCACGGCGGTGCACGCCGCTCGGGTGTGCGTTTGACACGCGCCCCCACAACCACCGCTCTAGGTGTATGTGCCACAGCCGTCTCCTGTCGTGGCGGTGTTGGTGCCACCTCTGCAACATACGAATAACGGGAAAAATTAAGCACAATGCTCAAGATTCTTTTTTAAAATATATGCTGTAAACAAACAATGTCAAGTAAGTAAATCATCATTCCTGAATAATAATTATATGCTTAAATGATGACGGTGACTTTAGAATCACCTTTTATATTGTGGGTCCCAGGACTGAGCAGTTCAGTCAATCACTCTGGCAGTTCTCTCACCCACTCATATATCTCCATCCCCTGCTCCCGGAGGGAGGTACTGCACTGTCTTTCAGCAGCCACCATCTCACGTTACCACTCAAGCATCTCACCCTCGCCGGAATTGTTATTGTTTTTGTGGAGCCATTGATCCATCTCACGGAAGTCGCTTACAACTGATACTGATACTGATTGTTAGAAACAACAACAAAAAGTTTGTACTGATGAGAGGCACCCACATGCCTTGCTCATACTGTGGCATCAAGCAGTCAGGCCTGCAAGATGAGTGGTCTGCCAAGCGAGTGGACTCATTCTTATTTATCGAGTAACATGAACTCTAGTACTCACAATTAAGTTACAAGTTATTCTCCCGTTTGAATATTACGCAACGGAAACGGAAACGCGCATCTGACTATTAGTAATTTACACAACTCTGACTGATCACTACGCACTGGCAATACCACATTTTCTTTCATATTTAACGTATTTGATCAACACGTGGCCATCGCACTGAATATGAATGGCGCACACATTATAAATTCTCGGTATCATGATAACATACTATTCGAAGGAAAAGGCCACCAATCTTTTTCTTTTCACTACCTTATTTATTCCGATAAATTCTATAACCTAAACACACAAATTCTATAACCTACAACAAAAACACATGAGAAATTGCGCCCAGTGGGCATGGTTTTACATCGGTGATTCTCTATCTTATGGTCTCGTAATTGCTTAACGCTACAGTGCACTTTCTGGATAGGATGGATTATCTTTTGCTATATCTCACACTTCGACTCTCACACCCATCATCACGAAAATTTCCTCCAGACCGAGTGGTACAAAAAGGAACATGCATAACCCACTGCCTCTGAAACTACCTTGTTACTCTCCCATGCCAACCACACATACTTAAATTTCCTGAAATACATCACACTGGCAACATACAATACAAAGAATAGTCAAAACGTTATAATCACATCACTTTCAGCTTTCCCACTTCAATTAGTATTTATCCCAGTTTCACACGACGCTGCCCCATTTCGTAACTTTTCTTTCCTACTATGAACACTGGAGGATATATGCACGTCTTCCTGTGCAATGCGAGCCAAGTGGCGTTGCTGGATAGACGACTGACTCACCTTGGTTCTCTCTCAGAGTATTATAGTTTGAATCAAGCGTCACACGGAAACATAACACGCAAAGTAATATTAAGAACATATTCGTCACACACGTGAGTCCTCAACTGATACCATGGACGAGTACTTCTGTTTATCCTTTGTCTCATACACAGATTGAGACTCACATAGTACTCACCACGTGGAAGTACTCGTCTCTAATTTCAAGTCCTGCACACGCCATTTCTTAAATATTTCCAACTTATAGTACACACGCTAGTAATTCAGCTTAACTTAAGCACTCGGAAGTATTTCAACTTATTGCTACATGTGGTTTCATTGTGACCATTGGTCACTTCCGAAGATTACTACGATCCCCTTAATATTACCTGCCTGACATTTATTCTCCCCACAAAAGTTCCTGAAATAGAGAAATTATTATTCCAAACTACTCTTAAGTATCTCACATGCATACCATGTCTCCACTCTTTTGTATTTAAGGAGCACACCTAAGACAGGTCTTACCAACACTAGATCCAGCGGCAGAGTGCTGAAACATGGCCATTCTTCAGGTCCTCTCGCACCTCTGCCAAAGTGGGGGAGCACCTTGCTACCGTATTGGTCAGCCACATTTTAGGCGCTCAAAGCTCTGGTAAATTTCATCTCTTTGGTTCCACCAAAGATGACCAAAGGATCGTCTCAAAGATGATCATATATTCACATTCACTATCTGCGCTTAGCAGACGACCATACATTCATCCATTTCACAGATCTCACCAAACTGGATGTAGGGATTTATTTTGTGGGAGTGCACATGTGATCAATTAAATAAATAAATTGTCATTCTTTCCCACACTTGTATCCGGCTTCGCTGTATTAATTGAAATTGAGTTATTATTAGAAAAAAATATGTTGTACTGACAAGAATAACGAAGAATGTTGTGCCTATTTTCAATGTCGGGTGGTACTGTACCCTTTCACCACCGGCTACCCATGCAGAAAAAATTGGCACGGTGCTATCCTTGCAATGCGAGAATAGTTCCGAACATTTTTTTAAGAAATCTGTATTAGAACAAACGTAGCAAGTCATCATAATAACCAGGAGGAGACCTTAGCCCCTGGTGACCTCAACTAGACGACCAAATGCTGTTACTTTACCGAATTATTGCCTCAGTTGTTGCATTATTGTACACTCCACAATCCGGAGTAACGTATACATACAAATTTAGAACAATCCAATTGACAAATAAAACATTAAATCATACCAATAAAAAATAATGGTGAGATAAAAATTTGTTTAGTTACTGGGATCTCTGTTATTTTTAGGAGTAATCCAAATTTCACTAATTCTATAACAAATAACAAAAATACTGATTGTACTCATAAAATTTTAAATAGCTCACCGTCCAAACACAGAGCAAGTAATCTGACATTCATAAATTGCGTTGTAATAATCATTACACGGCAATGTCCAAATACAAAACAAAATCAACATAAGAAAAACTTTGCATACACTAGTTACATGTAGAAGTCAGGCTCCATACCATTACTCTAAAATATACATCAGATCTACAGAGAAATAAAACTGAGAGAAAAACAATGAAATATACCACAAGTTACATACTGCTTACGTAATATAGTTCATCTAAGACATCATGTCACACCTCATTAACTATCATCACTTAAGCAATTACCACCACTACTCGACTGTGAGTTTAACCTTATCCTTGTCCACCAGTACAAATACCTGCTGCTGAGCTAGTTAGTCCATCAACTTTGATCAATACACGCAGTATATAGTTAGCAATAAGTGCTTGAATCCACCAGTAGCTCTCGTCTTTTACTCTACTGCTCATTTCTCTGTTGTTACATATCTAGACGACAAGAACTTACATTTCGACTAGCCTCCGTTACACTTCAATGTGAAATATCACCACTGTGATAATGCAAATAAGTGGCTTCAGTCAACACACCAACTAGATTATTACTGTCCACGACATCAAAATACATCAGTTAATTCCGATATTTGTTGTGCAATGCAAACTCTTGTCCCCTGTGACAACCTTACTGAACAATGCAACAAGAGTCACTATGTTAGTATTACGCCACTGGCTAATAATTAAAGCATCCTCGTACCAAATATTCTAATAAACATGCTACGTGAACTTGATAACCCAGAACAAACAAAAAGAAACCACACTAACTATTCTAAACACATACGTTAATGAAGTACAATTACAATTACACTTGCTGTCCCTTCAGGAATAAAACATATAAAAAATGTACACAGTTACAAATACAAGTACATTATTCCCTGTCTTGCGAGTCACACGGAATCATTTCATGCTGTGATTTTCTTGGGGTCAAGAAATTGCTGATAGTTTTCCTAGAAACACTGTCTCGGTGTCAAAGCTCTCCCATGGTCACCCGGGCGAAAGTCTTTAAGTCACTCAAATCGGCATTTTGAACGTGCACTGTACAGTAAAGTGTATCTCACATTAAACACAAATCTCATAGTCGCTCTCAGAGTACCATCCACACGAATCTGGTCATCCAGGAATGGCCCTGCGACTACTATTATCCACGGTCCTGCCCTTTCAGTTCATGGCGCAATTAAGTCTTTAAGTTCCAACAAACAGCACATTCCCGCACCAATTGAAGAAATGTCTCCTACTACAAATGCAAATGTCAATGTCCCACTTTGGTTTCTTGCGTTCAGACAATTATTAGTCACCATACGACACCTGTCCTCTTTAAGTATAACAAGCGTCCCACATGCAATTTACAAAGCACACTTAACAAGTCACTGCCAAAAATTTATGGATCCCACCGCTCAGTGGTCAAGACAAAACAAAACAATCGTCCTTTCCCACCACTCACACCGTGGAAACACCAGTCCTTCACTTTCCAACTTATTGAGACACACGAGCAGTCATCTTGTTTCTCGGCTCCACAGCCCAGTACTGCTTAATTGTTGCTGTTAAAAAATGCCCGCCGGACTCTGCCGCGCGTCGGTCATTCTGCCGTCGCGTCGCCGCCGCGCGAGCCGTTGAGCAGAAAAAACCACCGACTATTGCCTCCGCGGGATACTGTCTCCAGTCGTAAGGGTGGCGGAACTTATGAATGGCAGCCAGTGGTAGGTGCGTGTCGCCCCAGGCCGTTGACCTGCTGTAGCGGGCGCGTGGAGTGTACGCCGACTGACAGTGGAGTGGGGAGCGCCGCAGCACTGTCGCCTCTCCCATGGCGACGTCATCTTGGCCTCCTTCATTTTTATGTAGGTACGGACGCGTTCTGCGTGGGCACCTCAGCGCTACGACACCCAATCAGTCAGACCCTTCCGTGCATCTCACAACATTACAGACAAAAGGATATTCTTACAGTATTTAAATACTCATTGATTACATGTATGGTCTATTAGAAACATTGGTAATAAAAGAATCTTTGTCCTAAAAATCATAAAATCATACACCCTAGATTTCTACACATACAACATCAACATTTATCCCTTATCTATACAGGGTGAGTCACCTAACGTTACCGCTGGATATATTTCGTAAACCACATCAAATCCTGACGAATCGATTCCACAGACCGAACGTGAGGAGAGGGGCTAGTGTAATTGGTTAATACAAACCATACAAAAATGCATGGAAGTATGTTTTTTAACACAAACCTACGTTTTTTTAAATGGAACCCCGTTAGTTTTGTTAGCACATCCGAACATATAAACAAATACGTAATCAGCGCCGTTTGTTGCATTGTAAAATGTTAATTACATCTGGAGATATTGTAACCTAAAGTTGACGCTTGAGTACCACTCCTCTGCTGTTCGATCATGTGTATCGGAGAGCACCGAATTACGTAGGGATCCAAAGGGGACGGTGATGGACCTTAGGTACAGAAGAGACTGGAACAGCACATTACATCCACATGCTAACACCTTTTTATTGGTCTTTTTCACTGACGCACGTGTACATTACCATGAGGGGTGAGGTAAACGTACACACGTGGTTTCCGTTTTCAATTATGAAGTGGAATAGAGTGTGTCCCACTGGAAACGCACCGACGTATGTGGTATCAGCATGATGGTGCACCTGCACATTCCGCAATTAACATTAGGCTGACCCTTGACAGAATGTTCGACGGGCGTTTCATAGGATGTGGAGGACGCATAAATTGGCCAGCACGTTCTCCTGATCTTACACCTCTGGACTTCTTTCTGTGGGGTACGTTAAAGGAGAATGTGTACCGTGATGTGCCTACAACCCCAGAGGATATGAAACAACGTATTGTGGCAGCCTGCGGCGACATTACACCGGATGTACTGCGGCGTGTACGACATTCATTACGCCAGAGATTGCAATTGTGTGCAGCAAATGATGGCCACCACATTGAACATCTATTGGCCTGACATGTCGGGACACACTCTATTCCACTCCGTAATTGAAAACGGAAACCACGTGTGTACGTGTACCTCACACCTCATGGTAATGTACATGTGCGTCAGTGAAAAATACCAATAAAAAGGTGTTAGCATGTGGACGTAATGTGCTGTTCCAGTCTCTTCTATACCCAAGGTCCATCACCGTTCCCTTTGGATCCCTACGTAATTCGGTGCTCTCCAATACACACGATCGAACAGTGGAGGAGTGGTACTCAAGCGTCAACTTTAGGTTACAATATCTCCGGATGTAATTAACATTTTACAATGCAACAAACGGCACTCATTACGTATTTGTTTATATGTTCAGATGTGCTAACAAAACTAACGGGGTTCCATTTAAAAAAACGTAGGTTTGTGTTAAAAAACATACTTCCGTGCATTTTTTTTATGGTTTGTATTAACCAATTACACTAGCCCCTCTCCTCACATTCGGTCTCTGCAATCGATTCGTCAGTATTTGATGTGGTTTACGAAATATATCCAGCGGTAATGTTAGGTGACTCACCCTGTATACAGCCCACACTTGTGCTATTGCTTGTACCTGTCGTCCCTGATACAAAACATGAAAGTGTTCAAAAAAAAGAATACGAAACGATCTATACAGCTCATAATTACAATATCAAATAGTAGACTACTATAACATCCTATCACAGTGAACATATTAGAAACTGTTGATTCTAAACCTACAATTACAAGGCACCTTTGTGCTTGTGACAGACTGAAATTAATACCCCTTGAAAGTGTTCTATCAAAAAAAATAAGAAACAATCTATACAGCTCACAATTACCTACCACATAATGTTAAATGGTAAACTACTTTAACATTCTAACACAATAAACATTTTAGAAACTGATGACTCTAAATCTACAACAAACATTGCACCTTTGTGCCTGTGACAGACAGAAATTAGTATATCTTTACATATTTTACCATTTATTATATATAAAAACATTTCTAGGACATGTATGTACCATCCACATGACGTCATATCCTGACCTGCCACCGAGGTTCGTCCAAATCAAACGATAAAGCACAATCATGTTTTAGTTATAGATCGGTAGCATCCCCTTTACAGGAGTGTGCGCATTGAGCACACTACTCTACGACTCTCACTCCCCAGACATCACATTTTCCTTCTCATTCAATCCATTAATGCACCAACAGAATAGGTCTAGAAGTCAGATTACCTTAACACCACCACACTCACGACAACATACCATACCTTTGCTCCCTTATACTCAACCACATAACACATGGATTTGTTTCGGAGATAGCATTCCAGTCTCCGATTACGTCCTTTCACTCTGGCACCTCTCTTCATCGGCTTACCTCTGCATTCACTTTACCGATTATTCATCCTGCTAAATATCACTTTTGAATTGCGACATTTCATTTAAGAACAAAAAAACACAAATTATTCACCCTGAAAAATAACTCTAAACATTCTTGGGACCGTTCTGATTAGTTATACTCGTACTAGGCTTCAACAACAACAAATAAATATTATTTTTGCCATATTGCAAATTTTATGGTAAGAATTAGATTTACACTTATGTTACATCTTACGTCAGTATTCTACAACGTTCACCATCTGGATCTCATACTCCCTTTATGTTCTTTCACGTTGCGCAGTTTTCCTCATCTCTTCATTCGTATTTCGGCTCTCCGTCCGTCCATTACTCCATCATTTCCTAGTTTTCCCTCGCCATTCGCATCAGTCTCTATTGCAGCATACGCAGGCCTCTCTGTAACATACATCTAAGACTTCTCCACATTATTAATTCTTTTCACCTTTATTTACCACTGTTTCATCACGTCGAATCTCTATTTATTAATCACACTGTTTCACGTCGCTTCTCTCCTTAAATATTACCTTTGTCCACTACTATTTATTACGTCGCTTCTCTCTCTATCTACCATCTTTATCCACTCATTAATCATCACGTCGTTTCTGCTTTATCCTTATTCATATGACGAAAAATACGTACATACACCACTCTGTCGAATCCTGTTCATGACTCATTCGACCAGTCTATTCCGTCATACTTCCTGACATCCCGCCTGAAAATTCTCATGTTCGATTTGACCCTGCACAATGTTACACCACAAATAAATACACTGACTATCTACCATAACTTGCCTACTTTCGATCTATCCTTAACTTTTCGATAATTTGATGTTAGAAATGTGATGAAGCCCATGAGATTGTTTTCCCTTGATCGTCTCAATCAGTACAGCATTTTCGTGGACAATCTGCCTCACTCTGAATGGTCAACTATACACAGTAAAGAATTTGCTAGTTAGGAATCTGTGCTTCTTTGTTAATCGATGAGTTTTAATCAGAACCTTGTTTCCTACTGCTAATTCGATCTTACCGATCTTTCCTTTCTGCTTCTCCTGCCTATCCTTAGCTGCCTTCTTAATACGCTCTATCGCAATCTTGACAATTTCTGTGTGCCTCTGCTTTCCTGATCGCGGAAAATCTCTGACTCGATCTGGTGGTGGTTCATTCTTTAATACCGTAATTGGTGATAAACCAGTTGCTTCCATGTGGTAGCTCATTGAGGATGTCCTGAAAATCTTTGAGAAAAATACTCCAACTTCTATGTTGCTATGGCAATAGATCTCACACAACTTTCCCATTTCTGTTACCACACTTTCACTGGGGTTACTTGCAGCATGGTATCGGGATATGAACACCGGTTTTATCCTTCTTCTCTGCAGTGTGGTTAGCCATTGTCTGGATCTATATTGTGGTCCATTGTCAGCTATGAACTTTTCTACAGTTCCTACTTCTCGAAAAAGTTTTTTAACAATCGCTGCTGCTACTGTCCTTCCCGTCGCACGTTTCAATGCGGTAAAAGTCACATACTTTGACACCAATTCCACTGCTACTATCTAATCCCTGCACTGACTTAGGTAGCTGGCCAAACAAATTTGTTGCTCCGAATTCCCTCAATCTACCTGGCGCTATCGGAAAAAGCGGTGCTTTGCATGAGATAGTTAACGATTTTGCCTTCTGGCACAATTTGCAACTACCAAGCACGTTATTGATCCTCCACTCCATACTAATGAAATAAACGGATTCCCTTAACTTCTTACATTATTTCCTTGCCCCGTAATGCCCGTAACTTAGGTGCGTGTACCAGATCAGCTTGTTGAATTTTCATTTGGTATACACAAAACCCAGTCCTGTGCGTTCGGATTTCTACGGTAGAAAAGGACCCCGTTCTGAATTGTATACAAGCGCGCTATATTGGCATCAAAGTTCGCTCTAACTCTTTCCCTCACCATTCTCCATGACGCGTCTTCACCCTGCTCTTTCGCGATATTTGTGAGTACCGCCCCTATGTATTTCTCGAACGGCACGCCCTGCATATACAATATGTCATATCTGTTCTCGTTTACCTCCTCAATAAGGCATTGACCATGACCTACTTGGTTCCTTGACAACGCATCTGCCACTATATTCTGTGGCGCAGGAATATACATGACCGTAAACTGAAACTCGAGTAAATAGAGTGCCCACCTAGCGAGTCGTCTATGGTTAAGTTAGGCCGACATCAGAAACTGTAGTGACTTGTGGTCAGTATAGATTTTAGTATGCCTCCCATACAAATAGTATCTAAACTTACTAAAACACCATACTATTGGCAAAGCTTCAACTTCAGTTAACGTGTAATTTCTCTCAGTTTTGCTAAGCACTCGGCTCGCAAATGCAATAGGTTGTTGCATTATTTCTCCTTCTTACTCTTACTCTTGGAACAATGTTACCCCAAGTCCACTACGGGAACTGTCTGTGGCCATGCAAAACTCTTTCCCTAGGTCTGGATGCCCGAGAAGAGGTGCCGATAGCAGTGCCTTCTTTAACGCCTCATACTCTTCCTGCGCGACAGGGTCCCAATTCCATACCGTTTTCTTTCCAGTCAGCTGACATAGTCTGGGTGTCGCTGCACCTCCAATATTAATAAACCTCCTGTAAAAATTGATTAATCCTAAATAACCCCGTAGCTGAGGTTTTGTTCTTGGCACCGGAAAATCTCTGATTGCTTCGAGTTTGTCTGGATTTGGTCTTATTCCCTCTGGTGTCATAATGTGACCTAGAAACTCGATTTATTTTCCTCCAAATTCTGACTTTCCCAAATTCACGGTTACCCCATGTCTCTCCAGTGCACCGAGCAATATGCTTAACGTTCTATTGTGGTCTTCCCAGTTTCTTTCTCCTATCAGGACATCATCCACGTACTGTGTTACCTTATCTTTTATTTCATTAGGAATGACAGTATTTAGCGCTCTGATAAATGCCGCGGATGATACATTTAACACAAATGGTTGTTTCCGGAATTGATACGATTTCCCGTAGCAAAAGAAAGCTGTGTATTTTCTACACCCCCTATCTAACTCCACCTGCCTGAAACTCATTCTCAAATCAACTGAGCTGAGAACTCTGATCTCGTGAAACTTTTGTAGCAATTCGTCAAGTGTCAGTGGCCGATCTGTCCCTGGCTCTATTATATTATTAATCCTTCTTGCGTCCAAAACTAGTCTAATTGACCCATCCTTTTGTTCAACACAAACTAATGGGCTGTTGTACGGACTGGATGCTGGTTCGATAATCCCTTGTTGTAGCATACTTTCGATCTCACCTTCTACTCTTTCTTTGTACACAACAGGTATCGGGTACACTTGGGCCCCAAACTGTTTATGGGGCTTGACTTTGAATCTATACACAAAATTTCTTATTGTACCCGCATCATGTTTAAATACCTTCCTGTTCTCGTATAAAATTTTCTGCAATTCGCCGTAGATCGTGGTCACTCGTACATGCCATATTTTCTCCTTGATCTCCTCCTCCAGACATTTATGAATTTCCTCCTTCTCTTGTTTGAACCCCTTATTCTGTGCCTGTCTACCGGACTTTACCGCGAGACGTAATGCTAAGTGTGCGTTATCTTTAGCACATAAGCAATCGTCGAATCTTAATGTAATTTCCTCTGAATCTCGTTTCAACTCCATCGAACCATTTCTCATGTTAACGACTGCTTTATATTGGTTCAAAAAATTAACGCCTAATATCCCTTCAACAGTTAGTGACGACACAATCATGAACAATGTACTAAACCTCTTCGCCTGGCACACAAAGTCTACCTGCGCTTGTAACTTCACCTCAGTTCCCTTTCCTGCAACTGCCCCTCTCAGTGTTGTCCTTTTCAATGGCAACGTTGGCCATGGTTTTGTAAGACTACAACACTTAAACACATCTTCCCTCAAACCACTCATTACACTGCCTGTGTCGATGACACATGGTACGATTACATTATTTATTTCTATGCTATTTACTGGGTGGACTTCACTCCCCACATCTCCTACCTCCTCTAACAGATTCTCCCTTAGTTTTCCGTAATCGATATACCTAATATTTACATCATTAATAGTCCTGGCTTGTACCCCTCTATCATGTAGTCACCTTCTTGTTCTTCCGCCATTGTGACAGTGCTCGTCCTGTCGTGAACCCAATGACTGCCTATCCTCCCTTCGCCCACCATTTTCATTTTCCCTTCTTCTTCCATCTCTGTCCCATCTTCTATTTTCCCGGTTTGACGGTCGATATCCCCATGAATTCTGCCCCCTATTTCCTCGCCATCTTCCATTTCCGTCATTCCTCTGATTCCATGCTCTCCTGTCAGTCTGATAGTTTCTGCCGTTCCTATCCTCGACTCTGTCTGACCTATGAGTCGTGTCTCCGTTCACGATGTTGCCCTCATTACCCAGTTCCTGTAACAAGTGCTGAAATGATGCAGAATCGTCTAAGCCTCTGCCTGCTATCGCTATATCTCTGCGCAATTTCACTGGCAACTTCGTTATACAGATCCTAATGAGCTCCCCAGGTTCGTATGGCACATTCAAATACCTATTTCGTCTCAGCATTTCCTGATAGCACGCCACTGGATCTCTTATGCCACCTTCGTTACAATTTGGCATCATCAATATGCTTTGCTTAACCTGGTCCTGCTTACTTTTCGACCAGAATTCATTTAAAAACTTGTCACAAAATATATTGTAGCTATTACAGTCTTTAATAACTTCCTGCATTTTCGCTCTAGCCTCATCCCTGAAATGATTACACACAAACTTCATTTTGAGGAGCGGTCCCCACGGTGAAGGTAATGAATCTTGAAATTGAGACAGCCTTGGACTATACCCAGTTGGGTTTGCCACCTGCTTTATCCGACACAACCGTTCTTCTGACTCTCTGAATTCGTCTTCCTCTTTCTGCCTATTTTCCTTTTTTGAATTTATCTCACTGTCCGTCTGCAATCTACCCGGTGGTGTGCCACCTTCCCTACTGCACGTTATTTGCAACTGTGCTAGTTCTTCCATATGTTTCCTATTTATTTCTAATTATGCCTCTTTAAACTGTAATAGTGATTGCATCTCCTCCTGGTCGGCATAAACCTCTCGCTGCGTACTGTCAGAACCTGTCTCGCCTCTTTTCTGATCTTTTCTACATCTGCACTAATCTTATTCTTTCTGACCACTACCTCCGCAACTTCATCCCTGTGTCTATTCAGCGACACTTCCTGCCGGGTGACTTGAGCTTCCACGCTGTCTAATGCCCCTTGATTATCTGCAAGTAAGTCCTCCACTACCTCTTTGATTAGCTCATCCGGTAACACGTCCCAATGTTCTGTAACATCACTCTCTATTGCAAATATTCGTACCTCCAAATTATTGGCTTTTTCTTTCACGGCGTCACATACTTGCTTCAACGCACCCAGATTCTTCTCCCCCTCATCTAACCGATTATTAACTGCAGGCAGAAGCTCATCGATAACTGTGTGTAGCTTCCTCATTGCCTCTTTATTTCCCTTATCCATTGCCTCCAATCTTTCCTTACCATCTTTATCCATCACTTCCAATCTTTTCTTATTCACCTCCAATCTTTCCTTAGTCTCCCTATCCTCTCCTTATTATCTTTATCCATCGCTTCCAATCTTTCCTTATTATCTCTATCCATCCTCTGTAGAAACTGCAGTAGCACATTGTCATTTGCTACTTTTGGTTCCCTCGCCTCGTTCACCTGAGAAACCGTAGCATCGCTAAGGGTAGCTACACTTTCACTGCATACCTCACCTAGTCCCGTCTCGCCCGCGTCGTCGGGAAAAGCCCCCTTTTGTGGACAAAGCCCGCCGCCTAACGGATCACCTAGCCGCGGTCCGCTGACCAATTCAGACCCTTCTGAATGTTCGCCGTTCTCGCTCATTAACCCAAGGTCGACAACTACTTCCTGCTCCACTATGCCGCCTGCTACGTTCACCCCAGAATCACTCCTCTCCATTGTGACTACTCTTTTCGACTGCGACCTAGTTACTACGGACATTACGCCAAAAAAATTTATACAACGATCTTCCAACCTTGGACGATATAACAATTAATTACATAAAAAAATAAAAGATCCTCACCAATCCAGAAAGAAATCGCAAACAAAAAATTGTACTTCTTAGCGCTATCACAATATACGTAAAAATCTTGACAAATGCCATCAAAAAAAATCTTAACAGCAAACCCTAACAGCACAATCCTGGCAGGGTCGAAATTATGAGAGGCACCCACATGCCTTGCTCATACTGTGGCATCAAGCAGTCAGGCCTGCAAGATGAGTGGTCTGCCAAGCGAGTGGACTCATTCTTATTTATTGAGTAACATGAACTCTAGTACTCACAATTAAGTTACAAGTTATTCTCCCGTTTGAATATTACGCAACGGAAACGGAAACGTGAATCTGACTATTAGTAATTTACACAACTCTGACTGTTCACTACGCACTGGCAATACCATATTTTCTTTCTTATTTAACGGCTTTGATCAACAAGTGGCCATCGCACAGAATAAGAATGGCGCACACATTATAAATTCTGGGTATCATGACAACATACTATTCGAAAGAAACGGCCACCAATCTTTTTCTTTTCACTGCCTTATTTATTCCGATAAATTCTATAACCTAAACACACAAATTCTATAACCTACAACAAAAACACATGAGAAATTCCGCCCAGTGGGCATGGCTTTACATTGGTGAATCTCTATCTTATGGTCTCATAATTGTTTAACGCTGCGGTGCACTTTCTGGATAGGATGGATTATCTTTTGCTATATCTCACACTTCGACTCACACCCATCATCACGAAAATTTCCTCCAGACCGAGTGGTACAAAAAGGAACATGCATAACCCACTGCCTCTGAAACTACCTTGTTACTCTCCCATGCCAACCACACATACTTAAATTTCCTGAAATACATCACACTGGCAACATACAATACAAAGAATAGTCACAACGTTATAATCACATCACTTTCAGCTTTCCCACTTCAATTAGTATTTATCCCAGTTTCACACGACACTGCCCCATTTCGTAACTTTTCTTTCCTACTATGAACTCTGGAGGATATATGCACGTCTTCCTGTGCAATGCAAGCCAAGTGGCGTTGCTGGATAGACAGCTGACTCTCCTTGCTTCTCTCTCAGAGTATTATAGTTTGAATCAAGCGTCACACGGAAACATAACACGCAAAGTAATATTAAGAACATATTCGTCACACACGCGAGTCCTCAACTGATACCATGGACGAGTACTTCTGTTTATCCTTTGTCTCATACACAGATTGAGACTCACATAGTACTCACCACGTGGAAGTACTCGTCTCTAATTTCAAGTCCTGCACACGCCATTTCTTAAATATTTCCAACTTATAGTACACATGCTAGTAATTCAGCTTAACTTAAGCACTCGGAAGTATTTCAACTTATTGCTACATGTGGTTTCATTGTGACCGTTGGTCACTTCCAAAGATTACTACGATCCCCTTTCGTAAAATTCTGTTTACTGCAGCAGAGAGGAGAGACAAGGACTGAAACTGTTGCAGAAGGATGAAGATCTAGTTGTTTTACCTGCTGACAAGGGGAACGCCACGGTAATCCTCAATGCTACAGATTACCATAAGAAAGTTGGATTATTACTGGAGGACAGCACATACCGGGTTCTCAGACGGGATCCCACATCGGCGCTCAGCAGGAAGACAAGGGAGCTACTAAAAAACTCTGGCCTCTCCGACGAACTGGTGAAGAACTTACGGCCGAGAGCACCTAGGCCACCAAGACTGTACGGTTTGCCAAAGGTTCATAAGGAGAACGTCCCGTTGAGACCGATTGTTAGCGCTATTGGCTCTCCTACTTACAAGCTTGCAAAGCACTTAACTAAACTGTTGGTGCCTATAGTTGGTCACTGCCCACATCATATTAAAAATTCAAAAATGTTTGTTGATATCATAAAACAGATGAAGATAGGCCCAAGTGATATCATGGTCAGCCTCGACGTGGTTTCTCTGTTCACCAAAGTACCTGTGGATGACACATTACAATTGTTGTCTGCTCATTTCTCCTCAGAAATTTTGACGTTGTTCCGGCATACCTTGACGACCACTTATTTTTTATACAGTGGAAATTATTATGAAATGACGGATGGAACAGCCATGGGTTCGCCACTGTCACCAGCAATAGCGAATTTTTTCATGGAGGACTTTGAAGAACGAGCCCTGAGCCGTGCACACCTCCGCCCATCATGCTTCTACAGATACGTCGACGATACTTTTTAATCTGGCCACACGGCAGCGACACGCTGCAGCAGTTCGTCGAACATCTGAATGGTGTACATCCAAACATAAAATTTACATTGGAGGTAGAGAAGGAAGGGAAGTTACCTTTTTTAGATGTGTTGGTAGAGCGAAAGCCGGATGGACGACTGGGCCATTCTGTGTACAGGAAGCCAACCCATACAGACTTATATCTGCATAGCCATAGCTTCCATCATCCGTCTCAGAAGAGAGCTACGCTGAATACTTTAGTACACAGAGCCAGGACTATTTCCGACAAGGACCACCTCGGTCCCGAGATCAACCATTTGACGACTGTTTTCAAGAGGAATGGTTATTCTGTCGGTGAAATTAAATCAGTATTGTCCAAGAAAGTAAGACACGATGCCAGCCACATACAAGAAGAGGACCAACACTTAGCGCGGCTTCCTTTTTGCGGTGCTACAACGAGCAAGATAGCCAGAGTCCTGAAGAGGCAAGGAATAAAACCAGTTTTCCGACCACCTAGGAAAATTAAGGAAATGTTGAGACCAGTCAAAGATAGTCTCGGCTTAAGAGTGCCGGGAATTTATACTATTCCTTGCGAATGCGGCAAGAATTACGTGGGCCAGTCTGTAAGAACCGTTGCCGACCGCTGCATCGAGCACCAACGTCACCTGAAATACAGGTATTTGGAAAAATCAGCGGTGGCTGAACATAGCCTGCTTAACAAGCATAAGATTTTATTTGAAGAAACCAGAGTAATAGCCCACACATCGAATTACTGGGACTCTGTGATCCGGGAAGCAGTCGAAATTAGGCTTAGCGATAATAACTTTAATAGAGACAACGGCTATGCACTTAGCAACACTTGGAAGAGTGCACTGGATAAAGAAAAATCGCTGAGAAAAACTTCTCGCACTTTACCTCCTGATTTAAGGGATGGCGCTGCAAGCAACGCGGGATAGCAACTACATCTATGGAAGTAGAGGACACCACTTCGCTACGCGCCATATCGCTGACGTATTCCAGCCAATAAGAAGCCGCCCTTTGCATATAAAAGTGGGAACCTCGTTAGTTCACGACTGAACGCCATGCGCTCCGCCTTGCATTCCGTATCCGCCTTCCTTCCCCCACACGGCTCCTGTATGAACTGATCCCCTTCCCCCACCTCCTCTTGTTCCTCCAACATCTCCGCCTCCTTTACATTGTTCGCAGGGTTGATCCCCCCCACCCTCTGGTTTCCTCCTTCCTCTCCACCCCCCGCCCGTTGCTGCGCCTCTATCGCTGTATCCCTCCCTCTCTCCACCTCCACACCCTCCATCTCCTTCATCAGGGCAATTTCCAACGCCTCCCCCTCCCGGATGACGAACTTCGCCGTGACATATACCCTTCCTTCCAACTATAACCCGGCCTTGTTCCCCCCCCCCCTCCCCAGGGCCCCCTTCTCCTCTTTCCTCCTTCTCCCAGAGCGGATTTTCCTCCATCCCCCCTGCCCTGAGACCCTGCACCCCATACTTGCCTCTCTCCTTCCCACATCCCTCCCTACCTGGCCCTCTTCCGAGCGCCCCCCATTCCCCTCCCCCATCTCTTCCCCTCCCTCCCTTCTTCAGGTCTCCCTCATCTCCTTGAACCTGGCAGATCCTCTGTATTGATCATCATCAGTGTGCCACGTCAGTGTTGTGTTTCGTGCTGTTTCTCGTGTGCGTCAAGAGGTGTGATTTTAATTGTGTACTGCCTTGAGGTTCGCCATCAGTGTTACGTTGTGTGCTATGCCATCCGTCAACACCTTTATGCTCCAGTCATACTGTGCCTTGTGTTCTTTTAATCGTCGCAGTGTGTGGCTTTTTGTGTGTGCTACTTTTAAACAGTTTTTTATCTCCATTTTACAGTCACCCCGTTTTTTTGTATATTGCCTTCCATGATGTTCTCCCTTTTTTACATCTATGTTCGCCTTCTTCTCTCCTTTGCTGTTTTTAAATGTCTTCTATTGTTTTGTTCTATGTCTTTCGGCTGAAGAGCAGCGCATATGCTGCTGCCAGTCCGCCCCGATGGGGAATTGAAATACAATAAAGAAAAAAAAAATAGTTCACAACAGTCAGTTTTAGCCCTGACGACGACCATGGAGGTAGTGGTCGAAAGCTCGGAGATTTATCTTGATTTGACGCGGCATGTACACCGAGAAATTTTTACTCAAAATGCAGAAATGTCTGGAACAACATATGCATCAAAGAGCAATAGATATGCCGTGTCGTATACTGTATCAAACATTACTAAGAAAAATACCAATTTTTCATATATGCGTTTACACTCTGAGTAAATAATTGCACTTCATATAATTTATTTGGCGCCCATTTGATAGCATTTACGATATGGGGCTTGTTTTTACCACAGCGCTAAGGTTCAACATTCGTGGTAGAGACTAGTCTAGAAGCTTCACATTTCACTTCATACACGCATAGTTTATCTCATTTCACTATTTAAAACAGCAATACGAAAAGAAATGAACATAATTTTCACAAACAAGTACAATCATCGCAAATAAAAATAATTTTTAGAGAAAGATTTTTCACAAATAAGTATGCAAATTTTCAAAGAAGTGGCAGTGCCAAAGACGGTAAACAAAAATCAGCTGTTTTTACTTGCAAGCGGGTGAAAAGTAACGCTTTCCGATTGGTCTTCCAGTTCTGGTTTTTCATTGGTCACTCGGTTAGAGCTTCAACGACGTGGTGGGGATAGTGCAATCGATACCCTGTGTCGTTTCTGTTCTCGCAACCGCACCATGGGGCCAGCGGCAGGCAGTCCTTACACCCCCCGCTCCCACGACTCCTAAAACTGTAGTCGCAGCCGTTTCCCGTTCTCCACCTCGGTCGTCGCCCTAGTGCCACTTAGGGCCAGCTGGAGTGTGCCCGGTGGACAGACCACGTCAGCCATGCCCCTCTTTTTCTGCAACCCAGCGAGCTCCGCTCCTCCCCTTGCCCACCTGTCCACTAGTCTTCACAGTGTTTGAGGCCAGCCGCCTCGTGCCCGCAGCACCTAACAACTGTACTTGTCACGTGGCTTGCTGCATTGCATTCCCCATCTACTGTCATTCATCAGCGGGATATGTGGAAAACAGCGAATGAGGCCATCTCTCAGTAGTGTCCCGTATTCTGGGAGCTGGTAGAAACTCGAATGTTCGTACAATGACTTTAAAATGAATAAACCACGCTGTTTATGCTCTTCACGGGCATGGTGTTGGATGTGATTGTCTTCACTACACGATATTTCGGCAAACCGTCTGGCCGCCATCTTCAGGTGAGATCGCTGAGTACACTTTTTTTTTTTTTTCCTATGAGGTGGAGGCCCTCAATGCCCACACCGGCATGATGGTCAACTCAAAAGGTCTACCGTCATCTCTGCATAAGGGCTAATTTTCACTAAACTGAGGTGTCGCAGGATGTGGGTACTGCGATGTTTGCGTACGTCTGGTTAATGTTAACCATTTACACGCGCTCATGGAGATAGACTGTGTCGAAAGTCGAACGAAGGGTAGCGGTTTGAAGGGCAGAGGGAAAAAAGTGCCAAGGCAAGCGCCAAGGGAGAAAGCCTCTGCGATAGTTAGGTCAGATAGTAAGAGCAGTAGCGGATGTCTTGCTGACTGCGATAGGTCGTGCAAGGATGGGTTAAGTTAGAAGCGGGTATCATGCAAGCTGAAACCGTGTCAAGCCATATGTTCGTCATAAGAGATCAGTCCGTGACGGTGCTGCAGCGCGGTGTGCTGCGGTTTAGGCTGTGAGATCCTCCTGCCACGCTGCGTCAGTGGTGACTTGGCACGGGGGAAGGCCCAGGTCGCCCAAAGGTGTCTAGTGGGCTAGCGTCGAAGCCAAGTGCTCGCAGATGTGCGGTCGCGTAGCGGCACCACTCCTCGCTCGTTGGCTGCGCTGACAGCCTCAGTGTGGACCGCGGTTGAGTCTTCCCTGTATTGCGGACGACGTAGCCCAAGCCCTTGAGCGTCCTGATCGCTCTGGTAGCCCACTTGTCGGAGCAGAGCTGCTCGGAACCGATAGGCTTCGGCGTTCCTGCGGCGGCACCCGCGTTCTTCTGCGGCGTGTCTTTCGCGCTGTGTTTTTCCGCCGGCTGCTCCGTAAGGGGAGCGGCGGCAGGTGTCTTTTCTTCACCTGTGGCGTCCGCACGGATGTCGTGCGCCAGCTGCGAGAGCAATTGCCACAGCTGCCTGCATGCCTCCTCCGTCTCTGCAGACAGGGTGGCCTTAAATGCTGCCCTATCTACTACGTCCACGTTGTCTTTGAAGGCCTCCTCCCTCGCGGCGGCCAGCATGGCGCCGACGGCCGGTTCCCCGAGCCACTCTCACTGGCGCGGTATTCCGGCCACCTGTTGGAAGTGGGATCTTTCTACTAGCGTTACGGTTCTGTCTCCGTTCGGCGGCGCTTGCGGCGCCATCGTCGCGTCTTCTCGGTTTGCGCCTTGTCTCCAGCGCAGCCGTCGCTGGCGAAAGCCGCAGCGAGCACAAGTTGGCGCCTGTTCTCGTAGTCTGTTACCGGCGCGGGTGTCGTGCGCGCCGGCGCACTTTACGCACGGCTGCGAGTTGCGCCATTATTTAGCCACATGGCCTTCAGCTTGGTACCTGAAGCACTGAGGGTTAGGTTCCATGCCTAGGGAGAGACCTTGGACGGTCACGGGAAAGTCTAAGAGCTTCCTCATCCCGAAGATGTCGCTGCCATCCGTCGCAGTCTCCACTACGACGATGTACAGCGGCGGCCTCTTCTTATTTGTCCGGTTGTGCAGGTTAGTAGTTGCACCCCGGAATCCCACACGTGACATCCCCTGTTGGACCGTCTTGTCATCACAGATCCAAGGCAGTGTTGGAGTGCTTCTCGGGCTGTTTCGGCACGGTCGTCTTCTTCACTGTAGGTGGATCAACAATGTGGGTGGCCACAGCGCTCTCCAGTGCGCGGTGGTCGGCCACACTCGCTGCCTGCAGCCGGACGATGGCGTCTGAGTCCAGGTATTCTACGCCCACTTCTTCCCTGCAGCAGTTGGCTGTACTGTCATACATCTCTGCCCATGATCTTCTACTGCACTGGATGTGCAGAGGGGGGCAGGCGTATGACGTTCGTCGCGCTCCCGTTCCGCATTCCTGGTGGGTTGCGGTTTCGAAGGCTTCTTCTCTTTGTCTACTTTCTTCTTCTGCCAATTTCCGCCCATTATGTGACGCGAGGACACGACAATTTTGCCGTGTCGTAATAACGACGCACGACAATTTGCTTAGCGTCACGCCACAGTCCAAGCACGGAAGTGTGTAGGGGAGTTTGTTGTCTTTCGCCTTTTACTCCAAGTGTTTACTTGCATGTGTGATTATTTCTGTGACTTTTGGGTGTCTGCGTAACGTGATGAATGTTCTGTGTGTGTCTGGTACTTGCCTGAGGCTGGCGAGATGATTGGCATTATGAGGCAGGGAGGAGGATTAGGGATTGGATATAGGGATTTCCTCTTCGACTTAGTCGTCGAAGATCGTCATTGGGCGTTTGTACTTGTCGCGGGACATGTCATACCGACCTGTTGAGTGGATGAGGACGTTTCGTGATCTGGAAGACCTTTCATAGAAGGCCCTTGCCAGATCTTGGAAACGCTCTTTTAGGACTCGGATTTCAGTTACGGCGTGCAGATCGTGGGTGGGGAATCCCAGGGGTAGATGCAGTGCTCTCCTGAGGATGCGGTACTGCAGCCTCTGGACCTTGTCCAGGTGCTGCTTCACCGCGTATCCCCAGACAGGGCATGCATACTCCATTTCTGGCTGTATAAAGGCCTGATAAACATTCACTCCTACAGAGTAGGGAAGATAGCTGGTTGTGTTGAGGACTGGGTGTAGGATGGACATTCTGGCACAGACCTTCTTGTGGACCTCGTCCATGTGGGATTTCCACTTAAGACGAGAGTCCAAGGTTACGCCAAGATACTTGGCAGTTCTGCCTAAGGGGAGTTGAGTTCCGTTTAGGCGAAAGTGGAGGGGTGGTGGGCATTGAGGAGGTCCATGCCTGCCAAGCCTCTGGGCGATTAGCATAGCCTGCGTCTTTTCAACGTTGATGGTGATTTGCCAGTGATGGGCTCAAGTTTGTGCATCATCTAAAACCCCTTGTAGCCTACGAATGACCAGGTCCTTGTTCGCATTACGTGTGTAGTAGGCAGTGTCATCTGCATACGGTGCGGTGTGCACCAGGGGGCCGTTGATGTGTCTACAGTGTACAGACTGTAAAAACGGGCCACAGGACCAATCACTGTAGCACCCCAGTACGAATACGCCTTTTGGCAGAGGTGGCGGTTTCTGCTTTAACAGAGAAAGTTCTATCCGTGAGATAGCTTTTAATCTGCTTAACTATGCTCCTGGGGAACCCTTGTGTGTACAACTTGTGGAGTAGCCCTCTATGCCGTACTGAGTCGAAGGCTTTGGCTATGTCTAGTAGCACTATCCCGTAGCCTCTGTGGTTGAATCCCTCTGGCTGCTTCAACCACTGTCATGATCTGTTGTGGGGCAGAATGGTTCTGCCGGAATCCGAACTGGAAATCCAGCATAACTTGGTCTCTGATAATATGTTCCTCTATGCGTATTAGCAGGAGGTGCTCATAGATCTTGCTGAGAATTGGCAAGAGGCTAATTGGCCTGTAGTGCTGCTGGAATAGAGGGTCTTTCCCTGGTTTGTGTATCGCGGCCACTTCTCCGTGTTTCCAGCAAGCTGGGAACTTGCGAGAGCGAGTAATCTCGTTGAAGACGTTCGCGAGGTGTGTGATCGACGAGGGTGGGAGGCTTTTAACAAACTGATTGGTGACACTGTTGCGTCCTGGAACCCTTTTTATGGGGAGGGACCTAATTACTTTTGCCATGTCTTAGAGGGCGAAAAGTGGGGGCTCGTCCTCTGGGTCCTCCTCAGCATTGAGGGAGACAGACAGTTAACAATGGACTACCTCTTCATGTTCTTCACCCTCGGGTTCGGCCGCTTGAAACTGCTTCTCAGAGCAGTCAGCGAGGGCGTTGGCCTTTTCAGCATGGCTGTAGGCCAGACCCTGCTCGCCGTGCAGTGGCAGGATTCTAGCATGCTTTTCTGTGAATTGCTTGGTTGCTTGCCATAGAGTGTGATCGTCTACTTTGAGAGCTGTGAAGCGGTTTTGCCATTGCTGGTTTCTGTACTCATTGAGCGCTACCTTCAGCTCTCTCTGTAGACGATTGAGCAACCTCCTGGTGGCCTGATTTCTGGTGATCTTCCACTCTTTTGTCACTTTGTTCTTGCGTCGAAAGCCCAAGTACAGCTTAACAGTTCTTCTTCTGGCCAAGCACAGGTAGTGCGCTTCACCAGTGATGCGTGCACCTCCGCTGCTCAAGTGCAACTCCTCGGTCTGCTGAGTACACAAGCACGATGGAAGTAAAAGAACTTCATTTTTTTCCTTTATTGTAATTTCATTCCGCTGCCCGTGTGAGGCAGGGGAATGAAATTACAATAAAGAAAAAAAATGAAGTCCATCACTCTTCAGCCAAGTGACTTTATAAAATACAGAAAGGGGGATTCTGACATAAAAAGGGGAATAAAAAAGGAGGACATAAAAATTACTGGAAATGGAGATGATGGAAGTTAAAATACACACTAATATGAGGACATGCACTGGGGGACAGTTAAAAGTCTACATAAAGTTGAAAGAACACAGCTGGCAATTTTGATGTGCACATAAAAAACACTCAAGGTAAAAACAACATAAAAGACGGCCACAGTGTAGAAGCACATGAACAATCATGGACTACATACAAGTCGATCACACAATTGATACCACATCACTAGTTGACACTGTATAACGGCACTGAACACAACACGAATGCAGCACACTTGATAATGAATAAAAACCAGGGAGGATTTGACGGGGGGTGGGGGGGGGGAGGTGGACAGGGGAGAAGAGGAAAGGAGGCGAGAAGGGGCAGAGAGAAAGGGGGATGAAGTGAGGGGGCGTGCCAAAGGAGGGCTGGGGAGGGAAGGGACAGGAGAGGAAAGCAGCTGAGGAGAGGATGCAGGGACTCAGGGAGGGCACGAGGAAAACCCACTCTGGGAGAAGGAAGGGAGAGGGGAGAGGATAAAGGGGGCCCTGGGAAGGGGTGGGGTACAAGACAAGGTTACAGTTGGAAGGAAGGGTAGATGTCACAGCAAAGTTCAACATCCGGAAGAGAAAGGTGCTGGAAATTGTCCCGATGAAGGCAATGGATGGTGTGGAGGTGGAGAGAGGGAGAGATACAGTGATAGAGACGCAGCAATGGGCGGGGGGTGGAGAGGAATGAGGAAACTAGAGGATGGGGGGATCAAGCCTGCAGATGGTGTAAAGGATGCGGAGATGTTGGAGGAAAAGGATGAGGTGGGGGAAGGAGATGAGGTCATACAGGAGTCGTTTGGGGGAAGGAAGGCAGATACGGAAGGCAAGGCAGAGCGCATCGCCTTCGAGGAGTTGGAGGGCCTTGTGAAACTGGGGGGGGGGGGGGCGGAGATCCAGGTAACGCTGCAATAACAGAGGATAGGATGGATAAGGGATTTGCAGGTGTGGAGGATGGTAGAAGGATCCCCATGCCCGGCCAGACAGGAGTTTCAGGGGGCGGAGGCAGGAATGGGCTTTCTGCTGGATGGTCAAGAGATGAGGGGTCCAGGTGAGGTGACGATCGAGTGTGAGGCCAAGGTATCTCAGGGTGGGGGTGAGCTGGATGAGAAAACCATAAATGGTGAGGTAGAAATCGTGGAGACGGAAGTAGCAGGTGTTGCGGCCTATGATGATTGCCTGGGTTTTGGAGAGGTTGATACGAAGGAACCAAAATGGTGAACTGGTCAAGGTAGGTTTGGAGGATGCCTTGGGACCGTGGAAGGGTAAGATAGAGAGCCACGAAGAAGGTGTCATCAGCATATTGGAGAAGGTGGACAGGTGGGGGTGGCTTGGGCGTATCAGCGATGTACAGGAGATAGAGGAGAGGGGAGAGGACAGAGTCCTGGGGGACGCCAGCAGTGGGATAAAAGATACGGGAGTTGGTGTTGTGGTGGGTGACATAGGAAGGACGGCGTGAGAGGAAGGAAGCAACCAGATGGACAAAACTGATAGGCAGAGTGTAGGTTTGGAGTTTAAAGAGATGCCATACACGGTCATAGGCATTCTGGAGGTAGAGGGAAACAAAAATGGCGGAGCAACAGGAGTTAAGCTGGAGAGAGAGAAGGTGGACGAGGTTAAGGAGTTGGTCTTCAGCGGAGAAGGAAGGTTGGAAGCCACACTGGTTAATACCCATAAATACAAAGTGTTCGGCACAATTAACGTTGCTGCTCAGATTGATTTGGCGAATAAAACGTGAATTCAGAAACATAATGAATTAGTTACGTTGGCCGCTGTGGCCGAGCGGTTGTAGGCGCTTCAGTCCGGAACCGCGCTGCTGCTACGGTCGCAGGTTCGAATCCTGCCTCGGCCATGGATGTGTGTGATGTCCTTAGGTTAGTTAGGTTTAAGTAGTTCTAAGTCTAGGGGACTGATGACCTCAGATGATAAGTCCCATGGTGCTTAGAACCATTTGAATCATTTTGAATCAGTTACGAAGAATAAACACATATTAAGCAGAGTAGGAGAGTGCTTAATGTTTTGTGGAACTCATAGTTAGCACTAAGGGCTCACAATGAGAAACAGGAGTCAGCAAACTGTGGCAACGTCGTAGATTTGTTATCTCTTCTAGAAAGGCTTCGCAGCACCGTTAGATGACCACTTGAGCAGTTCTAGTACTTCCATGTGTGAATATAGGTCAGACACGATACAAAATGAAGTTTTAGACTGTATGTATCAAGTTTATATTGAAGAACTGATTTAGGACATCAATGCTGTCACTTTTATTTCTCTGTAGGCAGATGAGACAATATATATTAAGCGCAGAAGTCAGTTTGTTATTATACTGCCGTATATTAAGGGGAAGACAACTGTTGAAAGAGTCCTTTCCTTTGAAAATGTTAGTGACAGGAAAACATGTGGACTTAGTGAGATCCTAAAAAGAAGTCTGGCACCTTTCAATATTCGAGAAAATCACATTGCTAAGGCATACGACGGCACTGCAGTAATGATCGGCGGTATTGGTAGTGTACAGACTCTTGATACAGAGTACTTTTGCATACGCCAAGTATCACTGTTACGCACACCAAATGAATTCCGTTATTCAGAATGCTTGTTCTTCGCAAATAGATGAAACTTACACGCTCATGTAGTAACTGCTGTTCAAAAAACCAAATTACACCTATTGGAATGTTTTGATAAGATTGAGGAAGAAAATTCTCGGGATAATATTACAATAAGAGAAGCGTTTGGTTTAGGAAATTTACTTCACGATACAGGTTTTTTGTTCCTTCCAAACTTTTTCTACGAGATTATGGAAGATGTTGAATTGTTGTATAACAAAGTTCAGATGAGGAGTACAAATGCCATTACTACATCCAATGCATTATGTCATTTTTGAGTCAGCTGTTTCCGAAATAAGAGAGAACATTGAAAGGTTTCCAGTTTATGGAGATGAAAGTTTTCCTTCTACAAGAAAACATTCCAAATATAGCACTGAACCTAATCTGACAGCAGATGCCGAAGTACTGTTGACTTTGTGACCAACCAACTGGAAGGAAAACTACAAAACTCTGACGTATTCCGGCTTGGAAATTATTGATTCAAAGAAGTTTGCTTCTTTCAGAAAACATTTTCCAGCCGCTGTAGTCAGTACTTATTCATAAAGTTACAGTCTCATTATTTGCAACGATAAAATGAAAAGTGAAGTGTCAGTGATTTATCGCAATCATATGACTACAGCCATTACATCGGTTCGTGAGCTGTTCATCTGTCTCGTGGAACATTTCTTTAAAGGATCGTTTAGTGAAGTGCACAAGACACTACAGATCGCGCTAACTACACGTATTACAACAGCAGAAGCAGAGTGCAGTTTCAGCACTTTGAAAAAAATTAAAATGTTCCTCAGGAACAATATGGGTCAGGAAAGGGTGAACTCACTGGCTGTTTGTTCCATTCATAATGAGGAAATCAGTGAAATTCAAAACTTCAGCAACAGCATGATATGTTCGCCCGTCAGAAGAATAGGTGTTTATAACCACGGTATAAGTAATCTGCCAGGGTACAGACCTCATTAGTTAACATGCTACTTTGGTAAAATACGCGTGAAACCACTCCCAGCCAAGAGTTTTCCCGGAGAACTTGCCCTCGGCCGTAAGGCAAAAGCTAGGAGGGTCCACATATTTGCTGTCTGGAGCATTCCCAATGGGGAAGAAGTTACATGTTTCCTGCCACAGTTACACCATTTTTCTTTTTACCCCACATTCAGACTAAAGAAACACAACCAGAATAGGTGTGAACATCAGCAGAAGGAGAGCTGGCGACACACACACACACACACACACACACACACACACAGGGAGAGAGAGAGAGAGAGAGAGAGAGATAGACACACATATACACACACACACACACACACACACACACACCAAAAAAAGATAAAAATGGTGAAGTGACATCTGTATATATTTTATTATTAGCTACAGTATATCGTGGATTATATTTACACTACTGGCCATTAAAATTGCTACACCATGAAGATGACGTGCTACAAACTCGAAATTTAACCGACAGGAAGAAGATGCTGTGATGATTAGCTTTTCTCGGGGACACCTACAACGTACGGACATGAGGAAAGTTTACAACCGATTTCTCATACACAAACAGCAGTTGACCGGCGTTGCCTGGTGAAACGTTATTGTGATGCCTCGTGTAAGGAGGAGAAATGCGTACCATCACGTTTCCGACTTTGATAAAGGTCGGATTGTAGCCTGTCGCGATTGCGGTTTATCGTATCGCGACATTGCTGCTCGCGTTGATCGAGATCCAATGACTGTTAGCAAAATATGGAATCGGTGGGTTCTGGAGGGTAATACGGAACGCCGTGCTGGATCCCAACGGCCTCGTATCACTAGTAGTCGAGATGACAGGCATCTTATCAGCATGGCTTTAACGAATCGTGCAGCCACGTCTCGATCCCTGAGTCAACAGATGGGGACGTTTCCAAGACAAAAACCATCTGCACGAACAGTTCGACGACGTTTGCAGCAGCATGGACTATCAGCTCGGAGACCATGGCTGCGGTTACCCTCGACGCTGCGTCACAGACAGGAGCGCCTGAAATGGTGTACTCAAAGTCGAACCTGGGTGCACGAATGGCAAAACGAGATTTTTGGTTGCATCCGTGTTTGGCGACATCGCGATAACCGCACATTGGAAGCGTGTATTCGTCATGGCCATATTGGCGTATCACCCGGCCTGATGGTATGGGGTGCCATTGGTTACACGCCTCGGTCACCTCTTGTTCGCACTGACGGCACTTTGAACAGTGGACGTTGCATTTCAGATGTCTTACGACCCGTGGCTCTACCCTTCATTCGATCCCTGCGAAACCCTCCATTTCAGCAGGATAATGCACGACCGCATGTAGCACCGCCTTAGACCACACGGCTAATCCCGCGCGGCATCAAGAGTAGTGACTGGCGTATTGTGACGAGCCAGTTGCTCGGCCACCATTCACCATATGTACCTGTACACGCCATCCAAGCTCTGTTTGACTCAATGCCCAGGCGTATCAAGGCCGTTATTACGGCCAGAGGTGGTTGTTCTGGGCCGGCCGGAGTGGCCGAGCGGTTAACGGCGCTACAGTTTGGAACCGCACTACCGCTACGGTCGCAGGTTCGAATCCTGCCTCGGGCATGGATGTGTGTGATGTCCTTATGTTAGTTAGGTTTAAGTAGTTCTAAGTTCTAGGGGACTTATGACCACAGCAGTTGAGTCCCATACTGCTCAGAGCCATTTGAACCATTTTTTTGTGGTTGTTCTGGGTACTGATTTCTCAGGATCTATGCACCCAAACTGCGTGAAAATGTAATCACATGTCAATTCTAGTATAATATAACTGTCCAATGAATACCCGTTTATCATCTGCATTTCTTCTTGGTGTAGCAATTTTAATGGCCAATAGTGTATAACTGCATATTTACGATATTTACTGTCTTTAGAATATTGTTCAAATGGTTCAAATGGCTCTGAGCACTATGGGACTTAACTGCGGAGGTCATCAGTCCCCTAGAACTTAGAACTACTTAAACCTATCATTCCATGTAGGCTTTCACGGCCGGCGTCTTCATCAGTAAACACTTCCGGGCTAAGTTGCCGTGGTCGATCTGTAGAGCTTCTTCTCCCTGACTTTTCGTTCTCAAATACGGACAACGTCGTCGACTCACCTCGGAAGATGTTCTCCGTAGTTGAGAACGAAACGTCAGGGAGAAGAAGTTCTACAGATAGACCACGGCAACTTAGCCCGGAAGTGTTTACTGATGGATACTTAAACCTAACTAACCTAAGGACATCACACACATCCATGCCCGAGGCAGGATTCGAACCTGCGACCGTAGCGGTCGCGCGGTTCTAGACTGCAGCGCCTAGAACCGATCGGCCACTTGGGCCGGCTTTAGAATATGTTTCAGCAGTATGACACAAATAAAAGTTATATAACGAACACTTCAGAACAATTCCGTCATAAAGTTTGATAACTTTTTACCTGGGCCCCACCAACGAAAGTGAGCACCAGCCAGCACTGACTGATGACAGCTAAAGATCGCATTGCTCGTACTGAGAACTTCTGTGGCGTAACATACCGTCTGTCAAAGACGTTGTTTGAAAAATATGCAGTGCATAGATATGAAAATGAAAATATAGAGTTCGCATCACTTTCATCGAATACCAAAAATAAGCTACATGGTTCGTCCACGTCGAGACTCGGAAGATGTTTCTTCTGCTTTCCCTGTACACAGAACAAATCGTCGATGACACATAACATTTCGGCTACCTAATATCGGCGTGTGGGCGTCGGGTCTGAGTGCAGGTGAGCGTGGAGGAGGGCAGCGCGGCGGTGCGGGGCCGCTTGCGGCTGGCGGCGGCGGCGCCGGAGGACGCGGGCGTCTACGAGTGCGTGGCCAGCTCCGCCGGCGGCGTCGCGCGACACGCCGCGCCGCTGCACGTTCGGGGCCCGCCGCGCGTGCTGCCCATGGCCGACCGGCGCGTCGTCGCCCGCACCGACGCCGCCTTCCACTGCCGCGTCACCGGCTACCCCGTCAGCGAGGTCCGCTGGCAGAAGGCAGGTCAGCTTACGAGCACTCACACTTCTACACTCACTATTTTGGGTACTTAGTCCGACGGCCGACGACTGTTCGATTGATAACGTAAAGTCTGTAATGGGATTGTCGATACTTACTGACCGGTGACATATCTGCGAACGAGACTTCGATCGCTGTGTAAAGTAAGTTGCATCGAATTCCCCGTCCACGTATAGAGTTGTAAAATATTATTTTTTTTTTTTTTTTTTGTATTTCATCGGTGGCCTCATTCTCTTCTGTGGGATCCGCTGCTGGTCTCTGATGAAAAGAAATACCAGCTGAGTCAAAAAGGACCTTGCAACTTTGGAATAATATAGAAATTCATTGAGATATTGTATTGTATTGTATGTTAACCGGGGACCTAGAAACGACGGAGAGGCTTCGTCCCCGCCGCAGCTGCAGTGGTCCACAGCCCCTCGACGACTACCGCAGTTCACTTCACCCCTCCGCCGCCCCACACCGACCCAAGGGTTATTGTGCGGTTCGGCCCCCGGTGGACTCCCCAGGGAACGTCTCACACCAGACGAGTGTAACCCCTATGCTTGCGTGGTAGAGTAATGGTGGTGTACGCGTACGTGGAGAACTTGTTTGCGCAGCAATCGCCGACATAGTGTAACTGAGGCGGAATAAGAGGAACCAAACCACATTCGCCGAGCCAGATGGAAAACCGCCTAAAAATCATCCACAGACTGGCCTGTTCACCGGACCTCGACACAAATCCGCCGGGCGGATTCGTGCCGGGGACCTGGCGCTCCTTCCCGCCCGGAAAGCCGTGCGTTAGACTGCACGGCCAACCAGGTGGGCTCATTGAGATAACTTACAAAGCAGTAAAGAAAACAAAAGAAAAATTTGTAGTAGGAATTAAAATCCATGGAGAAGAAATAAAAATTTTCAGGTTTGCCGATGGCATTGTAATTCTGTCAGACCTGGAACAGCAGCTGAACGGCATTGATAGTGTCTTCAAAGGAGGACATAAAATGAACATCAACAAAAGCAAAACGAAGATAATGAAATGTGATCTAATTAAATTAGGTGATGCTGAGGGAATTTGATTAGGAAATGAAACAATTAAAGTAGTAGACGAGGTTTGCTATTTAGGAAGCAAAATAACAGATGATGGTCGAAGTAGAGAGGATATAAAATATAGACTGGCGATAGCATGAAAAGCGTTTCTGAAGGAGAGAAATTTATTAACGTCGAGTATAGGTTTAGGTGAGCCCGCCCAGTCGGCCGTGTGCTCTAACGCACGGCTTTCCGGGCGGAAAGGAGCGCCTGGTCCCCGGCACGAATCCGCCCGGTGGATTTGTGTCGAGGTCCGGTGAACCGGCCAGTCTGTGGATGATTTTTTAGGCGGTTTTCCATCTGGCTCGGCGAATGCGGGCTGGTTCCCCTTATTCCGCCTCAGTTACACTATGCGGTCGCAGGTTCGAATCCTGCCTCGGGCATGGATGTGTGTGATGTCCTTAGGTTAGTTAGGTTTAAGTAGTTCTAAGTTCTAGGGGACTGATGACCACAGATGTTAAGTCCCATAGTGCTCAGAGCCAACCAGTTACACTATGTCGGCGATTGCTGCGCAAACAAATTCTCGACGTACGCGTACACCACCATTACTCTACCACGCAAACATTGGGGTTACACTCGTCTGGTGTGAGACGTTCCCTGGGGGGTCCACCGGGGGCCGAACCGCACAATAACCTTGTGTTCGGTGTGGGGCGGTGGAGGGGTGAAGTGGACTGCAGTAGTCGTCGTGGGGTTGTGGACCACTGCGGCTGCGGCGGGGACGGAGCCTATCCGTCGTTTCTAGGTCCCCAGTTAACATACAATACAATAGGTTTAAGTGTCAGGAAGTCTTTTCTAAAAGTATTTGTATGGAGTGTAGCCATGTATGGATGTGAAACATGGACGATAAATAGTTTAGACAAGAAGAGATGTTTCAAATTGCTCTGCGCACTACGGGACTTAACAGCTATGGCCATCAGTCCCCTAGAACTTAGAACTACTTAAACCTAACTAACCAAAGGACATCACACACATCCATGCCCGAGGCAGGATTCTAACCTGCGACCGTAGCAGTCGCGCGGCTCCGGACTGCGCGCCTAGAACCGCGAGACCACCGCGGCCGGCAGACAAGAAGAGAATAGAAGCTTTCGAAATGTGATGCTACAGAAGATTGTTGAAAATTAGATGGGTAGATCACGTAACTAATGAGGAAGTACTGAACAGAACTGCGAAGAAAAGGAATTTGTGGCACAACTTGACTAGAAGAAGGGATCGGTTGGTAGGACATATTCTGAGGCTTCACGGGATCGCCGAGATAGCATTGGAGGGCCGCATGGAGAGTTAAAATCCTAGAGGGAGACCAAGAGATGAATATGCTAAGCAGATTCAGAAGGATGTAGGGTGCAGTAGTTACTTTGCACGGGACAGGGTAGCATGTAGAGCTGCATCAATCCAGTCTCTGGACTGAAGACCACAATAACAACAACAACCACCCATTCCGCCACCAGGTGGGTCAGCTTAGTTGTACAGTTCAAATGGTTACTTTCACTGGAGCAGATCGTGCTCATTGTGTGTTTTGGTTTCTTGAAACGAACTTTGCAACAAATGTTCGACGTAAATTTCGCACCGAGTAAGGGAAAGAACCTCTAAGCGGGCCTACAATTTACACTTGGCACAACAACGTTTTTTGAGACGGGTTGTTCACTGCGACGTGATAAATCAGCAGGTCGTCCGCGTGTTGATGGCCACCTCTCTCCCCAGACTTGACACAACTAATTTCTTTCTCTGGGGTTCCATTAAAGACCATGTGTATGTTCCTCCGCCACCAAACACTTTAGTCGACATGGAAAGTCGAATCTAAGCTGCTGCTGTATAAGTTATGCCCGATTTGCTGCACCGAGTGTGGGAAGATATGGATTAGCGGTAGTATGTTTGCTGCGTCACATGCAGTACTCAAATTGAACTAAAATGAAACTTGACACATTTATGTCAAACTTGAGGTTGTTTCGTACAAAATGACATGTCTACCGATTCTGAATGTTATTTCAATGAATTTCTAAATCATTCCAAAGTTATAAAGTCCTTTTTGACTCACCCTACACTATCTGGTGACAGTATTGTGTTACTGAGGTAGCTTCGAATAATTATTCGATAAAATAAAGTTTCTGAAGATTTAATCAACTATATTCACTAACATTTTCAAATACTGACTGACTATCAAAAAGTTCCTTCGGCATTCAGAAGTATTACCGAAACACATTAGCTATATTTACAATAGCTTTTCCACCAAGACAGTCCATTTCACATGACATTCCCGCCAAGATTGTGCTCTACGAAAGCCAACACTCATCTCACGAGACTTTCTACAAACTTTACGATATCTTAAAGTCACAAGGAATATCGACAATAGATGTGGCAAGAGCCATACTCATTTTCGTTTGGTTAGCTGTTTTGTAACATAACATTCAGTATGCCGT
Source organism: Schistocerca piceifrons (assembly GCF_021461385.2). Lineage (NCBI taxonomy): Eukaryota > Metazoa > Arthropoda > Insecta > Orthoptera > Acrididae > Schistocerca > Schistocerca piceifrons. The sequence continues at coordinate 867,234,724 of NC_060149.1, read as the reverse complement.
TTTAAGGCAATGGCGCATTGTTAATGTGCCACCAACACTTCCCCTTTATCATTAAATGTAACGCGTCAACGATATAAGCCTTCAAGATATGCTATGACAGCCGATACATTTGACAATGACTAAGACCTAACGTATGGATAATGTCTTAGTATACAGAGTTCAAGGATATAGGTTCAATACTTAATATTTATTCATCTTAGCGTTCTTAACACATCTGAGACTCTCTTATGAAGATAATACAGGTATGTTCTGCAATATTAGACGTTATTCAACATTCCCGTGTGATTAGAGATCGAAGGAAGAAATGCATACTTGGCTGTTTATTTCCGAAGGCGATTTCCAAGTATGTGGTTAGGTAGGAATCTAAGAAGACAGCTTTAATTCCTGCGAGTGGAACTAGAATAAATGATTATTAGAAAAATGCACCAGAACAGCTTCGTGTGATAATGTTTATGAACGACAGACTACTTCATCATTTATTGCCATTTTCAAATACGTATAGAATGATGCGACGTCCATATTACCTCGTTAGTGAACTGTTTTGTAACTGTCAATGTTTTGATTAGATTATAAATGACGTAAATACAGGATGGGTGAGACGTCGCGCCCTAGTTTTAAATGTCCATAACTTTTCTATTATTGAATATTTGCACATGGAACAAGTTTCAGTCGGTTCTCAGGGCCGTGAGAATATGTGTACTACACTAAAATTTCACATATGCTCATGTGTTGTTCACCAAATGATGTAAATGTATAGGAATGTCATCAGTTGGTTTCTGCAGGAAAGTCACAGGTATATTTGCGAAGACAACTGTGATCCTCTATAACCCGTCCAGAGTACGTGGGTTTGTTTGGTACACGTCTTCTTTGGCCCAACCCCACCAGAAGAACTCACAAGGGGTGAGATAGGGACTCTCAGAGACCATTCATGGGGTCTTCGCAGTCCCAACCAATGTCCTTGAAAATGTTCGTCTAGCCAGCCACGAACAACGCAGCCAAGCAGATGTCGTGCTCTGTCTTACTGAAAAAGAATATCCGCATCATTGTCCCACTGTGCTATCAGGGGCCACAAATATTTATTCAGCATATGGCAACACTGCTAGCTGTTCACGATGTCTCGCAGTATGAATGGACCAGTGAGATAATCCGCGGTCATATTGCACCAGAATGTTAATTTTGATCAACTTTGTGATTTTTTTCAGATGACATTCCTGGATTTGTTTCTGCCAAATAATGGCAGTTGTGTCGACTGACGACTCTCCCAACGTGAAACACAGCTTCACCTCTTCAGGTAATGTTCTTGAGCAAATCCAGCCAATCATTACGTCGTGGCAGCATAATTTCCCCATATTCCATTCACCTGTCACAATTCTCCAACGATAACACCTGAATAAAATGGGGTTTCCAGATCAGGTCCTTCTTTAACAGAACACACACCGTGTGCCTGTCGTTTCCACTCTAACGAGCTGCCTAGTGCAGGCACGACGTGCTTTTCCAGGACTGCACGTGAAGACGTTCCTCACTACAGCTACACTATGTGATTAAAAGTATCCGGACACCCCCAAAAACATACGTTTTTCTTATTAGGTGCATTGTGCTGCCACCTTCTGCCAGTTACTCCATATCAGCGACCTCAGTAGTCACACATCGTGAGAGAGCAGAATAGAGCGCTCCGCGGAACTCACGGACTTTGAACGTGGTCAGGTACTCGGGTGTCACTTGTGTGATATGTCTGCATACGAGATTTCCACACACTTAAACATGCCTAGGTCCACTGTTTCCGGTGTGATGGTGAAGTAGGAACCTAAAGGTGCAAGCTTGCTACTCTCTTTTAGAATCTGGACTTTAATAAAAATGGCAAGGTACTGTTAATCAGAACACAGGGAGAAGTTGTAATCTAAATGACAATAGATTTATTCATCCTTAACATCACAAGACAACAAAAATAACTAAAGAAACGTCACATAAATATTTTTTATTTGACAATTGCTTTCACAAACATGGGGTTTATGTTGGACAAAGTGATCAGCTGGGGATCGACACACGACACTAAACAGAACACTAATTGCTTTACCTGACTTCATACATGTGAATCCGGGTTATGGCACAAGAACTACACCACCATCAAGTAGCCGCGCAGGATTAGCCGTGCAGTCTTACGCACTGCAGTCATGGACAGTGAGGCTGGTCTACATCTACATCTACATCTACATTTATACTCCGCAAGCCACCCAACGGTGTGTGGCGGAGGGCACTTTACGTGCCACTGTCATTACCTCCCTTTCCTGTTCCAGTCGCGTATGGTTCGCGGGAAGAACGACTGTCTGAAAGCCTCCGTGCGCGCTCTAATCTCTCTAATTTTACATTCGTGATCTCCTCGGGAGGTATAAGTAGGGGGAAGCAATATATTCGATACCTCATCCAGAAACGCACCCTCTCGAAACCTGGCGAGCAAGCTACACCGCGATGCAGAGCGCCTCTCTTGCAGAGTCTGCCACTTGAGTTTATTAAACATCTCCGTAACGCTATCACGGTTACCAAATAACCCTGTGACGAAACGCGCCGCTCTTCTTTGGATCTTCTCTATCTCCTCCGTCAAACCGATCTGGTACGGATCCCACACTGATGAGCAATACTCAAGTATAGGTCGAACGAGTGTTTTGTAAGCCACCTCCTTTGTTGATGGACTACATTTTCTAAGCACTCTCCCAATGAATCTCAACCTGGTTCCCGCCTTACCAACAATTAATTTTATATGATCATTCTACTTCAAATCGTTCCGCATGCATACTCCCAGATATTTTACAGAAGTAACTGCTACCAGTGTTTGTTCCGCTAGCATATAATCATACAATAAAGGATCCTTCTTTCTATGTATTCGCAATACATTACATTTGTCTATGTTAAGGGTCAGTTGCCACTCCCTGCACCAAGTGCCTATCCGCTGCAGATCTTCCTGCATTTCGCCACAATTTTCTAATGCTGCAACTTCTCTGTATACTACAGCATCATCCGCGAAAAGCCCGGCGGAGGTTCGAGTCCTCTCTCGGGCATGGGTGTGTGTGTTTGTCCTTAGGATAATTTAAGTTAAGTAGTGTGTAAGCTTAGGGACTGATGACCTTAGCAGTTAAGTCCCATAAGATTTCACACATATTTTTGAGCAATTAGTTATCTGTACTCTACTACTCCAAAAATAGAAAAAAATATCGTTCGAAAGAACAGGGTGCTGAGAAACATAAATTGGAGCCCTACGCCGTAGCAGTATATACTTTACCCTCCTGCTGGTCAGGGCGGCACATCATAATGCGTTTGGCGACCAAAGTCATGGACGGCTGCAGTCTGTTATTAATGGCATGTGCCCGAAAAATGCAAGTGCGTGGTTTCGCTTTCGGTTAATTCGGAATACAGGTACTTCCCTATGAGCCTCTGACGCGCTGGTGGATTCCAATGAACAGGTGGACCCATTTGCTGGTCTGCCAAACCAATCTGACCCCGTGCCATGACTATGCGTGACGGAATGTCAAATGTTTAGACCGCCGACTCAAGACAAATAAGTACACCCACACATCACTTGTGTACGTGATGCTAAAAGCAGTACCTCTGACGGTTCAGAAGGTGACTGGCACAGGCTCTAAGTGGTTCACTAAACACAAGTCTCACCGTTTAGGTAGAGACCTGCAGTTCTTTACTAGCGAAGCGCCAGTACAAGAGTGATCTCTTTCTGTCTGCTTTCCTCCTCAACTCGGTAGCAAAAGCCCATTTACATCTTAGACTTCTCCCACTTTAGCATAAGCCAATCACGAGCTGGAGTGCAACATTCAAAGCTCAGAAAGCGCCCCTTGCTCTGCATACACTGATTTGACCAATCAGAGGCTTTAAGGTTGATTGGGAGAAAAGGAAAAACGATTCAGCTTGACGGCCTCTTTCACACGCGTTTACGGTGTGTCTTTTGTTAACAACATGACTGTACTGGTAGATAGGACAGCTTGGCTGTGGAAGTGGAAGGGTAGCCCACAACATACACAACAGTATTCACAATTACAAGCACCCAAGCTTTAATGATCTTCCAGCAATAAAGGCTCTTAACAAATCTCAATTAAGCAAGGACATAAACTTGGTTACAAACATATGTTAACCCTCTACCAATGAATAACACCAATAAAGAATTACCAGTCAATAAAACGTAGATAAAGGACTGCTTTACAAGAATGCTTAAATTAAATAAAATCATGAAAGCTAAGTTACAAATTTTACGTTAAGTTTCAACAGGTGAATAACCCCAACAAAGAATTCTCATTTAAATAAAACATAGATAGGAAAATGCCTTACCAAAATGCTTGAATTGTGTAAAATCATGAAAAACTCAGTTACAACTTTTCTCACACACTACTTAGGAATTTACTGCAAATAAACAAATTTGATCTGTTTAATCAGAAGGTAACTGCCAAGTCCAAGCGACCGAAGCCACTCAGAGCGGACGACCGCCCCAACGCTGGTCATCAACCGACATCGTCACGGCCCAGTGGCCACCGTGCTAAAACAGACTAACGTTTCGGTAAGCGACCGGCAACAACACAGGAGTAACTGTGACAAAGCCGGCGTACGCCTTACGAAACACGGCACACCCTGAAGCGGGAGCAGGCACAGCTGACTAGCGGCCATACAACAGCGAACAAACAAATCTCACGCCGCCCGTACTAACGCGGGAAATGATAGCGAGCGACAAGACGCCACGCGCAAAGCAGCAACCGTGCCCACCCCTCGACCACAGAATGTGCCCTGTCTCCTTGTCTATGGTAATACAATTTATAGCACACAAGAAACGATTTAATAATGACATTAGTTCAACGCAAGATCAGTTAACAGTTAGGTCTAGTAAAGATTTACCCACGGATTTACTTTCAAACCAACTTCCGGACCACAGGCGGGAATTAGTAAACTTGGCATAAGTTTTCACCAGACCGATAAACAAGAAATTAAATTAAACAGTAGCCAAAATACAGTCACGATACGCAAGCCCTTCAAGACCTTGCTATCTTACAGTTATCATTAACGGCGAAACGTACACAAATTAATGGCAAGAAATTCACCATTGAAAGCAAAAAAACACCACAACAAAGGTTAAATTAATTAATTTAGCAGACGAGCCAGTCACTGAAAGCGCAGTTTCACAAAATTAGGGCTAACCTCACTCGTCAGCAATACATTTGTGTGCATGATAGCTACGTTGCCCAAACAGGACTCCAAAACCCAAAACAGGTCACATGTTAGCTGTCTTGTTCTCGGATACTAGGCACCACCGGGCTAAGACAATCCCGACGAAAAAAATCTCTGAAATTACAGCTGCCTGCAGCAAAACAAATGAGTCAGGGTACATGAACGTAAAGCACAAGCCACTGTTCCAGCCGGAGCGTAACCTTTTCAATGCACTTACGGACAGAACAACACACGTGGGCATAAAGGGAGCAGCAGATGCGTACCAAGCAAACTATACTGCGCCAAAATACGACCCACGTCACGTCCACAAACCGGAGCACTGCTCCCGGAGTTGGTGTCTGCTCGCTGGACTACCGCAACTCTCCGCCCCCCGGAAAGCTGACTGCCGCCTTGCTCAACTCTTCTCTTGTCGCCTCAGAGTGCGGCCACAATGTCCGTTCTCCACTGCTGTCCGCCCCAGACTCCCGTACTCGTACTCACTCCCCCGTTAGGACCCGCTCCGACAGGAGGCGCTCGCGATCGCACATAGTGCCAACCTCAACCAGAGGAGTAATCGATAGCGTCTTGCGCCCGAGAGCCGCGCCACGGCTCAATGACCATGATGGAACCACATCCCTCCATAAAAGGCTTGTTATCTCACTGTTGCGTCCATTTCGACGTTTCCAACGAACGGCCATAAAGTCGCTAAAAGCATCGTGCTTTCACAAATATGTTTTGTAACAGAGTCTGGACGTCTGGGCGCCAGTGACCTTGGCAGAACGCTCACAGTTGTCTCGTCGGCTTCCTGCCTAACAAGGGTCCATCCTCTGATTTACTGCCGGTCTGTAATGCACTGGACATTGCAGTGGACGCGGATGCCGACCGAACAGCGCGAACCAACGTGTCTGCACAATGAGACCATGGAACTCGGCCATCCGGAAATGTTTCCACCCAGGTCCCGCAGAAAAAACGCGCTTCCCTCAGCCCACAGTCGCCGTGCGCTTTTTTAACAGTCATTTAAATCGGCACCGTATTCCTTTGAACTCAAGTAAAGCTTACCATTATTCCTCCCCTACAGCACTCAAGCAAGGCCATTGACTACTGCCCACCATTTCATCATAATGTATGAAGTCAAATCGTAATAAAGATCATCTTCCCTAAGAACATGAAGCGGCGTAACACCGAATCAGAAGTGAAAGTGCCCTGCAATCTCTCATAGGGACGTGTACAGTACAAAAGCATACAGGCCAACCTCGTCTGTTGACTGACGGAGACCGCTCACAGTTGGAGAGGGTTGTAATGTGTAATAATCAGACATCTATCCAGACCACTACACAGGAATTCCAAACTACATCAAGATCCATTGCATGTACTATAACAGTTAGGCGGGAGGTGAAAAAACTTGGATTTCATGGCCGAGCGGCTGCCCATAAGCCACACATCATGCTGGTAAATGCCAGACGACACCTTGCTTGGTGTAAGGAGCGTAAACATTGGACGATTGAACAGTGGAAAAACGTTGTTTGCAGTGACGAATCACGGTACACAATGAGGCGATCTGACGGAAGGGAAAGGCGAATGCCCGGTGAACGTCATCTGCCAGCGTGTGTAATGCCAACAGTAAAATTCGGAGGTGATGGTGTTATGGTGTGGTCGTGTTTTGCATGGAGGGGCTTGCACCCGTTGTTGTTTTGCATGGATCTATCACAGCATAGACTGTGACGTTTTAAGGAACTTCTTGCTTTGCAATGTTCAAGAGCAATTCGGGGATGGCGATTGCATCTTTCAACATGATCAAGCACCTCTTCATGGAACTGCAGGAAGACAATCGAATTGATATCAATGCGGCGAGTTTTCACCATGGGGGGTACGCAGCGCAGCAGAATCGAACGGGCTCAAAGTAGCACACGCGCAACACCAAGTGAATTAAAAACGGTTCAAATGGCTCTGAGCACTATGGGACTTAAGATCTGAGGTCATCAGTCCCCTAGACTTAGAACTACTTAAACCTAACTAACCTAAGAACATCAAACACATCCATCCCCGAGGCAGGATTTGAACTTGCGACCGTAGCAGCAGCGTGGTTCCGGACTGAAGCGCCTTGAACCGCTCGGCCACAATGGCCGGCAAGTGAATCCACCACGCGTGTGCTAGCGAGGCCTTAAATACCAGAGCTCAGTGCGTTTGCGCCAGTATCACCTGAAGACGGCCAGAAGACTCTGCGCCGAAATACTGTGGCAGGAAGTTACAGACATCCGGCAGTTCTCCCGAAATTTTGTGGAACAATATGTACGCCGAGAAAGTTTTAAATCTCACAGATATAATATTTTCATCCAAAAGCTCTTGGCGAAAACCTGAACTCTTTAAATTATTCATTACAGCACTGAATGTACTTCAGCTGTCGTGCATTCTATTTCAGTCAAATCTAGAAATATATTACTAGGTACGTATACAAATAAATGAAGGCAATTGGCTTTCATCAAGTATCAAGGAAATTTTGCTTTGAGATTCAGCTATATTTTTGATGACTCTTTCTTTCATTTCAGCAGCAATGGGTTGATACATGCAAAACTGGAACGAAGAATGCGACTCATGTCCACGCCTTTTGATTCCTGAACATCAATTTCCGACTCAAAATCACCTACTTTTGGTTCCTTTTGCCAACTTTGTAGGCGTTTCTAAAAACACTAGTCGTTACTGGCTTGTCATCCTTCAGTGCTTTAACACTCACATATTCCAATGATTTTTCACTTTGTGGAGATAACACTACCGGCTGATAGATAGTCTTTTTTCCTTTTCACATTATTTGCTTTTACTTCTTTCCTGCTGTATCTTCATCACACATTGAAAAGGTTGTTTCAAAATGAGTTTTGCTAAGTTAATTCCTGGTATAATTATGTTTCTGTTTATGTAATGTAGTTGTTAACGTGATTACCATTATTGTCAAATATTCTATTGTTGTGTACTTTCTAGTTTGTTATCATGTTGTTTGAATTCATTTTCTATGGACAGAAGAATGTGAAATTCACCCCGTTTACGTGGGGTTCCCAAAATCGGATTTCGTAAACCGATTTCCCAAATCGCTTCTGGGTGGTCATCTAAACAATCAAAATCGATTGTGGAAATCCGCTTCTGGCTGCCTGTTTTCCAGTTCCGCAATCGATTTTCGCTCCCATGTAAATGCAACCAGTTTTGAAACGTGCTTGAGTTCTCAGGTTGCATCTTATTTTCAGAATATTCGGTTAATATGGATTTATTGTGTAGTGAAGCACAAACAGAAATATTAGACTGAGCATAAATCTGTCTATCTGTAATATTTAAGAGGAGAGAAATAACGATTCTGTTGACAGAATCAGAAACTGGATTAGCTGTTTTCCACATTACGTATTAAAATGGGCTAGCGAATGCTCTCCAGACCTTATAACGACAGTGAAAAACGGTTTCTGAAATTCGATTTTCGTCTTTCGAAAGATGTGTCGCATGTAAACGTAGTGACACGGATTTTGTATAAAACTAAAAACCGAACGTGTTATGTGAAGCGAGGTGTATGAGCGATGTAGAATCATTTCGATAGATCGGGAGAGAAGGCATCAACAAAGAGTCAGGAGTGGGAAGAAAGAGAGTGGAGGCGATTGTCGTGCCAGTGTATACTTGTAGTGTTCGTGGCCGGTGAAGAGTATAAGTGACTGAACATTGCTAGATTTATCATCTCGGTGTGTAATTTTTGTAATGTTATAGTTTTTGGGTAATAACCTACCAGTGTGAATGTACTGCCAAACCGAGAAAAGTAGTTTGCTGGTTCCCGTTAACTCAAAATTTCTGGGCGCGGTATATTTACGAGAGACGGATTGGAGGATTGGCAGCACAAATAATTGAACACGGTACGTTCTAGCTCAGTCGGGGTTCGAGACATGTAGTTTCGGATGATACACTACATTTTGAGATACGCACTGATCCGTTATCGCTACAGCTTGCTCTAAATAATATATTCGCAGGAGACTAATAAGCTGAACTTCGTTTCTCATTAAAGATTTCGTTTCGAAGAGATGTCATCTGGTCCACTGTACTTTCTCCAATGTGTGATACAGAAATTATTGCATGCTGCGGCATATTCATTCCCTGTCGAATTCTTACTGGCCCCAGCATCCCAACATTCTTACAATTCTTGCACCCCAATTTCATGATTTTTTTGTATCTATCAACCACTCATTTTTCTTACAGAGATCTTCTTTCTGTTCCGTTGTCCAACGGTCACTATTTACAGAAGCAGGCCTGCACGCGAATGGTACATTTATATCACATATGATTTCGTTTCCACTTTATTCTTTACTTTCATTACCTCTGCCATTTTCAACGTCACCCTCAAACAATCATCCTCAAACAACTTGATCGTTTTATTCGCTGGATATAAAATTACTGCGTAGTCTTACTAGGATTCGTTTCGCCTTTCAAACTCTAATAGAATTCTGCACTTCGCCTTAACTTCTTCCACACCAAATACGCAAGTGAACAAGCGACATCACTGCATAATAAAAAAACAGAGCCTTCTCGAACTGATTCAGAATCTGGCCGTATAAGACTATTATTTATTTCCGGGCTCCTAACATTTCACGTGTGGAACGATTTCAAAAATATTGTACAGATCGATACTCTACCCACGTACCGAAAAGGCTGTGAGACTAGCTGCTATGACACCTTACAGAATAACCAATGTACCATTTACAAACGCCCTAGATGTAGATGAAATCCAATATCATTACTAGCTTTGGCTGATAATGTCACTGATGGATGATTCTTGTACCACTTGTAATATAAGCGAAATGCATCTTTTTCCTCTTTGAGAATTAAAAAAGTTAAAGTGAATGGATCGCTGAGGAGACCCCCAGAAACGCAGCTTTATCTTTAGTGGATATAAAATGGCTATGTTCGACGTGAACCATTCCCATGATTTCCAGTTTCTTTCCAAAGTTGAGAATAAAATAGGATTGTGATATAAATACGAATATGACGGATGTTTAAAAGTTTCCTTCATTGCAGGGAAGCTGCTTCCAGAACATCATCGACATCAGGTGTTTCCAAACGGAACGCTGATTGTGAAAGACATACAAAAATTTGTAGATGAAGGCGGTTACGTGTGTATAGCAACAAATCCCGAAGGACACACCGCCAGGAGCAAGCTTAACGTCCAAGTTATGGGTAAGAAACAAAACGCTACTGTTTGCTTTCATTTCCTGGTTGCCAGTGATAGAATCCATTTTATTTTTATCTTTTTTGTTGTAAAATAGAACCTTTTTTTCCTGAACAGCAGCTATATAGCTACTGGACTAGCAGATTTCTGTCTGGCATAGTCCATATCAATTCAGGCAGGCTAGGAAAAAGTTTTACCTTCATAGTCACAGATGTTATTGAATTTAGCATATGTTAAAATGAAGGACTAAGTAAAGAACACGTTTTTTTTCTCCAAAAAAAATTCTGCTCGGAGATACAGCCCTTCAAGGATGACACTGCGCATACCATTCTGAAGATGCAAATTTTGGAAAAAAATTTTAAATGCTGTATCTCTGGAACAGTTATGATTACAAAGAAATCCTCCATTTGGACTTATCTGTCAAAGTTCTTTTACTGTAGTGTTCTGAACATTTTTTATAATTTATGGAATCTCTCTTTTCAAAAATGCCAATTCAAAAAATTTTGATTTTTTTCCTGTTGGTTAGTACCATATAGTTCTAAATTTCCTGTAAACGAGAGATTCCACTTTTAGGTTGAACAGATTTTATAAACAACTGAAATTTTTGCTGTACATAAAACATGTTTTATTACCAAATTATCACATAACAGGTTCATAAAAATCAAAACCTAGCCTTATTTAACATAGTATTAGTTTTGAAAAATGAGTAAGAGACTCATTTTTCACTCATTTTAAATCGATCTAAAATGTATGTGAAAGGTCCAAAGAGTTAAAGGTTTCAATTTATACAACTTCTGTGCACTCTGTTTTGTACTTAAATTAGCCAGTCAATGAAATAAAAATATGTTCCACTGCTTCAGCATTTTTTTTTTTATTTAGAGTAATGCCTTCCTGTTGAACCAGTAGGAACTGGAGCATTTACAGTCTTCAAAACATCGTGAACAGGAAGTGAGCACTGATGGCATTGTAGCTGTCCTTCAGCTCGAAACGTATATCCAGCAGCTGGTCCATGTGGTAGCATCAAGTTCACTACAATTTCGTGTAACTCACAACTGGTGTCTATAATCTCTGCAATCCACCAGACACAGTCATACACACACGCCACAAACATCTCTCTTCGCAGGTTGTAAATCTGAATATTATCCTGCTGTTTCTGAGGTGTTGGCCGGACGAACGAAATGTCTTCATTCTAGCTCTTTACAATCACTTTGAGTCCAAAAATGTGTCTTCTGAATTCCTTTCACAGGAGTAGTTTGTTTGGACCATTCTACTTTTTTCTGCTCACGGAATTCTTCGATTTCAAAAATGGTTCAAATGGCTCTGAGCACTATGGGACTTAACTGCTGAGGTCATCAGTCCCCAAGAACTTAGAACTACTTAAACCTAACTAACCTAAGGACGCCACACACATCCATGCCCGAGGCAGTTTTCTTAATTAGTTTATTTTCCTCCCATGTTGCATATGTAATTTCTGCAGCAAAATCACAGTGAAACACCAAACATAATTCTTCAGCCTGTACACACCCTTTCACTTCTACAGTGTGTTATTGTTGCAATTTATTCGGATGCTGGTGTGTGACTGCTTTCATTGGCCATTTACCAAGTTCATCAATGAAACTGTCAAAGGCAACAGTTTTCTTAATTATTTTATTTTCCTCCCATATTGCATATGTAATTTCTGCAGAGTTTCACGACACACGTAAAATCCTAAACATTCTGAATCTCAGCTGTATTTGGTCTGGAAATATTATGTCAGTTGGCACAAGTGACTTACTCAATTCAAACAGCTGGTAACGATTTTTAAAATGGCTAGGAGCACTATCAGAAATAATGATGGTCTTCTCTGCCCCTGTTTGCAATTGAAGAATTTTGCGCATTGCTAGCTAAGCATGTGCTGAGTCATGTCCTGTGTCATCACATATAACTGTAAAACTTGTGGTCTTGTTTTGAAAATATTTCACTCCTGTCAAAACTGAATCCTGGTCCTTACTCCAATGATACCCTTGTACTTCTTGTGGGAGAATTGCAGACCAGTTCTCAACAAAATCACAGTGAAACACCAAACATAATTCCTCAGCCTGTACACACCCTTCCACTTCCACAGTGTGTTATTGTTGCAATTTCTTCGGCTGCTGGTGTGTTACTGCTTTCACTGGCCATTTACAAAGTTCATCAATGAAACTGTCAAAGGCAACAGTTTTCTTAATTATTTTCCTCCCATGTTGCATATGTAATTTCTGCAGCAAAATCACAGTGAAACACCAAACATAATTCTTCAGCCTGTACACACCCTTTCACTTCTACAGTGTGTTATTGTTGCAATTTATTCGGATGCTGGTGTGTTACTGCTTTCATTGGCCATTTACCAAGTTCATCAATGAAACTGTCAAAGGCAACAGTTTTCTTAATTATTTTATTTTCCTCCCATATTGCATATGTAATTTCTGCAGAGTTATACGCTACGTCTTCCAGGCCAAGTGTCTGTAAAGACAGTCCTCCCTTTCCAGGGCAGTCACCACATTCTTGAAACAAACAAGTCTCTCGCTTTACGTCACAGCCTACTAATGACTTCACACGCCCAACCAAGGTGTCATATGTCACGTGCTTCAGTAAGTTCTTCAAAGTCACCACACAAAGTTCAAAATTCGCGCAGTACATACATAAACAGACATCTTTAGGTGGGTGTGGAACTACCCACTTAGGTCGTAGTGCATAAAATTTTGATCTTCCAGTATGTGAAGTTGTATAGTTGCTCTTATAAATTTCAAAAGATTCTCTAATCTGCGAGTCATGTACTCTTCACTTTCTCAAATTTTGACCACCAACTGTTACAGTTATAATGTCTTTTTTGTAGGCATTCTTCTGAGAACAGTCCCATTTATCTCCTAGATAAAATGACTGCACTATTTGAACTTGAGCTGCTTCTACAGGATGACCATAATAGAGATCTCGTCTTCCAAAGACTCCTTTTACAGATCTCACATTTCTTGATTTGTCTACCATGTACTTTGATACTGATAGAACGTTGTTCAAAACTGTTTTCTTTGAAAATGCCTGTGGAACAGTAGTTAAAACTTGCACCTTTTTACTGTAGGATGCACAATATTCAACTAGATGATCTCAGATTTTTTAGAAGCCTCTTCAGTAAACAAATTAGTACTGAACAACTACAATACAGAAACCTGGAATGAACAACCATGAAAAAGAATCTGACAAGAAACTACAACAAAGTGTAAGAAATATCTGCAACAATGAAAGTGAAAAGAAAAAACTGCAACAAAGAAAGTGATAACAAATAACTGCAACAAAGACAATAGAAATAAACATTGTAACAAAGAGATCAGTAAGAAACAAATTCAGTGAAAACATACGTTACCCTTGATAGTTAAAAGAATGATATTTTAAAATAAACCCGGTCCAACTTAAAAGTGGAAGCTCTCCTTTACAGAGAATATAGTGCTACATGGTACTAAGCAACAGAAAAAAAATTTACTTTTCTGGATTGGCATTTCTGACAAAAAAAAAATTTCTGTAAATTTTAAAAAGAGTTCAGAGGCGACAGTAAAAGAACTTTGACAGATTTGTCCAAATGGAGGATACCTTTGTAATCATAAAGCAATTATATTTCAAACAAAAAAAACTGACAAAATATCTAGAACTGTTACAAAGACACAGAATTTTTAAAAAATTTCCGAAATTCATATCTTCAAAATGGTGTTCGCAGTGTCATCTTTGGAGGCCTGTATCTCGGAGCAGGATTTTTTTTTGACAAAACAAGAAAATACGTGTTTCTTACTTACTCCTGAATTTTAACGTACGCTAAATCAATAACATCAGAGACTATGAATACGTAAAACATTCTCGGTATTCTTGCTGCATCAGTTGTGGATAAAATCTCGAGCTTTCGACGATTACCTCTATCGTCATCGTCAGGAGCTGACTGTCTTCACAGCTGCTGTGGTAGCCTTATTTATAGCCCGTGGACGGCTTCTGATTGGTCGGCTTACGATTGGTCGGCGATTAGGTAGTGCTGTCGCACACTGTGTCACTGTGTGCGCCGGTGGCGCCACCGTTTCTGTTGGAACGTAAACCTTTGACCGAATGTCTCTGCTGCTTCTCTGCATCAAGTGCTCGTTTCCATGCACAGCTCAGACGGTATCCGCTATCGCGGTTAAAGTTGTTTTGGCTCATTCTTATTTTAACAGCCTCCTTAATAACAGAATCCCAGTACGTGGAGGCATGGGATAGAATTTTTGTTTCATCGAACAATATTTTATGTTTGTTGGTGAGGCTGTGTTCCGCAATTGCAGATTTCTATTTTTAATATGGCATTGGTGTTCTGCACAGCGGTCGGAAACGGTACGAATCGTCTGACCAATAAAATTACTTCCACACTCACAGGGTATATTATAAACTCCAGAGACCCTGAGGCCGAGATTGCTCTTAACAGGGCGTATCATCTCCTTAATTTTCTTAGGAGGACGAAAAATCGGTCTTATATCTCGTCTACGCAGAACTCTTCCTATTTTGCTGGAAATCGCGCCACAAAAAGGAAGAACCGCAATCGGTGTTTCATCCTGTGAGTGTGCAGCATTTTCACGTTTCCTTTTTTTGGAGAACGCTGCCTTTATATCGCGTGCACCATAGCCATTCTTTCGGAACACGTACTTCAGACGGTTAATCTCGGACCTTAAGTGGTCCTCGTCAGAAACAGTTTTTGCTCTATATACCAACGTGTTCAAAACGGCTCCCTTCTGAGCAGGATGATGGAAACTCTGTGCATTCAGGTAGAAATCAGTATGCGTCAGCTTACAGTATACAGGGTGGCCAAGACGCCCGTCCGCCTGTCGTTGTACAAAAACGTCTAAGAAAGACAGTATCCCTTCCTTCTCCATATCGACAGTGAACTGGATGTTCGAATGTATGCTGTTTATGGGTTCCATGAGGATGTTGAAATAAGAATGAGCCAAAACAACTTTAACCGCGATAGCGGATACCGTCTGAGCTGTGTATGGAGACGAGCGCTTGATGCAGAGAAGCAGCAGAGACGTTCCTTCCAAGGTTTAAGTTCCAACGGAAGCGGTGAAGCTACCGGAGCACACAGTGACACCGTGTGCGACAGCAGTACGTAATCGCCGACCAATCATACGCCGACCAATCTGAAGCCGTCCACGGACTATAAATTAGGCTACCACAGCAGCAGTGAAGACAGTCGGCTCCTGACGAGGACGATGGAGCTAATCGTCGAAAGCTCGAGATTTTATCCAGAACTGACGCGGCAAGAATACCGAGAATGTTTTACATATAAGTGCCGTCGAGAAAAACTTCGTTCCCAGAGACTATGAAGGTAGCCCCGACCCACCCCACCCCCTGCCTGAAGTGATACGGATTATACCATCTCTATCTGAAGACTTGGAGCTGTACAACATTGCGCCACTACTATGTTCTAATACATTGCCTGGTGACCTTTGCTTCCTCTGCCACATTAAGGGGCCAAACAGCGAGGTAATTGGTCTCATCGGATGAGGGACGGATGGGGAAGGAAACCAGCTGTGCCCTTTCAACGAAATCAGCCCAGCATTTACCTGAAGCGATCTAGGGAAATCACGGAAACCTAAATAAGGACATCCGGACGCGAGTTTGAACCGTCGTCCTCACGAATGCGAGTCCAATGTGCTAACCACTGCGCCACCTCGCTCGGTTCATCAAAGGCAACTGCTGTTGATGACACCATGCGCTTGTGCAAAATATTTGAATGCTGTGGTTGTGTATGAGTTTTCTAGATATGAGTTCGTATTCGGGTTCTGGATCTGTGGTGACAACACCCAAAAAGGTAGAATATGTTACAAAACATTATCTCGAATAGGAAAAGAAAAACACTGCATCGTAGCTGGGTCAGAAACAGAAAGAAAGGTCCTTACAATGTGTACTGCTGTGCTTGTGCTTGTGATCTAAAGATGAACTTCGTGAAAGTGATATTGAAAACTGTGCTAATGGAAAGAAGAGTGTAATGCAACTAGGTGCCCAGCAAGGGTAATCTCAAGTAATATCATAATTGTTTCATAATGCGGGACCACAGTCATAATACATTTCTTTAAAGTCAGTACCGCCACTAGACTTTTGTTTGTTTAGAGTGTTACATTTACACTTACACAATAATGATGTCGGCTTCAAAGTGCCTTTATCAAGTGTTTTAAGTGTTGTAAATTGCCTGCTCTGCCATCTTAGGCAATTTATAACACTTAAAACACTTGACAATGGCACTTTGAAGCCGAATTCATTATTGTGTAAGTGTAAATGTAACACTGTAAATAAACAACAGTCTCATGGCGGTACTGACTTTAAAGAAAGGAACTAATATCACATCACCTAGTAGCAAATGATGGGTAAAAGACAAGACCAGTGAAATTCAGCTTGCAGGTTTTGCTATAGAGCATGATTTATCTCTCTGCATTACTACATCTACATTAATAAGCCACCGTACGGTGTGTGGTGGAGGGTACCATGTACCACTACTAGTCATTTCCTCCCTTGTTCCACTCACAAATAGAGCGAGGTAAAAAACGACTGTCTATATGCTTCTACATGAACCCGAATTTCTCGTATCTTATCTTCACGGTCCTTCTATGCAGTGTATGGTGGCCGCAGTAGAATCATTTGGCAGTCAGCTTCAAATTCCAGTTCTCTAATTTTTCTCAATAGTGTTTCTCAAAAGGAATCCATCCAGGGACTCCCATTAGAGTTCCTGACCGTCTACGTAACACTTACGTGTTGTTTGAACCTACTGGTAACAAATCTAGCTGCCTGCCTCCGAAATGCCTCGGTGTCCTCCCGCAATCCGACATGGTACGGATCCCAAACACTCGAGCAGTACTCAAGAATATGCCCTATATGCAGCCTCCTTTACATGTAAACCACACTTTCCAAAAATTCTCCCAATAGACCAAAGTCAACCATTCGCCTCCCCTACCACAGTTCGCACATGTTCTTTCCATTTCATATCCCTTTGCAAACGTTATACCCAGATATTTAAACGACATCACTGTGTCAGGCAGAGCACTATGAACACTGTATCGTAACATTACAGGTTTGCTCTTCCTACGCATGACCATGAACTTACATTTTTCCTCATTTAGAGTTAGGTGCAGAAATTTTGTCTCAGTTATCTTGTATCTTCCTACAGTCACTCAACTTGGAAACCTTACCGTGCACCACAGCATCATCAGCAAACAACCACAGATTGTTGACAATCCTGTCCACCAAATCATTTGTGATATAGAGAACAACAGTGGTTCTGTCACACTTGTCTGGGGGCACTCCTGATGATACCCTTGACTCTGATGAACACTCGTCATCGAAGACGACATAATGGGTGCTATTCCTTAAGAAATCATCGAGCCACTCACATGGCTGTGAACTTAAACCTTATACTCGTACCTTTGTTAATAGTCTGCAATGCGTCAGCATGTCAAATGCCAGCCTGTTGCCTTTCATCCATAGTTCGCAACATATCACGTGAGAAAAGGGCAAGCTGAGTTTCGCATGAGCGATGTTTCCTAAAACCATGCTGATTCGTGGACATAAGCTTCTCAGTCTCGAGGAGGTTCATTATATTCGAACTGAGAATATGTTCAAGGATTCTGCAGCAAACTGAAGTTAGGGATATTGGTCTGTAATTTTGTGGGTATGTTCTTTTACCGTCTTATGTATAGGAGTCAGCTGTGCTTTTTTCCAGTCGCTTGCAACTTTGCGCTGGGCGAGAGTTTCATGATAAAAACAAGCTAGGTAAGGGCCCAGTGCCATGGAGTACTCTTTGTAAAACCGAAATGACACTCCATCCAATCCTGGTGGTTTATTTGCATTCAAATCTTTCAGGTGTTTCTTTACGCCAGGGATGCTTATTAGTATGTCATCCATTCGGGAGTCTGTCTGACGGTCAAATGCCAGTATGTTTGTACGATTCTCCCATGCGAACGATTTCTTGAACATGAAATTCAAAACTTCGGCTTTTGTTTTGCTGTCTTCAACTGCCACACCAGACGGGTCAACAAGGGACTGAATGGAAGCCTTAGACCTGCTTAGTGATTTTACATGTGTCTAGAATTTTCTCGGGTTCTCTGCCAGATCTTTTGCTAAGGTATGACGGTGGTAGTCGTTGTACGCATCACGCATAGATCATTTCATAGACACACGAAGCTCTATTAACCTTTGCTTGTCGTACTTGTGCGTTCTCTTTTGAACGATGAGTGCAACAGCCTCTGCTTCCTCAGCATCTTATGACTTTTGTTATTAAACCATGGTGGGTCTTTTCCATCCCTTATCCACTTACTACGCACATACCTGCCCAGACCATGATTTACAATCTGCATAAATTTTGCTCATTCTCCATCTCTTGGGTGAGAACACCTTCCTTGATGCGTTTTCCGCCATGCGCTATGCAGTGTCACTTTTTGTGCCGACGAAGACCATGGACTTCTTTGCACCTCATATCCAGCACGGTAGCCAGTCCATTGTGGTGGGGCCGCCATGTACCATGTTGGTTGTAGCCCCCTGACAACACAGGGATCGCTCTGCTGATGCCTGCGCTGTTAACTCCCCATCTATGTCAAGAAGTAGATGCCTGTCACCCTGGGGCATCAGGACTCCTGGCAATGGCCATCCAACTAGGTGGCCTTTGCTGCCGTTGGGGAGCGCCTGTGGAGAGTTCTCGTGGTCGGAGTGGGTGGCATCAGGGTGGATGACATGCATGAAGCGTAGTACATCATCTCTTGCTGGTGGTCCACCGCCAGCAGTCTCTAAGTGGGCAAAGTCTAACTACAATGCTAAAAAATATTACCCCAACTCGTTCCCCTCCCTGGTCGCACCATGGGAGGAATGCCAGGCTATAGATGGCAGTGAACCTTATTCGCCCCGGTACCTCGTATGTACGAGAGTTGATGCAGAATCATTCATGTCCATGAAGCCTCAGTTTTCTGTGGAGCATTTGGAGGACAAGTTTGGGGAGGTGGAGGGCTTGTCCAAAACGCGCTCTGCGTCAGCTTTGATAAAAACAGCGTCCTCTGCTCAGTCACGGGCATTACTCGCTTGTGACAAGCTGAGGAATGTTTCTGTAACCATCACGCCCCATAAGAGCGTAAATATGGTCCAGGGTGTTATATTCTACAGGGACCTTCTTTTGCAGTCTGACGACGAACCACGCGCCAATTTAGAGTGGCGAGGTGTTCTTTTCGTCCAGCGCTTCCATTGGGGCCTGAAGGATAACCAGGTTGCCACTGCTGCCTTCATCTTGGCCTTCGAGGGTGACACATTGCCCGAGGAGGTTAAGGTGATGGTCTAACGATGTGACGGCAAGCTATATATCCCTCCCCCAATACGGTGCTTTAAGTGCTGGAAGTTTGGCCATATGTCTTCCCACTGTACTTCCAGCCCCACCTGTCGAGATTGTGGACGTCCATCACATCCCAATACTCCATGTGCCCCACCTACCATCTGTGTCAACTGCGGGGAGCATAATTCATCTTCCTCGGCAGAGTGCAGGATTTTACAGAAAGAGGGGAAAATCATGGAATATAAGACCCTGGACCGACTGACCTACACTGAGGCTAAGAGGAAATTTGAGCGCCTATATCCTGTGGCTATGACCTCCTCATACGCCACCACTACGAGAACAGTTGTCGCCCCATCAGTTCCTCGAATTCCTATCGCCTCTCAGAACTGGGAGACTACACCTGCCCTCTTCATGGTGGGGGGGGGGGGCACTTCCCTCCCTGTTGCTCCCGCACCACCTACTTCTGAGGCAACACCCCCCAACCATCAGGGATTTCAGTCCCAACTTCTGAGCCAGAGAAGCGTAAGGCTTCTTTGACTTCTCTCGCTAGGAAGGTATCCCTTGGGTCACCCCCTTCCCATGTTAGGTTTCTGTTAGTGGGAAAGATGACACCCGTGAGTGGCGGAAGAGCCGAAAAGCAGCTCGTCATAGGGCTTCACGCTCATCCTCAGTCCTAGAGACTGATTCAGTGAAGTCCTCCCAGCCAGGTAAACCCAAGGAAAAGCGCGAGAAATCTAAAAATAAGACCTCCAAGAACAAGAAACTTCAAATGACACCCACACCCCACTGCCTAAAAGCTCTGCATCCTGCGGACCTCTCTGGCACAGCTCGCAGACCCCTGGGGGTCCGCGGACCACCTGTTGGGAACCACTGTATTAGAACATAACTTCTACGACAAGGACGTTGGAGATAAGCAGGAAGAAGCCTACATTTTTGGGATAAATTACATAACTTTTTCTTAATATTCTCTGTTAGTTATGTTCAGATAACTGCGTCATTTTCTATTCACCGATATTTTACCCCTATCTGCTGGAATTTTTAATCTCAAAAAACACTGTGCCATTCACCCTCCTACGAGCGGTATGTCGATATACTGTGATATTCCTTGATGGTAGATAAATTCGTACACCACGATTGGCTTACTCTTCGGCCTGTCTGCCCAACTTTGTGCATGTTGACAACCAGTCTGATTAAGCATTTTGGTAATAATATACAGGCAAGCGCTTTCTACTCTACCTATTGCACTTCTAAAATGCTATGTAATGTGTGTTATGGTAGCATGATGGAATATGCTGTTTTAGTTCAGTGATATTCACAAAACAAATAATAGGAAAAATGTATTACAGTGAGGAAGAAGATCATATTACAGTGAACACTAGCTGGTACCGAATATGAACTTCTCCCTAACCAGAGTGTAAGATAGTTGTGCAAACGAGTTTTGACATAGAGCTCCACCACATTTTTAAAGGTGGTTGACAGCTGTAGTACTGTCTTCAAATATCCCACTGTTGATGTTTCTACGCTAGAGTAAAAATGCACACGAGATAACTTCAGTGCACATGTGGAGAAATTCTTCAACATTACCGAGTTTCACACATAAATAACTCTTTAAACGTGCACTAGACCTTCGCAGTTTTGTCCGAGACATACTGCCCGGATATAAATGAAATGTTTGGTGGGTGTCCACACTACAAACAACTGAATCTGCACTCAACGTTTGATGAAGACAACTAGGGATTCTGTTCAAGTATCGTGCAAAGATAAAAGGAACTAATTCAAAATAGAAAATAATCAATTTCTCCAGCAAAGCCTTGAGAGGCACATTACAATTAGTTCCATTCTCCCAGTGCCAACTAAGGTTCTCCGGAGGCTTCCCTTGATCGGAGGGCATGTGCCGAACTGGAGATCCCCTGACAAATATTCCTAATTAGAACAGTACTCACCTTTGGTATTTGGCTGTTAAGAACTGGGTCAGTTGTCAAAAAAACTCAGGGTCGATAGCACTTGCCACACCCTGTAGAACAGCCTAATTTTTCAGGAGAATAATTCATTATACAATTTAAGCAACTCATTTCAAATTAGAAGAAGGAAGACCTCAAGTAATGGTGATACACATCATATAATAAATACATCAAAAGGTACATCAGAAATACATGTAGCAGCTGTCAGAGCTGTAAAAAAAGTCCTGTATTTTTCTCATTATAGCAGAAGACATGGCAACAGGCTTTTTAAACACTTCCAACAAAAAAGCAAGTATATTTTATGAAAGAAAGTCCATCGACTGTTCATATATCGTTACTTCGCTCTTTTTTTCTATTAGTATGAAAAAGTAGTCCAAAATCTTATCTCTCTATTGTGGTTTCTATACTTTCATTTCCGATAAGTACTAGATAGAAAACTGACATACATACATTGGATGGACTTTTATTCATAAAAAATATACATGATGGTCAGGAACTGTCTGAAGAGCCTGTAAGGGTGTTGCTCGGTAGGTTGTATTGAGAAATAATTTTTCAGTAAAAATTCGATACGTTGCACGGTTTTCGAGTTAATTAGCATTGAAATTAGCCAATCAAGCCTTTGCACATGCACATTCGTGCGGCCCAAAAAAGGTAGTGTTGCCAAATATGGTCTTCATTTGCTTTCCTCAAACCAAACAAGAGAGCGATATATAAATTGGACGTGGGTCTGTAGTAAGGATAGAACCTGAGCCAAAGGCTGAGCAGTCTTGTGCACTATCATCTATGCTATGAGAACAACTGACCTAACTGTATTTTTGGGCCACATGAATTTGTGCACACAAGTCTGATTCGCTGACTTCAGTGTTAATTAACTAACAAATAGCGCAACATATCAAATTTCTTTCTTAACAATTATTCTTCAGCACAACATACCCTACAACACCCTTAAAAGCTTCTGCAGACCTTCTGACCAACCCACATTTCTTGTACAGTTTCTTGTGTTCCAGGTGAATCCATTACGGATCCGTTAAGAATGAAACAAGTCCTTCATTCCTTGCATCTTCACTGCTTTACCCCTTGCACGACATGTCCCACAAACATCCCCAGTCCTTAAACTTCTCCGGAAACTGTCATCAGTGTTTTTGCTGCCTCCTGTAATCGTAAGCGCAGTGACGAGACATGGAACCCTTGTCAGGTGACCGGCAAAATATTGCTGCTACATGCGGCACAATTTGTCAGGCTGAAGTGGTGCACAGATCGGCTTTTAGGCGCTCATATGCAATGAACAGCACAACAACAAAAAATTGATCGGTCGGACGGCCAACAAGCTTACACACGCCAATTTATCTGACGGTCTGCCAATAAATTGTCAAGTATGTGGGACCCATAGATATGAATTCTTTCAATTTTCCTATGTGCGCATGCAAAATTTCCGTTTCCTCCAATAAGTAGTGTAGCTGTAGTAAGGTTTCAAAATTGCATCTCTAAGTGTTGTACCCTACAAGCATTGTGTTGTTATTGAATTTCTCTTTTCGGAGAAAGGGACCGTGGGGAATATTCGCAAATGTTTGTGTGAAGTCTATCAAGCATCTCTATTCAGTAGAAGTACAGTTGGTTGCTGGGGACATAAGGTGAGGTTATCAGAACGCGGTTCAGTGGCACCTCATGACTGCAGCAAGCAGGGAGACTGTTGGCATTGCAAAGGAACTGTAGATGCAGTTATCCATGCATGCTCTTGAGGATTGCGTGCATGGTGGGTCCCAAACTGCTTTACAGAGGAATAGTTAAAAAAAAAAAAACTAATACATTTGTTCTGAAGTGATGCAACACTTCTTAGCTTAGGGGGAGGCCGTTTTATCGCAGATTGTAACAGACGATGAAACCAAACTGAGCATGAGAAATAAATATATTTACATTCACTGGAATAGTGTCATCCCTGCGCACTGAAGAAATGACTTCACGACCAGAACAAGGACTTGTGCCAAGAAGGCATACATTCCTTTGTGTCTCACTCGAGGTATGCCATAGGACTGGAAAGGAGATTATGCGGAAAAATAGGGTGTCTAGATAAAACATCATTCTTTCATGGTGTGAAGTAAATAATTGTTGAAAGAAAAATGTTGAGCATTATTTTCTGAGCAACCCTCATATGTATAAATGGCCAGTATAATGCTAGGCGAGTAAATATATTTTTAGTAAATTTATGGAAGTACCACATTACTTGAACTGCACAATCGACATCATAATGGCGTTCTCTTATTTGAGCAATGGGTTACATAAGTAACTAAAGATAGTGTGATACAGATTTGTAGTTGTAGATAACTGACAATACTGTGAACATTACATCCCACTGACACCTTTGTGAACATTTCTAGTTAATATATTGTGCTTGGGAAAAAAATTGTGTTTGGGAATGCTTCCAAACAGAACACCTTCACTACACTATTTCTAATTGTACAGTCAAGCATGTTCTTCATTAAGCATCCCTACCAGGATGCAATATGTATTTAATGTAGTAGTTACTGTTGTTTCAAATTAAAAAACACTATTAATCCTATTATTTGTTTATTATGTAGATAAGAATAGATATTACCTGTCTTTTGCAACTAAACATTTATTATTTGTTTTAAAAATCATCTTTCCCCTATTCATGCTATACACCAACAGTAGTTCTTAAATCTTCCATTCTTTGTGAACACGGTCAAGTACTACACACAAGCAAACAAGGTTATTTCACACGAAACTCAAAACTGTGACATGAAGTTAATTTAAAATTTATGTCATGTCGGTCTTGTGCTCACACATCACACAAGAACCAGTAAGCACACAAAAAGAATAGAAGATACAAAAACTACTGATGAAGCCTAATATGATTAGGTGAAAAGTATTTAGTTAAAAGCGATACGAGTAGTAAACATGCAGTTGCAATGGACGTATAAATCCGTTGTTGTCCACACGATAAACATAACTGCAGTGGCAACTGCGTCAGAATTGCTGTGAATATTAGCGACACAATTAACTCCTCCTTTTCATATTTCTCCCAGAGGCACCAGAAATCGATCCAATAATAGTGAAGCCAGACCTCCAGCAAGGCATGCGGATGAATCTGATGTGTGTCGTGAGCAAAGGAGACTTCCCGATTGCTATACAATGGCTAAAAAATGGAGTAGCAATAAAGCACGAACAAGAAGTGTCTGAGAAGAGCTTTGACGAGTATTCGAGCACCCTCAGTTTCAGCAGCCTTGCGATGAAACATACTGGAAATTACACTTGTCGAGCATCGAATGCTGCTGCCTCAAGAAACTACACAGTTGAAGTGGTTGTTAATGGTATCACCTTTAGCAGATATTTGTAGTATACAAAATAATTTCACTTTAGAATTTACTTATTTATTTATTAAATCTTTTAGACACTATCACTAACATTACAGGAAATCTGTCATTCTTATCTCAGATAATTTCAGAAATCGTTGCATCAAGAGAAAAATACTAAAACTACTGGAGTTTTGTCATAGCATATTGTAGATATAATTTTGTAAGGAAATATGCAGTAGTTCCCACTACGAAGAGTTAATGGTGCATGCACATCAAACTGAGGTTTTAAAATTCATTAGAAGACACCTGTCTCCACCACGATCCCCCATACCACTGTAAACACGTACAAACAATACACTATGGTCATATGGACTGTGCATAGCAGCACAGTTGGTCTTGGATGATTCAATTCAGTTATATGCAGTGCTAATGATGCCAGCACGATAGCATATTTGTCCAAGTGTACACAGTCTGATTCAAATTATCTGGACACCCGTCAGTGGACATTAATACAGAGTGTGTCCATGCTTTGCCTTTATGATGGCCTGAACTCTTCTGGGAACAGTTTCAGTGAGGGCCTGAATATTTGTGAGGAATGGCAGTCTATTGATCATAAGGATCAATAATTAGAGAAGGTGGTGATGTCAGATGCTGAGATGAAGAGCAAACATCCCAGAAGTGTTCCATCGGTTTCAGATAGGGACGCTGTGCTAGCCACTCCATTTTCAGACTATTATTGTCCAAAACCATTGCCTCACAGATGCTGCTTTACGACAGTGCCATGTCGATTCAAACAATCGTCGTCTCCGAATTGTCCCTCTGCTGTACACACTACACAATGTAGCAAAATTTGGTCGCATTCTGTGTACAGTGTGATGAACGGGCCCATACCGTAACACCACCTCTTCTGTACTTCGCTGATGGCACTACACATGCTGGCAGGTAACTTTCTTCAGTCGTGAGCACAGGGACTGCCACAGGATACAGCAATATTCATCACTCCAGATCACACGTTTCCTATCATTCACTGTCCATTGGCATCTCTACACCATCTCAAGTGTTGCTTAGCATTGACTATACAAATTTGTTGCTTAGAAGGAGCTACTCGACCATTTTACCGCTTTCATTTGTACTTCTTATGCACAGTCATTGTGCTGCCGGGGTTGCTGGTAGCACTTTGGAACGCGCAAGTGATTCCAGCCATTAATATCATGCGATTTCGTACAGCCACCCTGCTCAGTGCTTGACGATCCCTGTCTGTCGGTAAACAAAGTCTGTTTAGTCTGTTTGGTGTCAGTTTAGACGTGGTTGTTTCTTCACATTCCACTTCAGAATCATATCACCAATAGTCGACTTTGGCTGCTTTAAGTGAGTTGAAATATCCCTGGCGGATTTGTTACTCAGGTGAAAACCAAAGTCTAGTCCACGTTTGAAGCCACTAAACTCTCGTGACTGACCCATTATCTGCTTGTCTACTGACAACATAGTACTCCCCACCTCCTTTCATACTGGTAGGTCCAGTTCACATAGGATGTCTGGATACTTTTGATCAGATAGCGTAAAATATCTATTGTCAGTATCAGTACTAAGGGTACTACATCCCACACTTGAGTTATATAATACAGAACCACCAGCAAGTGTAATCACAGTTCGTAATAACAGAGGCAATCTCATGATCTCAGCACCTTCTGCTGACTGTAGGAATATTGTACATCACAAAAGTCGTAATCTATAACGTAGAAAAGACAGATTGCTACTTACCACAAAAAAGACACATCAGGTTGCAGACAGGCACAATTAAAAGGCACTCCATAATGCTTTTGGCCACAGCCTTCATCAGCGAAAGCGAAACCACACCATTCATACACAAACAAGCACACATTATGCACACGTGACCACCAACTCTGACAGCTCGGTGTGCTAGAGTATGTGGTCGTGAGAGAGAGAAAAGGAGAGATGGAGGGGGACGGGAGAGGAGAGGAGTGCTATTTACATACAGTTGTAAAAATATTTTTGGCAGAATCAAAAATCACCAGTGAAGTATTTATGCTCACTGATGGTTCTTTATTTTTACAAATTCCCTATTTTCTTTTCAGTGTTATTATCCTATCTTATTTGTTCATGTTGCATTCCATATTTTAAAACTTTGTCTTAATTTTCTTCTGTGCAGTACTTTTGTTGATCTAACATATTGAATGTTGACCGAATCAGTCCTATAAGAGATTATAAAGTTGACTTAGTAATTAATTAAATTCTCATATTCAGTTGTCAAGAACACAGATTATCAAAAGTAATCCAAGATAATTGCAAGAGAGATCAAAGATGGAAACAACAAACTACTACTGTACAACTTATCAACAAAGTAAAAAAATCCATAATTGTTCCCTGAACCCCAATAAGTTCTTGGGATGTTAATTAGTGAACTCAGAAAATCTTCAGCTGGCAGCATCACTGATGCTTATTTTTTATTGATACCTTCATCAAAAATCAGCTTGTTGTTTGTCCACATTAACAGACTTGATACTGAACTTCCCTGTGTTGGTTAGATCCCAAATATAGTGGCGCACCAGATCAGTGTGTTCTGTTTCAACATCATGCACACCATTGTGACTCACAATAGAAAATTTCAAAGTGTAAATAAACAACCTTGATGAAATTTAATGGCAATAAATATTTTTGTTTGTGCCAGTTTCACTTTTAAGGGGTAAAACACACTCCAAAACATAATTTGGCATATTAGATTTCATTTGCATATCTTTGAAATGATGATATATAAAAAGTTTTTCATATAAAAGTTGATATGGAACTATTGAGCTGGTAAACTATATTATAAACTTTCTTAATAACTTGAAATTTTGCAAAATAACCTAGCATTAATTAATTACAAAAAATTAAAACTTCTGTTGCAGCATAAATTAAAGAAGTTTTCAAGTGACATACATTTATGTGTAATAAAGCTGGTTTCTGAAACAACCATTTTGGGAAAATAAGCTACAGCATTGTGTTGTTGGAGTATTTTCAACATATTTTTTTAAAATATCCAAACATTCATTATTGTACGAATTATTTATGTCACTCATACTTGTTTTCATTTTTAAATTAGTGGTTTATATTTTGCATTCATTATTATTATACTATTATTCCTATTTAGTTTACCTCCTCAGATGTGCATACTTTGTTAATTGAAAATAATGAGTAACTCATTATTATGATACAAAATCATTAAAGTAATAAAACTCTGTAAGGAAATACTTAAAATGTAATGGTTTTTAACACCACAGACATAAAATGAACGAAATTTCTGCACATATTTTACTGGTACAAGACTCTGAAGACAATAAAAACAAAATTCAGCAGGATTTCAAATTGTTGCAGGTGATTATATATATATATATATATATATATATATATATATATATATATATATATATAATGTGTGTGTGTGTTATGCATATTCAGTATATTGGTAAGTTCTTGGCAAAGAGAACTTCTTATGTACTAGCGACTGCAGCTTGATTATATTGTTTCTCAAGTGGAGATTAACATCATTATCATTCAACAGAACTAGATCTGAAAATTTTCTCACAAAGTTCTTCAAACATTTAGAGCTGTATACGACCCACAGCTGTACCATGCTGTCACTCCTTTTGTTTTCGCCGGATGCACAAGTTCCTTATCTTCAGGCATAATGCTCTAAACACTTCTTTCTCTTTGACCACCCCAAAAATGTAAAAATAATAGAGATTTTTCTCCCTCACTGGGAAACAAAGCATCATTCAAACATCTTTTGACGTAGTCAGACATGTGTTTACCAGATTTCGATGCTGGCACAAAGACATTGGGGGCTTCAAAAAGCGATTTTCAAATTTTCAGTCCAAACTCACCATTAGTTTCTTTCAAACCTATGAAGAGGTGGGTGGTCGGTGTGAAAAAATCATTTAGAGTGTCGTACCCAAGGACAAGAAGCTTCTGCATCTGGTGAATCCAAAGGGCACAGATACAACTATGGAATGTATACAGCTTCCAATACTAGAAAAAGTTTGTGAGGAGATTTTCGGATCTAGGACTGTTTAATAATTATGTCTCCACTTTAGAAACAATATAATGTAGTTGCAGTGACCACTACATAATTAATTATCTTTTCCAAGGTTACGAATGTACTGAAAAATACCTGACATATATCAGGATATTTAGAGAATCAACCACTACATTTCGAAATCCTTCTGAAATTTGTTTTGTATTGTATTCTCTGTCATGTATATTATGTGAAAAAAAATTTGTTCATTTAATGTTCATTGTGTAGAAGAGAAGTTACAGTTTAAGCTTTTCCTTACATTATTGAAATGATTTGGTGTCATAATAATGAGTTACTTATTATTTTAAATTACCAAAATAATGATCTGAAACATAAAAAGCACTCCGTCTTCAGACCACGAGTGGCCTACTGGGACCATCCAACCTCCGTGTCATCCTCAGTGGAGGATGCGGATAGGAGGGACGTGGGGTCAGCACACCACTCTCCCAGTCGTGATGATGGTATTCTTGACCGAAGCTGCTACTATTCGGTCGAGCAGCTCCTCAATTGGCATCACGAGGCTGAGTGCACCCCGAAAAATGGCAACAGCGCATGGCGGCCTGGATGGTCACCCATCCAAGTGCCGACCACGCACGACAGCGATTAACTTCGAAGATCTCACGGAAACCAGTGTATCCACTGCAGCAAGGCCATTGCCCTCTGAAACATAAATATAAATAAAAAAAAAGTAATAATGAATGTTTAGATTCTTTAATTAGGTATGATGAAAATAGTCAAATGGCACTGATACATCTTATTTTCCAAAAATGGTATTTCAGAAACCAGCTTTATCACACATGGACAACTGTGTCTTGTAAGCTTCTTTAATTTATGTTTTAACAAAAGTTTTCATTTTTTGTTATTAATTAATGGTGGTTGGGTATTTGCAGAATTTCAGTTTATTACGAAAGTTGATGATACAGTTTTCACGTTTGTTGGTTACATACCAACTTTTACACGACAAACCCTTTCACATTTCATCGTTTCAAAGATATACCCACTGAACCCAATATGCCAGATTATCTTTTAGGGATGTGTTTTACCCCTTAAATGTGAAACTGGGCACATACAAAAAATGTTATTGCAGCATTTTGCCCCCTCCACTTACCTTCCATGCTTCATCAAGATCATTCATTTACACTCGTGAATGATCCTTTGTCAGTGCAACGACCACAGAACACATTTCTGCATCTTGTCTACATATTCATCTGTACTCTGCAAACCACTGCGATGTGCATAAGAGAGGGTATATCCTACTGTACCAGTTATTAGGATTATTCCCCATTCCATTCATATACGGAGTGCAGGAAGAATGATTGTTTAAATGCCTCTGTGCGTGCAGTAATTATTCTAATCTTATCGTTATGATCCCTGTGTGAGCAATGCATAGGAGTTTATAGTATATTCCAAGAGTTATGATTTAAAGCCAGTTCTTGTAACTTAATAAGTTCTCAGGATAGATTATGTCTATCTTCAAGAGTCTGTTAGTTCAGTTTCTTTTGCATCTCTGTGACACTCTCCCATGGATCAAAAAAACCTGTGACCACTCATGCTGCCCTGCTCTGTTTATGTTCAGTATTCCCTGTTAGTCCTATTTGTTGTGGGTCCCACATACTTGAACAACTGATTAGTAAGCAACCATTTTTGTGGATTGGATGGATTTTCCTAGAAGTCTTCCAATAAAACATAGTCTACTACCTATTTTACCCACAACTGCTCCTATGTGATACTCCTGTGAAGTGATACACCGAGGCATTTGTATGAGTTGACTGATTCAGACCATGCCTCACTCATACTATAGTCATAGGCTGCTACCTTTTTCCGTTTTGTGAAGTACACAGCTTTATATTTCTGAAAACTTAAAGCAAGTTGCCAGTCTTTGCATCACTTTGAAATCAAGTCTGACTGAACATTTAAGCAGCTTCTTTCAAACAGTACTCCATTGGAGATGACTGCATCATTTGCAGGAAGTCTGACATTATTATTAATTTTGTCTGCAATATCATTACTGTGCTACACGAATATCAAGTCTCCACAATCTTCTCTGGGGCACACCCGAAGTTACTTCTACATCTGTCGTTGACTCTCTGTCCGAGATAACTTCCTGCGACCTCCCTACCAGCAAATCCACAGCTCAGTCACAAAGCATGCTTGATAATTTCCTACTACTGGGCATGACTTTTGTTTTAGCGATCTGTGATAGATTACAGTGAAATTTTAGTACAGATTCTGATAGGAGTTCCATTGAGCCCCAGAAATTTGTTGAGTTTTAACTATTTAACCTGTTTCTCAGTGTCACTGAGACAAATATCTATTTCACTCATATTTTCAATGTTACGAAAATTAAATTGGGGCAATTCTGCCGGCCGGTGTGGCCGAGCGGTTCTAGGCGCTTCAGTGTGGAACCGCGCGGCCGCTACGGTCGCAGGTTCGAATCCTGCCTCGGGCATGGATGCGTGTGACGTCCTTATGTTAGTTAGGTTTAAGTTGTTGTAAGTTCTAGGGGACTGATGACCTCAGATGTTAACTCCGATAGTGCTCAGAGCCATTTGGGGCAGTTCTCATGGGTCCCCCTTTGTAAAGGAAAATTTGGAAATGGAGTTATGCGTTTCTGGTTTCGTTTTCCTACCCTCCGTGTCAGTTCTGTCTCATCCACAAGTGACCAGACAATGGTGTTTCACTGTTTTTAACACACAACTCACGAAACAGTTCTAATAGGTATATTGCTTCCTGCACTGCTGTTGCTTGGGCCATGTATTCGGTTTTCATAGCTGATACAGCAACGCTTTGTTGCTGTTCTGAATTCCACAAAATTGCCGTCCCAGCTAACTTAAAACTATAGCCCATCGTTGATCAATATCCGACACATAATCAGCATCCGGAAGCCTTCAGTTTCGGTTGTCCCACTTTTTCATAAAGCTAATCCTACATTAGCATCAACAAAAGCAAAACGAGGATGATCGATACTAGTCGAATAAAATCAGACAATAGTGACGGAGTTATATTAGGAAATGAGAAACTAAATGTAGTATATGAGTTTCTCTCTTTGGGCAGCAAAATAACTAATGTTGTCCAAAGTAGAGAGGATATGATATGTAGACTGCCAATGGCAAGAAAAGTATTTCTAAAGAAGAGAAATTTCTTAACACGAATAGAGATTTAAGTATTAGAAAGTCTTTTCTGAAGGTAATTGTCTGAAGTTTACCCCTGTATGGAAGTGAAACATGGACGATGAACGGTTCAGGCAACAAGAGAATAGAAAATTTTGAAATGTGATGCTATAGAACAGTTCTGAAGCTCAGATGAGTAGGTCATGTAAACAATGAGGAGGTACTGAACAGAGTATGGAAAAAAAGAAATTTTGTGGCACAATTTGACTAAAGGAAGGGATCAGTTGATAGGACACATTCTGAAACATCAAGTTATCACCAGTTTAATATTGGGAGGAGGTGTGTGTGTGGGGGGGGGGGGGGCTGGGGGATAAAAATTGTCAAGGGAGAGCATGAGACAAATATAGTAAGCAGGTTCAAAAGGATGTTGTAGAGTAGCATGGAGAGCTGCATGAAACCAGTCTTTGGACTAGGAGACCAAAACAACAACAGTCCTGCACTGACTGTGCCTTTGGTGTATCTCATATTTCGTTTGACTTGTTATCAGTGGACTTTTCGATAATATTGCAGTTAAATCTGCTTACCAACCCCATAGCATATGCTATGTCCAGTCTTGTGCCTTGAGCAAATGTAAGAGTTAACCAGCGGCTTGCTGATAAGGAATGTGATGTAACAGAAGTTCTTCCCCATCTGCCAATTTTCTTCACATTTAGGTAGCTGTAAACCAGGTTCAAGTGGATGTGCAACCAGACTGCAATCTTCCTCAGCATGCAGTATTTCTTGAATATGTCTGCTGCATTTTTTTGCATCGATTGATGCAAATCATCCTCAGTTTTCTGTCTCATTTTACTTTCATGCCAAGACACAAATGGAGTTCACCAAGATCTCTCACCTTCAATTGATTCATTAATTCTTTCTTCCAATTATTATTTCTGTTGGAGGAGATGATCAAGTCATTGACACAAACTGTCAAAATGAATATATTCTACGGTAAAAGCATGGCTCGCATTCTGACTGACTTAGATTGATTTTGTGTGGTATTACATGTAACTTCTCATTCAAGATGTGTGAAGCCAGCTTTAGACTGCAAATTGCTTTCTTTGGTTTTCAAACCTTCATCTCCTTCCCCTTCTTCACCTAGCATTCAGGATCATGAGTGCAAGCTTCTTCATCGATATCGCCCTACAGGAATATGGTCCAAAGATCCACGTGTTCAGTGTCAAGATAAACTTCAGCGTGCTAAAGATAACAGGGCACAAAGTGAGGAATAACTAACAGGAGAGAGGAATATTTCATCAATGTCCACTCTTGGCATTTGTGAATTACCTATTCTAACAAAATGAGCCTTATAATGTTCAATTTCACCATTTGCCTTTTCTTTGACTGAGAACTCATTGGTAAACAAGTGTGGCAAACTGGTCAAAATGCAAATGTTGTTTTTAAGTAATGACTCACATACATCATTTAACACTCTCTTCCATTTTTCACAATCATTGCCACTCATTGCTTTTATATATGACTGTGGTTCATGGTTAATAGGAAAACAAGCAAAATCATCAATAAAATGTTTGGGGTTTGTTTTTCTTGTCCATGATGATTTTCTAATTTCTGACAGCACTGGTTTTGCATTTGATTGACCAGTTTTCCAATCAACAATGTCATTCATTGTCTGCTTAGAGCCGCCTTGTGCTAATTCGAGATAAACTGCATTTTAGTAACATCAGAATATTGTGTTTCTGCTTTTTTAAGTATGTTAGCTAACGCTGCCGACAGAGCTCATGCCATACCTTCTGCTCTATGTACCTGAGCCCATAACATTATTGTCAGCCGGATTACTGCTCACGATGTTCTTCCCGCATTCGTGTTTTGAATTTTCAGTGCACTTCACATCAAGGACCTTCACAATTGACCTTGGTGAATTTGCGTCAATTAAAAGATATGTCTTTAAAATCTTCACATCATCTTTCATCATTTTTGTTGCATAATACCGCACTGTACTTCACCAAACAATACGCAAAACCCACTGCTTGTCATTTGACTGACAGCAACTTTTATCTAAGGCCTTTGGAACACATGCAATGTCATTAATAGTTATCTGCTTAGTCTTGCCTATTGATGTCTGCGATTGCTGTTATCTACTGCTGTAACTTTTGTATTTGTGATCAATTCGAAACTGTTGAATGAGGGTCTCTCATTCATCCTGTCGTCTACATCCCGAATCTACTTACCAAGCATCACCATGACACGAAGATACAGTTAGTGCCATCAATGTATTTTTGGTTTTCACTTTTCACTGTGGCCTTTTCATAGAATTTGACGATTTATATAGTTTCTTCTTAGTTCTACACTCATTTGGTAAATGACCAATTTTGTTTCTAGGGCTGGGGTACATGTGATAGTCACTTTGGTACATTCTGATAGTACTCACGGAATTGTTTACACTAGGGGTAAATTTTTGGTGAGAGTTACTGTCGGATAGATAATTGCAAGTACTTTCTTTGTGCGTATGAGAGTCTTGCGAGAGCAGATGTCGAAAACGCTTATACACAGCAGGCGAGAGTGTCTGTGAAAGCTGAGAGAGTACTATCCGCGAGATTTTTCTGTCGCAGTTCCGGCGTGAAGGAAGAGGCTACGATGGAAGAGCATAGGGTTACAGCTGCACTTTCAATACTTTTTGCTACAAATAAAAAACCTAAGCGACTATGTTCGTGTTGGATAAGAGTGTGCATTAGATGACTGTATGATTGTGGAGCATGCAAGTCTCTCATTGTAGTGCTTGTGGTAGAAGATCCACAAAATCTAAATTTTAAGAAAATAACAGCAATAGAGGTGGAAATAATACTCCTTTAACTGACCCAAAAATTGACAAGCTAGATGCTATTATGCATAAATCTGTCAGTGTTAAAGAAACACTGCTTGTGACAATAATATTTCTAGCATCAGGTACTTTTATCCTCTTTAACATTTGGTACAGTCAAATTATGATGAAATAACATTACACCAGATTTCATCTTGATACACGTACTCATTCAGAAGCCAAACAGGGCTAACACCTGATAAATGAAGTATCTCTGGACATAAATTTATTTAAACAATTTTACTTTAATTGACTTAAGGAACCACTCGTAAATTTCTGAAAGTCTGTTCTTCAACTCCCAATACAATAACATAATTAGTAAATACTATGTCATATAAACTTGTAGCTACAGTTGTATTAGTTACAGTTAAATGGCGATCCCGAGAACCATAGATGGACCTTACCCTCAGCGGGATGGTTTGCGTCCCTCAGAGATACAGACAGCTGTGCCGTTAAGTGCAACCAAGGCGGAGTAGTATCTGTTGAGATGCCAGACAAACATGTTGTTCCTGAAAAGCGGCAGCCGTCTTTTCTGTAACTGGAGAGGCAACAAATCTGGATGAGAGTCTGATCCGGTCGTGAATGATTGGTTGATTGATTTATTAAGGGGATTATGGGACTAAACAGCCAGATCATCAGTCCTGCAATTCAAAAGTTGTTTGTGTAAGATAGAGCGTCCGCTACAAGTGGGCGGATCCAGTCAGAAGGATCAAAATATAAAGCGATGAAGTTAAAGCACACTCAGTACAAGGCATAAAAGAGTAGGACAAATCTAAAAACTAAAAAAAGATGGATAAAAGAGCGGTCCTTGCACGGGGGACTGGTCATGGATCCCAGGCGTAGAAAACATGGAGAGAGGCCCCAACCACAATCACTGCCCCTGCTCCAAGAATAAAGCAAAACCTTATAACTGAAATTAAAGCCACTTTCACTTAGGAAACTGAGGACCAGATCAGCCATATGTGAATCGTCTGCTGAGATTAAAGACAATGTCTGTAGCTAGTATGAAGGGCTAGAAGTAGAGGACACTCCACGAATATATGGGATGCTGTCACTCTCACTCCACAGCCACAGTGTGTGGGTGTCTCGATATGCAAGAGAAATCAATGGGTGAGCCTAGTATGACTGATGCATGGGTGGCATAAGACAGTAGACTCCTCCCAATAGGAGCGGAAGAAAGAGCACCAAACTGCAGTAGTCTCTTTGATTGTGTGGCGATTTTTACTGAGAGCAGTAGTGCACCAGATGTCATTCCACCATTGTGGAAAGAGGACATGATGTGTGTCCGCATATCTGTGCTTGAAATCATGAAAAGGAATGGGGGGTGTATATCTGCCTGTCCAGAAAAAACGGTCAGCCTAATCATTCCCTGGGATACCCACGTAACTAGGGACCAAGAGGAAGGCAACGGAGCAGATGGCATGGCCAAAGGCAGAGAGAAGGTCATGGATAGCAGAGGCCAAAGAGTGACGAGAGTAGCACTGGTCTATAGCCTGCAAGCTACTCATCAAATCGGTACATATTAAAACACTTTGGAGGGAGACCTGAGAAACAAAATGGAGGACATTATCAATGGCTAGCAGCGTTGCTGTGAACACACTCCATGTCCTGGCAGTAAATGGTGAATTCTTTAGGGTGGAATGTACAAGACGCCAGAATATCACAGGGTTGAGAGAGAGCTTAGGACCTGGAATAGGTCGGTCCTAATCAATGGTCGCCGGCCGCAGTGGCCGTGCGGTTCTAGGCGCTGCATTCCAGAACCACGGGACTGCTACGGTCGCAGGTTCGAATCCAGCCTAAGGCATGGATGTGTGTGATGTCCTTAGGTTAGTTAGGTTTAAGTAGTTCTAAGTTCTAGGGGACTGATGACCTAATATGTTAAGTCCTATAGTGCTCAGAGCCAGTCAATGGTCAAGGCACAATCCAAGTGGGGGTGGGTTGGGTTTGGGTTGATTTGGGGGGAGGAGACCAAACTGTGAGGTCATTGGTCACATCGGATAGGGAAGGATGGGGAAGGAAGTCAGCCATGCCCTTTCAAAGGAACCATCCTGGCATTTGCCTGCATCAATTTAGGAAAATCATAGAAAACCTAAATCAGGATGGATGGTCGCGGGACTGAACCATTGACCTGCCGAATGCGATTCCAATGTGCTAACCACTGCGCCACCTCGCTTGTTGAAGGGGGGGGGGGAGGTTCGAGGAAACATACGAGACAATTTCCAGTGAGTGGAGATGGTGATCCCGACAGAGGGAAGCGAGACACATTCCAACCAGCAGTACCAACCAAGGGCAGGTATTAGGTGAAAGACATCGCTTATTTGCAAAGAGGATGGGGTACACGAGATGGACAGGGAATCGTCGGATGGTGAATGCATAAGAAACTAGGAGTTGGCTCCATCGTATCTATTGAGGGCAAATCCCTGTTTCTGCGAGGAGACTGTCGACGGGACTAGTGCAAAATGTACCAATAGCCAGATGCATCCACTAGTGGTGAACAGAAACAATTAGTTTCAGAGTGGAAGGTGCTGCTGAGCCATTAATATGACAACCATAATCTAGTCTGGACAAAACCATGGCGTGGTAGAGATGTAGAAGAGTATCACAGTCTGCATCTCAAGATGTGTGGGTCAGGAGACAGAGATCATTAAGCTTGTGCATACATGTAGTCTCAAGGTGACAAGTATAGGGGACCCACGTCAGCTTTTTATCAAAATTAAGGCCCAAGAAATGGGTCATCACTACAACATGTAGGCGCTGGTCGCCTACATAAAGTTCTGGACTTGGGTGTACTGTGGGTTGATTGCAAGAATGCATAATCCACATTTTGAAGGGAGAATACTGGAAGCCATGGGAAATGGCCCATGCAGAGGCCCATCAAATGTTGCCTTGGATCTGGCATTCAGTAGATACTACCGAGTGGGCACTGAACCAGATGCAAAAATTGTCGACATACAATGCTGGGGTAACCAGAGGCCCAACAGAGGTTACAAGCCCATTGATGGCAATGACGAAGTGTGTGACACTTAACACAGAACTCTGTGGGACACCATCCTCCTGAATCCGAGGGATGCTGAATGAAGTGCCAACTCGAACCCAGAAGAGACACTCATATAAAAACTCGGGGATAAAAATTGGATGGGTGCCACAAAATCTCCAGTCATGGACGGCAACCAAAATGTGATGGCACCAAGCAGCGTCGAATACCTTATGTAGATCAAAGAAGGCCACAACAATGTGTCAAAGGTTAGTAAAAGCCTGTCGGTTTCCAATCTGAGTAAATGGTCAGTTGTAAGTTGTCCTTCTCAGAAGCCACACTGATACGAGGACAAAAGGTCCTGACATTCGAGTACCCAACACAATCAAAAGCTAACCATCCTCTCAAGCAGTTTGGAAAGTGTGTTGGTCAGGCTAATAGGGTGGTAGTTGTCGAGGGACATTGGGTTTTTCCCAGGCTTAAGGCCGCCTCGCCATTATGAGGGGAAAGCACCTTGAGCCACATGTGGTTGAAGATCATGAGTAGATGTTGATTCTGGGTGATGTCCAAGTATTACGTCTTGTGGTCGTGGATGGAATCCAGGGCCTGGGGCCGTGTCATGTGAAGAGGTAAGAGCCTGCATGGGGTCATAATAGGGTTCAGCTTTGTGGGGGCTGAAACAGTGTGTGTGTGTGTGGGGGGGGGGGGGTCATTTCAGGTTGTCATTTCTGCCTGAGAAAGGCCACAGGATAAGAAGAGGATGCCAATGAGGTTGCAAAGTATGTCGCGAGGTACCAACTGATCAGTGCAGAGAGCACACTGTAGGATAAGACCCTGGACAGTTGATTGTCACTAGCAGCCCAGAATGCTACGGAGGTTAGACAAAACCAGCAATGATGAGGCGTACATTCCCAGGGAGGAAACATAGCTCTCCCAGCATTCCTTTGTACGTTGCTTAATAAGGTAGTGAGCCTTAGCAAGGAGATGCTTAAAAGCAAGAAGGTTCGTCTGTTGTGAATGGTGTTGTTTAAATTGTTGCAGCACCCATCAGTGGTCCTGGATAGCGACTGCCACATCCTTAGTCCACCACGGTACTGATCGACAGCGAGGGTTATGTGTGGATAGGGAGATAGCACTGCCAGTGGTATGGAGAAGAGTGGCAGACGTGTCTTGCATTACCGCATCAATGCAGTCTGAGAGAGAGGTGTCTAAGTGCACAGTAGATGTATATAAAGGCCAACTGGCTCTGCGGAATGCCCTGCATGGAGGCCTTCTTCTTCTCTTTTAGAGTCTGAGGGGCCAGGGCATAGAGAGAGAGCAGGCTTCCCCAAGATCTGGAACCGAAAGAGAGTGGGTGACCTTGGAGTGCACAGACAGTGCATTCTGAGGGTGACTTGTGGTAGCAGGCCTCCGTCCTGAGAGACGCTAGGGGCGGGAGTCCTGGAGAGGGAGGCCCATCACCAGCAGGTGCCGAAGAAGAGGGGTCACTTCTTCAGCCAAGGAGGGAGAGCGGCACTCAGAGGGGAGGACGTGGGAACCGTATGGGAAGGAGAGATGAGAGGGGGACAGGAATGGAGTAAGGAAGAGATAGAAGGGGGAAAGGACGTAACAGAGGCAGAAGTATGAGAAATCGACACTGTGTGGAGTCGTCGCATTTTTGTTGAATTCTTTCATGTAAACTGGACAATCT
Source organism: Schistocerca piceifrons (assembly GCF_021461385.2). Taxonomy (NCBI): domain Eukaryota; kingdom Metazoa; phylum Arthropoda; class Insecta; order Orthoptera; family Acrididae; genus Schistocerca; species Schistocerca piceifrons. The sequence goes on along the minus strand of NC_060149.1, from coordinate 867,195,031 downwards.
GGCGAGCGTGGAAAGTAGCAGTCATGTCAGTTGACACACTTAGGTGCTGGATCACAGGGGCTTCCCTCATAGAGTGGGTGGCCACAGTCACCACACAGAGGGTCCGCCATACAGTGGGAAAACATATGCCCAAAATGCAAGCACTGAAAACACCTCATGGGTAGTGGGACATATGGCTTCACTTCACAGCTGCAACACATGACCTTAACCTTCTCTGGGAGGATATCTCCATCGAAAGCCAGAATAAAGCCACCAGTATTGGTGTGGTTGTCTTTATGACCATTCTGCACACATCAAACAAAATGAATGCAGCATCACTCCACATTAGCCTGGAATTTCTCATCAGTTTGCAAGATGAGGTCCCTATTAAAATCCAGTCCCTGGACCATCTTCAGGGATTGGTGAGGGGTAGCTGACACAGAGCTGTTTCCAAGGTAAACACAAGCACAAAGGGCTGCTGGTTGGGCAGCAGAAGAAGCTTTGAGCCTGACCACATCTTACTGGGTGACTCCATTTTGCCAAACTTGTTCTCCATATTCTCCACAAAAACAATGGCTTTGTGGCAGGAAAGAGAAGGCTGCAGGGTCATACGAAACAGCATTCAACAATCTGCTCTGCTCGGATAGACAGCCATTTGAGAATCGTCAAATTTTTACAGCTTGATATGCTTCACACACCAAGCATCCGCCCTGATACCACCCACTCCGACCAGGGGCTCTCCCCATAGGTGCCACCCAACCACAGCCATGGTCGTCTGGCATGGTAGCCGATCGTGGGAGTTTTGGTGCTTCAGGATGACAAGCAACTACTCCTTGGCATTTATCAGGAGGGAACAGCTCTGGTATCAGTAGTGTGATCCCTGTGTTGTCAGAAGGCTCAGCCAGATAGATACATAACAGCCCCACCACATTGAATGGCTACACATGCTAGTGATGTAGTAGGGCGGAGGGGGGCTGTAGTGGGAAAGGAAGGGGGGAGAAGAATCCATGCTATAGACGCTAGGGAGGGAGTTCTTCCCCAAATAGCCCACACTAAAGACAGAAAATTTAAAAGTGGGGGTCAAACCCCAAGGAGGGGGGGGGGGGGCAAAAACCTCAAAAAGAATGAAAGAACACCCAACAAGAACAAAATTGCAAGGAATAGAGGGAACCAGGCTAACAGCCAGGGCTACATAAATGAAAACAGCTAGGGAAGGAGCCAGGATGGGGAGGGAGGGGCACAGTGAAGGAAATGAAGCTCAGGAAGGAAGAATAGGCTGCAGTAGCTCTAGGCCCCGTGTGCACCACGCAATAACTTATGAACAGACCGCGAGCCCCCTGAGGGGGATATCCAAAACAGCCTTGCTGTGCTTATACTGCGAATAGCTCAAAGCAAGGGGAAACTACAGCTGTAATGTTTCCCGAGGGTGTACAGCAATACTGTATGATGAAATGATGATGGCATCTTGTTGCATAAGTATTCCAGAGATAAAATATCGCCTATTCGAATTTCCAGGCAGGTTTACTCAGGAGGGAAAAAAATGGCATTCTACGGATTGGAGCATGGAATATTATAGTTCTTAATAGGTGAGGTAGGTTAGAAAACTTAAAAAGGGAAATGGATAGGCTGAAGTTAGATATGGTGGTAACTAATGACGTTCGGTGGCAGTAGGTACCAGGCTTCTGGTCAGGTGAACACAGGGCTATAAATACAAAACTGAATAGTGATATAATGCAGGAGTAGGTTTAATAATGAATAAGAAAATGCAAATTCAGGCAAACTGCTATGAATAGCACAGTGAATGAATTATCGTAGCCAAGGTAGAAATAAAGCCCACGCCAACAATACAAGCACATATTCACATGCCAACTGTCTCTACTCATAATGACATGATTTAAAAATCTATGAAGATATAAAAGAAATTACTCAGATACAATAAGAAAATACAAATACAGGCAAGCTGCTATGAACAGCACAGTGAATGCATTATTGTAGCCAAGGTAGAAATGATGCCCACACTCACAGTAGTAGCACATATTTATATGCCAACTATCTCTGCAGATGATGATATGATTGAAGAAATGTATGAAGATATAAAAGAAATTACACAGTTACTTAAGGGAGACGAAATTTAATTGTGATGGTGGACTGGAATTCGATTGTAGTGAAAGGAAGAGAAGGAAAAATTGTAGGTGAGTATGGACTGGTGGAAAGGAATGAAAGAGAAAGTCGTTTGATATAATTTTGAACAGACCATATATCAATGTTTGCTAATACTTAGTTTAAGAATCATGAAGGAAGGTTCTATACATGGAAGAGACAAGGAGACACCAGAAGGTTTCAGACTAATTATGTAATGGTAAGACAAAAACTCTGGAACCAGATTCTAAATTGTAAGACATATTCAGGGGGAGATGGGGACTCTAACCACAGTTTACTGGTTATGAACTGTAGATTAAAAGAGAGGAAATTGCAAAAACTTAAGAAATTAAGGAGATGGGCATGATATTGCAGTGCTTGTGTTGATAAGAAGAACACAGGCACTGCAGTGAGCAAAGCCATTATAAAATATATGAAATGTGTTCCCAGTTGCGACTAGAAATGACTATCAGCTGTATAGGGGAATGATGACAATGAAAAATTGTGCCAGGCCAGGACTCGATCCCGGATTTTCCACTTTGTGCCAGGGGCAGCCTTAAATATGTTGGCTGACTGTGTACAACTCACAGCCAGACTCAAACTTCCATATGTCATCGTTCTTGCATCACGAGCTGTGCTTGTACACACATTATGTAATTCGCAAATGTTCTTGCATTGCATGTGTGTCCGAAGAAACATTGCATCATTCTTCTTAATAACACAGGCACTGCAATACTGTATTTACCCACCAAGACCAGGCAGCGACTTTCAATTAAAATGTACTCCACTGTATGGTAATTACATAATGTGTGTACAGGTACAGACTGTAACGCAAGAATGACTACATATGGTAGTTTGAGTGTGGCTGTGAGTCGTGCATGGATAACCAAAATGATAAAAGCGACTGGCTGCATAAAGCGAAAATCCGCATTTAGCCATATTTGAAATTTTTCCTTTAGGAATGGTCAGTTTCCTGAGCGATTAAAGTACTCAGTAGTAAAGCCGCTTTATAAAAGGGATAACGTTGATAATTTTAGACCTATTTCTATGCCATCAGTGTTTGCAAAAGTCATTGAAAAGGCTGTGTATGTAAGGATAATTGATCACTGCATATCACACGATTTGCTATCAAATGAACAGTTCGGCTTTAGAAGTCGTTTAACAACTGAAAATGCGATATTCTCTTTTCTCTGTGAGGTACTGGATGGGCTAAGCAAAAGGTTTCGAACGCTTGGCATATTTTTTGATTTAACTAAGGCATTTGATTGTGTAGATCACAAAATATTGCTCCAGAAGTTGGACCATTGCGGAATATGAGGAGTAGCTCACAATTGGTTCACCTTTTACTTTAGCAACAGGCAGCAAAAGGTCAATATTAACAATGTTGATAACGGCTGTGTTGTGGGGTCTGAGTGGGGTACTGTGAAGTGGTGGGTGCCCCAGGGATCAGTGTTGGGGCCACTCCTGTTCCTTATTTATATAAATGATATGCCCTCTAGTATTACGGGTAACTCTAAAATATTTCTGTTTGCTGATGATACTAGCTTGGTAGTAAAGGAGTTGTGTACAACATTGGCTTGGTTTCAAATAGTGCAGTACATGACCTAAGTTCATGGCTTCGAGAAAATAAACTAACACACAGTTTTTACAGTTTCTAACACATAATTCAACAAAACCTGACGTTTTAATTTCACGGAACGGGCATATGATTAGTGAAATTGAACAGCTCAAATCCCTAGGTGTTCAGATTGATATTAAGCTGTCGTGGAAAGCCCACGTTCAGGATCTTGTTCAAAAATTTAATACTGCCGTTTTTACTGTAGAAGATGACATTCCATCAGAACTACTGACAGCCTTGAGAGAGCCAGCCAGCCATCACAAAATTATTGCATCTGGTGTGAAAGATGTATGAAACATGTGAACTACCTCAGACTTCAAGAAGAATGTAATGCTCCAATTCCAAAGCAAGCAGGTGCTGACTGGTGTGGATGTTACTGAAATATCAGTTTAATAAATTATGTTTGCAGAGTATTTACACAAATTCCTTACAGAATAATGGAAAAACTACTGGAAGCCGACGTCAGGGAAGATCAGTTTGGATTCTGAGAAATGTAGGAATACGAAAGGCAATACTGGCCGTACGACTCGTCTTAGAAGAAAGGTGAAGCAAAGGCAAACTTACATTTATAGTATCCGTGGACTTAGAGAAAGATTTTTACAGTGTTGGCTGGAATACTCAATGAAATTCTGAAGATAGTAGGGGTAAAAAACAGGGGTCAAAGGCTATATACAACTTGTACAGACAATGAAGTTATAAGAGTCGAGTGGTATGAAAGGGAAGCAGTGGTTGAGAAGGGAGTGGGACGGGGTTGCAGCCTATCCCCAATGTTACTCAGTCTGTACCCTGAACAAGTAGTAAAGGATACTAAAGTAAAAATTTGGAGTAGGAATTACAGTCCAGAGAGTAGAAGCAAAAACTTCGGGGTTTGCCACTGACATTGTGATTCTGTCAGAGGAAGCCAAGAACTTGGAGGAACATTTGCATGGAATGGAGAGTGTCTTGAAAAGATGATATAAGATGAACATTAACAGAAGCAAAACAAGGATAATGGAATGTAGTCAAATTAAAACGGGCGATTCTGAGGGAAACGAGACACTTAAAGTTGTAGATGATTTTTGCTATTTTTCAATAAAATAACTGATGGTGGCCGAAGTAGAGAAACTATAAAATCTATGCTGGCAATGGCAAGAAAAACATCTCTGAAGAAGAGAAATTTGTTAACATAGATTTAACTGTTAGCAAATCCTTTCTGAAGGTATTTGTGTGGAGTGTAGGAAGTCTGTTCTGGAGGTATTTGTGTGGAGTATAGCAATGCATGGAAGAGAAACATGTGTACAGTAACTAGATTCAGAGGGATGTTGGTTGCAGTAGTTATTCGGAGTTGAACATGCTTGCAAAGGATATAGCAGCACGGGGAGCTGAATCAAACAAGTCTTTGGACTCGAGACCACAATAAAAACAAATGGAAATTTTCCGAGTTATAAAACAATTGCTTTCAATTATAATTTTATTTCTAACTGTATTTTAATTACTGTGTGTTATAAAACATCTATGCCTGATTCCTTAACTTCTGAATGTATGGTAAATTTCTTCTCTGGAGATGTTAAAAACTGTAGCCGTTTCAGCCAACAAATTTTGCTTCATATCTCAGTTACTAAACCTACTAACTGCACATTCCAAAATGTTGGCCTTAACTTGGAAAAACTAATGAAATGCACAAGTTCGTCCATCGTCCACTTCCTGGAAACTTTATACAAAGGGCGTACAAAAAGTTTTGCACAGTCCTCTCTAACTTTATTATTTTTTGCAGGACGAGAATGAAATTTTTTGTGAACATAGTTGGAACATTTAGCTATACATTGAGACTACTCAATGTAGCCTCCATCAGCTGTCACGCATCTGGCCCAACGTTCTTTCCATGATGTAAATGATCTTCGGTAAAATTCTGGGGATTGACTTGTACACCATCGCTTGACAAAGGAAATAAGGTCTTTCTCACTATCAAATGTTTTACCGCGCAATTAGGTCTTCAGTCGACCAGAGAGGTAAAAATCAGACCGAGCCAAGTCCGGACTGTAGGGAGGATAAGGAACAATTTTCCAACCCATTTTCCTGATTTTCTCCTGTGTCATAAGGGCTGTATGGGGTTTGGCATTGTCATAATGCAGTCTGCTGAGCTGAACATGAAGCTGTGGTCCTTGGGTCGTGATGACACGTCGCAGCTTGTCCAATGACAAACAGTGACGATCCCGGTTAATTGTGGAGCCAGGCTCCAAAAATTCAACGGAAATGACACTACACTGGTCCCAGAAGAAGGAGGCCATCGCTTCCTGTTCGTGAAAGTCTTGGTTTCTTCTTCCGAGAGACACCCGGATGACGCCACTCCATGGACTGGGTTTTGCTCTCAGGTTCGGACAAAAACAACCATGTTTCATCCTGCGTAATTACGCTGTCAAAACACTATTTCCACTCTTCAGTAAAGGTCTTTACGAGACCCTCTCACACATTCTTCCTCGTCGTTTTCATTTCTCTTGTCAGTAATCTAGACACCCAACGTACCCTAGTGACTGTACCAGTGATACCACACTACCCGATGACAAACGAGCCATTTCAGCAAGCTGTCGTGTCGTCACACATGTGTCACTTTGGATGATTTGCTCAATGGTCTCCTTATTCACATCACTAACTGCCGTCGATGGTCTATCGCATAGTGGATTGTGCAATAGAGAGAAATTACCTTCTGTAAATCTCTGCAACCACCGCTGGATACTGCTGCGATCCACTGTGCCCTCCCTACAAACAGGGAGCAACTTCCGATGAATCGAAGTGGCACAGTCATCGCCGGTCTTGAGGAGGAACCCCATCACCTACCGTTGTCGCAACCTGACATCCACTTTACGGTCCATTATGGCTCACCTGTAAATAAAAGAAAATACTTTTATATACCAACTTATAGCTAAATGTTCCAAATATGTTGACAAAAAATTTCATCCTCTTCCTGCAAAAAATAAAAAAAATAGATACGACTGTGCCAAACTTTTTGAACGTCCTTTGTTCATCACTTTTCTTGCCGACACGTCACTGACATTTACTTGACTGTGTACATTTATACGACAGTAGTTTCAACTGCCCTGATAGTGACAGTACATGTTTATAAAGCGGTCGTTTGCAGCGTTAATGTGACGCACTCACATTTTTGTATGACTGTTGGGTTGTGTATCGTCAGTGACGGGTTTCTTCTTGTAATTTATTAATTCTGTGTAATATGTTTACGATGTTTCTTACATGTTCTTTGCTACATTGTGTTGTTTAAGTCTAGAACTTTCGAAATTAAACTGTTCACGTAGAAGGTAATTGTGCTGTTCATGCAGAAGCTAAAACGGAGAATTTCTCAGAAACATGCCACGGCCACAAATTATGGCTCAAAGGACGCAGATTAGTGGGTAGTTTTGTGTAAGGGGAGCATGAGTATGGCAAAATATATACTGCCAGAAAAAAATTAGTACACCTCAACAGGCAATGCCGATTTCGATGCGATGACGGCATGTGCCACCAGGGGATAGGAGATGCGCTGATGATTGTTTCAGCATCATCCGCTAAAGGGTAGCGTAGTGGCATCGCTACCAGAGCACCATCTCTGTCTACCTTTTAATAGGGAATTCTCACGGCCAGAGAGCACCAGGTGGTGCAAATGTCTGAAGCAAGCAGGCAATCATGCCACAGAGACGCACTTGTGCTTCCTACAGCCAACTAAGCGAGTTGGATAGGGTTCAAATTGTGAACTTCCGAGTGGCGGGATAGTCATTTAGAAAAACTGCCTCACAAGTTGGACGTGCTGCATCAGTGGTCACATGAACATTGCCACACAGATAGATGAGATTCTGGACATCCACACATCATAGACGACCACCAGCATCATCGTATTGTGATGGCAGCAGTGGAAGATCGTACAGTTACTACGGCATAGACAATAGGGCTTGTTGGTCCAGACGTATCAACACGAACTGTTGTGAACTGATTATTAACAGACTATGGGCACTCACACTTGTAGCCCATATTACAGTCACGCCTTAGTATCGACGTCCACGGCTCGACTGATGCTGTCAAAGGATTACGTAGACGATGGAATGGTGTACTGTGATCAACGATGAAAGCAGATTCTGCCGGCACACAAATGATGGTCGTCTGTGCATTCGATGTAAGCCTGGTGAGCACTGCCTCGTAGAGTGCATTCGTCCAAAACACACTGGCCGCGCCCCAGGCCTTATCGTCTTTTGCAATTCTTGCAACAGGAAAATGACGTGTTAATCGAACAGGATAATGCTTGCCCACACACTGCCCATGAAACTTAATGTGCTCTGTTCAGGCTGTGCATGAACTTCTCTGTCCAGCATTATCTCCGAACTTGTCCCCAATCGAGCGCATATGGGATATGATGGGATGTGAAGTGACATGTGGAACTCGTCAGCCAACAACAGAACTACGTAAACAGGTCGAGCAGGCACTGTGTAACGTATCCTCCATCTTTACGATCAACTCGATAGCAGAGTCAGCGCCTGCATCGATGTCCATGGAGGCTACACTGCAAACTAATGTGGGTGTTTCAGCATGGGTCCATACCTGGTACCCCAGAACCGCTTGTGCTATGATCTATAAATGTAATCATTTTACATACTCCATCTGCACTGTTGCAACAATAAATCTTGAGTGAATTGGAAACCTCTAAAAGGATGTACTAATGTTTTCTGGCAGTGTATTATGGAATTACTGTATGCCAAGCGTATTAGCAAGATGTGGTAGTGTACAAACATGAAAGATGGTACAAATCTGGGGGGTAATATAGCTGCTCAGCACTCTCTGAGTACTCTCAGCTCTCCGACAATACCGGTATAGTTTTTCTTTTCTGAGAGCTACAGCGAGCAACTCTCAAGAGGGAGGTTTCCATCTACACCAGAAATCTAAACTAGCAGAGCGTGACAATCTTGAGATCCTGACCCACTGTCAGACACTGCTGGCGAGCTGACTCTTGGCACTGTTTACACGACACGTATTACTAGCGAAAGCTCTTTGATTTCGTGCATCACTATTGATGTTTGATTTCTGATGTTTACTGCTCCGCTTACTAGATGCCAGCACAGAATCTGCAGTCTCATTTGCCAAAGCAAATTTACATTTCATTTATTCTTGAATTATTGAGACCAGAATTCTCAATCAGCATAATCAGGGATTAGAAATCTTCTGGAAGTCCACTTAGCAGCCAGATATAATTAGATTAACTGTTATCGAATACTGATTGTAAATTTTACAATACTTCTTGAGTATTCATTGCTCAACAATGTTTTGAAATACAGATCAATTTTCAGTTATAAAAATTTTTTTGATAATGCTTTCTGTACATCCTGCGGTACTTCATCAGTGCCAGCAGTTCTTTCCCATAGTCCCGCATGTTTTAGGTACGGTACATTTCAGTCGCAAATTTTCAGTTGTTGTTATTAGCCGCACCAGTCAACTTTTCAGAATTGCCCACTCAAAGCCATCACAGATACGTTCAGCTAATTCATCAAATAAATGTTCATTTATTTCCTGAGCAAAAATACGATATCACCACATTGGTCACCCATGAAATTCAGGAACTAACAAGTAAAAGCAACAAAAATTTATGCCACACTGATATCAGTGATCTTGATTTATCAGTTTCTGAGCAGATGGTACTTCATTAGATGCGAAAAATTCATTAACCTATTGGATATTGACTCCAATCAGTCATTTATTCAAGTGCTTGAAATGGCTCTGAGCACTATGGGACTTAACTTCGGAGGTCATCAGTCCCCTAGAACTTAGAACTACTTAAACCTAACTAACCTAAGGACATTACACATATCCATGCGCTAGGCAGGATTCGAACCTGCGACCGCAGCGGTCGCGCGGTTCCAGACTGAAGCGCCTAGAACCGCTCGCCCGCCCAGCCGGTAGTCATTTATTCAAGAATATATTGTTGACTTAGCAATGAATGAAATTCACACCCACACATATAGAATATTGCCAGAACCCTAGATTATCAAAACTATTTATTCCGTGGTTAAGACCAAAGATGAAAATTAACAAAATACTGCTTTTCAAGGAGTCGGCATAGAAAAATCACAGTTATTCAGAACATAATAGTTCCTTACTTTATATTTCTTATGTATTTCATGCATGGTACCTTGTAATAATATTTGAAATATTTCTGCGAAATGTATTTTTGTTTAACTCATTCTACATCCAATTGAGTCATACCATCAAACGAAATACAGGATTTGAAATAAATAAATTAATCAATTTCCTAATAGATTCTAGTAAAAAGGTAATTTTACAATAAAGACTTTACTGCAAAACCTAAGAGTACCTATTGATGTCTTTATATTTGTCTTCATTCTTAGCATTATCCACTGTCAGCCTCACTTTATAGTGTATCTATATACCCTCAATGACTATAGGCCTGCATTTTAACATAAAGTTATTACTCCCTGTGCACCCAGTGAAATGAAGCAGAGATTGCTTGGTAATTATGAGCGATCGGCAACTGATCGTTTCAATTTTCCCACACACCTGTGATCTACGGACAGATCACACCGAGGCCCACAGGCCGCGGTGCTCGCGTCATGAGGGTATGTCGGCTCTCACTCACTCACTCACTCAGTGCAACAGACGAACTATGCTTCTAGACCTGGTAACTTGGAATACGGTATTTTTGTACGGTCAAGAATTGCGTCTTCTACTGGAATCCTTTATTTTGGAGCATTACTGATTACTAGTACTACAACAAAACACTGTGTAACATACTGTAATTTAAGATCTATGCTGTAACAGCTTGTTTATAGTACTAGGTCTCTTCACAGTCCCCATTTCATGCACGATGTAGTCGCTCATGCTGCCGATAATCATTTTTCCTTGTTTTTCATGGTTTTATACCTAGTACAGCCATAACAAATTAGTAGTACGCCTGTGGTCTTCCTGTCGTAATAACAGTAATTGATAAGACTCCATAGTAGCAAATTGCAATAGAAGACGTAGTTCTCATTTGTACTTAATGAGACCGTGTCGCCGACGAGACATTAAGCCTTCGTCTTCCTTCACCCTTTAGAACAGTGACCCAAGAGATGAAAATAAGATGTAGGATACATTCAGTTGTAGCAGTCATAGCCTTGTGTCTGAACCAGCTAGTAAGACAGAAGATTTCCACAGCTGAACCGAATGAACCAGTTAAAGAAGATGATGACAGTATAAGTCTATAATATGATCGACTATACGACCATGATTAGACATTGTGGTGTAATACTTACGAACTGGATGGAAACCTAGCGGACTTGCACACAGTGTAACGGTGTAGTGTTGGAATAATTAAGTCTATAGAACTGGAGTATCACCCACCCTTTTTTTTTTTTTTTAATGTAGCATTTTTGTGCTTCAAGAGAAATAGAACTGAAAAGTGTGAGCAGACAGGTACTTTCTCACAGAATATTTGGAGCGCCAGAATAGGTCTTTGGACCGACCACAGTGAATGATACTCAGAGGAAGGCGGGTGATGGGTTTGATTTAAGCGAAACCATTAACAGCCCTGAGGTGGCAATCAACAGTCCAGGGGTCACCTAAAAACTTCCTGATTATTGGTAGCATGAAGCACTACATCTTGTATCAAATGCGCACTGTTAAGCAGAAGAGACTAACTGGTATAAACTGATATAAACAGGCCATTATGCCATTTATATCAAGCACAGATCGTAAATTACATCATACTGCCAAGTTGGGTGTTTTGTTGTTGTATTGGTAATCGGTAAGACTCCAGAATAGCAGATGCCAGTACTAGGTGTAATTCTCGTTTGTACAGAAATATTCAGTTGCGAGTTAACCTACCTAGAAATGCAGTTCAGCGCTGCGCGAGCGAGTGAGCTCAGGTCTACCCTTGTGATGTACGCGCCATGGCCTCTTGCGATCGCGCGAATTGATGTCGCTTGCGACTGGGGGGCCCAAAATTGATTTTACCGATAACTCGGCATGTTACGTGGTCTGGTCATCAATGTAGTCTTTTTGATATGTTTGGACTCTGGTATTCAGTTTCTGTTGTATTGGCATGTTTTATACATAATGTAGCACGTTACAGTTTAACACATGATTGATTCCTGTAGCTGCTGCTATGAATTTGCTAAATGATACTGTAATATTTCCTATACATTACTGATCTTGGTAAGTGCAAAACATATCAAATAATTGTAAAATTTCCTGTTCATAAAGGACAGGGTGACAAAGTGGACGCTACAGTCCTTGGTACGAACTTTAGAATTGGGGCATGGAGGACGAACTGATATGTTATGTGAAGTCACATAAAAATGAATTCCCTAATGTATCACCGAAACTTGACATTGATGAGTTTAGTACCTATCAGCGTGAATAGTTACGGACAAGGATAACAATTTGCAATGCAAATACACCATAGCTATGTTTGCACATGACACTGTGCTTCACAGGTAGTCTTGTATTTGATGACTTTCACCACAGGTGCAATTAAAATGCTATTTAACCAGCTTACATGCTCTCAAACTAAAACTAAATTAATGATCACAAATGTAATTGTATCTTTTTCGGTGGTTCAACTAATGAATGATTGTAAGGTAGCATAATTTATGTCATTACGGGTACTGATTAAATTTTCTGACGATTCTGATGTCAAGTCTTTTGCTTTACTTGTTTATTATATTTCTTGTCACGAGCCCACTACTTCAACTTAATCTCAAAATATTTAATATGTATTTTGGTATTCAAGTCATATAATTTATTATTTATTAGCTAACTAGTTCTACATTTATCACTCATGATTGGATAGACTGTGTCAAAACACAGTTTTTCGTATAATTATAAAAAATTGTGAATAACAAGGTTATATACAATAGATGAAAACAATATTATTTTGTCCAGTCACTAATGAAAAATCATCCAGTAGAGTATAATGGATGCTGTTTCACGTCGTCTGCAAATTTCATTTTGAAATTGCACACCTTGAGGCAGTATGTTGAACATTTTTAGAGCAACTATTGAAGAAATGTCTTCTGTTCCCATCGGTCGACAGTTCAGTATTTCAACGTTCCTCTTGTTGCGGCTGTCATAATTACGTATTTCGTGCCTCATGCTGAAAGCCCCTTGGTCTACGTTTACAATGATGAGGGATAAAAACACTTATTGACTGAAAATGGCCATTATTCCTAACCAGGGAATATAGGCTTTCAGTGCTCCAGTCTTTAACTCGATATGACGATCCCGACTTCCTTTTATTGCAGCATTAAATGGTTCAAATGGCCCTGAGCACTATGGGACTTAACTTCTGAAGCCATCAGTCCACTAGACCTTAGAACTACTTAAACCTAACTAACCTAAGGACATCACACACATCCATGCCCGAGGCAGAATTCGAACCTGCGACCGTAGCGGTCACGCGGTTCCAGACTCAAGCGCCTAGAACCGCACGGCCACACCGGCAAGCCTATTGCAGCATTAACACGTTCTTGCAAATTTCATGGTGTCCCCACAGCAGTAAGCCATAATTAACGTGGCTATGAAATAGTCCTTTAGTCACCTTATATACTCTTTAGTCACATCAGAAAGTATGTTACATGGGACAGCTTGGAGCACACGCACACTGTGTGCTCATTCGTTGATAGTTTGCTGTGTCATGAAGCCTACCAGTTTGACAGCCTCCATATTATACTGGCATCCAACATTGCTGCGGCTGCGTATTTGATGTTTCTTCTTCAATGGTTTTAATTTTATTTTTGATGAACCAATATTGATGTTTCCAAAGAGCCCATCTCTTGTAGTAGAGCTTCTCCAGCAGTTTTCCTTTGGCAAAACTGGTGATGGCATCAGCAAACTGTAATAAGTGGTTGCTGCAACCAGTATCACTGAAATAAATAAGGAACAGGATAGATCACGTGACGGATCTCTGGGGTACTCTATGTTCCAATTCTTGTTCTTGGGAGATCGCTCCATTACTGATATTACCTGCCCTCAGTTTTCAACATAACATTGAAGAGTTGTCAGAACAACATTAATTAAATGGCTCTGAGCACTATGGGACTTAACACCTGAGGTCATCAGTCCCCTAGGACTTTGAACTACTTAAACCTAACAAACCTAAGGACATCACACACATCTATGCCCGAGGCAGGATTCGAACCTGCGACCGTGGCGGTCGCGCGGTTCCAGACTGAAGCGCCTAGATCCGCTCGGCCACACCGGCCGGCTCAGAACAACACCTTCAGCCTGTAACACTTTAACTTGTTAAGCAGTATCTTGTGCGAGAAGCAGTTAAATGTATTTTTACTCCATGATGTTGCTAATATTAACAAGTTTCAGAAGAGCTGTGATTTGCACAATCAGAAGCACAAAAATCATGGTTCATTTAAACTTTTCCTCAAGGTCATGGTCTGAATTGGTTTCTGTGCAAGTTACTATTATCAAAATCCTTAAGAAGCTATCATCAATCATTAAATAAGAAATTGAGATTCAATACGAATTCAAAAGAAAGTTGTGAACATGAATTATTGGTAACTTCTACAAATTATCCATGTGATAACTTTTGTTTTATGTAGTATAGTTTATAGGTTAGTGGATTAAAGCAGTACCCAATCCAGAATCAAAGGTGTCTGAGTCTTGAATCATTTAATGTTATATTTGTCTCAGCTGGAGGTTTTTGTGCTTCCATGTCCTCAGAAGTCTACATTTAGAACTGTCTTGAATGGTTAATCAAAACTTTCTGGACCACTTCAGCTGAATATTGAAGCCTAAAAATATTTTTAGCTGTGGGAAGAGAAAATAGTCTGTTTGCGAGAAATATTTGGAATGAGGTGTATGTTGAGATTTGTTTTTGTGTGAGGGACTGTGCGGCTGGTGCCGGCGGAGGTTCAAGTGCTCCCTCGGGCATGGGTTTTTTGTTTGTCCTTAGAGTAATTTCGGTTAAGCAGTGTGTAAGCTTCTAGGACTGATGACCTTAGCAGTTAAGTCCCATAAGATTTCACACACATTTGAACATTTGACTGGTATTATAGTGATGAGCACACAAGAAGGCGGGTGGAGGGGTGATGTGCAGTGGCGTGTAGCTCACGACACTCTAGCCATTAACGTCATAGTGGCAAGTAACAGTGTAGCACTTGGCACTATAGCCAGTAGCGTCATTCGGATGTTTTTATCTGTAGGCGTGCGTGTGAAGCTTTTTATCATTGAATTTAATGTTAGTTTAGGTCTGGTGAGGGTACTTAATTGCTGTAGTGTCCATTATGGGTGGCATAAAGCGAACGTGACAAGTAATATGTTAAGAGGTGACAGTGATAGTTTTCTGGATATACACATGTTTGTAGAGACAGTCAAAAGCAATGCAGAGGCCCAGCGTAGTGCTTACACAAGCATTGCCAGTTAGCAATGTGGGCAATGGCCGGAACATGAAATAAGGGCAGAGAGCACTGTCTATCTCTCTGTACAGTGCAGCCCTCTTACTTACAAATCGAGACTTTAAGTGCTGCTAAATCAGTGAAAGTGGTCTCTCTGCAGCAAGAAAAGATTTACGAAAGATGCTGAGATCTGGGCAAATACAGATTAGAGCAGTCAACATTTAAAATTCCTTATTTACATTATTTTCCTGCCTCGAGCCATAAATTCCTTGTCGACAACTCATGCTGATCCAAGAAATAATAATCATCATCATCTACCCTGATTTTCAGAAACAAAGTTCTGATCTTTCATATGTTTTGGCAGCTACTCTGATAGTTTGTTTCAGGATCACAGACAAAACACCAAGTGTTGTCACTAGTAATAATTATGTCGAAAACAGTTTCGTGTTTTGTTGGGATCAGTCACAGGTAACAAGTCTCGATTAGATTTGTCTCAATTTGCTTTCATGTCATCAGATGTATTTATTTATTAGATATTTGTATGCTGGGCACATTTTTCACAAATGTTCAGGGTTTGTTCAAATATTTATGCAGGGCCCAGGAATCTGCTATTTTGAGGATAATTACGAGTAGCATTTTTTGCTGTCACCTGCAATGTTCTTCCTGAACTAAGCTGGTTTCAGCTGACCATTGTATTTGTCTTCTTTGCCATCTCTCAGTCCTCACCAAAAATTCTATACCACAAGACAGTTGGCAGACTCTGTGCTGACTCATCATATACTCTCAGAAATCTACATACCCCAACAAAAATTGCTGGTCTGTGGTCTCACAGAAAGTCTGTTTAGTCGCTGGGACAGATAGTGATAGAGGGATGGCTGCTAAAAAATTAGACTGAGGGTGTGTAGATCCCATGTTTTATAAGTTGTGTATTTGTTATTTCAGCAGTAGGAGAAAACACAGGTCTCCAATTTAAGTCAGTGGCATTACAAAGTGCCTGCTTTTCCACTAATTGTACATCTTAAATTCAGACTGGACCAACACTTCAAAAATAATTGATAATATTGTTTGTAACAACTACTCTTCCTTTATAGGGCAACCTTTGACTCTTCTGACTTTCCTGTAGGATCTCTTACCTTCTGGTATGAATCAATGAATGAATGAATGCGTCATAGAGTAGTTAATTTGCACCACGAAGAACAGCAAATAATAAAATTTTACTTGTTGTGCGTATACAATATAGCAGAAAATACACACATATGTGCATGATTTGGCAGTATACACAATTCAAACTTTAACACGCAGAACTTCCACCTCTGGTAGCAACAGTGACTCTGAGACAGCTGGTCATAGAGTCAATATTAGCTCAGATACCAGATCTGGGTTATTCCTGCTGCAAATCTATGCCAGGGCAATCTGAGGGTTCATACTAAGAAAATCTTATCTGTATGGTGTTCCCCAAACCGTTCTGGCACAATCTGTGACCAACAGGACTGTTGATTATATCCTTGAAGTTACAGGTCAGGTATGGGTCCGTAGGCAAAGTGGATGCACTCAAGGCATGAGAGACATATGAGGGGTCCCATTTTGACTCCTAAAAATATCACACATACAAGAACACAATACCTTAATGGATGAAAGCTGAACATTTCACCTCACACATTTTTCAACATACCCATACACTGCCATTGTGTGTATCTGAATGTACCAAGGTTCATCAGTCCAGTCGACTGTCAGAAAATTACACGTGTGGGCCAGTGGCTTCTGCAGTCCTTAGCAAGGTGTTGGTTCTGAGTGGTGTAACTGCTCGCTATTTATTGGAGTCCAGCATTGAAATGGCAATTCATCTCTTGGATTGTGGCCCCTTTATCTGTTGTTATTCACAACTGCCAGTGATGAGTCTTTAACATGTTATTGTCATAGGCAGTCAAGCAGCTGTAGCAATATTTTTTTATGAAGGTGTACTCATGCTAGACATATTTCAAACATGCTGGCATGTGTAAAGCTGAATGACTTCACACCTTTGCAGCAGAAGTGTCACAAATGTTGGATACACACAACCTGTCCAACAATTATATCTGCTGATATCGCAGTCTATCCTACTGACCTCACATCACTCAACACTCGCACTGACAGCAGTGGAGGGTGGGCAGTGGACATATAGTTTCTCCTGGATGCTGAGCTCCATTCAAGATAGATTTTTGAGGCTCATAGAAATTTTTTTCCATGATAATCAGTACACTCTGAGATGGTGATTACCAAATCTTGTGTTAATATTTGTTTATAAAATGTGGTTCCTGCTACCAGTCATGATATCCTTTTTATTTATATTTTGCCTGACAGATCTCAGGAAATGATTCCCATTTTCAGGTGCGTTTTCCATGTGCCATTTATTCGTGTTGTTTTCCATGTGTGAAGTACTGCATTGTTCTGTTGTTTTTGCTGTAGTGTATTAAAGCTTGTACAATATTTGTAATTAATTATCAATCTTTACACATAGTGTAGTGTCCTTGTCACCACTGTAGAGTCTTGTACCTTGCGAAGCAAGGGAGAGGACGTTGTTATGGGTGGCCAGTATCCTCTTTCTACAACACAAATGCATATGTGGATTAACATGTTTCTTTATTTACTTGAAAAGATAGCTGCTATTTAACTTGAATAGAGTCCATGAGTTGTGGTACAAGCTCCTCGGTATCTCTGCCCTCTCTCGTGATAGACACGCTTGATCCAGCACCTACTATCGACCTTCGAGCTACATTTTTGCTGACCAGTGTGCTAGCAACAGCTTACGCAAGCACACACACACACACACACACACACATGTACACACTCACTCACACACTCACACCGAAATGCTGCACATTGTCGTATAGGGAGAATGGGAACAACAATGGGGAGGGAGGAAGGATACCAGGCGCAGAGTTGAGCTGGGTGACGTGACTGTAGAAGACGATGTACTCCCAACCATACCCCCCCCCCCCCCCCAATCTGGCTTGCGAGGCAACAGGAACATCCTCCAGAAAACTGCTGCCAGGGCACGTGTCCAGGCCTGAGGGCATGTCCTGCGGCAACAGTGGGTCAGCGAGCGGGGTCAGCAGGGGCGAGTGCACGTCGTCCATCCGCTCCCCAAGGAGTGCCCAGAGGGCAGCTGTGAAGGCTGCACATACCTGTGAAGCCGTGAATCTGGGGAAAGAAAAGCAGCAGAATCGACATGCACGAATTTGGTTTTGATGGCAGCGCCACAAATCATAGGAACTGCAATCAAGTACATCAAAGAGCCAATCACGCCTCTTCCCCCCCCCTCCCCCCCCAGTGCCCACAGTTGCCATAAACACAGAAAATAACAAGACCACGTGCTGCAAAGCGATATTGCGGAGGTGGCGCTAGATGCTGCAGTGGATGTAGCAAGTGTAGCAGCGTCCAGTGGCAGTGGCCATGCAGAAGTTCCGCCGGTGATGATCCGTCTCATGGGTGGGAGCGATAGGAGGTGAGAATGCGCTTGTTGCTGCGTGTAGGTGGTGTGAAGCATGGATATCTGTTGTTTAAAAGTGCGTAAGAACTGTTCTGCTTCTCCGTTGGACTGGGGGTGAAACGGAGCCCTTGTTAGATGTCAAATGGCATTTTGTTCACAAAACTGTTCAAAATCACGCAAAGTGAACTGTGGTCCATTGTCTGACACAAGTACTTCTGACAAACGTTCTATGCAGAATATGGAGGAAAATTATTGAATGGTGCTACGTGATGTAGTAGAATAAATAGGCACCGCAAATGGGAACTTGCTAAAAGAGTCTACCACTATGAGCCGAGTGTTCCAAAATGGTTCTGCAAAGTCTACGTGCACTCGTTACCATGGTTACTGAGTCTTAGGCCAAGCTGAAAATGGTTTTCCACGCATGCGCGAAACTGTGACATCATCTATTCAATATGGGTGTCCATTCCTTGCCAAGTACACTGCCGTCGCACTAACTGTTTAGTCTAAACAATTCCCCTATGTTCTTGGTGGAGCAGGGGCAACACATCCTTTTGCAACACTTTGGGAATAAGCACACGCGATTGTCCACTGTCATTCTGAACTAGAATCACAACACGTTGAACTGAAAGGTTATGCCGACGTGCAAAATATCGGAGCACAACTATATTCTGGATACTGTTCAAGGAATGAGGCGAAAACGTGTGAATGTAATGCAACAAAACCTTGATATCTGGGTCTGCTTCTGTGGCCTCTGCAATTTTTCTGTGGTGCAAGGGAAGAGAACCCAGCAATTCAGAGTCTTGTGAATCGATTTGGCAACAAGATGCTTTAGATGGATGAAAATGAGAGTCTGGGCCAATCGGAAGGCGAGATACGGTGTCTCCATTCCCACGCTTTGCCGTAGGTCTGCACACGATTTCATACTGATACTGCGAAAGCAACGAAGCCTAACGTTGCAATTTTTGAGCAGTACGTGTAGGAACCGGTTTGGACAGATGAAACATGGACTGCAAAGGCTTGTGATCTGTCACTAAAAAGAACTTGCGGCCATACAAGTAATGATACACTCCTGGAAATGGAAAAAAGAACACATTGACACCGGTGTGTCAGACCCACCATACTTGCTCCGGACACTGCGAGAGGGCTGTACAAGCAATGATCACACGCACGGCACAGCGGACACACCAGGAACCGCGGTGTTGGCCGTCGAATGGCGCTAGCTGCGCTGCATTTGTGCACCGCCGCCGTCAGTGTCAGCCAGTTTGCCGTGGCATACGGAGCTCCATCGCAGTCTTTAACACTGGTAGCATGCCGCGACAGCGTGGACGTGAACCGTATGTGCAGTTGACGGACTTTGAGCAAGGGCGTATAGTGGGCATGCGGGAGGTCGGGTGGACGTACCGCCGAATTGCTCAACACGTGGGGCGTGAGGTCTCCACAGTACATCGATGTTGTCGCCAGTGGTCGGCGGAAGGTGCACGTGCCCGTCGACCTGGGACCGGACCGCAGCGACGCACGAATGCCCGCCAAGACCGTAGGATCCTACGCAATGCCGTAGGGGGCCGCACCGCCACTTCCCAGCAAATTAGGGACACTGTTGCTCCTGGGGTATCGGCGAGGACCATTCCCAACCGTCTCCATGAAGCTGGACTACGGTCCCGCACACCGTTAGGCCGTCTTCCGCTCACGCCCCAACATCGTGCAGCCCGCCTCCAGTGGTGTCGCGACAGGCGTGAATGGAGGGACGAATGGAGACGTGTCGTCTTCAGCGATGAGAGTCGCTTCTGCCTCGGTGCCAATGATGGTCGTATGCGTGTTTGGCGCCGTGCAGGTGAGCGCCACAATCAGGACTGCATACGACCGAGGCACACAGGGCCAACACCCGGCATCATGGTGTGGGGAGCGATCTCCTACACTGGCCGTACACCACTGGTGATCGTCGAGGGGACACTGAATAGTGCACGGTACATCCAAACCGTCATCGAACCCATCGTTCTACCATTCCTAGACCGGCAAGGGAACTTGCTGTTCCAACAGGACAATGCACGTCCGCATGTATCCCGTGCCACCCAACGTGCTCTAGAAGGTGTAAGTCAACTACCCTGGCCAGCAAGATCTCCGGATCTGTCCCCCATTGAGCATGTTTGGGACTGGATGAAGCGTCGTCTCACGCGGTCTGCACGTCCAGCACGAACGCTGGTCCAACTGAGGCGCCAGGTGGAAATGGCATGGCAAGCCGTTCCACAGGACTACATCCAGCATCTCTACGATCGTCTCCATGGGAGAATAGCAGCCTGCATTGCTGCGAAAGGTGGATATACACTGTACTAGTGCCGACATTGTGCATGCTCTGTTGCCTGTGTCTATGTGCCTGTGGTTCTGTCAGTGTGATCATGTGATGTATCTGTCCCCAGGAATGTGTCAATAAAGTTTCCCCTTCCTGGGACAATGAATTCACGGTGTTCTTATTTCAATTTCCAGGAGTGTAGAATTTGGTCATACCATACACAATAGCGCGAGACTCTTTTTCTATTTGAGAATAACTCCACTGAGTTTGAGCTAACAACTTTGAGGCAAAAGCAGTGGGTCTGTCTTGTGCACCAATTCTGTGCGAAAGCATATCACTGATTCCGTAGGAAGAAGCATCGACTTGCAAAACTACCAGCTTGTTAGGGTCAAAATGTAATAGACATCCGTCACTGAGCAAAGCATTTTTGAGTTTCTGAAATGCGTCTTGACACTCCTTAGTCCACACAAAAGGTACATGTTTGCGATGCAATGCGACTGCGATCTGTGCGGAATTCGGTATGAACCGAATGTAGTATATCACCTTGCCTAGTACTCACTGCTGTTCAGAGGAACAGGCGGGTCACAGATTGCAAGAAAATGAGATTGGAGGGATTGCACACCCTGACTATTTATCACATGACCTAAGTAACGTAGTTCAGTTTGAAAAAAGTCATACCTTTCGAGGAGACACTTGAGTCCTGCTTCTGACACCACTTGAAAAAGAGTACGCAAATTGGCAATGTGTTTGTCTGGTGTACGACCTGAGAGACGACAATATTGTCGAGGTAGTTTGAACAAAATGGCAGGTTTGCAGTCTGCTGTTCCAAGAAACGTTGAAAAATGGCGGGTGCGGAAACACTGCCAAATGGCAAATGCAAATACTTTAACAGTGCTCAGTGCATATTTACAACAAAGGCTTTCTGTGAATCTTAATCCAATGGAATTTTCAAGTAGGCATCAACCAAATCTACCTGAGAAAAGCAATGTCCTGCACCAAGCCTGTCCACGAATTCCTCGTCTAAAGAAAGCAATCGAAACGGGGCGGATCTGGAGAAACTTAGGCTGTATATTGTCTTTCAATGTAACATGGTCTACAAAGTTATTAGCTTTTCCCATTCCTTCTGAAAATAGTTCAAAAAATTCTTTGAGCAAGCTAGCGACACTGTCTTTTGGTGCAAAAGCCGATACTGAAAGTACACTGTCTTGGATGCTAAGTCCAAACAAATCGAAGGCATCTAAACCGAAAATGTTCTCACTGTCTCTTGATTTCAGCACAGTAAAATCCACTGTCCTAGTGTGAGATTTTTAAGTAGCAGGCAAACTACACTGTAACAGCACTGGAATTACCTGTCTGTTGTAAGCAGTGAGGTGCTAGCTAGATTTAGAAAGGCGTGGCGAGCCTAAATGTTATCACGTGGCACGATTAAGCAAAGTTACTGAGGCTCCTGCATCTCACTGAAAGTTCACAAGACTGCCAGAAATTCATAATGAGACAAATAGTTTGTTAGAACATCCTTGCACAGCACTATGGCGAGGAGGAGGCACAACTTTAATCTTACTTTTGTCAGAACCTGTTGTAGGATTTGAAAACACAGCACTCACTGCATGTGCTCAATCCTGTTATTTCTGGGAGCAAGCAAAATTGGCATTTTTGTGCCGTTGGAAACAAACTGCTTGGACATGATCTTTTTTTCCACACGTGTAACACATTGCGTTACGTAATGGGCAGCCCTGTTTTTTATGGCGAGCAAAACATCCAGGGCAAGACTTCACTAAGTTCACAGGTCTCTTTACCTGTCTACGTGGGTGTCCACGATACTATGTATGCGCTCATTATTGTGGCTGCTTGGGGCGGTCGTGAACAAGGGGTGACACGACCTGACAAGTCGGGTCCTGGTCAAACTTACCGGCCACTGTGGCACCCGAATCATATTGCTCTAAGATTTGCAATACTTAGGGAACTGATGGATGAGAGAACTTTAAGATCTGTTCCCGTATTCTATCATCTGGGACAATGAACGTTATCACATCTCGTACAGTTAATCTCTGTAAAAGTTGCCACAAATAGGCTTAAATTTGCTCCTCCTACTCATGTCCATTAATTTTTTGTACCATTGGCAGTACGTCTGTTCCGGCTTTTTCTGCAAGCGAAAGAACTGATATCTAGCTGCAGCTACTTGAACTTGCTGGTCATAATACTGAGTTAATGCAATGATTACTTGGTCAGAGCTGAGTTCGTCGGGATTCGCGGTTGGGAATAGTTTTTGTAGGGACCCCGAAACTAAAACGAAGTATTGTAATTTTACAATACCTTGAACACGATGAACTTGGCAATGTGCTCGGAACTGAGTCAGATACTGGAGCCATTCTGCGTCTGTTTTGATGTGTTGGCAGAAGAGCCAACACCGTGTTGCTAGAGGAGGCCGAAATGCACGCGTTTAATCTCACGCAGACTGGCGTGAGGTCTGGAACAAGGTAAAGTAATTATCCTATCAAGAAAAGAACGTAGTTGCTTGAATACTTAACTTTAATCCACAATTGGAGAACATCGCTCTTGTTTAGACATTATTAACAATCTCAATATAAACTGGTAAGGGCGCCTTGCTAGGTCGTAGCAAATGACGTAGCTGAAGGCTATGCTAACTATCGTCTCGGCAAATGAGAGCGTATTTGTCAGTGTAGCATCGCTAGCAAAGTCGTCTGTACAACTGGGGCGAGTGCTAGTAAGTCTCTCTAGACCTGCCGTGTGGCGGCGCTCGGTCTGCAATCACTGACAGTGGCGACACGCGAGTCCGACGTATACTAATGGACCGCGGCCGATTTAAAGGCTACCACCTAGCAAGTGTGGTGTCTGGCGGTGACACCACATGTTTCCTTAAATTGCCGGAACATTGGTATACTGGTCGGCGGCACTTGTTGGGCTGGTTGATTGGTTGTGCAGCTGACGCAGCGTGTGCACCCAGTAGTTGTCGTACCGTCATCACGATGACAATAATCTGCTGGTTCTGAAGCAGAAAGGCTTGTGTTAGATCCATCACATTGGCCGTCTGCAGCTGAGACGCGTGGGCAGGGGGTGGAGGGGGCTGGGAATTCATAGTTTACACAAGTACGTTATTGCAAAAAGCAAGCAAAGTATCTGAAAAGAGAAATTTGATTAATTGTGTGGCACCCCTCCTGGAATACATGCAAGAACACAACAATTTAGCAGAGAAAAACATTTGAACACGAGTACCCCTGGAAGCTAAAACACAACAGAATTGAGCAAAATCTTCGGCCAGGCTGATTATCTTCGATTGTCACTGAATTATCCTCTTCGCCACTGTAGAGTCCTCGTCGCCTCTATAGAGTCTTGTATCATAGGAAGCAAGTCAGAGGTTGTTGTTATGGGTGGTCGGTATCCTCTTTTTACAACAGAAATGCACACATGGATTACTATCGTTCTTTACTTACATGAATAAATAGCTGGTACATAACTTGAACAGAGTTCATGAGCTGTGGTACGAGCTCCTCAGTAATAGTCCACTTCCAGACAGTATTGATAATCTTGTTATTACAAACATTAGTCTCACTGCTGGTCCCTCTATGTACTGTTGTACTCTGCCGTAACTATACCTGCTCTGTGAGTGGACTGACAGACGCCAAACTGGAGTGTGAGTTAGTGAGTCAGAGACAGTGAATCATTGAGGCCCTCCGGTCAGCGGCGGTGGCCTGAATACATGCTGTCGAGAGGGTGTTTGTGGCACGTTGCTTTTCCATGTGTCTCTGGCCTCTCTCGTAGGCATGCTTGATCCAGTGCCTACTATCGATCATCGCGCTACGTCTTTGCCGACCAGTGTGCTGGCGACAGCTTACGCCTGTACACGTAGTTCGTGACAAAATTTAGAAAGAACTTCAATTTGCAGTTTTCTTGTGCTACAATCATGCGGAAACCAATACGTCAGACATCACACAAAATTTTCCGTGCATAGTACACATTTAAATTGCCAAAAACTACATGAATACAATTACATATACTTTTGTAAATGTGGTCAATACAGGTCAATACAGGTCATCCACAGAATAGGCCTGTGTACACTTTGGTACACAGGGTATTTATCTCAATATTCTAGATCAATAGTGCTTTTATATATACTCCTGGAAATGGAAAAAAGAACACATTGACACCGGTGTGTCAGACCCACCATACTTGCTCCGGACACTGCGAGAGGGCTGTACAAGCAATGATCACACGCACGGCACAGCGGACACACCAGGAACCGCGGTGTTGGCCGTCGAATGGCGCTAGCTGCGCAGCATTTGTGCACCGCCGCCGTCAGTGTCAGCCAGTTTGCCGTGGCATACGGAGCTCCATCGCAGTCTTTAACACTGGTAGCATGCCGCGACAGCGTGGACGTGAACCGTATGTGCAGCTGACGGACTTTGAGCGAGGGCGTATAGTGGGCATGCGGGAGGCCGGGTGGACGTACCGCCGAATTGCTCAACACGTGGGGCGTGAGGTCTCCACAGTACATCGATGTTGTCGCCAGTGGTCGGCGGAAGGTGCACGTGCCCGTCGACCTGGGACCGGACCGCAGCGACGCATGGATGCACGCCAAGACCGTAGGATCATACGCAGTGCCGTAGGGGACCGCACCGCCACTTCCCAGCAAATTAGGGACACTGTTGCTCCTGGGGTATCGGCGAGGACCATTCGCAACCGTCTCCATGAAGCTGGGCTACGGTCCCGCACACTGTTAGGCCGTCTTCCGCTCACGCCCCAACATCGTGCAGCCCGCCTCCAGTGGTGTCGCGACAGGCGTGAATGGAGGGACGAATGGAGACGTGTCGTCTTCAGCGATGAGAGTCGCTTCTGCCTCGGTGCCAATGATGGTCGTATGCGTGTTTGGCGCCGTGCAGGTGAGCGCCACAATCAGGACTGCATACGACCGAGGCACACAGGGCCAACACCCGGCATCATGGTGTGGGGAGCGATCTCCTACACTGGCCGTACACCACTGGTGATCGTCGAGGGGACACTGAATAGTGCACGGTACATCCAAACCGTCATCGAACCCATCGTTCTACCATTCCTAGACCGGCAAGGGAACTTGCTGTTCCAACAGGACAATGCACGTCCGCATGTATCCCGTGCCACCCAACGTGCTCTAGAAGGTGTAAGTCAACTACCCTGGCCAGCAAGATCTCCGGATCTGTCCCCCATTGAGCATGTTTGGGACTGGATGAAGCGTCGTCTCACGCGGTCTGCACGTCCAGCACGAACGCTGGTCCAACTGAGGCGCCAGGTGGAAATGGCATGGCAAGCCGTTCCACAGGACTACATCCAGCATCTCTACGATCGTCTCCATGGGAGAATAGCAGCCTGCATTGCTGCGAAAGGTGGATATACACTGTACTAGTGCCGACATTGTGCATGCTCTGTTGCCTGTGTCTATGTGCCTGTGGTTCTGTCAGTGTGATCATGTGATGTATCTGACCCCAGGAATGTGTCAATAAAGTTTCCCCTTCCTGGGACAATGAATTCACGGTGTTCTTATTTCAATTTCCAGGAGTGTATATCTTGTGTGGTGTGGCTATGTCTGACGTCTGTCTGTTGTCTGTATCGGTATCTGCATCAACATATATACTCGGAAAGCCACCGTGAAGTACATGGCAGATGAAGCACAGGAGATTGCAGAACTCCTCATTACGCTATAAGAGAGAGAGAGAGAAAATCAGCTAAAACCTGGCTATGTCTATAGGTGCATCCACCAAGACTCCATTTCTCAAGAAGATCATAAGGGGAAGTGTACTGTCCTGGCCTGAAATCTACATTATTAAGTCTCAAACTGATACACTGGCAGTGGACAGAAGTTGTGAATTCCTTCGAGTGCTCTTCCATTCTTTTTTCACTCACCTCGCTTGTGCTCTCACAGATCAGAAGGCAGAAAGATTTTCTATAGTTGGATGGTGTTTGAATTGCCATAAAGTTGCACGCCTGGCTCCAACTGTCGAACGTCATTCTGCATTCCACCAAGGGACTGGCCATCGTCTGAGGTGTCAGCTCATCAGATTACACAGATGACACGGTCCACCATCTCCTGAGCATATTCCTGTTCTTCAAAGATGGCTGCTGGCGTTACAAGCCCTTTGTAGGTCGCTGGAGTGAGTTGCCAGCCACCACATCTGCGCATACGAGTCACCTAATTACCGTAAATTCTGGGGAGGGGGAGATAAGTTGTACCATTTGTTAGGGCTTCTTCTCGTTCCTTTCACATATGGAGTGTGGAGAGAATGATTCTTTGACTGCTCCTACTTAACCCACGACTGTGCATATGTGATCATTCCACAACATAACCCTACAAAGAGTTACATCCAGGTGATTGTATGAATAGTCTGATTTCAACAGTGACTCATTGATATTATAGTCATAGGACACAACTTTTTTTCGTTCTCTGAGATACAAAGTTTTACATTTCTGAACATTTAAAGCAAGCTCCCAATCTTTGCACCTCTTTTGAAATCATTTCAAGATCTGACTGCATATTTATGCAGCTTCATTCAAACAGTACTTCGTTACCGATAATTGCATTATTTGCAAAAAGTCTGAGGTTAATATAGTGTGCAACTTTATCTACATCTACATTTACAACTACATTTATACTCCGCAAGCCACCCAACGATGTGCGGCGGAGGGCACTTTACGTGCCACTGTCATTACCTCCCTTTCCTGTTCCAGTCGCGCATGATTCGCGGGAAGAACGACTGCCGGAAAGACTCTGTGCGCGCTCGAATCTCTCTAATTTTACGTTCGTGATCTCCTCGGGAGGTATAAGTAGGGGGAAGAAGTATATTCGATACCTCATCCAGAAACGCACCCTCTCGAAACCTGGACAGAAAGCTACTCCGCGATGCAGAGCGCCTCTCTTGCAGAGTCTGCCACTTGAGTTTGCGAAACATCTCCGTAACGCTATCACGCTTACCAAATAACCCTGTGACGAAACGCGCGGCTCTTCTTTGGATGTCCTCTGTCTCCTCTGTCAACCCGACCTGGTACAGATCCCACACTGATGAGCAATACTCAAGTATAGGTCGAACGAGTGTTTTGTAAGCCACCTCCTTTGTTGATGGACTACACTTTCTAAGGACTCTCCCAATGAATCTCGACCTGGCACCGGCCTTACCAACAATTAATTTTATATGATCATTCCACTTCAAATCGTTCCGTATGCGTACTCCCAGATATTTTACAGAAGAAACTGGTACCAGTGTTTGTTCGGTATCATATAATCATACAATAAAGGATCCTTCTTTCTATGTATTCGCAATACTTTACATTTGTCTATGTTAAGGGTCACTTGCTACTCCCTGCACCAAGTGCCTATCCACTGCAGATCTTCCTGCATTTCGCTGCAATTTTCTAATGCTGAAACTTCTCTGTATACTACAGCATCATCCCCGAAAAGCCGCATGGAACTTCCGACACTATCTACTAGGTCATTTATATACACTACTGGCCATTAAAATTGCTACACCACGAAGATGACGTGCTACAGACTCGAAATTTAACCGAAAGCATGAAGATGCTGTGATATGCAAATGGTTAGCTTTTCAGATCATTCACACAAGGTTGGCGCCGGTGGCGACACCTACAACGTGTTGACACGAGTAAAGTTTCCAGCCGATTTCTCATACACAAACAGCAGTTGGCCGGCGATGCCTGGTGGAACATTGTTGTGATGCCCCGTGTAAGAAGGAGAAATGCGTACCATCACGTTTCCGACTTTGATAAAGGTCGGTTTGTAGCCTGTCACGATTGCGGTTTATCGTATCGCGAATTGCTGCTCGCGTTGGTCGTTCTGTTAGCAGAACATGGAATCGGTAGATTCAGGAGGGTAATACGGAACGCCGTGCTGGATCCCAACGGCCTCGTATTACTAGCAGTCGAGATGACAGGCATCTTATCCGCATGGCTGTAACGGATCGTGCAGCCACGTCTCGATCCCTGAGTCAACAGATGGGGACGTTTGCAAGACAACAACCATCTGCACGAACAGTTCGACGACGTTACCCTTGACGCTGCATCACAGCCAGGAGCGCCTGCGATGGTGTACTCAACGACGAACCTGGGTGCACGAATGGCAAAACGTCATTTTTTCGGATGAATCCAGGTTCTGTTTACAGCATCATAATGGTCGCATCCGTGTTTGGCGACATCGCGGTGAACGCACGTTGGAAGCGTGTATTCGTCATGGCCATACTGGCGTATCACCCGGTGTGATGGTATGGGGTGCCACTGGCTACACGTCTCGGTCACCTCTTGTTCGTATTGACGGCACTTTGAACAGTGGACGTTACATTTGAGATGTGTTACGAGCCGTATCTCTACCCTTCATTCGATCCCTGCGAAACCCTACATTTCAGCAGGATAATGCACGACCACATGTTGCAGGTCCTGTACGGGCCTTTCTGGATAAAGAAAATGTTCGACTGCTGCCCTGGCCAGCACATTCTCCAGATCTCTCACCAACTGAAAACGTCTGGTCAATGGTGGCCGAGCAACTGGCTCGTCACAATACGCCAGTCACTACTCTTGATGTACTGTGGTATCGTGTTGAAGCTGCATGGGCAGCTGTACCTGTACACGCCATCCAAGCTCTGTTTGACTCAATGCCCAGGCGTATCAAGGCCGTTATTACGGCCAGAGGTGGTTGTTCTGGGTACTCATTTCTCAGGATCTATGTACCCAAACTGCGTGAAAATGTCATCACATGTCAGTTCTAGTATAATATATTTGTCCAATGAATACCCGTTATCATCTGCATTTCTTCTTGGTGTAGCAATTTTAATGGCCAGTAGTGTATATTGTGAAAAGCAATGGTCCCACAACACTCCCCTGTGGCACGCCAGAGGTTACTTTAACGTCTGTAGACGTCTCTCCATTGAGAACAACATGCTGTGTTCTGATTGCTAAAAACTCTTCAATCCAGCCACACAGCTGGTCTGATATTCCGTAGGCTCTTACTTTGTTTATCAGGCGGCAGTGCGGAACTGTATCGAACGCCTTCCGCGGATGTAAAGGAAAATGGCATCTACCTGGGAGCCTCTATCTAATATTTTCTGGGTCTCATGAACAAATAAAGCGAGTTGGGTCTCACACGATTGCTGTTTCCGGAATCCATGTTGATTCCTCCAGAGTAGATTCTGGCTTTCCAGAAATGACATTATACGCGAGCAAAAAAACATGTTCTAAAATTCTACAACAGATCGATGTCAGAGATATAGGCCTATAGTTTAGCGCATCTGCTAGACGACCCTTCTGGAAAACGGGAACTACCTGTTCGCTATTCCAATCATTTGGAACCTTCCGTTTCTCTAGAGACTTACGGTACACGACTGTTAGAAGGGGGGCAAGTTCTTTCGTGTACTCTGTGCAGAACTGATTTGGTATCCCGTCAGGTCCAGTGGACCTTCCTCTGTTAAGTGATTTCAGTTGCTTTTCTGTTCCTTGGACACTTATTTCGATGTCAGCCATTTTTTCGTTCGTGCAAGGATTTAGAGAAGGAACTGCAGTACGGTCTTCCTCTGTGAAACAACTTTGGAAAAAGGTGTTTAGTGTTTCAACTTTATGCGTATCATCTTCTGTTTCAATGCCATTATCCTCCCAGAGTGTCTGGATATGCTGTTTCGATCCACTTACTGATTTAACGTAAGACTAGAACTTTCTCGGATTTTCTGTCAAGTCGGTACATGGAATTTCACTTTTGAATTCACTGAACGCGTCACGCATAGCCCTCCTTACTCTACCTTTGAAATCGTTTAGCTTCTGTTTGTCTGAGAGGTTTTGGCTGCGTTTAAATTTGTAGTGAAGCTCTCTCTGCTTTCGCAGTAGTTTCCTA
This sequence comes from Schistocerca piceifrons, assembly GCF_021461385.2. Classification (NCBI taxonomy): domain Eukaryota; kingdom Metazoa; phylum Arthropoda; class Insecta; order Orthoptera; family Acrididae; genus Schistocerca; species Schistocerca piceifrons. The sequence continues at coordinate 867,164,302 of NC_060149.1, read as the reverse complement.
ACTTTGTTGTTGAACCACGGTGGGTTTTTCCCGTTCCTCACAGTTTTACTCGGCACGTATGTGTCTAAAACGCATTTTACGATTGCCTTGTACTTTTTCCATAAACACTCAACAATGTCTGAACAGAAATTTTCGTTTTGATCTGTTAGGTAGTCTGAAATCTGCCCCCTATTACTCTTGCTAAACAGATAAACTTACCTCCCTTTTTTTTATATTACTATTTACTTCCGTATTCAGGGATGCTGCAACGGCCTTATGATCACTGATTCCCTGTTCTGCACTTACAGAGTCGAAAAGTTCGCGTCTGTTTGTTATCAGTAGGTCCAAGATGTTATCTCCACTAGTCGGTTCTCTGTTTAATTGCTCGAGGTAATTTTCGGATAGTGCACTCAGTATAATGTCACTCGATGCTCTGTCCCTACCACCCGTCCTAAACATCTGAGTGTCACAGTCTATATCTAGTAAATTGAAATCTCCATCTAAGACAATAACATGCTGAGGAAATTTATGTGAAATGTATTCCAGATTTTCTCTCAGTTGTTCTGCCACTAATGCTGCTGAGTCGGGAGGTCGGTAAAAGGAGCCAATTATTAACCTAGCTTGGTTGTTGAGCATAACCTCCACCCATAATAATTCACAGGAACTATCCACTTCTATTTCACTACAGGATAAACTGCAACTAACAGTGACAAACACACCACCACCACTTGCATGCAATCTATCCTTTCTGTGCTTTTGTAAAAATTTCGGCAGAATTTATCTCTGGATTCAGCCAGCTTTCCGTGCCTATAACGATTTCAGCTTCGGTGCTTTCTATCGGCGCTTGAAGTTCCGGTACTTTACCAACGCAGCTTCGACAGTTCACAATTACAATACCGATTGCTGCTTGGTCCCCGCATGTACTGACTTTGCCCCGCACCCTTTGAGGCTGTTGCCCTTTCTGTACTTGCCAGAGGCCATCTAACCTAAAAAACCGCCCAGTCCACGCCACACAACTCCTGCTACCCGTGTAGCCGGTTGTTGGGTGTAGTGGACCCCTGACCTATCCAGCAGAACCCGTAACCCCACCACCCTACGGCGCAAGTCCAGGAATCTGCAGCCCACATGGTCGCAGAACTGTCTCAGCCTCTGATTCAGACCCTCCAATTGGCTCTGTACAAAAGGTCCGCAGTCAGTCCTGTCGACAGTGCCGCAGATGGTGAGCTCTGCTTTCATCTCACTAGCGAGACTGGCAATTTTCACCGAATCAGATAGCCTCCAGAAGCCAGAGAGGATTTCCTCCAATCCACAGCGACACACATCATTGGTGCCGACATGAGCGACCACCTGCAGATGGGTGCACCCTGTACCTTTCATGGAATCCGGAAGGACCCTTTCCACATCTGAAATGACTCCCCCCAGTATGCACATGGAGTGTCACCCGGATCTTGCAGACTGAGGGGCAACCTCTGGAACAGGACAAGCAGCCATGTCCGGCCAAAGATCAGTATCAGCCGGAGACAGAGCCTGAAACCAGTTCGTCAGACAAACTGGAGAGGCCTTCCGTTCGGCCCTCTTGAATGTCTTTCGCCCCCTGCCACACGTCGAGACGACCTCCCACTCTACCACAGGTGAGGGGTCAGCCTCAATGTGGGCAGTATCCCGAGCAGCCACAGCCGTAGTCCGATCGGGGGATGTGTGGGACAAGCTGGCCGTCCCCGACAAACCCCCATCCGGACCCGCACAGTGAAGCCCATTGGCAACAGCCTCAAGCTGTGTGACCAAAGCCAACACTGCCTGAAGCTGGGAGTGAAGGGATGCCAACTCAGCCAGCATCTGAACACTGCAGTTGCAGTCCCTATCCATGTTAAATACAGTACTGTTGTGCAAGGAACGTCTGAACTAATTTACAGACAGCACAAACAATTCGACACAAAATTTAAACGGTTATTAAAATACAAGACTGCCTAATAAATGCAGTAATGCTGCTACTTGCGCACTGCTGACACACTGCTCGGCGGCAGAGGGCTAACTGTACTGTCAGTAATGTACAAAGACTATTTGAAAGAAATAAACAAGTGATAGACAACTACGCGACTTTACGCGTCACAGATATTAAAATGCAAATCTGCCCCTGCTAATTATGAAACTACACAATGATTTGACGGATTTAACTAAACAAGTGCGCTAAGAACACTCAAAACAAATTTTCAACTTGACTACTACACTTATATGAACGCTAAATAAGCCACTTGCAGCTCCTTGCGGACAGCTAATTATTCAACATTAATACTTCTTAATTAATTATTCTTTATTAATATACAACATGAACAGCATGGGTCCAAACACACATCCCTGGGACACACCCAAAGTTATTTCCACATCTGATGATGATTCTTCACCCAAGATAACATGCTGCATCCTCCCTACAAAAAGTCCTCAGTCCACACTCAAATTTCATTTGATACTCATTACCATCATACTTTTGACAATAAGCGTAGGTCAAATGCTTTTTGGAAATCTATAAAAACTGCACCAACATGACTGCTTTGATCCAAGGCTTTCAGTATGTCATGCGAAAAGTGCGAGTTAGGTTTCACATGATCGATGTTTACGGAATCCATCCTGGTTGGCATAGAGGAGATAATTCTGTTCGAGACAGCTCAGTTTATTTGAGCTCCAAATATGTTCTAAGATTCTTCAACAAGTTAAAATCAAGTATATTGGACCGTAGTTTTGTGGATCACTACTTCTACCGTTCTTACAGATAGGTATGACCTGTGATTTTTTCAAAGAACTGGTCTTGGTTTTTCGTTGGAGGGATCTATGATAGATTACAGGTAGAAGAGGGCTAACACAGCCACAAATTCAGTATAGAATGTGATAGGATACCATCGGGTCCTGGAGCTTTGTCCAGTTTTAACAATTTCAGGTGATTCTTGACACCACTGACAATAATACTTATTTCACTCATCCGTACAGTGGCATGAGGATTAAATTGAGGAAATTTCCCTTGGCTTTTGTTTGTAAAGGAGCTTTTGAAAATGGAGTTAAGTATTTCACCTTTTGCTTTGCTACCCTCAGTTTCAGTTCCTGTGTATTTCACTAGGGACTGGACACAAAGTTTTGTACCACTAGCAGAGTTTGCAAACTACAAGAATTTCCTTGGTTCTTGTGAAAGATCACGTGACAATACTCTGTTATGGTAGTTATTGAAAGCTTCATTCACGCATTTCTCTCTTGACAGCCAAAGGCGTTTCATTCAGCCTCTCTCTATCGTGTGTTCGTTGTTTTACACCTATTACGCGGTAAACTCTTTTTCTTTAGAAGTTTATTTACAGTGGTTGTATACGATGGGTGGGAGTGATCTGTCCCATTATCAACTGTTCTACTGGGTACATTTTTATCTGGTGCATGGTCAAATATTGTTTTAAACTTGAGCCATAGCTCCTCTGCATGCTCCTGCCCTGTGGAGAAAGTTTAAAGTTCTCCAGTGAGATATAACACTCCTGACTTTTTATCTAGCTTACTGAACATGTATTTCTTTCTGTTTGATTTAATTGTCCTTTGTACTTTTATAATCATTGTTGCCACAACCATGTCATGGTCACTGATAGCAGTTTCGATGTGGACATCCTCAAAGAAGTCAGGTATATTTGCTGCCATTAGGTCGAGTATTTTTCTATAATGAGTAGTGTTCCAGGCTATCTGCTTTAGAAAATTATCAGAAAAGCCACTGAGTAATGTTTCAGAGGATGTTTTATCATGCCCGCCACTAACAAAACTGTAATTTTACCCATTGATTGTTGGATGATTAAAGTCTCTCCCAGTGATGACTGTATGATGGGGGGAGTTACGTGCAAATGAACTAACATTCTCTCTTAAGTTCTCAGTTATACCAGGAGATGAGTCTGGCGCGCAATAGAAGGCTCCAGTTATCATTTTATGCCCATCCCTGATACCAGTCTTGCCCAAGCAATTTCACATACAGCTGCAATTTCTATCTCGGTGGACTTGAGTTTCTTGTCCACCGTGACAAATACACCACCTCTATTTCCCATTTGCTTATCCTTTCGATATACACTATTTTTCGCTAAAAATTTCTCGACTATCAATTCCAGGTTTCAACGAATACCTAGTATTATGTGAGCTTCATTGCTTTTGATGAGCACTTCAAACTCGGGAACTTTGTTGTGAATGCCTGGGTGGTTAACTATTAGGATTTTAATACTCTCACATGAGCGAGGAAATTCTTTCAGTCTTACACTAATTCTTCTCGGTTTCCTACAGCCTTCGTTGTCTGGATTGGATGAAGTGTCACCTCAATTAAAAAAATCTTTTATGCAACCCACATACAGTCAGCTACCTGAGAAGCAACCAGCCCAATTAGGGGAATCCTACAGTTCTCAACCCTTTGGTGGAAGTCCAGAAAATCACAGCCTAGCTTGTCATAGATCCTTTGAAGCCTCTGGTTCAGTAATTCCATTCAACTCACAAGCAAGAGACCAAAATCATTTCTGGAGCTAAAATTGCAAATTTTGAACTTTGTGGAAACTCTAAATGCAAGGCTGGACTTCTCAACCTTCTCTGCCAATCACTGGAATTACCCATGTATGACCTCGGAGCCCAGACGACAGGCATCATTTTTTCCAATGTGGGCCACAGACTGTAGTTGTTTGCATCCTATTTTACATATACTGTACGTCTACCTCTGTACTCTGCAAACCACTGTGAAGTGCTTGGCAGAAGGTTACGTCCCATTGGACGATTTATTGGATCTTCTTCCCATTCCATTCACATATGGGAGAATTATTGTTTGAATGACTCTGTGCATACTATAATTATTCTAATCTTATGCTCACAATCCCTATATGAGCGATATGTAGGAGGTTGTACTAAATTCCTACAGACACCATTGGAAGCTAGTCCTAGAAATTTTGTCAGCAGACTTTCTCAGAATAATTTACGTTGCTCTTCAAGAGTCTACCAGTTCAGTTCTTTCAGAATCTCGCTGATACTCTCCCACGCGCCAAACAAACCTGTCACCATTCATGCTTCCCTTCTCTGTATACATTCAGTATCCCATTTTAGGACTATTTTGTATGGGTCTCACACACTTGAGCAATATTATAGAACTTGTTGCACGAGTGATGTGTAAGCAATCTCCTTATCAGACAGACTACACTACTTCAGTATTGTACCAATAAACCAAATTCTACCCCCAGCTTTACCCATGACTGTGCGCATTTGATCATTCCATTGCATATCGCTACAAAGTGTTACACCCACGTTATTGTATGAGTTTGTGATTCAAACTGTGGGTCAGTGATGTTATAGTCACAGGAAACAACGTTTTTTTGTTCTGTGAAGTGCACTGTTTTACATTTCTGAGCATTTAAGGCAAGCTACCAATCTTTGCACCTCTTTGAAATCTTATCAAGATCCGACTGAATATTCATGCAGATTCTTTCAGACGGTACTTCAGTATAGATAACTTCATCATCTGCAAAAATTTTGGGTTTCTACATATCGCTACAAAGTGTTACACCCACGTTATTGTATGAGTTTGTGATTCAAACTGTGGGTCAGTGATGTTATAGTCACAGGAAACAACGTTTTTTTGTTCTGTGAAGTGCACTGTTTTACATTTCTGAGCATTTAAGGCAAGCTACCAATCTTTGCACCTCTTTGAAATCTTATCAAGATCCGACTGAATATTCATGCAGATTCTTTCAGACGGTACTTCAGTATAGATAACTTCATCATCTGCAAAAATTTTGGGTTTCTATTAATATAGTGTGCAAGGTCATTAATACACAAAATTAACAGCAAGGGTCCCCCCTAGGACACACCCAAAGTCACTTCTACATATGACAATGATAACCTGATGTGACCTCCCTACCAAAAAATCCTCAGTCCAGTCACAAATTTCACTTGATACCCCATACCGTCATACTTTTGACAGATGTATTGAATCAAATGCTAAACCTGAACCAGACCCCTGCCACAGGGATCTTACCCTTGTGGAAGACCCAGATACAAGACCAGCCCAATCCACCCACCCAGCTGCACCTAATCTCGGACTGTCACAGGCTAATCCTACCCCATCAGACGCCAGACCACCTGTGAAACCAGCTATGTCATATACCAGCTTTGCTGCAACCACTGCACAGTGTGTTGCATTGGAATGACAACCAACCAGCTGTCAAAGAGATTGAATGGCCACTGCCAAACTTTTGCCCAAAAGAAAGTGGACCACCCAGTGACACAACATGCAGCAGAGCACAACTTGTGATATTTCAGTGGTTGCTTCACAACCTATGCCATCTGCAACCTCCCCACCACCACCAGCTTTCTGAGCTGTGCAGACGGGAGCTACTCTTACAGCACATCCTTTGTTCCTGTAATCTCCCTAGCCTAAACCTAAGGTAACTCACTGCCCCCCTACCCCCCCACCCAATTGTGTGTGTGTGTGTGTGTGTGTGTGTGTGTGTGTGTGTGTGTGTGTGTGTGTGTTTACATCACCCCCTGTCCCAGTACCCCTGCCCAGTTCATGTCAGCTAATTGTGTGCTGCTGTCTCATGTCCAAGTCTGTGAAATCGTGTGCCCCGCAACCCTGTCCTTGCCTCCTGCCTATCTCCATCCCTCACCTCACCCCACCCCACCTGGCACACCCACCTCGCTCCAGTACACTCACCATGGGCAAGTAAAGAGCTGTCAGTCGACTGGGCACAACGTAGGGAGATAGGTGAGTGCATTTGAGTGAGTGTGAGTATGATTGTGCCCATGTTTTTCCTGCATACTTGAAAAAGAAATCTTATTATGAAAGCTAGAAGCTCTGTAACTTTTGTTTGTGTACCTATCGATAATACAGTGCTTCTGCCTTTCGGTGAGCCATCTCCTATATTCCTAAATAATTCATAATTCTCAGTCACAACTTTCCATACATTATTCTGATTCTTTTCTTTTCCATTTATTTATTTACACTGAGCAGCCAGAACTTTATGACCACTTGCTATAGATGTAAGCCTGTCCAGGTGACAGCAGCGTCACCTAACAAGGAATGAATGCAGGTCAGACACACGCACAGTGCATGTAGTATCAGTGAGCCTGCATAGAATGGAGAAGGCACACGATCTATTTGAGTTTGATGAGAGGCAGATTGTGATGACCATGAGGCTCAGCATGAGCATTTCAGAAATTGCACAACTTGTCAGGTGTTTGAGGAGTGCTATGGTAAGTGTCTTCAACACATGGCAAAACCAAGTTGAAATCATGTCCAGATGTTGTGGGGTTGGGTGCCATCCCTCATTACAGATGTCAGATGTAGGCTGGGCAGACTGGTAAAACAGTACAGGCAGCGAACTGTGGCAGAACTAACATCAGAGTTTGATGCTGGACAGTGTACAAGGGTATCTGAACACACAGTGCACTGAACATTCTTAACGATGGGCCTCCGTAGATGACTACCTGGGCCTGTACCAGTGTTAACACCACAACTACAACTGAAATGGACACATGACCATTGGCACTGGAGTTTGTTGCAGTGGCAGAGCATTGTATCGTCTGATGAATACTCGTACCTTTTTCATCAAGCTGATTGGACCATGTGAATCCATCGTCTTCCAGGGGAACAATTCCTTGACACCTTTACTGCAGGACAGAGACAAGATGGGGGGCAGCTCCATTATGCTTGAGTGTCATATATTGGTTGGAGACCCCGTAAACCCTTTCCTGATGATCACGTTTTCCGACAGCAGCGGCTTTATTCAGCAAGATAATGCTATATCTCACAAGGCCAGGAGTGTGATGGAGTGCCTCGAGGAACACAGTGCCGTGTTCCAGTTAATGTGCTGGTCCCCCAACTCACCAGATATGAATCTGATTAAACACATCTGGGATGTGATTGAACGTGGGGACAGAACTTATCTCCCCCTCCCCAGAATTTATGGTAATTAGGTGAATCGTATGTGCAGATGTGGTGGCAACTCCCTCCAGCGACCTACAAAGGGCTCATTGCTTCTATGACATGACACGTTGCCACTGTTGTCCATGAAAAAGGTGAACATACCAACTATTTGGCAGATGGCCGTAATGTTCTGGCTGATCAGTATATATACTTTTAATTGACAGAACATCTTTTGATATTAAAACAGTTACCCTGTCACACTAATATCAAATTAGATGACATGAAGTATACTGTGTGTCCCAAACACCTAGGGTCAAAACTACAGATTCTAAACTATTCTAAAGTAAGTATTTTGAGATAAGGAGCCAATGGCCAGAAATGAATGGAAGCGACCACAGATTTCCATTCTAGTGACCACCTTCCTATGTGGATCCACCTGCTGCCTCAGACAGTGGTCGACAGGAGACCATTACATGGATGCTTTGAAGTGCAAATTGGTTGTGATACAGACAGCAGCCATCTTTGAAGAACAGGAATATGCTCAGGAGATGGCGGGCCGTGTCACCTGTGTGATCTGATGAGCTTACACCTCCACCTTAGACGATGGCCAGTCCCTTGGTGGAACGCAGAACGACGTTCGACAGTTGGAGCCAGGCGCGCAACTTTATGGCAATTCAAACACCATCCAACTACATAAAATCTTTCTTCCTTCTGTGAGAGCACAAGCGAGGTGAGTGATAAAAGAAAGGAAGAGAACTCCTCAAAGGAATTCACAACTTCTGTTATTTGGTCCACTGCCAGTGTATGAGTTTGAGACTTAAAAATGTAGATTTCAGGCCAGGACAGTACACCTCCCCTTATGATCTTGTTGAGAAATGGAGTCTTGGTGGATGCCCCTATAGACCTAGCCAGGTTTTAGCTGACTTTTTCTTTTCTTTTTTTTTTTTTTTGACAGATGTGAAAATTACCGAACTATCAGTTTAATGAGTCACTGCTGCAGAATACTAACGCTAATTCTTTACAGACGAATGGAAAAACTGGTAGAAGCCGACCTCGGGGAAGATCAGTTTGGATTCCGTAGAAATGTTGGAACACGTGAGGCAATACTGACCCTACGACTTATCTTAGAAGAAAGATTAAGGAAAGGCAAACCTACGTTTCTAGCATTTGTAGACTTAGAGAAAGCTTTTGACAAATTTGACTGGAATACTCTCCTGCAAATTCTGAAAGGAGCAGAGGTAAAATACAGAGAGCGAAAGGCTATTTACAATTTGTACAGAAAGCAGATGGCAGTTATAAGAGTCGAGGGGCATGGAAGGGAAGCAGTGGTTGGAAAGGGAGTGAGACATGGTTGTAGCCTCTCCCCGATGCTATTCAATCTGTATATTGAGCAAGCAGTAAAGGAAACAAAAGAAAAGTTCGGACTAGGAATTAAAATCCATGGAGAAGAAATAAAAACTTTGAGGTCAGAGACAGCAAAGGGCTTAGAAGACCAGTTGAACGGAATGGACAGTGTCTTGAAAGGAGGGTATAAGATGAACATCAACAAAAGCAAAACGAGGATAATGGAATGTAGTCGAATTGAGTTGGGTGATGCTGAGCGAATTAGATTAGAAAATGAGACACTTAAAGTAGTAAATGAGTTTTGCTATTTGGGAAGCAAAATAACTGATGATGGTCGAAGTAGAGAGGATATAAAATGTAGACTGGCAATGGCAAGGAAAGCGTTTCTGAAGAAGAGAAATTTGTTAACATCGAGTATTGATTTAAGTGTCAGGAAGTCGTTTCGGAAAGTTTTTGTATGGAGTGTAGCCATGTATGGAAGTGAAACATGGACGATAAATAGTTTAGACAAGAAGAGAATAGAAGCTTTCGAAATGTGGTGCTACAGAAGAACGCTGAAGATTAGATGGGTAGATCACATAACTAATGAGGAGGTATTGAATAGAATTGGGGAGAAGAGGAGTTTGTAGCACAACTTGACTAGAAGAAGGGATCAGTTGGTAGGACATGTTCTGAGGCATCAGGGGATCACCAATTTAGTACTCGAGGGCAGCGGGGAGGGTAAAAATCGTAGAGGGAGACCAAGAGATGAATACACTAAGCAGATTCAGAAGGATATTGGCTGCACTAGGTACTGGGAGATGAAGAAGCTTGCACAGGATAGAGTAGCATGGAGAGCTGCATCAAACCAGTCTCAGGACTGAAGACCACAACAACATCAACAACAAGAATGTAGACAAAATCCTGCATCACAAGTGTCCTGTAAGACTGTGGATAATAGGAGTACCCACTTCTTATAGTGTAATATGGAGTTCGGCAATCTCCTGTGCTTCACTTGGGAATTGGAATTAGCTCTGTCTGCTGCCAGGGACACTGCACTAAGTCCATATCATCCATATCATATTTATTATGTCATGCTCCATCTTCTGTGTCTTGGAGCCAAAGATAAGCTCCTACCTTGTTTCAGTCTAATCTGTCACGTGGAAGGATGCAATATTAATTCCCTCATTGAAGCCAGGTATATGAGTAAGACTGTTGAGTGCTTAGTCAACTGCTGCCTCGTATAGCTTTTTGAATCCGAGGGTCATCTGCGCCACTCCCAGCATGGTTTCAGTTACTTCTGTTCCATGCCTGACAATTTAATTCTACTGGAGATGACGATACAAGAGTCCTTCTCACGCCGCAACCAATTTGTCAGTGTGGGTTTTGATCTTGATAAACTGTAGAACAACACTAGGAGAGACAACATCCTTCATCAGTTTCATGAATGGGGACTATGTGGACAATTACCACCCTTTTACTCAATCCTTCATCTGGGACAGGCGCTTTTGCCATTGTATTCGTGATTCCATGTCTGACTGCCTTGCCGGCCGGAGTGGCCGTGCGGTTCTGGGCGCTACAGTCTGGAACCGAGCGACCGCTACAGTCGCAGGTTCGAATCCTGCCTCGGGCATGGATGTGTGTGATGTCCTAAGGTTAGTTAGGTTTAATTAGTTCTAAGTTCTAGGTGACTGATGACCTTAGAAGTTAAGTCGCATAGTGCTCAGAGCCATTTTGAACCATCTGACTGCCTTGTTCAGGAGAATAGGGTCCCCCCCGGCCCGTGTACTCAGTGTCACACCGTTCACAGTTGCTGTCTTTGGCATCTCCTCTGCAGTCAGAAGCCTAGTTAAAAGTTCTTTGTTTGTGGACGACTTTACAATCGTCTGCTCTTCCTGTCATCTTACAACAGTAATGAGGCAATATGAGCTGACTGTAAGCAGTCCAGAAACTTTGGCCAACTAATCTGATTTTACATTCTGCCTTGAGAGGACTACATGTGTCAACTTCTGTCTTGCTTGTAATAGTTTTCACCCTCTGTAGTTCAAAGTGAGGGACAGTAATTTACATTTGATGGGCAATATGTGCTCTTTGGGTGTTCCTCTGCAGGAAGTATGTGGTCTGTCATTAATTGTGCACTTGACTTCGAGCTGTGCTTCGATAGTAGATCTAGGCATCCTGTATGAGATGTATTGGAACCAGAGAGGACTCAAGGAGTAATACCGACAGCCCTAACCAACAGTTTCGAGGTACTATCTTTCAGTGAAACTGAAACTGTGCCAGTGGGACTTACTTCACCTGTTCTGGGAAAACCTGTTTTGTCCGGTGTCAAGCAGATGCAAATGCAAAGGCTAGAGGTCTTTTAATAGTGGCAGTTCAAATGTATGGCGAATAATGGTTCCCCGTAGGGAAATGGCAGAAATGAACAGAAAGGATAAAGTTGCATTCAGTGTGTGTGTGTGTGTGTGTGTGTGTGTGTGTGTGTGTGTGCGCGCGCGCCTGGAGGCCCCACTCAACGTGTTGAAGAAGCTATTCCAGCAGGGAACACAGTGCAGCCTACTACAAATTGTGACACACATTGGTACAAATGATACTGCTGCCTGGGCTCTGAGACCATCCTTGCATCACTCCAGCGACTGGCAGAGAAGGTTGAGGAGACCAGCCTCACGTACAGAGTTTCAACGAAGTTCATAGTTTGCAGCATTGTTACCAGAACCAATCATGGCCCCTTGGTTCTGAGTCAAGTAGAAAGAATGAACTAGAGGCTTCAGAGGTTCTGTGACAAGCTAGGCTGCAACTTCCTGAACTTACACCATAGGTTTGAGAACTGTAGGGTACCTCTAAATCTGTCAGGTGTGCACTACACGACAAAGGCTGATACCTATGTAGCTGACTGCGTGTTCAGTGCTCACAAGAGTTTTTTAAGTTAGGTGACTCTCCGGGCAATCCAGATAACAATGGCTGTAAGAAATCCAGAAGTATCAGTGTAGTATCAAAAGAAATGCCTCCCACAGGTGAGAGCACTAAAATCGTAGTGGTCAACTGCCAAAGCATTCGCAGAAAAATGCCAGAGTGTGAAGTACTCCTGAAAAGCAATCAATCTCACACAATACTAGGAAGAGAACGCTGGTTGAAACCTGAAATTGATAGCATTGAGATTTTTGGGGAAAATTTAACAGTATATCGAAAAGATACGCCAATGGGAAATAGAGGTGGTTAATTTGTGGTGGTAGTAAGGAAACTCAAATCGACTGAGGCAGAAGTTGATGCTGCATGCAAGAGTGTCTGGGCGAGTCTCAGTATCAGGGGTGGGCATAAAATCCTCATTGGATCCTTCTATCGCACACCAGATCACCTCCTGATGTAACTAAAAACTTTGGGGAACTTATGTACCAACGAACTGAGGTCTTCTCTAATCATACTGTAGTCACTGGTGAAGACTTTAATTATCCAATGATCATTTGGAAAAATTACAGTTTTGTTAGTGGTAGGCACGATAAGACATCCTGTGAAACATTACTAAATGCCTTGAAAACTACCCAAAACAGATAGTTCAGAATCCCACTCATGATTGAAATATGTTGGATCTAATGGCAACAAATAGAACAGACCTCTTTTAGTGTGTTCATATAGAAACTGGCATCAGTGACCATGACATTAGTGTGGCAGCAATGATTATCAAAGAAGAAAGGACAACTGAAACAAGAAGGAAGACATATATCTTCAGTAAACTACACACATCAAAAGAAGGTTCGGATCACCACGGTTCCGCGAGTTCTGGAACCTGTACGAAAAATTGGAATAGAGATCAACATAAACATCATTTCTGCCCTTTTTATTGCTCATGAAAACCACACATCGCATATTGTACCACCATACAGTGAGACCTTCAGAGGTGGTGGTCCAGATTGCTATACACACAGGTACCTCTAATACCCAGTAGCACGTCTTCTTGCACTGATGCATGCCTGTATTCATCGTGGCATACTATCCACAAGTTCATCAAGGCACTGTTGGTCCAGATTGTCCCACTCCTCAAGGCGATCCGGCGTAGATCCCTCAGAGTGGTTGGTGGGTCACATCGTCCGTAAACAGCCCTTTTCAGTCGATCGCAGGCATGTTCGATAGGGTTCATGTCTGAAGAACATGCTGACCACTCTAGTCGAGCGATGTCGTTATCCTGAAGGAAGTCATTCACAAGATGTGCACGGTGGTGACGCGAATTGTCGTCTATGAAGACAAATGCCTTGCCAATATGCTGCCGATACAGTTGTACTACTGGTCGGAGGATGGCATTCACGTATCGTACAGCCGTTACGGCGCCTTTCATGACCACCAGCGGCGTACATCAGCCCCACATAATGCCACCCCAAAACTGCAGGGAACCTCGACCTTTCTGCACTCGCAGGACAGTGTGTCTAAGGCGTTCAGCCTGTCTGGGTTGCCTCCATACACATCTCCGACGATTTTCTAGTTGAAGGCATATGCGACACTCATCGGTGAAGAGAATGTGATGCCAATCCTGAATGGTCCATTCGGCATGCTGTTGGGCCCATCTGTATTGCTCTGCATGGTGTCGTGGTTGCAAATATTGACCTCGCCATGGACGTCAGGAGTGAAGTTGCGTATCATGCAACCTATTGTGTACAGTTTAAATTGCAACACAACATCCGGTGGCTGCACAAAAAACATAATTCAAATTGCTGGCGTTCCTGTCAGGGTTCCTCCAAGCCATAATCTGTAGGAGTGGTCATCCACTGCAGTAGTAGCCCTTTGGTGGCCTGAGCAAGGCATATCATCTGCAGTTCCTATCTCTCTGTATCTCCTCCATATCTGAACAACATAGCTTTGGTTCACTCTGAGATGCCTGGACACTTCCCTTGTTGAGAGCCCTTCTTGGCACAAAGTAACAACGCTGCCACGATCAAACCACGGTATTGACCGTCTAGGCGTGGTTGAACTACAGACAACACGCGCCGTGTACATTCTTCCTGGTGGAATGACTGGAACTGATCGGCTGTCGGATCCCCTCCGTCTAATAGGCGCTGCTCTGCCTTGGTTGTTTACATCTTTGGGTGGGTTTAGTGACATCTCTGAACAGTCAAAGGGACTGTGTCTGTGATACAATATCCACTGTCAACGTCTATCTTCAGGAGTCCTAGGAAACGAGATGATGCAAAACTTTTTTTGATGTGTGTAGATAAACAATCAGTTCTGTCGCATCTCAGTGTGGAACCTGAAACTTTCAACACAAGGCAGGAGTATGTAGAGGAACTCTGGCTCAGGTTTAAAAGAATAATTGACCATGCATTGGAATGATATGTGCCCAGTAGAACTGTTCACAATGTGAGGAAACCTCGATGGTATGCAATCAATGTAAAGAAACTACTAATGAAACAGAGATTACTGCATAATAGATGTAAAACAAAGAGTAAGCCTATAGGTAGAGAGATGCTGACTGAAATGCGTGTGTCTGTCAAGAGAGGAATGCATGATGCCTTCAATAACTGCCATAGCAGAATACCGTCAAGTAATCTTTCACGGAACCCAAAGAAATTCTGGTTGTATGTAAAGGCAGTTGGCACCAAAGTTAGGGTCCAGTCCCTAGCAAATGAGACAGGAACTGAAATTGAGGGTAGCAAGGCAAAAGCTGAAATGTATAACTCCATTTTTAAATGTTCTCTTGCAAAGGAAAACCCAGGAGAATTGCACAAATTTAATCTTTGTACAACTGGAAAGATGAGCGAAATAAGGATTAGTGTCAGTGGCCCTGAGAAACAGCTGAAATTGTTTAAACTGAACAAAGCTCCAGGACCTGATGGAATCCCTATCAGATTTTATACTGAATTTGCAGCTGAGTTGGCCCCTATTCTACCTATAATCTATCATACATCACTTGAACTAAAAACTGAGCTCATTAGCTGGATGGTAGCACAGGTCACACCCAGCTATAACAAGGGATATTTATTTGCTGTAGAATTTTAGAACATATTCTGAGCTCAGACAAAATTAGGTATCTTGAACATAATGACCTACTCCATGTCAACCAGAATGGATTTTGAAAACACATATCCTGTAAAACCAAGGCCACACTTCTCTCACATGACATACTCAAAGCCTTGGATCAAGGCAGTCAGGTAGGTGCAGTATTTCTTGAGTGAACCACAGAACTACCGCCCAGTATCCTTGACACTGATTTCTTGCAGAATCTCAGAACATATTCTGAGCACAAAGAAAATGAGATATCTCCAAGAGAATTACCTCCCCCATGCCAACCAGCATAGATTAGGAAAACATCGATCATGTGAAACCTAACTTAGCTTACATCGAAGCAGTCCTCTAGATGCAGTATTTCTTGGTTTGGTGAAGAGCACTTGACTAAATACAACTCCTATGCTTATTGTCAAAAGTATGAAAATATGGAGTATTAAGTGAAATATGCAACTGGACGGAGGAATTTTTGGTACAGAGGATGCAACATGTAATCTTCGATGGAACTGCATCGCCAGATGTGGAAATAACTTCGGGTGTGCTCCAGGGAAGTGTGCTGGAACCCTTGCTGTTCATGTTGTACGTCAGTGAGCTTGCAGACGGTATTAATAATTACCTCACACTTTTTTCAGATGATGCAGTTACCTATAATGAAGTACTGTCTGAAAGAAGCGGCATAAACATTCAGTCAGTTCTTAAAAATGTTTCAAAGTGGTGCAAAGGTTGGTAACTTACTTTAAATGCTTAGAAATGTAAAACTGCGCACTGCACAGAACTAAAAAATGTGATATCCTATGACTATAACATCAGTGTGTCAGTGTTGGAAGTGGCCCACTCTTTCAACCACCTGGGTGTAACACTTTGTAGGGATATGAAATGGAACAATCACATACTCTCAGTTGTGGATAAATCATGGGGTAGACAATTCTTTATTGTTACAATACTTGTGAATTGCAGTTGCTCTACAAACGAGATTGTTCACAAATCATTTGTGTGTCCCATTCTGGAATATATGTCAAGTGTGTGGTAACCATACCAAACTGGACTAGCAGGAGATATTGAACATCTAAGAGAAGAGGAAAATAAACGGTCGGGGTTTGTTTGACCCGTGGGAGAGTGTCATATAGGTGCTGAAAACACTGAAGTGGCCGACTCTTGAAGATAAGCGTAAACTTTCCCGACAAAGTCTACTAACAAAGTTTCCAAACCGGCTTGAAATGGTGACACTAGAAATATACTACTGTCTCCTTCATATCACACACAGAAGGGTTGTGAGGTGAAGATTAGAATAATTACAGCAGGCACAGAGAAATTCATTCAAATCATTCTTCCCACAGTCCATACGTGAATGGAATGGGATATGACCCTAATAATTAGTACAATGGGATGCACCCTCTGACTTGTACTGCATGATGTTTTGCAGACTATAAACGTAAATGTAGACGTAGATCTGTGTCCCTTACAGTGACTGCAAGAACAAGGCAAAGTGGTGGTATTTTTCTATCTACATGGACATATCAGGATAAGGGAAATAGCATACCTGACAAGGTAGCCAAAGAAGCATGTAGGGATTGTGTTGTGTGTTGATGTGCCATCTCCTTAGACTGAATGTCTGGAGGTGGCAAACAACAAACTGTAGTCGCTCAAAAAAAATCACACGGGGCTGGCGGACTTCATGATACTAACCACGTCAATGGTAGGAGGGATTACTCACCAGACTACGCATAGGACATAGCCCTTTAACTCACGATTTGGTCCTCCAGTTGAAGGATCGACCACTGTGTGAAGTTCGTGGTGTAGCACTTTCAGTTTAGCATATTTTGCCAATTTTTGTATACTGATAACATGTTTCCTCAAATTTTACATGAAACCTTTGTGTTGGATTTCCATGCACCATACATATTAATGAAGGAAGTAAATTTCCTGTGTTAGTCTACGATCATTGCGATCATTTTCTGAATAAAACCATCTAGAGTGCTTAATAAATTTCTTTATTTATTGTGCTGTTATAGCTGTTGCCATCATCAGATATCTCCAGTTAAGATTAAAGTAGCATAGAGAGCTACGGTTGATTATTATATATCAAGCTACAAAAGAAGGAAAAAGCTTTTTTTGAGTCATCAGTCTTTTGACTGTTTGATGCAGCCCGCCACGAAATCCTCTCCTATGCCAACCTCTTCATCTCAAAGTAGCACTTTCAATCTATGTCCTCAGTTATTTGCTGGATGTATTCCAACGTCTGTCTTCCTCTACAGGTTTTGCCCTCTGCAGCTTCCTCTGGTACCATTGAAGTCATTCCCTAATACTGTAACATGAAGAAAAATTAAGAAGCTAAAAAAATATACTTTTTAAAGTTCTCTCACCAAAAAGCTTAGGACATGCAAAACATGTTTAATTTTCAGTATTAAGAAACTACGACTAATCAGGGCATCAACTAATAACTTGACTCAAAAAATTACCATATTTACCCAGTTATAAGATGAAGTTTCTTTCCAAATACGTCATTCGAAAAATATGGGGTCATCATCTACTTGCAGATTAAACTACCGCTGCTGAGGTAAACGTTTTTACACCATTTTATAGATTAATATAGGGGTCTCCTTATATTAACAGATGATGCTTTAGCTATTGTGGTTTTGTACAAATTTATTTTCAGAAATTCCATGTCTAGAGTTTAGCAAACAATACCTTCATTCAAATATGATCTAGATTTCCCAATAACCAGAAGCACTCAATACAGTATCAAACCTGTTTGATCAATCCTGTGACATTTGACTAGGAGCCCTAGTGCAACCAATGGATATGTGAGAAACTATGAACTAGCCACTATAACAATATCATGCTCTTTATACAAAATTGACAATTTTGTGAAACCCAGGAAGAAATACCATTAAACTAGCTGCAGGCACATTGTTCAAGCTCATATGGTGGGTGCCTCCATAACCAAGGGAACTGAAACGTTCGATGTTTCAAGACACACTGTATCAAAGATTTATGCGGCTTATCGGGAAAGTGGAGAAACATCATACACTAGGTCACAGCGTGGATAAATAGCATCAAAACTGTCAACTCTCAAACTTTTGTTGTATTTGAATAGGTTTTTTATAGAAGTTCTCATACATGTATGGGTACCGTATACATACATTTATGCTAATTTTTAAGTGCAGATAACATTCAAAGGCGAAGGTTTGTCCTTCAAAAACATTACATGATTCTGAACTCAAGACAGTATTTTATTTGGTTACTAGAAACTAATTATTTACAAAGTGTGCTGCAAATGAAAATTCGGTAGCTGTCACATATGAGAATACCGGGGGAAAATGTTACCAGCTTTTAATGCACTTTAGAACAAGATGGTAACCTTCAGATGAAACGAGAAAGAAATTTAATCCAGAACTAGATGTCTAACAAAAGAAACAAATCACATTAATTGATTACAATTGTTACAGGAAGAATAAATTACAGCAGAAAGATCAGTTGTGGAGCGAATGCCAACAGACGGCACTAGATCGCAGGACGAGCAAAAGTTCAAGAATTGGGCTGGATCGTGATTGTGATCTTTTGTTTCTGTATTAGTTGCTGTTGTTATGTATAAACTGCACCCTAGACGATACAGACGTCCTTGTTTCACTGTTGCACAAGCACAGCACTGTGGAAGGCTTGGAGGGAGAAAAGTGACACGAGTTTAACTGAGAATTATAATGAGTGTAGGGGAGTGATGAGTGGACGGCAAATTTCGTCTTGCTGCCAACCGTGGGAATCTCTACTGCTTACTTCGGCTTTTTATCAACATCTACCATGGTTAAAATGCAATTTTCCTGAATCAGTTTCACTCGGAATCGAATTGACTTCAAAATTGGCCAAGTACTTAACACTATAGCACACATTCCTGCAGGAGGTGCTAAAAGTCTAAACTGGGACCAGTGGCGTACTTACATGTTTCTTGTAGCCATGTTGTCGACGCTCACCATGAGGTAAGACGGACATGATAGGGGGTATGTCAGCTGCTGGATCTACACAGCGGATGAGAGAGTGGCAGGCAGACAATATGTTTTTGTAGCAAAAGACATTGTCACATTTCATTTCAGTATAGATGCGAAATCCGCTATGTGTTAAGAAAAATTGCTGCGTATTTGGAAAAAAACAGTCAGATATTTTTGACAAGGAAGATATAAGTTCCACAACTGACCCGTTATGATGATGACGACTAAAAATAAGGGAGACAGACTTAAAAAAAGAGGCAGTGAAGATAAAAATTAATGTAAACAATTTCTTTTTGTTTATTTTATGTTTCCTTGTATTGTCAGTACATAGACAATCAATAAATGGCATAAGTTTAGAATAGGTATAATGCTAACTTTTTAGACAGATACTTTAGGTCAATAAAAGTTTGTAGTTTTGGTTAGTGAGAAAATAATATAAAGTTTTTTCAAGGAGCCTCCCAAAAAAAAAAAGGGGAGTCATCTTACATTCAGGATCGTCTTATACTTCGGTAAATACGGTATAGAGAGATGTAAGCTCTAGCCAACAGGTGGTGCTTGTGTAGATAACATTGTCTTCAATTTTATTTTTTTACTGGTGTGGTCTGCTAAGCACCACATGAAATAACTTATTTATTGTTTCTTTTCTCCATTCTTTCTCTCCAGTAATTTTTCATTTTTCCCTATGTTTTTCTCTTCTTTCTTCTGTCCATATTGCACCTGTCTGTTTCTTTATTTTCTCCTGGAAGCCCTTGAAAACTTTTACTTCTGCTCTAAGCCTTTCTCTTTCTCCTATTCCTTCCTCCATTATTTCCATTTCCCTCAGGTCTGCTTTAACTTCTTTTATCCATGTCATTGATGTTTTGTGGTTTCTGTCACAGAAGTTAAAATTATTTTTGTTATCCTGTTTTCATCTAGCCTTTTTAGGTGTCCACAAAATGAAACTCTTATCTTCCTCATCCTGTCTGATACTTGCTCTATTTTTTTATAAACTTCTTTATTACTTCTTAAATTCCATTTCCTATTCTCATATTTTGGTCCCAAGATTTTCCTGATTATTCTTCTTTCCTTCTTTTCTATGTCACTTTATTGTTTGGCTATGTTTAACAAAAGGCATTCTGTGCATAAAGGCATTCTGATTTAATAACAGTATTGCAGTGCTGAAGTTTTGCATTTATGGAAAAAGATTCCTTGTTGTACAGGTTTTTTGTTAGTTGAAAAGCCACCTCCATTTTCCTTTCCTTACTAGGTTAACTTCTTTGTCTAAAACATTTGGTTGTATTATTTCACCTAGATATTTGAACTTTGTAGCCTTTTTTTACTCTACTACAATCAGCTTCCATATATTTCTGTGCTTCCTTCACGTCTATCATGTACTCTGTTTTTCCAAAAGATACATACTTGCCAGCTTTTGATACTGTCTCTCGTAGGAGATTTACCTGAATTACTGCATCTACTGCAGATTCAGCAAAGATGCCAAGATCATCAGCAAAACCAGACAATCAAAACTCAGTTTATCCTCTTTTTTTCCAGTTGTGGCTCTTCTAATTCCTACTTCTTCTGCTGAATGTAGAATGTAAAATTGTTTTCCTCCATTCCCTGATTACCTTTTCTAGCACACAATTGAAGAGCAGTGGGGGTAGTCCATCTCCCTGCCTTACGCCAGTTTTGATCCCAGAAGCCTTGGAGGTTTCACCTAAGAATTTAATTTTGCACATTGTACTTGTTGTGTGTCTTTTATGGTTACCACTAATTTGTTGTCAGCTCAAAACTCTTTTAAGGTGTTGAATAATGATTTTCTGTCAATTGAATGATATGCTTTTTTGAAGTCTGCAAATGCGTTTCTAAACCCTCCTTGGCACTTTACTAACTGCTGATACAGTTGGCTTTCCAGCCTGTGTTGTGATGCTTTTAGAAGAATTTTGTAAGTCACTGGAAGGAGAGATATTCCTCTATAGTTGTTGGAGTCAGTTTTATTTCCTTTTGTGTGGTTGGTTGAATTAATGCTGTTTTCGTCTTCTGATATAGCTTCTGTTTCCCATATTTTTGAAAGACTCCACGTAGCTTCTTGACTTCTTGCACCAGCAGTTTCCCACATTCATCCAATTACCGTATCTTCCCCGGGGGCCTTGTCGTTTTTCACTTCTTTAATGATATTTTTGATTTCGCCATGCTGGATGGTTCTGAATTTGTGAGAGTATATCCTGGATTTTATTCTAGAAAGTTTGCTCACAATTTAACAAATTACCGAAATAGCTTGCTAATATTTCATAGTTTTCTTTGTTGTTTAGGGCTAATTTCCATCTGCACTCTTGAAGCACAACTTAGGTGGTTGGTAGGTTTAGAGGCTTTCTTTAAAAGTTTTGTAGAATTTCCTTCCTTACTTAGTGATAGCTGCTTTCTTTCGAACTTCCTTTCGACTCATGTTATCGTTTTTCATATTTGAGACCTGTGTTGTTTAAAGCTGCTAAAGTCTTCACTTCTTTTGTGGCGTAGCATTTCTGCCAGGCTTGTTTTTAATGCTTTTTCACACTGTTCATTCCACCATCTGTGCTTGTTGTGTATTTTGAGTGGTGCTATTTCCAAATCTGTTTTGACTAACTTTATTTTAATCTCTTCACAGTATTCAGAGTCTATATTCAGCCATTCCTGGAATTCTTGTTTCTTCACTTTTGACATTTCTGATCTATTTTACGAATCCTATGTCCTTGTCTTGGAATCCTTATCTGTGGAATAAATTCCATTTTTATTGTGGTTATATAGTGATCTGTTACAATAATCGCGCCCTTTGTAACTTTTACATTCATGATTTCTTTTTGATTTTAGGGGATATAGCTACACGGTCAATCTGAAATTCTCCTAGGTTTGTATTAGGTGATTTCAAAGTTTTCTGTTTTCTTGGCAGTTTCTTAAAATTTGTGGACATTAATTTGAGGCTGAAACCTCTGCGTGGTTCTATCACTCTTTCCAGATTTTAAATTGTTCTTTTGTGTGCTGGGCAGTCTCCAACAGTTT
Organism: Schistocerca piceifrons; assembly: GCF_021461385.2. Lineage (NCBI taxonomy): Eukaryota > Metazoa > Arthropoda > Insecta > Orthoptera > Acrididae > Schistocerca > Schistocerca piceifrons. The sequence goes on along the minus strand of NC_060149.1, from coordinate 867,142,105 downwards.
TCCTGAACTTAACTTGCTATTCAAATCTGCTCATTGAAGTCCCCTGACATAACTTTAAGGTTCTTTAATAAAACCTTTGATAATTCATAATCCAGTGAATCCCAGAAGCTTTCAACTTTATCTGGATTCGTTTTTTGTCCACATTTGTAGGAACATGACAATTTATTAAAGTGTAAGTCTTACCTGCACATTGCAAAATAAGAACTGAGAGTCTTTTAGTTGGGAAATAAAAATCGGCGACGGAATCAACTGTCGTTGTGTTTACAATGAACCCTGCTCCTAGATGTGGAATGCCATTTCCATCAATTTCAGCTTTTCGTTCCTTTGATAATTCTATATCCCTCTAATTCTGTGATGTCTTCCTCAGTGAATCTAGGTTCCTGAAGAGTCAACAGTTGTAGTATTCGTCCAATACTTTAATTAGTTTTTTTTAGTTTTTCCTGTTTCCAAAAGTGAATTTATGTTTAGTTTGCCAAAGAAGTATTTTCTTTTTGTTCCTAATTTACACATAGGGCTTCCAGAGCAACTCCTTCACTTAGCATGCTATTTTGGGCTTCCCAGAATCTGATGGCCCGGGTGTGACGCCTTCTGCGAGAGAGGATTTCCTTTTAAGGTTACCTCCTGGGGTAGTTCCATTTGGAGAAACTTCCATCATCCATAAGCTACTTGATATTATTGTTGGGGAATGGGTGAGTGCCAATTCTTATTTAAAACTGAGATTGTAAGTCACAGAGTTTTTCTTTTCGGCTGCTCCTCACGTGGAGTACAGACGCTGACCAAATGCTGCCTGATACGGGAACAGACACATTTGGATTTTAATCTGTAGCTTTTATATTATCCCTAAAAGCAGGGTTGCCCCTTACGCCGTACGATGACCTTCATCTTCGCTATCGTTGAGGTCTTTGCCATTTCCCTGGCAAGAGGCCCTCACAAGGCACTATCACCTGACACAGAGGTGTTACTCCTCCCTCTCCTCCTATTTCAACTGGGCTTGGGACTGGCTGTAGTGGAGTTCAAATTTCATTTTATTTTATTTTTTGTACCCACCCTCATACTTAAAAAAAGAAGAAGACTGACAGTTGCAAAGTGCAAACGTTTGAAGTCTAATTACTATAACCCATGTTTTAAATGAGTATGTTTGCATACTCATAAAATTGGACATGGACCGCAGCCATCTTGTGGGGCAGTTGGTGAAAAATTTATTTTTCTATATTTGTATTGTTTGCTGTTCTGAACACAGGCTCTCTAAAACAATGTTGACAACCAGAAAGTTATTAGCAAAAACGTGATGCCTGCAATTAAAGTTCACTGTGCCCACTCTGATGGAGAAATAAAGTTATTGATCATTAAAGTTCATTACTCTGAGGATTTAGGATGTCTGGGATTCATAGAAAATGCAGTTTACTCTAAAAATTTTCACTATTTACTGAAAACGATGAAGCGTAAAATTTCAAATAAATGTTTAACCACGCAATACTACTATCGCCTATTGCACTATCAGAGCTATTCAGAATCCATTGTGTGGATCCTATTATCCCTAGATAACGAATCTGTTCAATAACCGTTATCGATGTAAATGTTCAAAGTGAATGCTCGCCAAAATTTGATGTTAATACTCACGAGACGCCACGCTAATAATGACAGAAGGTCTGTCCTGCGGCGACACGTGAAAATAAGACATACGCAAACTGAGAATAAATCACCGGAGGCTTTCCGAAATTAACGCTTTACCCCAATGCGAACTCACTGTTACATGCATACCGAGTTACGTATTACGGCATCCGAGGCTGTTCCTTGCAACTGCACAAACCCGGCGCGACACAGTGTGTGCTGATACAAATCTAGAAGAGAACTGGGGCCTGACTCGAGCTCGAAGCGCTGTTACTTATATAGACGCAGTGCAGACCGCAGAAGGCGCAGCCGACAACATTTGCCTTCCTGACTTGCCACTCGGGCTAGCAAAGCACCACTTCAAGTTATTAAATAATTATTTGCTTCATTCGCTGAAGGCCAATGAAGATCTCAATTTAATTGTGCATTCAGCACACAGGTAATAAAATTCTGATGTGGCTAGGCTAAATACTTTTGGCGAAAGAATTATTTTAGTTGCACTGCACGCAATAGATGAGCTCTGAACTTGTCCTTTGGAGAGACGCTACAGTTATAGTTTTATAGCTACCTTTTGGAAACGTCTCACATCTTTGTTATTATAGCGTGCCTCCAGTCTACCTAAACATAAACACCCTAGCTTTACCTAATCACTTACTTAATCTATCTTGCTTCCATACTTTTAGGACACAAAAACAGAAAATCACGAATTTCAACCAAAATATTACTATGTGAGATCCAGCATGCTGTTTCCATTAAATTACAATGAAAAAGGAATCCAAATATGAATTTTGAAGTTTCTAGCTCCTTCCTGTTGTGCCGATGATTTTTATGTAAAACGTCCAAATTTCGAAGACTGTTAAAGTTACTAAACTGAAACTTAACACATTATCATTTTAGCATCATTCCTGACATTCTATCAACTTTTCAGATGATTTACTTTACTTTTAAGGTATTGTGCAACATTCGTGACATCATAGCTAGTTACAGCGGACTAGGCTGGCACACAATGGAAAGCATATGAATTCTATATGGCGTGAGTACGCTTCTTCCCTACATCACCCTCTACTTAAGTTTTGAATGTAAAAGAAAAAAAAAATAATTACAAAAGGGGAAGCAAGAATACAACTTAGCTCCCTACGAAAATGGAAAAACTGAAATTTAAACATTTAGAAATATTAATAGAAAACGTATTACTTACTCCAATTATTTAGATTGCTAGCATGTTCACTGCCTCTTAAGCAAAATTGCAAAACTGATAAGAACATCTGTAAAATACTAAACTGCAAGTCTGCAACATTCATGGCACTAACGCTATGCGTATAAAATTATTCATGAAAGCTGTATTAAATGGACAGCATGATACTGCCTAGAAAATTACTCAAACTTTTAAGTAGTTTCGAAAATCAATGAAACAATTTGGCACATGTATAGCCTCAAATGCATAAACACATAAACATGTAAAATTATGTAAATGGCTCAAGTGTCACTTAATTAGGTGAAAATCTTAAACCTATTAAATTGTCTGTCGATATTTCTACATACATAGGTACAAAGAAAACGATATGGTTATTCTTGTTACATAAATAAATAAAAATGAAATCTTAGCAGTCTTTTTTACACATAAAGAGAATTCCACAAATCATAACACTTCCACTTTTGCATACGTTGTTGCAGCCGATTTGGCTGGCGTTCTGCATTACGATTCACAAGGCTGGGGGGGGGGGGGGGGGTGCGTCCTTCACGTCCTTCCTTCCTCAACATTTTAAATGTTCGGATAATAAGTTGCCGTCTCTTTAATCTAAGAATAGATGATCAATGCAGATAGCCGCTATCTCTGTGTAATGTCTTGTCTGTATAGACGTGTATCTGTTGTCTTTAAGATCCCTTCACTTTCACACATAAGTCTATACAGTAAAGTAAGGCCCTCCCAGTTCTTGGCTGATCCGTGATAAGACAGGCGAAAAATTCGACTAATGGAGGATTATTAGTATTATCTCTATTTTCATTCGCTCTTTCTCTCCTTTATCTATGTATAGTTTTTAATATAAGATTTCATTACGTGATAAAAAAGAATCAGCCAAATAGAATCTTTGGTGGAGTCCTTCGTCTTGGTAATCAGCGGCTGGCTTGCTGTAAGAGATCTTTACATTTATTATTACTGTTAAACACTGCAGTCAGTCGGGAGAATCAATCGTTTGGACAATTTGTTCCTTTTACGAAACATTGCGAATTCCAGATGTGTACGAAGCCTTCTTGGACGATTTAACACAGACTCAGTGATTGAAGGCTCTCTTCGACACAGCTGGAACTTCCCCCACTAATTACAGGACCAACGTAATCAACAAATGATTCAGAAAAAAACTCTTTCGTTCATTCACTCCAGAACAAAAAAGTCACAAACCTTATTTATGGAGGAAATCGTGTATTAAATCCATCTCCATTACATGTCCAGATCTCCGGTGATTCCACGCCTTAATTATTTTCCTTTTACAATCTCTTTCTCTTCAAAACAAACCGCTAACGGCACAAATGTTAATTGGCTCGCTTTAGCGAGAAGAAAAGCAGAATATGTATCTCTCAGAAACACGTCAATCCCTCAACAGATACTCCAGAAGCTATCCTAGTTACCACTCTAACAACCATGGAGAATGCATATATGCATCTCTGTTATTTCAAAGAATAAACGCACTAGAAAATACTTTGGCGTCGGCGAGCTGTCGCCGGATATATTACGAGAAAATCAGATCAGATAACTTTTCCAAAGTGAATGAATGTGGATGGTTTGATTGAAAATGATTAATTGGTGCGTGGTAGAGGGTATTTGCTGTGGGGACATTACACGCTCTATACTACAATGGGGAAAGGGGAGGGGTCACTGTGAGTTGTGTCCAAGTCACTCCACACTTTCACGCAGCTACCTGGCTGCCATTATCTGGTTTGTCCTGTGGAACAAACAAAAAGAGTGCCTCAGACTCCGTTCTCTTAATTACTAAGGGAAGGTCACAATGAAATAGGGATATATACATTTTACCTCTCACTCGTTACTGAAACAAAGTTGACAGAACGGTTTTCTATTTAAATCTCATCATTACTTTACCGTAATTCAATCGGTAAACAAATGGCTCAATACACCATTAATCACGTATTAAAGAAAATTTTATGCCCAAAGCATACAATCACGAAACCCTTAAATCTCAAATTATTAATTCTGGGCCGGAACACTGAACCAAAGCTCGGTACATTCCTGACACATCTATATTTATTTACAGGCTGCCTCATCGTCAACTATCTCATTCTTAGAGACGGTATGAGTATATTTAATTATTAATTGTCATTCTTAGCTTCTCTGTACATTTGAGTAACTTGTGCTAATAGGAGTACAATTGCTGAGTGTTCAAACACTATGGTTAACCGATTACTAAATTAACTTATTGGTCTTTCGCTGCTGTGTCAGTTCCACATTTCATTGAAGTTTAATTATGCTGAGCTATTAATATTGTTTCACGTCTACGGTTATGTTATTCAATTACGTTGCTAGTGTATGTACTTATGTAATACTCACTCTAGTAACAATTTAAAGCAAAGGATAGCACATTGATTTCATTCCTATTGTGTACTGCAGATCATCAGTTTGCTCACGTGGCAATTCATTTCCACTCGATCGGATGCTGCAACCACAGGTAGTTTCTCTCGACTACCACTAAAGCGCACTAAGTAATCATGGATATGCGTTATGCTAAATTCCTTAAACCCATAGGACACCATGAGCTGCTTTGTCTCATCTAACATAAGGGTACCTACAGTCGCATTTACGCCTCCAAATCGTAACCTTAATACGTGTAGGCATGTCCTAGCACAAACTACACCAAAATAATGGCCAGCTCCAACCTCATAAATACTTGAAGGACATGTCATTCACGTCTCAACCACAAACACTGTTCAGTTTCATTATTATTGTCCTTCCTTTCTATACAAGGATAGTTCATCATTACAACTTATCTTCATATATTCCATAACACTAAGCAATCTCTTCTACTATATACTAATTAGCTCTAATGCAGACAATAGGTCTCATTGCCACTTCAGCTTCTGCTTACAAACGAATTTCCACATCTTTTTTAATATTACTGTGGAACCATTTCTAATAAAAGAACACTTTCTACTTATAATATTACCAAGGTTCTTCCTAAAACGTATATATATACACCTGTTACTCTGATACATTTACGTTTTCATTACTTCATACCTCTCTATTGTTTACTTGTCACTATTAAGGTTGTCACATCCAGTAGTTTCTTCACTAATCGGTGGATAGAATGGTTACAGAACTCGGGGTTTGTTATTGGCAATATTTGCAAAATTTGTTATCAGAAGAAGAAATCGAAATCTTGGGGATAGGAAAGATGAAGGAGTGACAGTACCGATTTTTTTTATCTAGTTTACAGAACATATATGTCTTTGTACTTGAAAATCTTAAACATGGCTGTGAAACAGCACCTGTGTGATTCAGAACAGATTGAAATTTCAGCAAACCAGTTGGAAATTAACGTTTATTATCCTTTGACAATGGTTTCGATATTTGTTAAAATATCTTCTTCAGAAGTATTGGCCCTCCGACATAAGGTACATGTAACTTACGAAAATATTTTATCTTGTGATGCCTGTTACATTTTTATGTTAATAAGAGCCTCTACCTGTGGGCATTTACTAATAAGTAATCTTTCTGAAGTACGATATATGTAATCTGGCACTATCTATAGCCATTGATTGCAATAACTCTTGTTTTATCAGTTTTGCTTATAACAAGAGCCATTCAGCTTCATCTAATCTATTGTGGCATCATGTGATGTAATAAGTGAGTATGTTTACTTCACAAATATTTTCCATCAATATTATATTATGTTTGTAAAAAAATTATTTTGTAATTGATTTATGTATTTTTAGGGCCAATACTTCTTCAGAAGATATTTTTACAAGTATCAAAACCATGGTCAAGGGATAATAAACCTTTGTTTACAAGTGGTTGGCTGCTTTTTCAATCTATTCTTCCTGCTTGTTTTAGTTGTCCTTTCTTCTTTGGTAATCATTCTTGCCACAACCATGCCATTGTCACTTCAAAGGGATCAGGTCTGTTTGTTGTCATTATATCCAACATATTTCCATTATGAGATGGGTTGCTAACAATCTGTTCCAGGTAGTTTTCAGAGTGGTGTTTCACAGGATGTTTACCATGCCCACCAGTAGCATAACTGTAATTTTACCCATTGATTGTTGGGTGATTAAAGTCTTCACTGATGAGTACAGTATGACTGGGGAACTTAATTTATTTGTGAATTGAGGTTTTGTCTCAAGTTTCTGGTACATCAGGTGATAAGTCTGGTAAGCAGCAGAAGGATCCCATTATCATTATCTGCCCATCCCTGATACTGAGTCTTCCTCAAACAATCTTGACTGCCATTTCAATTTCTACCTCTGTGGATCTAAGTTTCTTGCCTATTGTGTTAAATTCACCATCCCATTTCCCATTACAGAGTATATCCTTTTCACACACTCTTAAATTTTCCCCAAAAGTTTCAGGGTTTAACTGGGTTTCTGTACCTAGCATTATTTGAGCATCACTGCTTTTCTTGAGCACTTCAAGCTGTGGCACTTTGTTGTGAATGCTTCGGCAGTTTACCATTAGCATTTTATTACTCTCACCTGTGAGAAGTATTTCTTTCGATCTTACACTTATAAGTATGGGTTTCCTACAGCTATTGTCACCTGAAATGGATGGAGAGTCGCCTAATCCAAAAAACCCTTGCGTGGAACTCTCACAGTTAGCTACCTGAGTAGCAACCTCTGATGTGTAGTGCACATCTGACCAATTTAGGGGAACACTACAGTTCTCAAATTTATGGAGCATTCCAGGAAGTCGCAGCCTAGCTTGTCACAGAACCTTCAAAGTCTCTGGTTCAGTTCTTCCACTCAACTCAGAACCAAAGGGCCACAATGAGTTCTGGTGGCAATTCTGCATATTGTGAGCTTCTTTGAAACCCCATGTGCACGGCTGATCTTCTCGAGCTTCTCTGCCAGTCGTTGGAATGACCCAAGTATGGCCTAATAGCCCAGATGACAGGCATCACTTGTTCCAATGTGTGCAACAATCTGCAGTTGGTTGCACAGTGTTTCCACAGTGGCTGCTGGAATAACCTCTTCAACATGTTGAATTAGGCCCTCAGCCACACATGTAGCACCTTGCTACCATTTCCCTAAGGGGTACCATCATGTGGTGTACATTTGAACAGGCGACTAATAGACCTCTACCATTTTGCGTTTGCCTCCTCTTGACATCTGACAAAACAGGTTTCCCCAAAACTGGTGAAGTGACTCCCACTGGCTCAGTTTCAGTTTCGGTGAAAGACAGCACCTCAAATTTGTTAGTTACAAGGATCAGTACAACACCCTGAGTCCTCCCTCATCCACATCCATGCTGTACAGGATGCCTCACTCTACTATTTACACGCCTCTCTCAGTGAAGTGGACGAGAAATGACAGATGCTGTACTTCCTGCAGAGGAGACACGATCCACAGGAGAGGATAGTGTATGAGGTACCTGGTATAGGTGTCACAGGTACACGACTCTCTGGACCTCTTCCAGCACGCCGATTTGTAGCAGCTGCCAATCATTTCACAGTACTCCAAGCAATTTCCAGCTGCTTACAACGTGAGACACCACGTCCCATGTTTGAGAACTCACTTTGGGGCTGCAGTTTCGCTTTTACAGTGTTTTACAAGGCGATGAACAAATAACTTTAAATTATGCCCTCTGGTTATCTTTTAATCTCTTGAGCTAATGAATTGTTGATTCCCAATAAAAACTGAAGCAAATGCACAAAAAAAGATTTCTATCAATGCAATATCAAAAGCTTTGGGAAAAACTATTAGTTTTGTAAAACATTTTCATGTTAATTGTAGTTGTTAGCAAATTCGAAAATAGAGTTAATTTATGATAAATGCAGATAATATGAGGGTTATACCGCTTTAAGCAAAAACTAGATGTCACACAATATGTTAATTAGTAAATTTGCTACAATAGCACGCTGTATTTGCACCAGGTAAAACCCGGGAATTTTATCATCCGGGAGAAAACTGGGAGAATTCCGGGAATTTTTCGTTGTTCTATTTTATAGGTAAATTTTTGTGATTTTGACTGGTAAGAACTGACACCTTAAAAAGAATTGTACTGTACCTCACTCCTGCAGAATGATGTTGCAGCAATAAAACTTAAACAAGAGTGGCTTTAGGATGAAGACTGCAATCTTTCATAGCAACAAACTGCTTCCGATGAGCGTGACATCACAACTGTTTGCATATAGGTTCATTTGAGCAGTTGCCAGCGGGCTCACGCACATGCGCAATTGAGCCATGTGTGAGCAATACCTTCTCCCATTTCTGGCTACTTGAAGTAGGGTTGTTAGCTGTATCAGCAGTACCAACAAGCAGCCAGATGCTACCAGGAAATTTTTTTGGTACACCCAAGCTGCCAGATTCGCACATGCGCAGAGCAGTTTGAATTGTAGCGGGGAGGGGAGTAGTCTCCACGTTACGCATGTTTATGTTTAGTGGTTTTGCTGTTTCCTCTTCGTTTACAGCTCCTATCTGAAATAAAACGAAACAGATTTCTGTGGCTGGGAGCTACCAAGTGAATTAAAATAACATTCACATAATTACAGAGGGGTAGAATATGTTATTAGTTTCAGTTTTCTGATTTTGTTGTATCTCCACGTTTTTGGCAGTCAAGCATTCACCTTGCAAAACAATGAAGTTATTTTTGTCAGTTTGCTAAGGCAATTTGGCTTTTGTTAATCTTTTCCGAAGAGGCAGTCAATTGAACTTAAACGAAGTGGTTCGTTCTACACTTTTGGCTAGTTTCAACTGTTCACTGAATTTCAAGTGCACATTTTCATCTTCTGGCACATACAACATTATGTCATAATAAGGATCCGTATGTGACATAATACAGTACTGGTACCCAAAGAAAATTTGCATCCCGAAAACCACACTGAAATGCTTGATATCATATTGGGGCCTACTTCATTGTTAATCTGGACATAACAATGTGCACTTTAAACAATTGTACATTTTAGTAAAGTTGATGTCCTGTTTCTTGTATGATGTAATGTAAAATCACTTAAGGCTATATACAAACGAACATAAGGGCTTCCTACGTCATCATAGCTGTACATGCGCAGTAATGCCCGTTTTCTGGGGCTCTCTACTGTTGAAATGAACCTATTTCTAGCAGATCGCAGGAGGATATTGTGAATGGTCGTTTAACAACTATTACTTTCAAAGCTAATTTCCTGTTATGCAAGATGAATTATGTTACGTGTGGGAATATGCGATGAATTTCTTAAATCAAAGAGCATTTGAGTCTCGCTTCAAACTTGACACTTTGAGGACCAGCTACTTATAAGAATTTCAGGCCCAGAGGACTATACATTTATATCATTATTTAAAATTTTACTGGCAGGTTTGTGCGATGTATCTTAAAGTGTAACACAAAACAAAAGATCAATATCATATGTGAAAGCTTAACTTGTCTTCTAGCTTATTAATTTTCAAGAGCAATATTGTATGTGAAAGTTTGGCTTCTGTTGTAGCTACGCTATGTATATTAATTTAAACAATTAACGTTTCCTATTTGTGTGTTCGCGCTACTGAACAGCGAAGTTGCTATTGGCTGACTACATCACGTGTCCTATGCTGTGAATATCTGCTGTCATCGGCTGGTGGGATCATGTGACATGAACTATGATTGGCTTACAAAAGCACATCGTGATCTGTATTTCAGTGCTTCAGACATAAAGAGCTGTGTGTGGTGGAACTCGAATTTATACTTTTGTAATATGAAAATATGCAGCATGTGTGTTGGTGCACATCAAAGATCTTTCCAAACCCCTTTTTTTTTCCTGAAGTGCCGGGAAGCTCTACACCAGTATATAAGACCTTAACCATACAAAGGACGGATAAGTTTTATGCCGGGTTTACAGAAGCAACAGCTGATGGGGTACTGCAGTTGCATGTTTGAACTCCCAGTTTCTAGTGGTGCAACTCAAGAGACGCAACATTTTTTATGCCACAAAAAGTTCAACTTGGTTGTACTCCGTTGCGCCACTTTCCTTCCATCACTGCTCCCTGGCGGCAGTATTTTGAAACGCGAGTATTATCTCACAGTTGTCATGGAGTAATTGCTGCTGTAATCCATTCGATTTCAATGTGTTTTCGTTTTATTACTGAACAAACTGAAAACATTGGTCGGCAGGTACACTGTCTCAGCTTGTGCAACGGCAGAAACAGCAAAATCCAAATGACTCTAAGCACTATGGGACTTAACATCTGAGGTCGTCAGTCCCCTAGACTTAAAACTACTTAAACCCAACTAACCTAAGAACATTACACACATCCATGCCCGAGGCAGTATTCGAACCAGTGACCGTAGCAGCCGCGCGGCGCTGGGCTGAAGCGCCTACAACCGCTCGATCACAGCGGTCGGCCAAAAACAGCAACCTGTGTTTGATTTTCTGCAGCAGTGTGTGTGTGTGTGTGTGTGTGTGTGTGTGTGTGTGTGTGTGTGTGTGTGTGTGTGTTTTGTGTACGGGCAATTTTAGCAAACGAATGACGTATTCCTAATATTAAAAGATTTTTGGATGAATAAGCAAATTAACGTTAATATGTGTAACCAAACGAGCGAATGGTATGAACATCATGATTTGTAAGACCAAGCATTATATAAAGTGTGGATTATATAAAGGAAATAGATCCCTAGTGTGACATGGCAACTGTTAAACTAAAAATTAGTTATTGAAGTGCCTTTATCAACGAATACAATAACACTCTTAAAATCTTGGAAGAGTGGTTTGTCTGCAGGTGATACTGACATTCCATCTGTTGGTTATCATCAGTGCAGGCAGGATTTTCGTCTCCGAGTGTTATTTCTTTTGTAAACGTGTTTGTGACCCCTGATTCTTCGCTGTGCGAAATCTATTTTCATATCCAACATTTGGGCTTCGGCTTCCTTGTATTTAACTTTTGTCACAGCTATAATGCCATAACCTGCACAATAACACTAATACCTGCCCATATGATTCCAATAACACCACACTGACAGCTGTGTCTACATATAATTTGCGGCATCCCGTGTGAACGGTAGCTCATGAGGCCACTATGCCACTACAGAAAGCCTTGAGCTGTGCAGCCACATTAGTTGCGCGTGTGAACCCAGCTTTACAGTTCCAAGGAAAAGTATACTGTCATTTAACATGGAAAAAGTGTATTTTCACCTGGCAAAAAGTGTATTTTTAACCGAGAAATTCGGAAAAAATTGGAAAATTTTTTCCTTGTCCCCATATACACCCTGTGACTAAATTACAAACACCGATTTATTACAAACTGCTAATAGATTATGCAAAGGAAAATGATATCTTCTGAAAATTCTCAAAAACACTTGTTTATTTGCACTGATTTATAATGGCGTTCAGGGCTGATGTATTCTTTGGCAGAACTGTGAACTACAAAAGCTGATTTGCTAAGAAATAAATGATGTATCCAGAACGCTCATACCGGTAACTTGCGAAAATGCAGTTTTGTAAACGCCGGAAAATTCTCAAAATAACCTATTTCTCACGTAACTGTACAATGAAATTGGAGAATGGCCGATCTAAATCACTAAAATGTGCAGCACCAATAAAGCACGTCTTCTACCTTTTGCAGCTAACAGTGCCATTGGAGCATTATAATTTGAGGAGAGCAGTGGGAAGGATGAGGTGGACAGAGAGAGAGGGGGAGGAGGAGATGGCCTGAGAGAGGGCGAGGGGGAAATGATCAGAAAGGAAAAAGAGAGATTATAAAGACAGGGGGCGAGGAGATTGACAGAGAGAGGGGAGAGGAGGAGATGGACAGAGAGATGGAATGATCGGGAGATGAACTTACAGGTAGAAGGAGGAGATTGACAGAGGCTGAGAAGATGGGCAGGAGTGGGAGGAGAAGATGGACAGAGGGAGGGAGGAACACATTGACAGAGAGTAAAAACGAGGAGATGGATGAGACAGGTAGAGCAATAGGAGGCAGAGTAAATAGACAGAGAGAGGGGGACGGGGACTGAGAGCAAATAAGGAGGCGATGAACTAATAGAAGATTTTAATAAATACACACCCAGAGAATGCTACGTACTCAGCTAGTTTTCAAATAAAAGATTGTATTGTACATATGCATGTTATTAGAGCGCTAGTTCAGATGCAGTTGAATGCTATTCGACACAATTCTGTGCTCACACTGTGGTAAGCCACATGTATATTAAACATGTAATTGTTTATGTCTCTTGAAAACATTGTTTCAGTCTACACAAAAGTCTGCAGTGATCTTTCAAAAAAGTACTACACCAAGTAAGAGCTTGCACAGCAAAGTGTATACTTTGATATACGTAATATGCTGTGATGGAAAGGAAATTGAAACAAAATAAAGATTCACCTTCTGATAGTTTGTATCTGGACCCTTCTCTATCTTACCGCCGTCACCTGACCTTAGTAATAGGATGGATCGGGTGAGTACAAGCTGTGTGGATCGGATGATCTTTTTATGGACTTTAAACTGAGCTCGTAATTTTATCCTCTGCAGATTCATGTTGATTAACTGCTTTTTATGGAAACGTTTAAGAAGAGCTTTGGCATCATTAATAGCGGTTCTGACTTCTTTCTGCGAAGTTGGCGTAGAGTCCTCATGTAGCTCGGAAAGATCGTTTTCCTGGAAGAACTGTAGAGTTTTTGCAACATATTCTTGTTTGTTATCAGCCTTCGTTACCAAGGCGTCGTCTTCTATAAGCTTGAATTGAGAAAATTTAGAGAATTAGCATTTGCGGCTGTCTACGGAACATTTCTACTGCTGTCAACGTATATTTTGCATATGGACCATGAAGAGAAGATAACAGAAATTATAGCTCATATAGAATCGAGTAGACAGTAATTTTTCCACATCTACCTCTACGTCATACCATGGAAGCTACCTAACAACGTGTGGTAGAGGGCCTTCTGGCACCACTAACTGATTCCCCTTCACTGGTCCGTTCGTGAATGGTGTGTGGGAAGAATGAGTGTCAGTAATCCTTTGTATTAGCTTAATTTCTCGAATTTTTTCTTCGTGGCATTTTGCAAGATGTGTGTAGGAGGAAGTAATATGTCGTTCACTCTTCCCAGAAAATTTTCTCTCAAAATTTCAGTTGTGAAACTCTTTGTGACGCACAACACTCCATTTGTGATTGGAGCAGGAAAGGGAATGATTATTAGTTGCCTTATGGTGCCTTGCGGAGTACATATCTAGGTGAAGATGCAGGTCTTCCTCGAGAAAAAATTAGCCTGAATTCTGAAAACAGTTTAATGTGGGTAAAGTGTCTTTTGTGTTGATCTTACTTATTGTGCTTATAGTGAAATCTGATTGTAGAATGCAGCTAGATTATTTAAGCAACATCGTTCTGATTTCAGCATTATTCTTTCTTTGATTTTCAAGTTCAAAATGGTTCAAATGGCTCTGAGCACTATAGGACTTAACTTCTGAGGTCATCAGTCCCCTAGAACTTAGAACTACTTAAACCTAACTAACCTAAGGACATCACACACATCCATACCCGGGGCAGGATTCGAACCTGCGACCGTAGCGGTCGCGCGGTTCCAGACTGAAGCGCCTAGAACCGCTCGACCACTCCGGCCGGCAATTTTCAAGTGTATAACAGTTTCAGCATGTAAGGAAAAATAACATTTTGCAAAGCAAAGATGTCACAGTGAATGGTTGTAAGTCTGACATAAAATAAGTTGCTTTATTTAGAGAATTAGAGTACTCTTCTTTACAGATGATATCAGAAATGGACATCATTGACAGTTTCTAATGAACTCTTCTGTTTAGATTATATTGTCATCAAATGTTATGAATACTTTCTAGGCCAGTTTCATTTTAGTCACATTACTCTATATAATAAAATCTTATCAGCTGAGTTTAAAGTTTTCTATGCTGTTGCATACTGAATTCTGTAAATGTGCTTTTCTCACGGTTAGAAAGATGTAGTAAGCTCAAAGTTAGGTATTTTCTTTTATTTGTATGTAACAGGAAACAAACTTTCTTGTGTACAGTTCCCCCTTCATGGAGAGCAGACCCTGCTGACACAGAAACCACAGTTGGGAGAACGGTAGTGTTGTCGTGTGCTGCTGAAGGCTACCCTGTCCCCAGAATACAGTGGAAGAAAGACAACGGCTCCCAACCACCTGTGTATGAAGAGCTTGACACTGCGATGAGCAATTATAGGTGTGTGAAGCAACAGGAAATTTTATGATTCAGCTTCATTGCGATTTTTACTATAATATATACTTGATTTAATTCTGAATGATGACAAGGCCAAGACAACCAGTCACCGAATAATAGAGGCATTGAGCAGTAAATATACACTCAGCTGACAGATTTCATGATTCTCCAGAGAATGTATTGAGGCATGTATCAACACACACACACACACACACACACACACACACACACACACACACACACCAGCAGAGGCTTTACCAACCCAGAATGCAATCACAGACTCGAACAAGCTCAGCACGCCAAACTGTTGCTCTGTGTCCACACAGTGGTCAGTTTGTGATGGCATCAGACTACTGCCTAAGACCGCGGTGTCACACCGACATTTGCAATGGAGCTTGCAGTAGCAAAAGGTTTGCGCTGTTTTATTTAGCAGTAATATCTCTACCTGTCCAATTTAAGCCCCTATTTTCTGCAAAAGTTGTTTTTGTGATTTCGAATTGCTACAGCCTCTCTGTACGTCATAGCATTGTAATTATTGGATACTGCTAAAATCACAGTGTCAGAGAAATTAATTTGGTGGTTTTCAGTGCCAGGATTGCTGCTGATTTATCCGTGTTGCTCAGGCGACAGTTGCTCTTGTGTTTCTTATGTGAGGTTGCAATGCTTCTTTTTGTAGTTCCTATGTACACTTGACCTAAGTGCAGTATATACTCCTGCTAGGCAAGCAGTGGGTTTAGGTCCTGTGGGTCCTTTGCAGTGTTCAAATATTTGCACAGTTTTATTCTTGGTTTAAACATTGTATCAGTACTATACCGTTTTTCTGAGTACTTGCTCATGCGATCTGTGACAGCTTCTACAAACGTAAGGAAAACATTCTCTTTACTTGGTCCTTTTTTCATTAGAAGCTCAAGACCTCTTAGGATGTAGTACACTATTTATCTCTTTGTCTGAGTAGCCATTTCTTCTGAAGACCATTGGTGGACCAAGCCAAAAGAATCAGTGAATGACGGTATTCCGAGGATGGGTTCGATCATTTAATAATGGCCTTTCTCTTTCTCTTTTTTTTTTAAAAATTATAATGTGAAGTTCTTTAGGGGAAAAGAGAAGGGAGGTCAAATTTCATTTTTAAATGTAAAGGTGCATGGAAAACCTGATGCAACTTTAGGGCATACAGTCTACATGAATCCCACTCTCACAGATAGATACTACACAGGAATTCCGATCACTATCTCAGGCAGAAAAGAGGAGTAGTAAAAACTTGGCGGGCCAAGCTAAAAGAATCAGTGAATGACAGTACTTCGAGGATGGGCTCGATCGTTTTGCTACACAGCAAAATATCTGGAGCTTCCAACGAAATACAGAGCTCAAACCAACAATAAATATGTGCAAATATTTGAACACTGCAAAGGATCTATACCTGCCGTTTGCCACAGCAGGTGTGAATGAAATACTTCGCACTCACAACCAAATGTAAGTAGGAACTACAAAAAGAAGCACTGATACCCAAGGAACACAAAAGATAATGTTGCCTGGGTGAGATGGATAAACAAGTAGTAGCAGATTGTGCGCTAGGATCACGAAACCACCAAATTCATTTCTCTGGGACAGTGCTTTAGTAGGAACTAATAATTACTACACTAGGATGTACAGATAGGCCACAGAAATTCAAAAGCACAAAAACAGTTTGAAGAGAAAAGGAGGAAGATTGAAATTAGTGCTAAGTAAAACAAATAGTGCCAGCTGTATCCCACTATAAGCTCCACAGCAGACGTCGGAGCGAACCTGCGACCTTAGGCAGTGGTATGATGACGTCATCAACTGAGTTTTGCATGGATGCATATTAACAGTTTGGCTTGCTGAGGTTGTTGGGGCCTGTAACTGGTTCTTGAGTTGTCAGAGCCTCTGATGACGTCTCAGGCACTGCAAGACAAATTGTTAGTGAGGAAATTACGCGTTATGTCCATAAACAAATATCAGACATTACACAAATACTGACCATGAAAGCATGTTTTCTGTGAGTGTTGATGTTTGTGATTTTAAAACAAGTTTAGGTAAACTCATGAGTTGGAAAATACACTCCTGGAAATTGAAATAAGAACACCGTGAATTCATTGTCCCAGGAAGGGGAAACTTTATTGACACATTCCTGGGGTCAGATACATCACATGATCACACTGACAGAACCACAGGCACATAGACACAGGCAACAGAGCATGCACAATGTCGGCACTAGTACAGTGTATATCCACCTTTCGCAGCAATGCAGGCTGCTATTCTCCCATGGAGACGATCGTAGAGATGCTGGATGTAGTCCTGTGGAACGGCTTGCCATGCCATTTCCACCTGGCGCCTCAGTTGGACCAGCGTTCGTGCTGGACGTGCAGACCGCGTGAGACGACGCTTCATCCAGTCCCAAACATGCTCAATGGGGGACAGATCCGGAGATCTTGCTGGCCAGGGTAGTTGACTTACACCTTCTAGAGCACGTTGGGTGGCACGGGATACATGCGGACGTGCATTGTGCTGTTGGAACAGCAAGTTCCCTTGCCGGTCTAGGAATGGTAGAACGATGGGTTCGATGACGGTTTGGATGTACCGTGCACCATTCAGTGTCCCCTCGACGATCACCAGTGGTGTACGGCCAGTGTAGGAGATCGCTCCCCACACCATGATGCCGGGTGTTGGCCCTGTGTGCCTCGGTCGTATGCAGTCCTGATTGTGGCGCTCACCTGCACGGCGCCAAACACGCATACGACCATCATTGGCACCAAGGCAGAAGCGACTCTCATCACTGAAGACGACACGTCTCCATTCGTCCCTCCATTCACGCCTGTCGCGACACCACTGGAGGCGGGCTGCACGATGTTGGGGCGTGAGCGGAAGACGGCCTAACGGTGTGCGGGACCGTAGCCCAGCTTCATGGAGACGGTTGCGAATGGTCCTAGCCGATACCCCAGGAGCAACAGTGTCCCTAATTTGCTGGGAAGTGGCGGTGCGGTCCCCTACGGCACTGCGTAGGGTCCTACGGTCTTGGCGTGCATCCGTGCGTCGCTGCGGTCCGGTCCCAGGTCGACGGGCACGTGCACCTTCCGCCGACCACTGGCGACAACATCGATGTACTGTGGAGACCTCACGCCCCACGTGTTGAGCAATTCGGCGGTACGTCCACCCGGCCTCCCGCATGCCCACTATACGCCCTCGCTCAAAGTCCGTCAACTGCACATACGGTTCACGTCCACGCTGTCGCGGCATGCTACCAGTGTTAAAGACTGCGATGGAGCTCCGTATGCCACGGCAAACTGGCTGACACTGACGGCGGCGGTGCACAAATGCTGCGCAGCTAGCGCCATTCGACGGCCAACACCGCGGTTCCTGGTGTGTCCGCTGTGCCGTGCGTGTGATCATTGCTTGTACAGCCCTCTCGCAGTGTCCGGAGCAAGTATGGTGGGTCTGACACACCGGTGTCAATGTGTTCTTTTTTCCATTTCCAGGAGTGTAGTTACCTAGTAAAAAGGATTTCATTTTATTGTTGTATTTGTTCATATTGTCCATCAACACCTTTAGTCCACTGATGAAGTGGTTGCGCACTTTTATGGCAGAATAGTTCACCTCTTCGTGTCCTGCAGTCAGATTAGTGAAAGCTTTTCTTGTTTGTGCTGTTACATGTATGAATGCTACTGTTTTCAAGTTCTGAACAGCTGTTAATTACAAAACTTCATTAAGAAGCAACATATTACTCGAATGCCTAATTGCTGAAAAAATTTTCTCCGCATAGGTTTTAAGGTGTACACCACAAACAGTCTTCAGTACGGGGTTTTGCACAATGAGTACCATAAGTTCTTCTAGATGACCAAAAGTGTCACATAGTTTAGTAATAGCATTAGAAAGCTGTTACGAAAGCCAAGAAAGTAGCAGTATTTGTAAAGATGTGGAAGAATTCTGACAAGTAGAAATAATGTAAAGTTAAAACGACTATGAAGAGAACCAAGAAAAAGTTTGCAATAATTCGACAACAGAATACTGTCTGCTTATCTTGCCTTGAGGTTCAAAAAGAGAAATCGTGTGGAAGCCAGTTGTGGTGTTACATTCTGTTTTGACATTTCACACTCCTTGTATAGTGCAAGGAAAGACGATCATGACTGAATGATACTAAGTTGGGAGTAATTCGCGGGACATACACTGTGCGCGGGTGTTTGTTTTCATATGCACAGGCATTAAACACGAGGTGTGGAATACTAGAAAACAGCAAGGTAGGACGACAAAAAAAATGGCGTCACCTGCTGTTGGCGGGGCCTTTTACGTTTAGGCATCACGGCTTGGCGGTGGCTTGACCGTCAAACGGCAGCCACACTCTCCAAAGATGAAAGCAAAACACAAGATGGTTTTGTGCCAAATGAGATATATTGTGATCTGGATTATCATGTTGAGCCCTTGAGCCGTATCTGATGTGTAATGCGTTGTATTCAAATTCATGAGTCACTCTAATGACCTGTATACCCATTCAAGGAAATATATGTTTGTAAAAGGAAAGTAGTGGACATACTTTTCTGTGATATGAGTAGAAGTCATCTTCTTTTGCTCCAATAACAGCTGCAGAAATTTAAGAAGTCAAGCCGTTCCTTGGCTAAATACAGGATTTCAGAGGCACTAATTAATAGAACCTCCACTTCAGGAGAATCAACTATGGCAACCAGACTAAAAGAAAATGTAAATACATCAGATGGTACATTGGATAACAGATCTCATGAAGTGTTCTGACGCAGCTTCAGATACAAGGAGTGAGCCAGCAGCTACATAAAGCACAACGAACAAGAAAAACATTTCATAGTCATCAATTCTCAGAAGTCGTTTTTGTAGAAGATACTGCCAGTTCCTCGTGGCATAACAAAATAAAGGCTAAAATACACTACTGGCCATTAAAATTTGCTACACCAAGAAGAAATGCAGATGATGAACAGCTATTCATTGGACAAATATATTATACTAGAACTGACATGTGATTACATTTTCACGCAATTTGGGTGCATAGATCCTGAGAAATCAGTACCGACAATAACGAGCTCTGGCCGTAATAACGGCCTTGATACGCCTGGGCATTGAGTCAAACAGAGCTTGGATGGCGTGTACAAGTACAGCTGCCCATGCAGCTTCAACACGATACCACAGTTCATCAAGAGTAGTGAATGGCGTATTGTGACGAGCCAGTTGCTCGGCCACCATTGACCAGACGTTTTCAATTGGTGAGAGATCTGGAAATATGCTGGCCAGGGCAGCAGTCGAACATTTTCTGTATCCAGAAAGGCCCGTACAGGACCTGCAACATGCGGTCGTGCATTATTCTGCTGAAATGTAGGGTTTCGCAGGGATCAAATGAAGGGTAGAGTCCCGGGTCCTAACACATCTGAAATGTAACGTCCACTGTTCAAAGTGCCGTCAATGCGAACAAGAGGTGACCGAGACGTGTAACCAATGGCACCCCATACCATCACGCCGGGTGATACGCCAGTATGGCGATGACAAATACACGCTTCCAATATGCGTTCACCGCGATGTCGCCAAACACGAATGCGACCATCATAATGCTGTAAACAGAACCTGGATTCATCCAAAAAATAACGTTCTGCCATTCAAATGTGTTCAAATGTGTGTGAAATCTTATGGGACTGCTAAGGTCATCAGTCCCTAAGCTTATACACTACTTACCCTAAATTATCCTAAGGACAAACACACACACACATGCCCGAGGGAGGGCACGAACCTCCGCCGGGACCAGCCGCACAGTCCATGACAGCAGCGCCTAAGACCGCTCGGCTAATCCCTCGCGGCGTTCTGCCATTCGTGCACCCAGGTTCGTCGTTGGGTACACCATCGCAAGCGCTCCTGTCTGTGATGCAGCATCAAGGGTAAGCAGCCATGGTCTCCGAGCTGATAGTCCATGCTGCTGCAAACGTCGTCGAACTGTTCGTGCAGATGGTTGTTGTCTTGCAAACGTCCCCATCTGTTGACTCAGGGATCGAGACGTGACTGCACGATCCGTTACAGCCATGTGGATAAGATGCCTGTCATTTCGACTGCTAGTGATACGAGGCCGTTGGGATCCAGCACGGCGTTCCGTATTACCCTCCTGAATCCACCAATTCCATATTCTGCTAACAGTCATTGGATCTCGACCAACGCGAGCAGCAATGTCGCGATACGATAAGGCGCAATCGCGATAGGCTACAATCCGACCTTTATCAAAGTCGGAAACGGAAACGCATTTCTCCTCCTTACACGAGGCATCACAACAACGTTTCACCAGGCAACGCCGGTCAACTGCTATTTGTGTATGAGAAATCGGTTGGAAACTTTCATGTCAGCACGTTTTAGGTGTCGCCACAGGCGCCAACCTTGCGTGAATGCACTGAAAAGCTAATCATTTGCATATCACAGCATCTTCTTCCTGTCGGTTGAATGTTGCGTCTGTAGCACGTCATCTTCGTGGTGTAGCAATTTTAATGGCCAGTAGTGTATCAAATTGAGATATCTTGTTTATTTCATGTTTGTTAATGTTGCTCATTCATTTTACTGAAAAACATTCCATTATATTACCCGTTACTTTTTACCATTGCACAAATGTGGGGCGGGAATCAGAAATTAACAATCTGTTTCATGGAAACACGCAGGAACAAGACCAAGTGTGTTTTCTGATACATAATGTATTTCTGAATGGCTTGTTGTGGACCACAATTACACCATCGTATGTCCTTAAGTATCAGTTGGACACATTCCAGCCTCTTTTTTATGGATAGCAAAGGTTATATCCTTACTATTTTCTTCCACATAATCTATGTTTATTGTTTTCATTTAGGCTATTTGCAATCGACTTCAAAGAAACTAGGTCTTCATCTCCAGGCATTTGAGCAATGTATTGGAGAAATACTCTATTCATGCTCTTTTTAATCTAAGTATAGGGTGCGGCAGCGTTAATAGCGTAATTTGACTTGCGTAGTACAATGACATACTGCAGGAATGCGCGCCAGCTCGTGCCGCATTCGTATACTAATGAGCTGCGATTTCGGGTGTAACAGTGGTATAGAGCGGTGGAGTGCACAGCATCGTGCCTTTGCTGTGAAAGTTGTTTCAAGAATAACGACTTTGTTATTGCTACCCCTGTCTATTTCGGCAACATTTTAACTTAAAAGTCATGGGAAAGTTCCAGATGGACAGACCATTGTGAGGTGGGTACATGCATTTCGAACAACAGGTACTGTTTGCAATGCCAAACCAGGAAGAAGTGAAAGAACTGTGCGGACACCAGAAGCCATGGAAAATGTTCATGTTGCACTACTGCATAGCCCGAAAAGATCTGCTTGTAGTCATGCACAAACTGTGCGTATGTCCGATCGCTCATTCAGGAGAATATTGCACGAAGATCTCCATTTTCATCCATATAAGCTGCAGATTGTTCAGGAAATTAGGCCTTGTGATTGGGTTTCACGTGAAACATTCTGCTTAACCATGCATGATCTCCTTCGCCAAAATCCACAAATGTTGCATACTATCCCGATGTCAGATGAAGCTCATTTCGAGTTATGTGGTTCAGTGAATAAACAGAATATGCGTTATTGGAGTGATGTAAGCCCGCATGAACTGCACATCAAGCCCTTGCACAGTTCTCATGCCACAGTGTGATGTGGAGTTGCTCCCTTAGGGATTATTGGCCCTTACTTCTTTGAGGATGACAGCAGTGTGGCTGTACCGTAACTGTCACCAGTGAACACTACCTAAAAATTCTGCAAGACTTCGTTCTTCCCCAATTAGGTATGGTCGACGTGTATATGGAACAATTATGGTTTCAACCTTGCATACAGCCAGAATTTTCATGGATTTCTTGTGATAGACATTTCCCGGTAGAGTAATTTCCCATTTTGGTGACATTTCCTGGCTGCCTCGCTCACCTGACCTTTCATGTGCAGACTTTTCCCTTTGGGGCCAACCAAAGGAAGAAGTGTTCCAAACACGTTGTGCTACCAGTCCTGAGTTGAAGGATCGCATCAGAACTGTTGTTGGCAATGTCCCAGGGAATACGTTACGCCGAGTTACGGAAAGTTTCCAAAGCCGCCTAGATGAATGTGTTGTGTAGAGGGGGCATCATTTGACAGGAGTCATATTCAAAAAGTAATCCACGCAATGGACAGTGACTTACACATTAATAAATGGCATACTTTTAACTATTAATTGACATAAGAGGTAATAAATAAATTACAGTTACTGCCTGATGGTGCGTTTTTAATATCCTAGTATGACCGCTGCTGCACCCTGCATTACTCTCTTCATGTTCTGTTCTTATTGTTTCCTCTCGGTTCATGTCCATATTATATACTACCAGGCTTTGCCTAAAGCTTATACCTATTTATCTCAGAATTCTATACATCCTGCCTCACTTTAGGTTATTGAAAGCTTTTTCTACTTCAACAAATCAGATTAAAGTCCTTAGATTTTTCTTAAGTCCTGCCTCCACTATCAAACACAAAATCAAAGTGCCTCACTGTGGCTTTTTACCTTTCCTAAAGCCAAACTGAAAGTCATCTAATGGATTTTCAATCTTTGGTTCCTTTATTCTTGTGAGTAATTGGACACATGAGCTGCTAATCTGATTGTGTAACAGTTCTCACATACATGTATGTGCCTTTCCTATCACTGAGATCATGTGGATATTATTCTTCTCATAGTCCACTGGAATGTCCCCAATTGTGTAGATTCTAGATTCTACATACTAATTAGGGTAATGATTTGGTTGCCAGTTCTCCCAGTGAATTTAGAAATTGTGTACAAATTTTATCTACGTCTTATATGTTATCTGATTGAAAGTCTTCCAAGGCTTTATCAAACTCTGTCTCTAGTAAAGGATATCTAATGTCATCCAGATACCCAGTTCTTCATCTGTCATGTCTGCATATAGTTTCTGCCCCTAATCGAGGGAAAAGTGTGCTCTTTCAAATACACTCTCTCCTGTGCTTTTAATAGTGAAATATCCTTTGCATTCTTAACGTAGATGACTTTACTTTGTATTTCACCAAAAGTTATTTAGACGTTTGTATATACTGGGAACAGTTCTCCTGATATCTGTTTCCTTCTTCATTTCTTCATATTTTTCTTGCAGTCGTTTCTCTTTAACTTCCATATACATCCTACTGATTTTATTCCTAAGTGACTTACAATTCTGTGTACCTATCTGTAATAACTTCAAGTTGAACAAATATATTTCAAGGAAGACGCAACACAGAAGTCACAGATCAAGTAAACAGAGTAAGACGTGTGTACACTTTAACAGTCAAATCATAACTGAGTCCAAATCTAGCGGCCGCTAGCTGGCTGCCGGCTTAGGTGGCACTGCTGCTGCATGGCTGGCTGACAGCGCCGTACGTAGAGGACGCGCGTAACTGCGCGGTGGCACTTTGAAAGATCGGCGAGTCGCAACACGTTTCCCCCCTTTCAATTTTTTGCACAGGTCTTGATGTAGGTGGCCTGTAGATTGCTAACGTCCATAGGTGTTGTTTGACTGGCCGTAAAGTCTCGAGGAGGAGGCTTCCCGTACGGACGGAAGTGTCCCCGATGATAACGGGTCGAGATGACAGGAGACGTGGGGGTCGAATCTGCTTGGGCCCCGTGCACCAATCTGCCCGTTGCGCCAAGTCCGGTTGTTGTAACAGGAGACATGGGCAATGTGTCTGCGTCCGTAGGAGAAGGAGGCGAGTAGAGTTGCTCCGACAGATGATGGTTCCAGCATGGGCGCATCTCCTGGTGGCGTCAGTTCTTGTGCTGGCACCGATATGATGCTGAAAGGACTTCGTTGTGAGTAATGAGAGATTCCAGTATCCCGAGCGTCAGGTAAAGCCGAAGGTGGTTTAGCGGCATCCGGAACAGGCGTTGCTGGCACACGAGGCCAAAGCTGGTCCGAATTACGCACTGCAACACCCGTGTCCATCTGGATTTAATACAGGCTTTGGCCACGGTGTCGTAAGATGCGTCCAGGACTCCATTTTTTCCGCCTGCCATATCCCCGTACCCACACAAGGTCGTCGGCGGTAAATCGGCCAAGCGATGGCACCCGCGGCCGTGAGGTGGCAGGCCGCAGAAGACGAAGTAGCATGCGGGGCTGTCGGCCATGTAAGAGCTCAGACGGGCTCTGGTCGGCCATTGGGGTGAAACGGTAAGAAGTCAGAAATTGGAGAAGCGCATCATCAGCAGAAGAAGCCAGGAGTTTCCTCATCTGAACCTTAAATGCGCGGACCAGTCGTTCAGCCTTACCGTTTGACTGTGGATGGAACGGAGGGGCCGTGACATGCATGACGCCGTGACAGGCACAAAAATCCGCAAAATCGGAAGAGGCAAACTGCGGTCTGTTGTGTACATAGTTCCACGTAGTCAGCGCATACACAAGTTTCCCACTAGAGCGCGCCCCACTAAGCGCAACAGCGCAGACGCAGCACTCGTCCGTCTCCACACTACGAGATGGCGCTGCCTTAGAGACGGACCAAATTCTGCTTCTGCTGATCCGCATATTAATATGTAACGCAGCCAATGAGATTGCTGCTAATGTAGAACCTTTTCTCCTCATGGATCACACTTGCGCAGTGATACCTGAATGCGCGAGGTATTATTATGAGTGTACAGACCTTCAATTAGTCAGTCTGCATTTGTCTGCACCAGTCTGTAAAAGTCTGCATTTGTCTGTACCAGTCTATAGTCAAGTTTCAGTCTGCGCCTAATAAGATTACCATATTCCTGTACATAGCCATGAAGATAAATGTATAGACACTTTGTCCAGTATCAGAGATATGTGAGAATAAGATTAACGTACCAAGACCAAAGGAACTTCAGATTGTCAATTGTAAATAGCATCCAGAATCAAGTTACGTAATGTCTATGCTTTTTATTATTTTAATAAATGTGTGTGAAAATTAATCAAATTCTGTTTAACGTTGGTCATCATCAATCTGCTACTCTAAGCATGCAAGTGGCATTTCTATCATCTGACGTAACGGCAGAAGAGAAACACGACACAATAAGACCACGAGACATGTTGCTGACACTCGCCTACTTCGTTAGAGCGACAAGTCAAATAATCTGATGGTGTGTGTACCAAAGGTCTTACAGTATGCACACCACACGGACCATTATCAGCAACAAGAGTAGAGGGAAGGCCTTCCAAAGAGAAAATGCGAGCGAGAGCATTGGGGGTTGCCGCAGTGGTAGGCGACGTGCAACGGACAATGAAAGGAAAGTTAGAGTAGATGTCAATAACGATAAGCCAATAAGTACCTGAAAGAGGTCCCGCAAAGTCAGCATGAATACGCTCCCAGGGCTTCTCAGGCGAAGGCGACGGTGACAACGATGACTTCGGGGCGGCGGCCTGTGACGCACAAGGGCCGCAGGCAGCGACCATGTGTGCGATTTCAGAGTCGATGCCGGGTCAGTACACATGACAGCGCGCCAAAGATTTTGTGCGAGAGACACCCCAGTGCCCTTGGTGAATGAGGCGCAAGACCGAAGCACGCAAAGACGCAGGTACCACAACACGCGGTGAAGTATTTTCGGTGGAAAGGAGGATAACACCATCCCTAGCCGTGAGGCGGTAACACAAAGCATAGTAGTTCCGCAACGGATCAGAAGTCTTAGCGGACGGACGATCTGGCCAGCCCTTCTGAATAGAGCGTAAAACCCGGGATAGGGTACGGTCAGAACCCGCAGCAGCCGCCAGCCAGTCCCCGGTGATGGGGAACCTGTCCACAACCCGCTGCTCGGCAACATCCAGGTGGAAACACAAAAGTTCGTCCCTATCGAATGCCAGACCAGGACCCATGGGAAGGCGTGACAGTGCATCAGCATTCGCATGTTGAGCCGTCGGCCGGAAATGAATCTCATAACTGAAACGAGACAAGTAAAGAGCCCAACGCTGGAGGCGATGTGAAGCCTTGTCGGGAAGAGACGTTGATGGATGAAACAAGGAAACAAGTGGTTTGTGATCTGTAACAAGATGAAATTTGGATCCGTAGAGAAAAACACCAAACTTATGAAGAGCATAAATAATGGCCAAAGCTTTTTTTTTCAATTTTAGAATACTTTTGTTGGCCATCCGTGAGCGTTTTGGAGGCATAAGCAATGGGTTGTTCAGAACCGTCAGAAAAACGTTGCGCAAGGACTTCACCGACCCCGTATTGAGAAGCGTCCGTGGCAAGAACAAGATGTTGCCCAGGTCGATAAGTAGCCAGGCACGGGGCCTGTTTCAGCATAGTCTTCAATTTCTGGAAAGCCGCATCGCATGACACGGACCAGTGAAAAGGCACGTTTTTATGCAACAGGCGATGCAACGGCTGAGCCACCGAAGCAGCAGACAGTAAAAACTTCCCCAAAAAGGCCTGCAGTTCCTTAACAAGATGTAGGGTGAGGAAGGGCATCGATCGCAGCGACAGTTTGCTGAAGCGGACGAATACTATCCCGAGCGAGTTGAAACCCCAAGTACGTGATAGATGCCTGAAAAAATTTTGATTTCTGAAGATTACACTTAAGACCGGCAATCCGTAAGACATGAAAAAGTGTGCGGAGATTTTGAAGATGTTTGTCAGTGGTGGAGCCACTGACAACAATGTCGTCCTGGTAATTTATACTCCCAGTGACAGTGAGCAATAATTGTTTCAAGAATCTATGAAAGAGAGCAGGGGCGCTGGCAACCCCGAATGGCAATCATTGGTATTGATAGAGGCCGAAAGGCGTGTTAAGGACCAGAAACTGCCGGGAAGCAACGTCCAGAGGAAAAATACTGGCCTCTTGCAAGTTTTGTGAACAATTCTTCACGTCGAGGCATAGGGTAAGTGTCGATAAGGCATTGAGCATTTACAGTGGCTTTGAAATCGCCACAGAGATGAATATCACCATTTGGCTTAGCAACGACAGGAGAGGATCACTCACTGGAAGTGACAGGAAGCAAGACCCCTGAAGCAGTGGGACGATCCAGCTCCCGTTTGACCCGATCACGAAGGGCCACAGGAATGGGCCGAGCCCAAAAAAACTTAGGCCGAGCAGTGGGTTTGAGCGTGATATGAGCTTCATAGTCGTTTGCACGGCGTAACCCAGGAGAAAAAGGGACGAAAACGTCGTCGACAAGGAATCCAATTGAGCATAAGGAATAGCATCAGAGACGATATTGACAAAGACCTCTATGGAGAACCCAAAAACGCGAAAGGCATCGAAACCAAAAAGATTCTCCGCGTTACTATGGTCGACCACAAATATGGGAACAGTGCGAACGACAGATACGTAAGGTACCTCAGCATCAAATTGTCCCAAGAGAGAAATCTTCTGTTTAGTGTAAGTCCGTAATTGCCTAGTGACAGGTGACATGATTAGAGAACCCAACTGAAGATACGTCTGAGAATTGATGATAGTGGCAGCAGAACCAGTATCCACCTGCATGCGAACATCTTGACCAAGTATTTGGACAGTAAGGAATAACTTCCCTGAAAGGGAAGAAGTACAATTGACAGACAACACAGAATCAGAATCAGCGTCATGTTCATGAACATCATGTATGCGGTCGGATTTGCAAACGGATGACACATGACCCTTTTTTTTTTGCATTTGTGACACACGACCCAACGTTGTGGACAATCTTCTCGTGAATGTTTCGTAAAACACCGCGGACATGAAGGAAGTTGCCATGGGTTTTGCTTCAGTTTCTTAGAGGTTTGTTTACGGTTAGGCCGAGGCTGCGATTGGGAGCGTACTGCGGCCACGTCAGCCGGCGGGGACACACCACACGCTTCGTCAACATCGTACAGAACTTGTATTTCCCCGACGTCGCCCCATGCCTCTATTTGCGCTCCAGCGGCGCGAGAAATTTCAAAAGACTGAGTGATGGATAGGGCTTCATCGAGAGTCGGATTTACCAACTGAAGGGCACGTTGCCTAATTTCTTTGTCGGGCGCCGATCGGATAATAGCATCCCGCACCATGGAATCGGCGTAGGATTCTTTGTGAACTTCAGTAACAAATTGACACTTTCTACTACATTGCAGAGACATGGCTTAGCCACAGCCTGGGGGATGTTTCCAGAATGAGATTTTCACTCTGCAGCGAAGTGTGTGCTGATATGAAATTTCCTGGCAGATTAAAACTCGTGGTAGAGCACTTGCCCTTGAAAGGAAAACGTCCCGAGTTTCAGTCTCAGTCTTGCACACAGTTTTAATCTGCCAGGAAGTTTCATTTCAACGCACACTCTGCTGCAGAGTGAAAATCTCATTCTCGAAACATCTCCCAGGCTGTGGCTAAGCCACGTCTCCGCAGTATCCTTTCTCCCAGGAGTGCTGGTTCTGCAAGGTTTCCAGAAGAGCTTCTGTGGAGTTTGGAAGGTAAGAGACGAGGTACTGGGCAGAACTGAAGCTGTGAGGGCGGGTCGTGAGTCGTGCTTGGGTACCTCAAATGGTAGAGCACTTGCCCACAAAAGGCAAAGGTCTCAAGTTCGAGCCTCGGTCTGGCACACAGTTTTAATCTGCCAGGAAGTCTCATAGCACACTGCTACGATAGTTTACTGTTGAATATATATGAGAAGTAAAACCCGAACCATACAGTTCACAGATCTTGCCGAATGATACGGTATGTATTGAACAGACACTGTCATTGTTTTAACACACGGCCTGTTTATGTTTCACTTATTTCACAGTTAAGTTGATGGATTGTTGCTGATTTAACCAGTACATGTTTGTCATCTGAAATTTGGCCGTGGACTGACTGTCTCGGGACCAAAATTAGGACCCTTATATACCATCACAATAACAGGCACTGAAACTACACATTGTTCGATGTTTAATTTACAGAAATTACAATTAAAACATACCTCATTCAATTAACTGAAAACCTGGAAAAATTCCATCTTTTTAACAGTTTCTTCTACTACAAGAGTTAGGCCGAATTATTTGTTTAAATCATGAAATTAACAGGTATAGTTACGCAAACAATACTTTCAATAAAACTGGTAATTACTTTGGAATTAATTAAGGGCTGGGTTTGCTAACATTTTCGAATAGAGCCAAATAAATACTTAAAGAATGCTATTGTTTCGTCTCCCAAATGTTTATAATTAGTAAAGCGTTTATATTTGTTTATAAGTCAACAATAACATATTACTTACGAAATGGATGACATACACAAAACTAAGTGCAATACTAGATCTGGTGTTATATTCCTTAAAACTGAGGGCCATCCTTTCTCTTTAATGAAAATGCAGGTTATACTCACGTATGTTAATCGTAATTAGTCACACATGAAAAAATGAATTTTAAGCAGGCAGATGGCAAAACAAGAGGGGAAGTAAAAATATCCCAGATTGCTTCATCACAAGATCTAAATTGTTTATATATGAATAACTGTATTCAATATTTCATTCAAAATTATCTGCAGAACACAATTAAATGGGCCAAAATTTTGGTTGTCCCCACGAACCATGGTGCAGTTTTCATGCCACAAAATACAAATTATCCTTCCTGTAGATGCAGCCACATTGGCAGGTTATCTGTGGAGGGTTAGACTAACATGATCGCTGAAAGGGGCAGCATCATTTGCAGTAGCTGCAGAGACAATGATGATTGACTAATTTGCCCTTAAAACATTAATCAATGTGACCATGCTATGTGGGTTTTGTGAACAACTGAAATAAACAGGAAACTACAGCCATTATGTTTACCAAGAACATGCAGCTCCACAGTATGGTTTAACAGTGACAGAAGCCTCTTGAGTAAAGTAGTTCGAAAA
This sequence comes from Schistocerca piceifrons, assembly GCF_021461385.2. Taxonomy (NCBI): domain Eukaryota; kingdom Metazoa; phylum Arthropoda; class Insecta; order Orthoptera; family Acrididae; genus Schistocerca; species Schistocerca piceifrons. Next base: position 867,111,373 of record NC_060149.1, on the reverse strand, counting down.
TAAAATAGCCTCCATTTGGGTGTCCAGTGGGTAGTACATGGGAATGTGTTGTCATTAGGAGAAACACAACTGGCATTCACAGGTTGAAGTGCGGATTGTTATCTCCAATAAGTTGGTAGCAAGTTTGTAAAAGAAAAAGTAATAGTGTGAAGTTAGATGTAGATGGAGTCAGTAAAATGCAATGCCAGGGAAAACAAGACTTTGGATCAGGCTATCACAGACTTAACAACACAAAATTGGGATAATACAAGAGTAGGTCTAATAATGAGAAAGAGAACAAGAATGTGAATAAGCTGATATGGACAGCACAATGAATGCATTACTGTAGCCACAATAGATGTAAAGCCAACACCCACCACAGTACTAAAATTTATATGCCTATTAGATCTGCAGATTATGAAGACCGTGAAACAATGCAATTTATTGCTTCTGGAGGATAAGACTGAAGAAATTACAGAAAGATTGGAAATTATAGAACTCTGACCTTGATAGACTGGAGGTGCCACATATTATGGAGAGTTTCAGAAAAAGCATTTGGAAATGAGGCTTTGGAGGCAGTAATACAACAGGAGGCAGATGGGTAGAGAGAAAATAGTGAAGACAGCAGAGTAACAAATATACAAAAGAAAGCAAAGCAGAAATATTAAACTTAGTTGAATAAAAAAGAAAACAAAAGAAAATTAGCAAATGAAACAAGCAAAGGGAATTACAGGTGTCTAAAAAATGGGATTGACAGAAAGTGTTAAATGGCAAAGCAGGAATGGCTAGGGGATACATGGACATCTGTAGAAGCATGAGTTACTGTGGGGAAAAATAGATGTCACCTGTAAGAAAATCAAAGAAACCTTCGGAGAACAGAGAAAAACTTTTATGAATACAGGCTACCTAATAGATGGCACTGTAACTGTCTTAATGTAAATGGAGCCACCTACAAAAGAAAGATGAATCGCAATAGGACAGCTATGGTTTGAGTTGCAAATTACACCGTTTGTACTGTTCAGTGTGCAGGGTAGCAGAAGATCAGAGTCGTGAGATTGGTGGAAGACATGTTCCACATGCTGTCCATCACTTTCTGCCACAAGTTGAAATCGAGAAACAGCATGTTCCATAACAGATTTGAGTGTCTCGAGGATCACATTCAGGATGCGGTGTGCAGTGCATGTGTTCAATTAAACTACGTTTATAATTGGAGCTCTGAATGCAATATCTTTTAGATAACCCACAGTCAGAAGTCACACGGATTAAGATCAGGTGATCTTGATGGGAAATGACAGTTGATAATTATTCCATTTCCAAAATGTAGCAGCTGCTTCACTGGCTATGCAATGTGCGGAGTAGTGGCATCCTGCATAAAAATGGTCATATCCACGCATCCAAGCTCTTGAGGGGTTGGAATGACATTGGAGTGCAAAAGAATATCATAGCATTTACTAGTGACTGTACAGCTAATAGGACCCACAGGACTTATCTAAAAAAAATATGGCCTTATAATAAAAGATGTCATCATACCCGCACCACACAGCCATTTTTGCAGTATGAAGCGGTGCTAGTTGACATATTTGCAGTATTTCTGTTGCTCATATTCTGCAACACTGTGTATTGACATGTCTCTGTAGGGGGAAATGGGCTTCGTCTGTCCAAAGAATGTTCTGTGGTCGTTTATGTTCCACTTCCATATGAGCAAGAAATTCCATAGGTAATGTTTGTCTTTCTGGCAGGTCACAACATTTGTCTCAACAGGAAACAACTCCTGAACATGTGATTGTGTGTTGATAGCAATGCAGGATGTGTCACAGGATTTTATATAGTATGCTTGCAAGCACGTCTAACATTCAGTCAATTCCTTATCCACAGCTTGTTTGCACATCACCACTCAACTCCTACTGCAGTGCTGTGGCCAGATCTTTTACAGACATTGAGTCTTCTGCTTTCCTACCTCTGCCATGTTGCACTTCAAAAAAACCTGTCTTTTCGAATTTTGTAATCGTTTTCTCCAGACACTTAGCAGATATCAGATCAATGCCTTTCCTCATACCCTTGACTGCTTGGAACTTCCGCAGTACTATTGGCACATGGTCAAAAAAACACTTTACTAGCAGCGTGTGATGCTCCATGGAGACAGTCATTTTGGGCATTTCGGATGCAAACTGAGGAACAGTCGTATGCCATGTTTGTGTTGGTGCGCATGTTCTGACTTTTACAGCGCCATCTATTGGCCAAAGTGTTTTTTGTTCCGTGATGTTTCATCTTGTGCAAATAATATGCTGTTCAAATTTGACATCATTCTGAGCGATGGTTCTCTTTCAACAGCATTTTGAAACTGGAGCTATAATCATGAACACCTTGTTTCAAGAGCTCAGACCGCAAGCCCCAAGAAGGGAAAATTGAAATCTGAAAGCAATTTATAGAAGTATTACACAAAGGAAATGAACTTGCAGATGAAGAATACATTGCGGAATATGGGAAGCAGAAGTAGATGAAGATGGGATTGGGAAGACTGTACTGCGGGAAGTCAGAGCATGGGACCCCCCCCCCACCCCCACCCTCTGCGGTTCCGGGGTGAGAATAGGCCCGAGGTATTCCTGCCTGTCGTACGAGGCGACTAAAAGGAGTCACTCCCCCTCAAGAGGGTAGTTTGCGCTTGCGTCCGGAGACGGCCGGTTCAACGACTTACATTTGTGGTCATTTTGGTTTTTCGCTTATTCCGGTTTCTTCCTTCCTTTGTTTCCTTTCTTTGTTCTTCTCTCTCTCTCACTGTCTTCCTTACTTTTTACCTTGGCTTTTTTTTTGCCTTCTTCTCCTTGCCTTCTTGTCCACCCTATAGTCTCCGCCTCGGCGTTTGAGACAGTCTGTCCTTCCTCTCCCTCTCTCCCCTCTTCCTTTCCACCCTGTGCATGCCTGAAGGCCGACCCACGCGTTCGCACGCGTAGCCGGTGACGGGGTAAAGCGTAATTCCCCGCCCTGGGTAGACAAGTAGGGCCCGTGAGTACCCCCTGGTACAGGCCACGCCCGGGGAGGGGTGATTGCCCGAGCTGACACCTTCTGACCATGCTGATTGGTCCC